>NW_027223757.1:51415524-52134274 GCF_028538775.1 Myotis yumanensis | reverse complement strand
GAGGGAGAGAGAGGAAGGATGTGAAGGGAGGGAGAGAGAGAAAAAAAGGGAAGAAGGGAGAGATGGAGGGAAGGTCACCCTGAGCTACAAAGCAGCTCCACCTGAGAAATACAAAGATGTTTTACCTATTAAGTTTTCAACTACCTGCCTCAAATCAAAACGCTTTGGCCGAACACAGACATCGGAATGGGGGCTCGACCCAGCCTGGCTTTGCTCTCACTGCGGGTGCTTGTGCCCTCCCTCCCCGCTCACCCACTTTACCTTGGCTGGGGCATTGCCAGCTGCCCTGTCCCTCTCCTCCTCCTGGGCTTCCTGCTGTCCACAAGAACCATCAGGCAAAACAAGAACAAAATGAGTTTTGTAAGATAAGGCATTCTGTGAATGTCTACGATGCCGCAAGCTGCTTTCCAGTGGCCTGCGGCGGGGCCAATCCCCCCTGGCTTAACCATTGATACGGTTGCTGCCTCGTGACAGTGTGGGCATGTCTGGCCAGGCTGATTCTCCCGAATTAATATTTGATACTGATGCTTGTCCCACCCCACCCCCCACGCCCCAGGACCTGACACAAACTCGAGGCTTTGCCCTCCCTGCTGCTTAGTGATTGGTCATTAGTCAACCAGTTTGTCCTCCTGTGGAACTCTGCCTCCGCTGAGCTCGAGGACAGCTTTGGCTGAAACTGTTATATAAAAAAAATTAAATCTCTTGAACATGCCAGCTTTTTTGCTGAAACCATTAATCCATCTCTCTGGCTACATAAAACCAATCTGTCACATGTACCAGGGAGTCAGCTTGGACTCTGCGTGGATTGGCAGGAAGACTTCGTGGACATGGAGATGAGTGAATGAAGGTGCTCAGGAAATGCTGAGTAAGCACACCCAGGACCTG
Organism: Myotis yumanensis; assembly: GCF_028538775.1. NCBI lineage: Eukaryota > Metazoa > Chordata > Mammalia > Chiroptera > Vespertilionidae > Myotis > Myotis yumanensis. The sequence goes on along the minus strand of NW_027223757.1, from coordinate 52,133,389 downwards.
TTGTCACGAGGTTGCTTTATTTCATTTTTTAATATATTTTTATCGATTTCAAATAAGAAGGGAGAGAGAGATAGAAACATCAATGATGAGAGAAAAATCATTGGTCGGCTGCCTCCTGTGTGCCTCGTACTGGGGATGGAGCCCACAACCCGGGCATGTGCCCAGGAATCGAACTGTGACCACCACCTGGCTCATAGGTCAATGCTCAACCACTGAACCACACAGGCCAGACGGTTGCTTTTTTTCTTGATCTAAGAGACTGTGCTTTGCCAATGACCAGAGAGGCTTGCTTTTTCCCCATACACACATCAATTTCTCCAATGAAAACACATCTTATCAAAATATAAAATACATTTTCATTTTAAAAGAAAGCATAAACCAAAGACTTCAGGATAATATAAGCTGTTCTTCCTATCATGAACATTAGATTAACGCTGGTCCTTAATCCTAAAATGTATAATGTCAAACATCATAAATTAGGCTTGATGCCTATCCTAAGATATGGAGCTATGAACATCAGAAGTGTAAAGATACATGTGGTTATGTTTAACCTACCGACAGAATAAAATGTTTTACTAGTAAAACTACTTGTTGCCTGCCTGCTGCATCTGGGGATGGAGATAACGCCAGTGTGGCAGATACTTAGGGAGATAACGCCAGTGTGGCAGATACTTAGGGAGATAACGCCAGTGTGGCAGATACTTAGGGAGATAACGCCAGTGTGGCAGATACTTAGGGCAGATACTGAGGATGGAGGTCAGGAGGAGCAAGAGCCAAAAGTGAAACCAAATTGGGCTTTTCTTTTTTTTTTTTTCTTTTTTTTTTTTTTAATATATTTTATTGATTTTTCTACAGAGAGGAAGAGAGAGGGATAGAGAGTTAGAAACATCGATGAGAGAGAAACATCGATCAGCTGCCTTCTGCACACTCCCTACTGGGGATGTGCCCACAACCAAGGTACATGCCCTTGACCAGAATCGAACCTGGGACCCTTCAGTCCACAGGCCGACGCTCTATCCACTGAGCCGAACTGGTTAAGGCCAAATTGGGCTTTTCTTAAGGATGAAAGAATCAAAGGGAGCTCTTTTGATTCCTTAGCAAAGTGGAATGACATGATTTGCTTTATTTTTTCAGAAATTTCTAACTAGAATCAGTTGAATCAGGGAAGTTACAATAATAAGAGAGGATGAGATCCTGCCCTAGAAGGGGGAGGGATGAAGAAGAGAGGACATAGTCAAGTTATTACTGAAGTAGAATATATTTGGTGACTGAATGGAGTAGGAGGCAAGAGAAGTCAACAATGACATCTAGGTTCTGGTTTGGAGGAAGGTCTGGTGATGGTACAACCGTTACTTGATGTTCCTTAGAGGTGGGCAAGTTTGGTGGGGAGATGAGATAAATTTTGACTTGTGCCATGGGACCTCCAGATGCCCCGTAGGCAGCTGGACTATGAGCCTGGAGCTCAAGAGAAAGGTCTGGCCTGGAGAAACGGATTTGGTGCCATCAGTGCATGGTGATAATTTAATCACAGGAAAGGATGAGATTTTCCAGGGCCCATTTCCAAGCACAGAACCCTGGAGAAGCGATACTTTTAAAGGATGGATGAACTGTCAGAACAAAACCATAGAACTAGCAAAAGAGGTTGAGTATGAAAACTGAAGGAGAGTTCCAAGAAGGAGGGTAATCAACAGTCAGTGGTGCGAAGTGAGGGCGAAAAACGGGTTGCTGGATCTGGCACCCAGAAAGAACATTGTGCCTAGCTTCAGTTAACTGTAGTTTCAGTTATGAGATGTGGCAAGAAGCCAAATTACAGTGAGTTGAATAGAAATTTGGGAGTGGGAGTAATTCTGTACGGGAACGAATTCAGTAGTTTCCAAACCTGGCCACTCCTCAGAATTATCCAGGCAATTTGTTTAAAAACCCCACTCCTGCCAAAGATTTAGTGGGTAAGGGGAGAGGTCTATTAAAGTTCTTTTCCATAGATTTTGTTCAAAAGAGCTCTCTTCCTTTCTTCCGTTTGGAACACAAGTCTATAAAGGACTAGCTGGAACCCCTGAGTTGTGCCGGATGTTGGTTTTCAATAAATATTTGATCGCTGCATTCCAGATGCAACTTTAGGTCCTATCAATTTTCAAAAACTATTTTCAGTAGTTCAATTACGTAATTACAGTAGGAAGAAAACCACAGTTGGAAATGGTGTAACTTTTTTTTATAGCAGCTTTACTGAAATATCATTCACATACCATAAATTCACCTCTTTAAAGTGTGGTTTTTAGTATATTCTAAACTTGTTGCGCAGCTATCACCACTATCTAATTTCAGGACATTCTCATCTCTCCAAAAGAAACCTCACTCAGTCGCAGTCACCCTTCCCTTCAGTCCTGGCAATCAGCAATCTACTTTGCCTCGCTGGATTTGCCGATGCTGGACATCTATATATGTAGAAGCCTAAGCGACCGGAACGCCAGAATGACTGGAAAGACCAGAATGACTGGTCGCTATGACATGCACTGACCACCAGGGAGCAGACGCTCAACGCAGGAGCTGCCCTCTGGTGGTCAGTGCGCTCCCACAGCCAACTTCTCACAGCTGGCTAACCTCCCCTGGTCCCTTTCTGCGGCAGGCCAACCTCCAGCGGTCCCTTCCCCCGCTCGGCAGGCCCCAGTCGGCCCTGATCACCAGCCACACCTAAGGACACTACCCGTGCATGAATTTCGTGCACCAGGCCTCTAGTTTCATATAAATGGAATCATACAATATGTAGCCATTTGTAGCTGGCTTCACACACTTAGCATAACGTTTTCAAGATTTATCCATGTTGTAACATATATATGACTTCATTTTTATTACCAAATAATAATCCACTGTATAGATATAACACATTGTTTATCCATTCATCAGTTGATGGGCATTTGAGTTTCCAGTTTGGGGCTCTTAATAATAGTGCTGCTATGAAAATTAACATGCAAGTTTGTGAGAAGATGTTTTCATTTCTCCTGTATATTAGAATTGCTGTGTTAATGGTAACTCTATGTTTAACTTTTTGAGGAATTGTAGCTGTACCACTTTACATTCCTACGTGTGAGAGCTCCAGCCTCACCGACACCCTTTTTGATTCTACCCATCACAGTGAGTGTGAAGTGCTAGCTCAATGTGGTTTTGATGTGTATTTCCCTAGTGACTAATAAGCATCTCTTCACGTAGTTTTGACGTGTGTGCATCTTCTTTGTACAACTGTCTATTCAAATATTTTGCAATTTTTAAATCAGATTGAGTTATGAGTTCTTTAAATATTCTAGATACAAGTCCCTTATCAGATATATTATCTGCAAATATTTTCTCCCACTCTGTGTTCTTTTCACTTTCTAAATAATTTTTAAAACAGAAAAGTTCTATTTTGAGAAAATATAATTTACCTCTTTTCCTTTGGTTGTATGTGCTTTCAATCTCCTAAGAAACCACTGCCCTAACCCATGGTCACAAAGATATAGTTTTCTTCTAAAAACTTTCTAGTTTTCACTCTGACATTAAGGTCTCAGATTCATTTTGAGTTAATTTTTGTATGTTGTGTGAGGCAGTGGCTATATAGCTTTGTTCATTTCTCTCAGGATAGAGAGCTGGCCTGTGGCTCAGGCTCAGAACTGTGGGACAGCCCCATTAGCATTTGCTGAGTTAGATTAGGCCACAGAGCTAGATGTGCCTCTGGCCACACATAGCCTTTTGTCCTACACATGAAGGGTTTGAGCCTGTAAGAGCAATGGAGATGGGACTTAGGTCTGCGCACTGGCTGCAATGTCAGAAATGGGGCAAGAGTGGAGACCTGTTAGAAGTTACTGCACTGATTCAGAGGAGATGATGGCTAATTAGGGAAAGCAGTGAGCATGAGGTGAAAAGATGGGAGAAAATATTCAAGGACATAAAATGGACAGAAGACCAGATGACATAAAGAATACAACCTTTGGTCAAACAAGGTATGAATAAAGTCACTGGTTTTATTGAGCAGTTCAAACTAGTTCTGAAGGCAACTGTTAAAGAGTTCCAAACAGTTTTTGAGCAATGTACAGCCTCTCACAGGCTTTCATAGTGTACGTTAATGTACACATTATTGCTAAGTCAGGTTCACTAAATGCATTTGCCTTTCATATACTTATTTGCATGTAATAAAACAATATAGGCTTTTCAGTACTTCAGCCTAGGTTTCTGCTCAATTAAGTCTAAATGTGTGAGGTTTGCTTATTTACTGACTAGATGCCCGGTGCAAGACATTCATGCACTCCGGGTGGTGGGGGGAGGGGAGTTCCTCAGCCTAGCCTGTGCCCTTCCGCAGTCTGGGAGCCCTTGGGGGATGTCTGACTGACAGCTTAGTGAGCTGGCCTAAGCTGCAGTTGGACATCCTTAGTACTGCTGCGGAGGCGGGAGAGGCTCCTGGCTGATGGAGGTGGCTTCTGGCTGAGCAGCACTCCCCCTGTGGGAGTGCACTAACCACCAGGGAGCAGCTCCTGTGTTGAGTATCTGCCCCCTGTTGGTCAGTGCACATCATAGAAACCGGTCATTCCACCGTTCTGTCGATTTGCATATTACCTTTTTATTATATAGGATTCTGGTCTATAAAAATGGGAGGTCTCAAAATGCCAGTAAGTTTATTCATAGCTTAAAATAACAAAAAGATTTCTTATCCTCCTGAAATAGAAATTGTATATTTCCATAGTCAAAATAATGAAATTTTAAAGGATTTAAAAAAAATAGTCGAGAATCTTGATGAAATTCATTTATTTCAGAATAAAAACAATCAGCAGCATGAAAATGTAAAGTGCTACATAAAAGCCCCACAATACATAAAATCTGAAAGGTTTCATTTGTTTAAACAGTTACAGGTGAAACAGACATTATATATCTCTTCAAGCATGCTAATTTGAACTACCTTAGTATACAGCCATGTGCTATGTTGGCCAAAGAAAAAGTCACTGAGTTACATAAATCTGAAGACTGGGGAAAGAATGAGTCCCAAGCCTTTACCTGCCAGATCATGCATCTGGTTATGCTGTAAGTAAAGGTTAAAGTGGGGCTTTAAAAATAAGTTTATTGAAGAGGCCCATCAGTGGAGTGTGAATTAAAATGGCCCCAAAGATCAATTTTGCTCATGAACTCCACAATGGAGGCCAGACTGACAACTTAAGGATTTTTAAGTAACATATTTAAGCTGAAAGGAAAGGAGCATAAAGGATGTCACTTTTAGATACGTGTATCAGGTGTTAAAAATAAATCCTAACACAAAGAAGGTGGTCTGCCAATTGACACGAGGGAAGAGAAGCTAATCGGACATAAAAGGATCTGCACAACGTAAAATTTCTTGGCTTAGTCAATTTGAAAGTATAGGTACTTCCTATATCCCATGGAAACATGCAAGATCACATAGCTCCAGAGGCTGGCTCAAGGAATGACTGAGAGGAAACGGAGGGAAGACTGTTTCTAGCATATGATTCATCCCCACATAGGCTGAGCGCGCAGGGATTTCCACCTCTGGTGATAACATTACCTGGCTTTCCAGGGTCAGTGACCTGTTAGGAGACCACTGATGACTGAACCAATATTTTTAATATCTTATGTTCTAAACCAAGACTTCAGAATGCATTTTCTTGTGGCAATAAAGTTCTAAAATGGTAACCTATAGTTTTCCTAACATATGAGGTCTTCATAAAGTCCTTGGGCTTTTTAGACTTTACCACCTTCATTGTAGATATAACAGAAACTGTAAACACTTTTAAAATGCTCATTTATTAAAGTTTAATACAATTATGCATTATACCATAGTATACAATATACTCTTATTTTAAATGCAGACCTAAAGGAAAAATGGCTATTAAGAGAGACACAGAAATTGTGTGACACTTATAGAACCAAAGTCCCATAACAGAAGTAAAAATTAAATTTGCCTTTAAAATCATTTTACAAATTGTTTCTATCATGCCCATAATTTCAGTTAGTTAAAACCACATAAGGACTTTATGGATACCATCCCCCAAATTATTCAAGATACATTATGGACTAACTTTTTGTGTGGACTGGTCTAGAACCTAAACACATTTACAACATTGAAGTATAAAAAAAATAACTTATAAATGCATCTTTAGAGCATAAGCTATTTGAAAGCTGGGGACTGCCTGTATTTAAATATTAAATCTTCACTAATAATGCTCTCAAGAGTGCCTTCAATGCTGCTACTGAACATGCTGAACGAAGGCAATGTTTCTCTGTAATGATGTTTTCGCTAGGCATTACGATGGTCAAAGTGTCGACTAGAGTCTGTGGAGCTAACTAGCACTATGTTATATATTGATTTTGCGCGGAAAATTACTTCTTGGGCTTTGTGTAGGTGTACAATTCCAAGTAAAGGTTTTTCTAATTTCTACCACTATTGCTTGGGTCCTGAGCTTTTCTATTAATATGGTATGAGAAATAGTATAACATTATGCATATTCCAGAATAATTAAATTTATAGTGATTACAAAGCTAGGCATATATACACCTCAAAAGATATACAATTCAAAGCAGATTAAACATTCAAATCTTAAGATACTCTCACTTAACTTTTAGAATAAAACCAAGTGATTTCCTGGCTTGAACCCTTCCTTCTTTCCTTCCTTCCTTCCAACAAAGATCTATGGAGGATTGTTTTCTTTCTTTCTTTTAAATCTTAGGTGCTCTTTGGAGAGAATGGAATAACAACATATCAAAGTGGTTACAAAGCATTATTCCCTCTTCAAGTAAAATCCAGTAACCAAGATGTAACCTCATTTCCTCATAAATGTTTGACTGAAATAGTAACTTTCACTGACAATGTTTAGGACATAAAGTGTATCACAGAATGGGTAATCCCACTGTTTCCCATGAAGTAAGCTTTTGGAGGGGTTTTACTTTGCCTTTTTAACTCTTATCCCTCTATCATTCTACATAAGTAGAAACAGAGTACTGAATAAATTATATTAACTACTAATACTCATTGGAACTTAAAAACACCATCTTTTATCCAAAAATTTAAAAGGGCTATACAGAAACTATCACAAATTTACATAAAAAGAAGCTGAAGCATGAGAAATAACATATTATTTCCCTGTAAAGCAGGCTATCTAATGAGACAAGGGACTTCACTTCCAGTCCCTTATACTAAGCAGGACACAGTCTGAATGACTAGCTATAGTTTTACTGAATTTATAAGGATAAAAAAAAGGAATGCAGGGTAAATACAAAATAAAATTTTTGTAAACAATTCTTAGACTATACCCAATGAAGAATGTTTAATGAAGCAGTTGAGTCACAGCTCTTAAGACACAAAACAGTATTACAACTCAAAATCAAATATGTACTCATTGGCTAGATATATTCGTCGGAATATAAGCGCTGCCAGTGCCAAAGTCAAGATGACAATCAGTACAGCAGATCCGCCATGATCAGTGTGGTTGTCTCTGGGCTGCAGGCCCTGGATGACATCTGGTGAACTGGACGACCTTCTTTGACTCTGCTGCTGGGCCCTGCGCTGTCGAGGACTCATGGAGGTATTCTTAGCTACAGGTGGGGCAGGTGGTTGAAGGGATTCTCCTGAGGGGTTCTGGACTGCATACTAGAAAATTTTAAGAAATTTTATTTGAAATTGGCAAAGAATATTTATACATTACCTATTATCTATTCAAGAGTATAAAGAATCATAGAGCACTAAACACGATTGAGGGCAAAACTACCAAGAATTATCTAATTGTTGAGACTATTACCCTTTTGAGTAAGCCAGCAATATTACATATTCCAATTACTCAACAAATGGAAGAGGAATTTACTAGAAAAAATAAGACAAGAACAGAGTTAACCCATATCCTCCATAGACAGCTTTCTATACTCCCTCAGCTGTAACTCCAACAGAATTTGCTAGGCATTTGTAATCTCCCTTCTTTAGGAGAGTCAAGGAGAGAAGCAATTTGATTTCCACTTTCTGCTTGAAAATTTGCCATTCTAAATGGCAAAAAAGACAACCCTCAACAGTGTGCCTCTTTAAATATTATCTGACTATGTCAACATGCTTCCATCAACAATCATAGAACATGGAAAATAATTTCAAACCATATGTTCTTCACAGCAATATTGTTGTAAAAATTAGGTGTGGTTTTCCAACCAGGCTTATCCTTTCTCACAATTCTTGTCAAATGAATTGAACACACGTCTAGAAGAACCCTTTACTGCATGTTTGAATTGTGTTACTTTATGTGATATCAAGAGTTCCTTAGGTATGTGCTGAGAAAAATGTGGAGGTAGTTGTGGGAGATTCGATGTACCTTCTACTTTGGTACACTAGTTGCTCCTCATAAAGTACTGGATGTCAAATGCTTTCTATCTGTACCGACTGCGGCATCAAAGCATAACCACAATGTGGTACCAACTGAGTCAAAATCTTAATTATAGCTTATAGACAAGAAAGCTCTTTAATATGAATTCCATTTTATTTCTATAGATACTTTAACTCTACCTGTAACAACCCAGTGGCCTTTAATTCTCTTATTGAAAACAAGTATATACTGATTATATTAGTGTCCATACACATTCTTTCAAATAAAAAAGAATGCATGTTTTATTCAGAATAACTTTAAAAACTGAGCAAATATAAAATATTTTAAATACGTTCCATCAGAGAAAAACTTAATATTTAGAAGAAAAAAGAAATGAATAATGTAATTCAAATACTTTTTTAGAAAGGTACAAGGATGGGCTTTGTGCTGGCAACAGCTATAAACATTAGGGGGAAAAATTGTTCATCTCAGTTACCTGCAGAAGAAATTACATTTTAAATCTGACATTCATCTCAGCATTAAAAGGCTTAAATAATCTGTATTTCTTAAAACTATCCTTTGGAAGCACTCAAATGTAGTGACGCATAACACAGCAGTAGAAAAGAACTACTGAATTTGAGTTAAAAATATGTTAGTACTAATAGTGAATTAAACTGCATGAACTTGGACTTCCATACTCCAGGACTTCCAGATATAATCTGCTCACTGAAGAGAGCAGATACACCAGTGATTGCGAACCTATGATACGCGTGTCAGAGGTGACACGCAAACTCATTTTTTTGGTTGATGTTTCTTTGTTAAATGGCATTTAAATATATAAAATAAATATCAAAAATATGTCTTTGTTTTACTATGGTTGCAAATATCAAAAAATTTCTATATGTGACACGGCACCAGAGTTAAGTTAGGGTTTTTCAAAATGCTGACACGCCAAGCTCAAAAGGTTCACCATCACTGAGATACACAAAGCTGCAGCATTTTATGAGGTCTTACATTGTCCTAGGCGTCATGGAGTGACTTAATAATACTCAGTGAGTTGAACTGAGTTACAGTTGCCAATAAAACATTCTATTTGAAATCTGCCATTCTTTCAATTGCTCAGGCAAGATAAAAGTATCTGATAGAGCAAAAGTACCAAAGCAGTGTTTCTCAACCTGGGGGTCGAACGACCCTTTCACAGGGGTCGCCTAAGACCATCGGAAAACACATATATAATTACATATTGTTTTTGTGACTAATCACTATGCTTTCATTATTTTCAATTTGTAACAATGAAAATACATGCTGCATATCAGATATTTACATGACAATTCATAACAGTAGCAAAATTAGTTATGAAGTAGCAACAAAAATAATTTTATGGTTGGGAGTCACCACAACATGAGGAACTGTATTAAAGGGTCGTGGCATTAGGAAGGTTGAGAACCACTGCACTAAAGGCTTATAAAGGAAGATGGGTTGTTAAGGAAAATAAAAAACATGAGGTCCTATCAATCTGGAAAGTAGCACAAGAGATTGACTCAGCTTAAAGGTTTTATTTTATATTAGAGGCCCGGTGCACGAATTCATGCACCAGAGGGGTCCCTCGGCCTGGCTTCCGGGATCGGCCAAAACTGACTCTCTGACATCCCCCAAGGGGTCCCGGATTTCGAGAGGGCATAGGCCAGGCCGGGGGACCCCACTGGTGCACGATCGGGGCCAGGGAGGGATGCAGGAGGTTGGCCAGCCAGGAAGGGACTGCAGGAGGGCTCCAAGGTGTGTCCGGCCTGTCTCACTCAATCCTGATCAGCCAGACCCCAGCAGCAAGCTAACCTACTGGTCAGAGTGTCTGCCTCCTGGTAGTCAGTGCACGTCATAGTGAATGGTTGGGCGGCCTTAGCATATCATTAGCATATTACACTTTGGTTGAATGGAAGATCGAACGACTGGACACTTAGCATATTAGGCTTTTATTATATAGATATGTTATTATTTTCCATTAGTTTGAGGGGAAAACATTTTACCTGACTAAAATAGACATGGGCATTGTACCTGCCCATATACCTGACTAAATAGAAAACCTTATCATTATTAGGAAAGCTCTACCACTTTGTAAACATGTGACCCTAAACAAGTCATTTAATCTCAGCTCCCACATCTGTGCAATGAGGCTAATATTCAATTCAGTAGTTGTGAGGATTAAACAGGATAATGATATAAAGTGCTTAGGATAAACAATTGCTTAGTAAATATTAGTTATTATTAACATCATTACTATTAATATATTCCTTTGGAGATACCAGATTTAGGCTTAAAAAAAGTCATGACTTAGAATAGCTGTTTGGACTTTTATACATATGATTAATATAGTTAGAACAACAATCCCTTAAAACATTGACTTTAGGTCATATTTTAGTACATGTACTTAATGGAAATATTTATATAGATATACTATTTTAATTAGGTTCTATATTTTCTGTTACATTTTAGATAATAACTGACTAAAAGCTAGTGCTACAGTGTTATAAATTTCTAAAATTTCTATTTAAAATAATCACATCAAGGAAAAACTGTAACCTGATCCTGAGAACCTAGTTTATTTAGAGTTGAAGAACTAATTGGACTAAATTTTTGCAGTTCATATTGAACTGCCAGATGGAGAATCAAGTGGACTTTAGCATTTTCAAAATGCTTTAAGATTGGTGGTAGGACTTCTAAATCCTTGCTGTTTGCCTATACTTGTTCAAACATATATCACAGAATAGTTTCCATCTTCTGAAGCAACCATTTCTAGAAAGGTGGACAAATGTGATGTTTTATTTAATTTAATTAAATTCAAATATTTTTTAATAAGCACAGGCACAGCTAAATCACATAAATTTTTCTATAATAACCTGGAATAATCATCATATGAAGAGTTTTGTGTTTGCTCTTTACTACAAACTGGAATGGCTTATTCAGAACCTCAATCTTTTGGAAAAGGGAAAAATTTGACAGACTGGAAGAACATAAAACTACTATCAGTATTTTTCCTATTTCTACATGGCTAAAAAATCTGCATGAACAAGCAACAGATGGCCTAATGCTATCTGCTGTATTTAGACTTTCGGCAATCTCTCGCCCCCTCAAAGCTAAAAACAGCTTATCTGGAATTTGATGTGTAATATCTCAGTGAATTATATTACACTTGCATGTAAAGCAGCCACCTGAGCCAAAACCAGGTTTCAGTTACCTCCATAGTAATCAAATCATATAATCACACTGAGATTTGTATGTAAATGTAATTAAAAGCTTAACTCACAAATTGTAGACAATTTATTGCTTGTATTTTAACCAGAATTGGTATCTATGAAATGTCTGTTTTATGTACTTTAAAATAAAAATGAAAAAAAAATTGTACTTATAACATTATTTATGCTAATTTACTTAAAACTTCTTGATTTCTTTACCTGTACTCCTAGATTTCCAAGTACTAATCCTAAAATTTGTTTATTTAATCAACAACTATATATTTACCACCTACTATATACATGGCACTATGCTAGGCTTTGCGGACACAATCCTGATCCTCAAGGAACTTATTCCAATTGTAATTTATTTTATAATGAACTATTAGACAATAGTTAATTATAAAATAAATTACAATTGGAATAAGTATAACTAGAATATGCAACAGGAAAACTTGACACAGATTTAAAATAAACTAAAGATAAATGTAAACACATCATAAATATTAGGAGATTGTCCTTATAGGTGAAACAAAGATTACCACCTTCCTCTCTGTATAATAGGATGTGGGTTGTTTTTTTTTCTTTTCGTTGTTGTTAATCCTCATCAGAGGATATTTCTTCCATTGATTTTTAGAGAGTGGAAGGGAGGAAAGGAGGGAGGGAGGGAGGGAGAGAGTGAGAGAAACATTGATGTGAGAGAGATACATTGGCTGCCGCCCACACTTGCCTGACAGGGGTGGGGATTGAACTTGCAACCCAGGTACATGCCCTTGACCAGGAGTGGAACCCACTGACCCTTTGGTGCTTAGGCCAATGCTCTAACCACTGAGAACACTAGCCAGGGCTTTTTTTTTTTTTTTTTTACTAAAAAACTATTTATGAAATAAAGAAAACAATTTCAATTTTGAAGATGAAAAAACATACACTGACTAAATAAATTCATTATATTCCTCTACAATTTATAAAATCACATGGAGATCATGTAAAAACAATTTAACTCTCAACATACATTTTTTTCTTGTAGTACTTCCTTCTCCAGTCCTCCAAGTAGTTCTTCCTTCCAAGCAGCCTCTTCCCTGCTTTCTCCAATCTACTTCTCTGCCATCTCACTCTCTCCATAGCAGAGAGCCACTCAACACTATTTAGTCACACTTTACAGTAAGTTATTCCTGAATAAAGGGTAAATCTGATTTGCCCAGTTTCTATTCTAATTTTTCTCACCCTCTAAAACCTCTGAAAACTGGAGGGATAATAGAGATTTGGCTACTCCATCAAACAACCTGTTACCAAAAAAAAAAAAAACAAAAAAAAAAACCACCCAAAAGATGGTTCATCTTACTATATAAAGTCCCCATAATCCTAATTATTTAGCAACAATTCAGTCACACATTTTCTTAATCAGTTTCTCTAATGACATAAGCCCTCCTACCCCCCACCCCAAATTTAGAAAATAGATCAGGGCACAACTAACAACAGCCATAGCATTCAATATTTTGTTCAATAATTATTTATTGGACACTAACTATGCATAAGGCAGCACTGTCCAGTAGAACTTTGTGCAATGATGATAATGTTCGATATCTGTGCTGTCCAATATGGTAGCCATTAGGAAAGAAGGCCCCAGCTGGCAGCCAATATGGAAGGCCCTGATCAGCCCTAATCACCGGCCAGGCCTAGGGACCCTACCTTTGCACGAATTTCATGCACCAGGCCTCTAGTTCAAATATATACTTAGATAGCCACATTGGCTAGTAGCTACTACATTGGACAGAGCAGGTCTAAGGTAAATCTTTTGCTCCAAAGACAGCCTATTTAGAAAGTGGTTAATGTATGTATATTGCTTTATTCTGACTGTAGCACTATATTAAAACTAACTTTTCAGAGAAATCATAGAATTCTAGACGGACAATAGAACTTAAAATTATTTAGCCCAACCCCATTTAACAAAAAAAGAAAGCCCAGAAAGTATGAATAACTTGCTCAAGAAAACAAAATTCATTAGAGGGAGAGCTGGGCTAGTATCCAAAATAATCAGATATTTCCTCTAGGGATCTCCATTCCTATTGCAAATAATGATAATGGTATAAATATATACATATGTAAAAGACAAGAACCATACCGATGTACTGGCTGTAGCACCCTGGAATGTGTTAGGCATATTGTCCTGTAAATCATTTAGTGAAAAAGGGTGGTTTAAGTCCGACTCAGCAATAGTCTTTCCAGATGAATTGACTTCTGCCTATAAAAAAGGTAACACCCAAGAGCGGTATTATAAAAGGGAATATACAAACCAACCCACAACCTACCTAAATTCCCTTTCTTAGATTTATTTTAATTGGTACTTTAATGTCAATATCAATCAATTAAGTGTTGAGAACTCATGTGTCCAACACTATGCTAGATATTACAGAAAGACCCACAGACATTCCCTGTTCAGGGAGATGTTACTTGGTGAGAGACAAAACTAACACCCACGGTTCACAATCCACAATTTCAAAAATCTCTAAACACTGAAATATTTTGTAATTTTCAGGCAAAGCCTGACATGTGAGGCTATTAACAGTCTTTATTCCACGTTGGTGTAGATATTCCCAGGTTTGCTGATGAAATATTTATGAATTTGATTATGGGGTACTGCCCCAGGTCTCAATGAGTGTTAATATATGGTATATGTTTGATATTTTCTAAAATCTGAAATTCTGAAGTAGAAAACACATCTGGCCCTAAGATTTTCAGAGAAGCAATTTTATATACAATAGGAATCTTCAGAAGGAAGAATTGTAACCAACACTTATTAAGCACCTCCTCTTTCAGGCACAATAAAACAGAAAGAAAAATTTCTCCAAAAACTGGACCTTAGAAGGACAGACAGGATGTAGAGAGGTAGAGAAGAGGGACAGGTAACATGTTGCTTAATGCAGGCTGACATTATTTTATGGAGCTAATTAAACTATAGAAGTATTTATATGTTTGGGTAAAATATATGTGGAAAAAAAGGTTATAAGGGAGATATGCCAAAATAATAGCAGCACTTATTTTGGGGGGCTGGGATTATATAATTGTTATTTTCTAACTGTTTATCTATATTTTCTATAATAATAGCTAACACTTATTAAGCACCAGGGACAGTTCTAAATGCAATACATTAAAGTTAAGTATTAACTCACTTAATCCTCATAAGAATCCCACAAGATAATTACCATACTGTTAATAATTATAGGTGAGTAAAAAGCATGAAGTGTCTAAGTAATGTGTCTGATGTCCTACTACTACTAAGCAGCAAAGCTGGGATTTGAACCCTGGCATTGTATACTAGAGTCCAAACTTTTTTTTTTTATTGCCTACAGTTTTACATGTCTCCTTTTTCCCCAATTGACAGCCCCCCCACAGAGTCCAAACTTTTAACCACTAATTATAATGCCTTTGTGAATGTATTAGTTTTGTGATAAAATTATTTGTAAAAACATTATTGCACTAGAACTAAATTAGTTTATTTCTGAAAGTAAATAAAAGGGCTACAAAATTTAAATTTATTTATCAATTTAGAGTACCTTAAAACTGATTTGTCTAGCCAGTTCCTTGGCTTCTTGGTCAGCCTTGCTTGAATCACTTCCAGATTTTAAAGGCAGCAGGACATCCTTCATGGTGCAGCCACATGCCTCACAACAGAAATCTTGTGATCTGGTAGGAAATAATTTTTTTGATGAGTACAAATCAAATAGTGAATATTAATTCAAGACATTAAAACAATGAGTAATTAAATTTAAAAGAAAAGAACACCGGATAATTCCATATCACATTTATCTACATGTAAAATAGACAATTATAGTTATGAGACATACACGCAAGTTAGGTTGGTATAAAAATTTCAAGTCAATTATATATCAATATTTTAAAAATCTAACATTAAACTACGGAGTTAGATTTCATTATTTTCCTAATATACTCTCTAAAGAAAACTAAGCTATAGATTTATATGACAAAAAATATAAACTGTTTAACTACCTGTCCTCAAAATCACATATAACAAGCCTATGTTAAGCCTGTGAAAAAGTCCACTAAAAAGCTCAAATTATTTTTAGCAGAAACATATATAAAGAAGCCAATTAAAAATAGAATTTATAGCCCAGCCGGTGTAGCTCAGTAGTTGAGCATTGACCTATGAACTGGGAGGTCATGGTTCGATTCCCAGCCAGGGCACATGCCTGGGTTGCGGGCTCATTCCCCAGTAGGGGGCGTGCAGGAGGCAGCCGATCAATGATTCTCTCTCATCATTGATGTTTCTATCTCTCTCCCTTCCTCTCTGAAATCAATAAAAATATATATTTTTTTAAAAAATAGAATTTACAGGTATTTCCAGGGGAATAAAAACCTCACAAATCCTATTAATCTAAATAGCAGTACAACTTGAAAAGCAAAAAAACTCGTGGAAAATCCAGACTGAAATTTATCACTGATTATATTAGGTAGATACTTAATCTGTTAACTAGACTTTCCTAAGATTTCTTTGCTTTTCTATGTTTTCATTTCCTCCTCTGTATTCCAGATATAGCCAAAAAGTGCCTAAAACTCACAAGAGTGCTGAGGATTTATATGACCAGAAATAAGTATGTTATGTATATTATATAAAAATATGTATTATTACATTGCTGAACTTCCTTTTAAAAACTGTATTACTATAGCCTGGCTGGTGTGGCTCAATGGTTGAGTGTCAACCCAGGAACCAAAAAGTTACCAGTTGGATTCCTGCTCAGGGCACATGCCCAGGATGCGGACTAGATTCCTAGTAGGGGGCATGAAGGAGACAGCCAAGCGATGATATTTGTCTCTCATAGATGTTCCTATCTCTATTTCTCTCCCTTCCTCTCTCTAAAAATCAATAAGACCATATTTTTAAAAAACTATTTTACTGTACATCTAGGTCAATGTAATAAAATCCTTAGGTCTTGAAGAACATGGTACTTAAATTTATTGAACAGCTTCATGAAAATAAAATATATGTCAAAGTACTATTAATATAGTATTTATTGATGAATATATTTTTTTTTGTTTCACCAGAAGCGGCACTGCTATCCATATCCTTTAGAGCAGCAATCGCCAACCTTTCAGACCTCACAGACCAACAGTTGGCAACCGCTGCTTTAGAGAATCAATTATATCCCCAAATCTGCCTTAAAATGTGTCCACTTTTTTTATTTATATTTTTTAATTGATTTCAGAGAGGAAAGTACAAGGAGAAAAAACACAAATGATGAGAATCACTCATCAGCTGCCTCGTGCACGCCTTCTCCTGGGGATCGAACCTGAAAGCCAGACATATGACTTGACTGGGAATGGAACCATGACCTCCTGGTTTACAGGTTGATGCTCAACTACTGAGCCACATCAGCCAGACAAAATGTGTCCACTTTAAAAAATATATATTTTTTAATTGATTTAAGAGAGAAAGGAAAAGGGAGAGAGAGAAACATCAATGATGAGAGAGAATCATTGAACGGCTGCCTCCTGCGCACCCCACACTGGGGATCAAGCCCACAACCTGGGCATGTGCCCTGACCGGGAAAAGAACCATGACCTCCAGGTTCATAGATTGATGCTGAGCCACATTGGCTGGGCATAAACTGTGTCCACTTTTAACTGAGAAGTCAGATGAAAATTAAAGGAAAATGTTTATTTTGAATATATTAGTCTATCCAGAAAAATAGTAATTTACCATGGTTAAATGCAAAATCTGGTTTTTAAAAAGCCTCTAATACAGACTAAGAACCTAGAATATAAACACTAACAAGTCTAGAACAAAAAAAAACACTAATTCTTTTTTTATCTGTACATGAACTAGATAAAAATATCAAGACAGAAAGCCAATATAAAAAAATCAAACAAATGTCATGTATTCAAAGTACATATTATAATTTGTGAATAGTAGCTGCAAGTAAGATATATGCCCAGAACTTGAGAATAAGATTTAAAAAGATATCAAGGAGTCTTCCAAATCTTCCAAACACTAAAATCTCTTAAATTTAACAAACATGTGTAGAGGGCCTATTCCGGGCTGTACCAGAGTAAGATATACTATAGGTGTGCAAAAGTAGGTTTATAGTTGTTCGTATGAAAAATAATACAATAATTAATAAATAATAATACAAAAACAAACTTCCACATCCTTACAACTGTAAACCTACTTTTGCCCACCCCTGTATAATTTAATTCATAAAATATGTTTGAAGAGTGGTAGGCAGCCAAGTCCAGAACAAGAAAATGATCAAGACTGGCCAGCATGGTTCAGTGGTTGAACCAGGAGGTTACGGTTCAATTCCCAGTCAAAGCACATGCCCAGGTTGCGGGCATGATCCCTAGTAGGTGGCATACAGGAGGCAGCAATCAATGATTCTCTCTCATCATTGATGTTTCTATCTCTGCCTCTTCCTTCCTCTCTGAAATAAATATATATATTTTTTAAAAAATAATCAAAATCTAGAATTAGTCTTAGCACTACTCAAAGAAGAGAATACTCTAAATCTAATAACTAATCCGGGTTATACAGACAGAATGTACCTGGGAAAAACAGAAAGCAATACCAATGGGAAATGACAACTTAATAAAATCTCATTTTCTTTCTCCAGATCATTTATTGAGCCACTTGCTATGAGCCAGGTACTATAGATACAAACATGGAAAAGTAGATTTCCTTCAGCTCTCAAGAAGTTTTTAATCTTGTGAAAAGCTACATAAAAAAATGGCTCTGGTTCTTTTCCATAAAAAAATGGCTCTGGTTCTTTTCCATCTTTATTACTGTCTAAGTGGAGATGAATGACCTGTTCTATTTTATAGGAGAAGATATCTCCCACTGTAGGTTGATATTAACTACTTTCTATAATCAATTCTTTAGACTCAGGTGAACACTGAGTAAACTGGTACAACTGAATTTCTAAAATAGCAAAACTAAGGCTAGAACCTATAGCAAAGGTAACTCACAAAGTAAGAGGCAGAGCCTGTTTCCTAAGAGCCATTTTCCAGAATAATATTTGGGACTTAACAAAGAATGAAATGCAAAACTTACTTTTTGGCAAGTGCTCTTCTTTCCTCAGGTGTGTAATCTAGAGAACCTATGGCTCCTTCTCCTTTTGTTGGCATAAACCCAATGATGGCTAACAATGCTGTTCTTACTGAAATAAAAAGTAAACATCAATCTAAATTGCTTTGTAAAAGGAACCGGGTTTACTCTGAAAAGAGAAAAAAAGACAGTCTTTCACTGAAGAGGTACAGGTAGGAGGGTTGTAGTAAAATGATGGCCAAAATCTAGACAAGAAAAAGCATTTTTATTATTTATTAAATAATGAAATTATCAAAAACAGCTTCAATCTCAAGAAGGTATTATACTTTATAATTATGAATTGACTAGTTATATAAGATATATTCACTTTAAATTAGTACTCACTACTCCATGAAGGCTGCCAAGTTTCAGGATGATGTCCTGAGATGCTCAAACAGATTTTCTTGCCTACTTCAAATCGTCCATTAGCCTTAGGAATAAATAAGGCATTTAAAATTTTTAGATGTGTTTAATGTTTTAGACTTTATAAGTATAAATATTTTACATATAAATAAATTTTAAAGATAATTTTTTAAAAATGTAATCTCTAAGGGGATACAGATTTTTGTCCTCTAATTGACACTCCACAAATATTTGTTGGATTCTAAGTGAATAATATAAACTGTTTTTAGAAGTTGAAGCACTTTTTTGAAATTGAATTATACAACTGAAATCTAAATAACTGATAAAGATGTCCTGATGTCCTCCTATGTGCCTAGTATTCTAGGCTCTGTGAAGAATCTAAAATAGAAGACGTACAGAGACTGGGATAAAACGTAAGGATTTGATATCATCTTCTAGATATTGGTGAGGAAGGCTCTGAGGTGGGAGTGATTTTCAGAATGATGATACAATTTCATAAGAGAGGAACACAAAGTAGAAAGATCAGAGATAATAATTTCAGCTTTGGACATGAATCTATTTTCTTGGGAGAAGAGCTATTGATGTCCAGCAGGCAGGTAGAATTATAGACATGGTGATAGCAGAAGAGGATATACATCTTTGGTACCTGACTTTAGAGAGGTGATTACTAAAGCCATTTCATAGAAAAACAAAACAGTTGAAGTCTGAACTTCAGAATATCCATACTTAGGGAAAGGGGAAGGAGAAGAGGCATGAATTAGAATATATGTTTCATATGGTCAGAGAATTTGACTTATTCTCTGTCGCACCCACAGAGTGAATGACATGTGTTTAATGATTATTTGTTGAATGAAGGTTGGAAAAAAGAGGAACATTTTCAAAAGAGAGGAAGTGAACCAGAAAAAGCAAATATTGAAAACCAGGAGGATACGACTGATTCTCAGCCACTGTGCTAAATATGAACGATACCATTGGTTAACTCTTGAAATATTTCAATATTTCTGTACCTACTGGTGAAAAGCTGCTATTCCAACTACCCACCCCCACCAGTTTCCCCATGCACCAGCCCCTCCCCATAGACCACTTGGCTCTCACCATGATCTAGCAAACAAAAGTGACTCCTAACACATTGGGCCCCTCCAAGACCCTGCTTCAACCCTACTGCCAGCATTACTGATTCTAAATATCATCTAATATTTGTTAAGCAACTTATATATATGAGGAACTTTATAAAGTGTGATTATATTTACCATATACAACCCTTTTGACAGATGAGAAAACTAAATTTCAAAGAGACTATGTAACCTGCCTGTGGTGTAACAGAAATAGCACTGGTCAGAATCCAGGTCTAGTGGCTCTAAACTAATGCTCTTTTCACTACACCAAATATAGGTAAAAAGCAGCATTAACTTGGTATTTATTAATTAGTACCTTTTCTTTCACTATTTGCTACCCCGTGAGCGTCAGGTTTAACTTAGATGGATTAGGATAAAGACTGAGAAGAGACAGTGGGATTTCTCAAACTGGTCTTTGAGATTAGTGCTGTGAGCGTGTGTGGGAACCAGACTGCAGCAAGCCAAGCTAGAGTAAAGGTGCCTTGAAGGCTAGCAAAGAAAAAACAGAACAACACATAGAGTAGTGAGCAGAGATAAAGAAAGGTGTTTATGTTTGGTTTTTGCTTTTTTTTCAAGGTTGGGGGTAATCAAACACACTTGTAAATAAAAGGAAATGAGGGAAGGAAAGCTTAACAATTAAGAGAGGAATTTACTGTTGGAACATGTCTCAGGAAAAAGAAGAAAAAATTAATCATTTTGCTTCACATGGAGATAAAATATGCGGATGTAGAAAAATTCTAAGGTATAAGTAATAATATAGCAATCATTTATTGAGGACTCTGTCACTTCTATTTTAAGAGCTACACATGAAAAATGAGAGTTTAAATGGAGATGATGTGATTAAGAGGTAAAATAACATTAACAATCCTTTACTGAGTACTTACCATGTGCCAGATACTGTGCCTAGCACTTTGCATACATTAATTCACTGAATTCTAACAACCATACTATGGTAATTATACATTCATTAGCATTATGAATTCCTATAACCCTGGCTTGGTAGCTCAGTTGGTTACAGCATCATCCCAATATGCTAAGGTTGGTGTTCAATTCCCTGTTAGGGCACATATAAGAATAAACCAATGAATGCATAAATAAGTGGAACAATATCTCTCCCCCCCCCCCCCAAACAATAAATAAAAATAAATAATTCCTATAAATTATAATTTTGGGGGGGGGGGGGGAGGATTATAGTACCAAGGCCTGGTTCCCAAAAGCAGCCACTTTACTTCTTTTTTAAAACCTTTTTTTAAAATAATATTTTTGGAGAGAGGGAGAGAGAGAAACATTGATGTGAGAGCAAAACATCAATCCACTGCCTCCTGCACGTCCCCTACCAGGGATAGAGCCCACAACCCGGGCATGTGCCCTGACTGGGAATCGAACTGGTAAGCTTTCAGTGCACAGGACAATGACCAACCAACTGAGCCACACCGGCCAGGGCCTACTTTATTTCTTAATGTAAATGAGTATGTTGACCATATTTTGCAGCCACCATGAAGAGTTAAACCACAAGCATTTCAAAAAGCCAAGAATCCTTACCGTTAGAAGAATAATGCTTGGTGGTTTCATGGGATACTCTGGTGGTAGTACTATTCGTCCATGATAAACTCCTCCATCAAAATCAGAATCTGGGGGCCCTCTAACTGTGAAGTGCCATTCAAAAAGATTATCCTGAACAAAAACAATAACCAACAAGACCATGGATGGAACTGGAGAGCATTATGCTAAGTGAAATAAGCCAGTCAATGAAGGAAAAATACCACATGATCTCACTCATTCATGGATAATAAAGACCATTATAAACTTTTGAACAATAATAGATACAGAGGCAGAGCTGCCTCAAACTGATTGTCAAACTGTAGCGGGAAGGCCAGGGAGGGTTGGGGGGCAGGAGGGAGGGAGGTAAGAGATCAACCGAAGGACTTGTATGCATGCATATAAGCATAACCAATGGACATAAGACACTGGGGGATAGGGGAGGCCAGGGGATTGTCAAGGGCGGGGAAAAAAAAAAAGGACACATATGTAATACCCTTTGTAATACTTTAAGCAATAAAAAAAAAAATAACCAACAAGACATCAGTAATATTAAAGTTTGACCATTTTAATTAAATGACTATTAGAAATATTATTGGGTGAGAAAAAGGGTCAACTGTATAATCAAATAATTAATAAAAATTTGGATTATTTTAACAATCTTTTAAAATTAACCCTTAAAGATACCTAAACACTTACTTATGAGGTTAATAATATTAATACATATGCTAACAACATCTTAGTTACCAAGTACTTTACATTTTGCAAACTGTGCATACATTATTACATTTTATTCTCACTATTACCATGGAAACCAGACTAAGCATATTTAAAAACCCTCCTTTTACAGATAAGAAGACGAAGAGAGTTAGAGATGTTTATACAAAAAGCCCAGACTAGCTGCAGAGATCCCTCAAGGGGCCAGGTCTTCCAAACTGTAAAAAGTATTGGGTTCTTTCCACTTCCCCTCCCTCATATTCAAGACCTAAAACCAATTTAGCATCTGAGACCCATTCTATAGAGGCCAGAAATCTGCTTCTTGCAAAATGTCTGATTCTGAATGGCTAATGGGAAATTAGCCATTCAGGAAATATTCGGAGTAAAATATACTAATAAACCACATCACACACATCTGTAATGAATCAAAGCAATGAAAAAACAATTTTAAGGAATTTGTTTAAAATATTAAAATTCATATGTAGAAGATGGAGACAGAAACTAACCTCCAAAGGTTGTGCATGATAATGATCTGTTGGATCTTTCAATTCTGCCGCTTCTTTCATTAAACGTTTAACAGCTAAAATAAAATTCATAAGATAAAGACATTTAAAATATACTTTACCAAGTGATTAAGTCAGAGTTACAATCTAATGAAAAAGTTTCTACTTTAACAAAACATGTATAGAGAGGACTGGCTCCACTGAGTGTATGATAAAGTTTTAATTAGGATAATAGTAATCATTGGAGGAGGAGAGGAAATGGTAGGTAGGCATTAGGAGAGTTATGTATTAAATATACAGGTAAGTCTGATAGAGACACTTCTTATTTAATAAGTACTCATATATACTTCCTATGTGATAGCACTCAAACAATCCTCAAAACATTGCTATGAGGTAGAAAATCCCTATTTTCCAGACTAAGAAACTTGTTCACGGTCACACTAGTAAATGACAGCTGAAATTCCAACACAGACAATACAACTCTACCATGCTAAAATGTCTATATTAACAAAAAAATGTGCCCTCTGGAACTCATGCTCATGAACAGTAACCCCTTCCCCCCATTTTTTTAACCTCTTGGGACTTTCCACCCAAATCTTGTATTAACTTAATGGGACTGTCTCCAGAGGTCACTTTATTCCATAGCCCTAATTGATTTCCTTTTTTGAAATGATTCTTCACTTCAATTAAAACTTATAACTAATATCTGAAAGAAAGATAATAGGAATTAGGCAAGTGGGTATAAATAGGCAGAGGAAACAATAAAAGTAAAATGTGTGGAGGCACTGGATGGAAAGTTATCAGAAGAGATTAAGAATCAACTCCCACACAATATTATAATGCAGTATGTATCATGTCTTTTGCATAAAATTTCATTTTAGCCCTGGCCTTTGTGGCTCATTTGGTTGGAGCATCATCCTGTGCACCAAAGAGTCATGGATTTGATTCCCAGTCAGGGAAGATACCCAGGTTGTGAGTTCAATCCTTGGTCGGGGTATATCTGGGAGGCAAATGATTGATGTTTCTCACATCAATATTTCTCTCTCTCTCCTCCTCCTCCCTCACCTTTCTTCTCCCTTTGAAAACAATAAAAACATGTCCTTGGGTAAGGATTAAAAAAAAAAAACAAAGTTCTTAAGTCACTATCTTATTCCATAATAATAATTACTTATTTTTTGTATTTATTTTTGGTTTTTGTTTGTTAATCCTCACCCAGGGATATTTTTCCACTGATTTTTTAGAGAGTGTGGAAGGAAGGGGAAGAGACATTCACATGACCAGAAGGGCCTGAGGATCGTGCACCAAGGGACGTTCCCTTGACCGGGAAATGAACCTGAGATCCTTCAGTCCAAAGGCTGATGCTCTAACCACTGAGAATGTGGCTAAGGCCCATAATAACATTCTTTTCCATCCCCTACTCTGAATTAGGCCCCTGTGGGAAGAGACTTTGTTCACTTGATCATCAAATTACTAAACTCACACTAGATGCTATATCTACAACCAAAATAAAATAATTTCTGTTATCAAGGAGCTTATAGTCTGGGGGGGAATACAAAACAGCATAATAAATGCTGTATTAGAAACATGTACATATTGAAACACTCTTCCCGGAAGTTCTAGACACCACACTTCTCTCTACTCCAGACCTTCCTACATACTGGTTCCTCAACTTGCAATGCTGCTCCCACCCCTATCCTCCAACTCATCATCTAGACTGGTTCCCACCAAACCTTTAAGTAACTTCCTCAGGGAGGTGTCTGTGACACCTTCCCTTGTCCACCCATGAGGCCACATAAAAAATCCCTGAGGAGTTCTGGGAATTATCAAGTTAATTAGTTTGGCTGCTGTAAGCAATCAAAGATGCCAAGGAGACTGTTTTTCCTTCATTCCTTATCAGCTAGCTGAATAATGGCTAAATTGACAAGGTCAGATTTTATGTCATTTCAGTTAGAGAGAAGATAATAAACACCCAATAGTACCTGGATATTAGGAGAGATATCTGAAAGGATCAGAAATGCTACAACAACGCATCTAAAGGAACAATCAATCATTCGCTTAATAACTAAACATGTTGCTTTTATTAGTTCATAGGCCACATAGGCACATACCATGTGAAAGCTAAAGCCACACAGTCAAATAGAAAGTGAGGTTAGTCTAGTGTTTTCATAATCTATTTTTTCTGAAATAGCATATATTATCAATGCCTTAGTGAAAAAGAGCATTGACTCTGGAATTAGAACTGGATTAAAATACTGGCTCTGGGGAGAACCAAGATGGCGGCGTAGGGAGCGGACCTGTGTGTGCTGCTCTCTCACAGCATCATTGAAACTATCAACTATGAAGTAAACAACCGCCACTCAGAACCATGGGGAAGTTGGCCCAGTGGGAGATCTACAACTGGAGGAAAAGAAAGAAGCGCAGTGAGACTGAGTGGGAGCTACGGAGGCACCAAAACCAGAGGTACGCAGTCACACGCCACGCGGGCTGCAAATGGATTCTCGGTTTTTTACGAACCCTCGAATCCTCTGGGCTTGCTCGGGGCGGGTCTCTGAGGCCCCAGATCCCACAGGGAGAAGCGGCCACGGCCTTGCAGTGGTTGGAGAGCGAGGGAAGCTCTGACACGCGGCTGCTCGCTGGCACTGAGGGACAAGAAGTCCTGGTGTCCCGGGGAGGCGAGGGGCGCGGAGACGCCGCCATCGCTATTTCCTCCACGCTGGCGACTCCCTGTGACCCCGCCCTACCCTCAGGGCTGTGCCAGAGGCACAAGAGGGAATGACTGTGCTTTTACAAACTCTCAAATCCACTGAGCTGGTTCGGGCGGGTCTCTGAGGCCCCAGGCCCCAAGGCGAGAGACGGCACGGCCTTCCAGCGGTCAGAAAGCGAGGGAGGCTCTGGCGCTCGGCTGCTCGCTGGCACTGGGGGACACAAAGTCCTGGAGTCCTGGATAGGCAAGGGGCCGCTGAGTCTCCGCCCCGGCGACTCCCTGTGACCCCGCCCTACGCAATTTACATTCCCATCTGGGCTGTGCCAGACTCACAAGTAGAAACGCCTTTGCTTCTGCAAACTTTCAAATCCACTGAGCTGGTTCAGGCGGGATCATGAGGCACCAGACCCTACGGGGAGAGGCAGCACGGCCTTGCAGCCATCAGAAAGCGGGGGAGACTCTGTTGCACAGCTGCTCGCCGGCACTGGGGGACACAAAGCCCTGGCAGAGATTCAAGGGGCCGCGGAGACTCAGCCAGTGCTATTTGCTCCGCCATGGCGACTCCCTGAGACTCAGCCCTAATCAATTTACATCCCCATCCAAGCTGTGCCAGGTGCACAAAAAGACCCACCTGCGCTTTTGCAGCCTATTCCAACAAATTGCAGACTTCAACTGCTCGCAACCATGGGAGACACACTCAAGAAGCAGACCCAGGAGAACCAGGATGGCGGCATAAGGAAGAGACCTGTGCGTGCTACCTCACACAACAACATCGAAACTACCAAATATCAGACAAACACCTATCATACAGAACCATGGGAAAGTTGGCCCAGTGGAAGCTCTACAACTGGAAGGAGAGAAAGAACATTGAGACTGAGTAGGATGTGACACCAAGTACAGAGCCCAACCCAACAAACTGCAGATTTCAACTCCTCGCATAGAAAGAAGCGCATTGAGACTGAGTAGGATGTGCAGAGGCACCAAGTACAGAGCCCATCCCAGCAGGCTGCAGATTTCAGCTCCTTGCATCTGGGAGGGACGCAATCCAGGGGCAGAGTCGGGTCCGGGGCCGGCCAGGGCTGGGCCTGACTCGGCCGGCACTGTGGAACTGCTGTACCAGCAAGCGCACAAACATGCCCACTGGTCCCAGTCTCTTGTGGGGCGCTGGGGGACAGCAGACAGGCAGTCTGTGCACTTGGTGGAGGGCAGGAGTGCTGGATGTTCAACCACCAGGAACGCCTGGAGATTTTTCTGGTGGGGAGCCGCCGGCAGGGGACAGAGGGCCAAACTTCCTGTTTCCCCGGTAAGGCTGGGATGGCCCCGGTGAGGTCGGGATGGCCCCGGTGAGGTTGAAACGGTCCCGGTGTGGTAGGGACGACCCCGGTCAGGTCGAAACGGCCCCGGTGTGGTAGGGACAACCCCGGTGAGGTTGAAACGGCCCCCAAGAGGTAGGGATGACCCCGGTGAGGTTGAAACGGCCCCCGTGAGGTAGGGACGACTCCAGTCAGGTTGAAACAGCCCCGGTGTGGTAGGGACAACCCCGGTGAGGTTGAAACGGCCCCCGTGAGGTAGGGACGACCCCAGTCAGGTCGAAACGGCCCCGGTGTGGTAGGGACAACCCCAGTCAGGTTGAAACAGCCCCGGTGTGGTAGGGACAACCCCGGTGAGGTTGAAACGGCCCCCGTGAGGTAGGGACGACCCTGGTCAGGTCGAAACGGCCCTGGTGTGGTAGGGACAACCCCGGTCAGGTCGAAACGGCCCCGGTGTGGTAGGGACAACCCCGGTCAGGTTGAAACAGCCCCGGTGTGGTAGGGACAACCCCAGTGAGGTTGAAACGGCCCCCGTGAGGTAGGGACGACCCCAGTCAGGTCGAAACAGCCCCGGTGTGGTAGGGACAACCCCGGTGAGGTTGAAACGGCCCCCGTGAGGTAGGGACGACCCCGGTGAGGTTGAAATGGCCCCCGTGAGGTAGGGACGGCCCCGGTGAGGTTGAAACGGCCCTGGTGAGGCTCAGACGGCCCTGGTGAGGTTGAGATTACTCCAGTGAGGTTGGGACAAATAAAGGGGACCAGTATGGACTGATGAACAGGGGTAGATACAGAAGCAGAGCAACATTGAACAGAATGTTAAACTACAGTGGGAAGCCTGGGGAGGGTTGGGGGGGGGGATTAAGAGACCAACTGAAGGACTTATATGCATGCATATAAGATTAACCAATGGACACAAGACACGGGGCGGGGGGGGGGCGGGGGGTAGGGGCCGGGGGAATGTCAAGGGAGGGAAAAAAGGAGTCATATGTAATACTCTTTGTAATACTTTAAGAAATAAAAATTATTAAAAAAAAAAAAAAAAAAAAAAAAATACTGGCTCTGATTTCTTAGGCCTTAATCATTGGACAAGTCAATCTTATTCTGCTTCAATGTTTACATCTGTCAAATGGGAGTCAACAATTTCTTCACATATTTCTTCTTGCCTTTTCACCCATCCCTTTTCCCCAGATCACAAGTTATTAAGGTCAGAAATAAATTGGAATATAAGGTGCTCTCAATTCTGTTTCAAAACCAGGCCTTGAGCATATGTAGTTGGCCACATGACATGGCTACCTGGCTCCCAAGGAGAAATGTCACTGCTATAGAATAGTCAAGATTCAAAGTACTGACTGGCAACTAAGGCTAGAGCATAGTCTGTCACTCCTGATACTCCATCTCTTGCCACCTCTTGGCTACAGAGAAAAGTTTTCCCCCATCTGCTCCTCTCTTATCTCTTTGCAAGATTATTCAATTCTCCTATCATGGTGAGGTAAGATGTTCCAGAAAAGGGAAGGGGGATGGCTTGGCTGCTTTTGTTCTTTCTTTTCATGGAGGCCACATGATCACTCTGGATCCAAGCTCTAGGCTCCATAGGCCTAGGCATTCATATTCTGCACATGCCCAGCTAACTCACTGGGTTTATTTTGTGGTTTGGAGACAAAGCTCCAGCTAAGGGGATCTTTTACAGGTTACTGTCTCTCATGCATCTATTTATTTTAGAAAGCAAATATCCTGATATCATCAATCTCCAAAGCATGGGTAAAATGGAAAAGAGGCACGTGTATTGAGGATGTAAACCCAATGTCATGCTCCCCAATCGCCTCTTCCTGTTCCCATATGAAGGCACGTAGCAAATATTTAAGGACTAATGTTTCTGCCCAGAAAGATCCTATAAATGTATCCATTCAATAAACATTTAAAGAATACATATCTGAGCAATGGGAAAAGAAGAATGACCAGGACTTGCTTCTTGCCTTCAAAGAGTTCACAGTGAGAAAGACATGAAAACAATTACAAACACTGACCAAGTATATACAAATATAGGGACCACCTTAGACTGCCTACAGGAGCTGGACAAGACTGAACCTTAAAGAAGCCTAAACAATTACTAGGACTTTCACACAGACTAAAGGGAGGATATTCCAAGCAGAGGTTCCAACAGGGACCAAGGCATATAGGTGAGAAGAGCTGTTCTAGCTGGAGACACTCGGGCAAATGGATAGATGGTGAAAATGCAAAGGAGCATAGGAGTGGTAGCAGTTCAGGCTGGTGAGAAAAGCAAACATCAAATCATGAGCAGCCCTATAGGCCAAGCAAAACAATTTACTTTGAACTGTATCCACAACTATCAGTAAGCTACTGAAAACTTCTCAATTTGAATAGTGATCTAATCAGGTTTTATTTTGTTTTGTTTTAATTGATCTGGTGGCAGTAGTGACTGGTTAGATATATGTGTGTTTGCATGTATTGGCACCCATGCTCAAATGCCTGTGTGTGAGAGAGTTTTAGGGTAGGGGGTAAAGAAGTAGACCATGAGATCAAAGATCACTCCCCTGGACACTTGGGTGCTGTCAATCCCTGGGATAAGGAATATTAAGGTGAGGTGCAAGTTTGGGGGAGGAGAGAAAACTGATAAGTTTGGTGTTTATACTATTAGATATTTTTTTGGTCTGTGGGAAATTTGGATGAAGATATTAAATCACCAGTAAGTTGTATTTATCTGCAGCCTAGGAGAAGGATCTGAACTGAACATTAAAGCTTGAGAATGATCAGCATGGAGGTGCAGTTGACACCAAGGGCATGGACAGGATAACGCCTAGGTTTCTGACAGAGGCCGTACCAGTTTCTTATACATACATCA
This sequence comes from Myotis yumanensis, assembly GCF_028538775.1. Classification (NCBI taxonomy): domain Eukaryota; kingdom Metazoa; phylum Chordata; class Mammalia; order Chiroptera; family Vespertilionidae; genus Myotis; species Myotis yumanensis. Next base: position 52,103,643 of record NW_027223757.1, on the reverse strand, counting down.
GTCACCTGCTGAACATGCCCGTCAGCCCCTACTGAAGAAAGCTGTCACAGGAGGTTCTTTACACATAGGTCTCCCTATTTTGTACTCTGACACCTACTACCTTAGCCAGAGCAGACCCAAAAAAGAATCAGGGAGCTTGATCCAGAGGCAACTACTGATAGGCTAGTCAGAGGACTTAGGAGGTGGCCCCACACAAGTCCATTCATAAAGAAATGTTTTCCCACCTATAAAATGAACAAACTTACTATCCACATGTTAGCACACTGGCCCTTAACCAGTTATCTATATTGTCTCAATTGTCCTATCATACTTCTAAGACAACTAACTCCACGTGAGAGAGAAAAAGGATTATATCTATTGCAGTGTTCTTAACAACTTCCTTTCACATAGGCGTTACTCTAAAAATATCCCAGGTCTGAGAATTAAACAAAGGAAGAACGTACTTTCATTAAGCCTCCTAGCATTTTCAATAAGTCCCCTATCTCAGTAAATTCACCTTCTCCACGAACTCTAAATGATCCACACAATAACAACAACAAAAAGATGTTTGTTTGTTTGTTTGTTTTTAAAAAATCCTGTCTAGAACAGTGACATCACCGTTGAGAAAATGAAACAAAAAAGAGGAAGCAGTTTATTACACAGCTAGAAGCATGCTGGGCCCAAACTCAAGCCTGCTGGCAATAGGTCCTATTCTCTGGAAATGGACAAAATTCAGGAGAGTATTAAATGCTTACCATCCTCTCAGGGATGATGACCTATACAACTGGGCAATCTGACAACAATCTCCATTCCAAACTGCACTGTCGTCTCTGGACATTTCACCAAGCACCTCGGTGCCCTGAGGAACCTGGTACCATGTGACCAAGGAGTCACCAGACGTTTTTACCCCTCCCCCCCGTTTTATATAAATCCACCACAGCCTTAAGATCTTAACCATCTAAGCTTAACATGAAGCTTTCTTTCCCTCTCCCTTGGACCTTCCTTCCCCCCTCCTGACATCCTTAAGAGGTGGGTGGAGCAGGGAAGCTGTCAACCCGCTGCAATGGGACTGCGCCACAGCCTGCATCAGGCTTTTCAGGGCTCTGGGCCCCGCCCCCGCGTGTTGCGGCCCATTCTGCATACGTATTTGCTCACCTAAGAACATTTCTTCGCTTGGCAGCACCCAAGTTACCAAAGCTCTGTTCAATCACTATCCTCACCCTTTTCTGGAGTCTTTGCAAATCCTTAAGTATTTTTGGAAGAAAAAAACAAAACAAAACAGAAAGCAGTAAGGGTTGGTCAAACAAACCATTCCTGATATTGTTAAGATGACCATTTAGATCATCCGAACTGATCATGTAGATAACCTGAATTTTCTCCCTCCTGACAAAATTATCACGGTAGGGCCCTGACCGGTTTGGCTCAGTCAGAGCATCGGCCTGCGGACTCAAGGGTCCCGGGTTCGATTCCGGTCAAGGGCATGTACCTGGGTTGCGGGCACATCCCCAGTGGGGGGTGTGCAGGGGGCAGCTGGTGGATGTTTCTCTCTCATCGATGATTCTAACTCTCTATCCCTCTCCCTTCCTCTCTGTAAAAAAAAATCAATAAAATATATATTTTTTAAATTGTCACGGTACAGACAGAATAAATACTATTTATTGGGGCTCATTTCAAAGGCCAGAGAGCTGGGCGGCTAATAACAGTCCGGCGGCAGCGGCCGAGCAGAGACAGTCGGGCCGGGGCTGCCGTCACCCACGGGCATCATCCTTGCACCTGCTCCTGGGGGTGTGCACAACCCAGCTCCCCGCCACGCAGACAGGGCAGGGGGCGCCGGGGTGCCGGGGGGCGCCGGCCGACCCCAGCGTCGGCAGCCGGTGCCCGCCGGCCTCCCCGCCCCGCGGCCTGCACCAGCCCGGCGGGCGGCGGCCTCGCGTAGAGCGCGACACCGCGAGTGGAGCCGCGAATGGCGGCGGACGCGCGGGGGCCGCAGCGCCGGACCCCGGAGCCCAGGGTCAGTCGGGCCCACCCCGCCAGCGCCGCCCCCGGCCCCCGCCCCGCTCACCCGGACTCTTCAGGTTGTAGCGAGCCTCCATGACTGGTCGCTGCCGGCTCCGGCCTCCTCTCTGCGGCGCGGCTACTGGGTCTCGGCGCAGCGCGGCCACCCGGGCCAGGCGCAGGCAGGGATTCCGCAGACACCGCCCAGCGCCACCGGCCTGCGGGCGGGAGCCGAGGGTGCGGGCGGGGCGCTGAGGCTGCGGCGGACGCAGGCTCCGCGGCGGCGCCTTCCCCGCTGTCCCCGCCTCCCTGTGGGCGGGGCAGACGCAGGCGCCGGCCGGGCGTCCCAGAAGCGGCGCCGGGCTGGAGGTCCGCGTCCGGGATTGGCCCCTGCGTCGCCGCCCGCCGCGTTTGTGAAGCCGCCCTGACGTGGCAGTGGCTTCGTGGCGGCCGGTCCGCGCGGCCGTCGGCCACTCCGCCGCCGCCAACCCCGTGGAGGCCGCTCGGGATCTGCAAGAGCGGGCGACGCCCTCGTCTTCCTGTCGCCTCTGCTCCCCGGAGGCCGACCTTCCGCCGGGCCCATCCGGGGACCCCCGGCGCTCGCGGGCTCGGCGGGGAGCCGCGCGGCCGGAAGCAGCCCGGCCGGCCCCGCCGCCGTGGGTCCCGACCCGGCTGCAGCGTGCCCCGCAGCCGGCCACCCGCGCTGCCCACAGAGTGCTTCCCAGTGAACCTCTGGGCCTCTCTACTGCTTCATGAGCCCAAACGGGGGGCACACGGCTCGCCCTGCATCGTGGGGAACCCAGCGGGATGGAGAGTTCGGTGCAAGACGTAGCTGTGGCCTTTGACAGGTTCCCATAGTCAGTGCCTCTGCAAACTAAGGGACCGGGTCGGTTGGGGACCCCCTCAGGTTATTTCTCAGCACGAGGCCTCCGTGCTGCGATTCAAAGGGTAAATCCCAACTGTTTCTTGACTGGCTCAAGAATGAGGGCCCTGACCACCCCCCCAAGCCTCAGGGAGGCTGCACATTCTACTTGCCTGATTGCCATTTTTAAATAAATGTCTATTTCTCCTAAAAAAAAGTCCAATAGCTGTTTGCGGTGAAAGCAGTTAAGTAGGGAATTCCAGTGATAAAGGATTTTTATAACAGTTTATTTTCAGAGAATGTGCTTAGGTGCCGGACACTTTTAAAAAATGAATTAAAACCTGTCAAAAAATAAAACTAAGGTAATTACATTGAGTTTGGGTGAGTGCATCCAAGTAAGAAAGGCTTAACCTCGAAGGACACCCTTCCTGGCTTACTATGGAAAGAATGGGATGGAGAAGAAGAGGACTGGGTTCTGAAGCCTGAAAAGAGGAGCAAGCATTTAAGACAAGAGGGGGAGAGGGGTTGGGAGGGTGGAGAGGAGGGGGAGGGGTGAAGAGGGTTAATCAGGTTGGGCACGTTTTATTGTCAAAGATAGAAAACTTTCTTTTTGAGTGGTAGCAGAATATGCACCTCAAAATATGCCTCTTTGGCGTAAGGATTATTTTGAATTTTTTTCTAGGTGGAAGTTTTTTATTAAACACTAGAGCCCCAGTGCACGAAATTCATGTATGGGTAGGGTCCCTAGGTCTGGGCTGATCTGTGGGACACTGGCAGGGCGATGGGGGGGGGGGGGGGGGGCACCCGCCTTGGCCAGCCTGGCACTGCTCACTCACTGCTCCCCCCACCACCACCACGGACACCACCACCGCTGCCAGTCGCCTCCCTCTGCGGGGCTAGTGGCAGCCTGGGGCCTGCGAGCTGGGGGTAGCTCCTGTGATGAGCATCTGCCCCCTGGAGGTCAGTGCATGTCATAGTGACCGGTCGTTCAGCTGTTTGGTCGATTTGCATGTTAGGCTTTTATTACATAGGACTAGGGCCCAGTGCACGAATTCATGTACCTTGAAAGGAACTGTGGGCGGTGAGGTTGTGGTAGGCACAGGGACAGGTCTCTCAGCCCATCCTTCACACCCCTGCCTGGCCCCTCCGGCTGCAGCCCCCAGTCCCCTGTCTGCTGGCAGCCCCACTCCTGCCACCGCCATCCACACACTGATGGCGCCAGCCCCGCTCACACTCACAGCACAGTGCGATTGGGGCCCAGCAGCAGCAGCTTTGGGTGTGAGCGGGGCCAGCACTGTGGCTGCTGCTGCCATCGCCCCTCAGGAGCAGGGGGAGGTGGAGAAGCCCTCAGGGGCGTTCGGGCCGGCAGCTGCTGCTTGCACCCACTGATGGCACTGAACGATCAGGACTGGCGCCAGACACCAGCAGCAGGTACGAGCAGCAGCTCCGGTGCCAGCTGCGAGTGCGAGTGGGGCCGGTGCTGGCAGTGGGTGCAGGCGCCAGCAGCAGGTGCGAGCGGGGCTGGCACTGGGGTCTGTGACTCTGTCATGTATGCGGAGTTCCAGTACATATTAAATTTGGTTATTTTTCTCTTGCTAATCTGTCTGATGTCTACTTGATTATTAAACCAGCTGAAAGAAACTTGAGGGTAGAGGAAAATTTTTCTCCCCAACACATACATCAACTCACTTATTCTTCACAACAGCCTTGGCAGCATCACAGATTGTTAACAAAATTCCAAAAGAAATTAAGAGTTTATTCATATACTAGAGGCCCAGTGCAGGAATTCGTGTATGGGTGGGATCCAGCCAACCCACCCCGACTGGGGCCATCAGGCTGGGCCGGCTTGGGGGAGGAGCTGCAGGTGGTTGGCCAGCCGGCTTTGCCCCCTGGTTGAACTCCCGGTTGAACTCCCAGGAGAGGGGGAAATTTGCATATTAGCCTTTTATTATATAGGATGATTTGTAAATTAGAGAGCGTAGTCCTTGGTATGAACCAAAGATTCCTTCAGAGTTTGGGGGGCTGGGAGAGAACAGGGTTTTTAAAAGAAGAGAGTTGCTAGGAAAACAAGGTTATAAACTTACATCATTCATTTTCTGATTGGTGGGGGTAACTGAACTTTTAATGATAAAAACAATGGGTATCAGCCCTAGCTGGTTTGGCTCAGTGGATAGGGCGTCAGCCTGCGGACTGAAGGGTCCCAGGTTCAATTCCAGCCAAGGGCACATGCCTGGGTTGCAGGCTCAATACCCAGTAGGGGGCGTGCAGGAGGCAGCCAATCAATGATTCTCTTTCATCATTGATGTTTCTCTCTCCCCCCTCTCCCTTCCTCTCTAAAATCAATAAAATATATTTTAAAAAACCAGCGGGTATCATATAATTAAGCATTTATTAATGTCCTAGTTTCAGTTCAGACTCATAGAACAAAGGCTTTTGGTTAAGCAGTTCCAGGGCGGGTGTTGCTTATCAACCACATAGAAGGTACAATTATCAAATAGTGCAATCAGCACAGGAGGGCTGCTTGCTCTGCAGGCAGTTTCAGAGCCCAAAAGGGTAAAATTGTACCTCATAAGCAGCTTCAGAGTTCAAGCTACAAAAATCCAATGTTGGGCCATAAGTTGTGGTATTAAAGTTCTTATAAGTCCTCATGAATTATACCCATTGTACAGATGAAGACAATTGACATCTCAGAAAACTCAAGCAATTTACTTAAATTCTCAGTTTTTTAACTACAAGTTCTTATCCTTCTGGCATATTATTTTATCAAATTGATGAAACTTTTCTAGATTCTCATTTATGTCTTGATTTGATTTGAATTCTTTGACATTTATTTTACAGAGGTTCTTCAGGTTTCATTGACTTATTCAAAGCTGTTTATCTAGAAAGTAGAAGAATCCTGACTGAAAAAGTCCAGGTCTTCCAACTCTGAAATCTGGAATGTTCTCGCTATGGGAAAAAGGAATCAGGATGTCTGTGTCATGCAAGACCTTTTTTTTTTACACCACCATTTGAAAACAGGGAAATGTTTCTTAGAAACTCAGAGCTATTCTTGGGACCACATATTTTAAGATATGTATTCTTCATCATTTAAAAGTTTTCTTATTTTTCAGTTTTTTTTCTTGGTGACAAAAATAATACATGATTGTGTTCAATATTTGGAATATGAACAAAATGCAAATCTCCCATAATCCCCTACTCAGAAATAGCCATGATGAACATTTTAGTGTATTTACCTTGAGCCTTTATTTATAAAGCATAGGTATTTGAACAGAGTTAAAATTCCATTGTATATACTTTTTATACTAAAGATATCTGCCATCAGCTAACTGGTGTAAACCAAGAAAGAGGCTTAAACTAAAAGAAAACAAAGAAAGGCAGGGCTTATAAAGGCTCCTTCTCAATCTGGTCCTCTTAATGTAAATGAAGGATTCTGGTTAGGTTAACTGGGATTGGGATTGGCTCCTTTCAAAGTAAAGAATGTAGATGATCTATGATCTATTTGTGGTGGTGAGGAAGAGATAAAGCCCAGGCATGGTTGAATCTAAATGTTTTAGGAGAGCTCTTTCTGCTATCTTGGAGCCGGTGGAGACCTGCTGGGAACAGGACTTGTCTAATGACAAATATGTGTAGAAGGCTGTGGTCCAAGGCCGTTTTTACTGGCTGTAAGCAAGGTCTCTGGAACCAGAGGGAGCACACATCTCTTTAAAATTGAAAGTGTTTATGCCTGAGATGAATCCGAATTTGATCTGGGCAAGAGATGTGTTTATGTGTGCAAAGCAAAGAATAACACACTGACTCCTGGTGGCAAACCAAACAAAACCATAGTCATCTGGGAAAGGTAACTCGTGCTCATGGAAATAGTGGTATAGCTCATGCCAAATTCCAAAGCCACCTTCCTGCTAAGGCCTTCCTGTTAAATCCATGTAATGCTATATCCGTGTTATAAGGATTTAAACAGTGAAAAGTAAATAAAAGTGGGGGAAATGTTTATGGAGAAACATGCTGGGTGGAACATGTGCAATACAAACTTCTTCAAGGCCTCCGACTCCATATATCTCCCCTGACATAAATGGCTCCGCCATGGCAATCTCTGTTCACACTGGAGGACTTGTTCTGCAAGTAGCAGTGCTGTTATCACAGACTGATAGCATGAACTAACTAATTTTACACCAATGCCTTCCCAGTGTATAATTAGAAATGCAAACAGCTTAGAAAGCCATAGATGGACTTTATCATGTACTTTTATTAATTCCTCTGAATATTTGTAATAGAGGTTTTTTTTTATTATTTTTCATTAAAAAACAGAACAAAACAAAAATTACTGGCCATAGTTTTTTCTTTTGTTTCCCCCTCAGGATTTCCCCTTTGGTAGGTTAAGAAAAATGGGACTAATTTTCCCAGGGGAATGTAGTTGGTGCTAAGGTTAGGAGAGGTTGGTCCTTATCAGCGACACAAGTTTTAACTCTGGTTACCTTAACAAAAAGTCAGACGGGAAGGAGTTCTTTGTTCAGGGTGCCCCACCTTGCAACATGGCAGGTCTAATAGCTATGCTTTTGCTTACCGACTGGTGGCCCGGCTGAGAGAGCCAGTAGAGAAAATGACTTCATGTTTTCCTTTTCAGGTTCAATGTTCAAGATATGCCTTATCTGCTTGTTCTATTTTAACACTTTCTAAGACTGTATTCCAGAAAGAAAGAAAAAAGCATTATTGAGAGATATCAAGTGAGTCTATTTGAAACCAAGTGGAGTGCTTACAATACTAGTTTAGTAGGTGTCTTCCACCGGATACCTCATTTTAAAAGGTTTTTCCCATTAATAAGCAAAGGAGCATTTTCTACATGCAGTTGTAAATGGTTGTTTGCAACATTATTAAAATCATTTTTACTGCTGCTTTCTTAAAAATTATGTATTTTCTTGGATATCCAATTTGCTACCATAGCTTTGAATTATCTGACATTCCTTCCTTCTCCCCTCCCTTCCCCCCCAAAATTACAGCTATTGGTATTAGGGATGAGGAACAAGAAACCTACTTTGTATTGTGCTTTTGCTTTATTTGCATGGATTACGTTTCTTTTTTCCTTTTTTTTTTTTTTTTTTTTTTTTTTTAGTAATAAAGGTGTTTTAAAATTAGCAACAAAATTTACAACTCATATTTCTTACTCCTTAGTTCTGATGAACAGATGAGTGTGACAAGAGATATTTCAATTTCTAAATTTAGTCCTAAAGGAAACACCTGCAACTAAGATGAAACTGGGTTGCTCATTGGTGAAAGAACAGGTCCTTCATGATGTACCAGCAGATAGCGTGGGCACAGCTGTATCTTCTGCTCTCTCTGTCTGAGTCCTCTCCTAATAGATCTTCTGTGCTACTCTGTTTATGCCTTTTTTGTGTCTCCATATCCTGTTGAAGTATGGTAGCAACCATCTCAGGTAGAAGCTGTAGTTTAACTCTAACCCTGCTGTTTGGCTTAACAATAGAAAAGTTATTTTGATTTTCTGAATTGTATACATCATCCCATTCGATTGAATGACTATCCCATTGATTGTTATCTCACTGGTTTTAGAAAGCACATTCTTCTGTACCTGGGAAACAGGACAGCACAATTATCCTAAATTGTCTTAGTGGACACAGATAATGCGTTCCAGTTGACTCAGTGGTCCCACGACCAGGACAGCACAATTGCTCTAAATTGCCTCAATGGCTCTAGATAATGAATTCCTGACAACCCAGCGGTCCCAGATAATGTGTTTCTATCAACTCAGTGATCCGGAGACCCAAAACTATAATTAACATGTTTAATTCTGCTTCTGTAAACTGCTTTTTTGCGAACCAGGTTCCTCATTCCAAACCCTGGGATGTAATCAATACCTTTGTGATTTTTGCCTATATAAACCTGGTTTTTCGACCATCTTGTTACTATGAGATTTGGGAATGACCCCTCATAGTCCCGGATTGCAATAAATGTGACTCTTTAATTCGACTTCTTGAGGCGTCCTTCTGTGATTCTCGGGGTATGTTACAACACTGTCACCCCAGAGAATTTGTCATTCTTTGGACTCTTTTTTAAAAAAATATATTTTATTGATTTTTTTTACAGAGAAGAAGGGAGAGAGATAGAGAGTTAGAAACATCGATGAGAGAGAAACATCGACCAGCTGCCTCCTGCACTCCTCCTGCTGGGGATGTGCCCGCAACCAAGGTACATGCCCTTGCCCGGAATCGAACCTGGGACCTTTCAGTCCGCAGTCCGACGCTCTATCCACTGAGCCAAACCGGTTTGGCTTCTTTGGACTCTTTTTGTCCATTTGCTGATTGATGAAACTTGGTCACCTACTATCTAGCCTGAATAGCTTATAACTATTCCCTACCTTCAAAGTAGTTTTAGTTTCTATCCATTGGAAAGGAAAATGCAAAATGACAAAAAACTACTAAGAGTTCAATATTTTAAACAGGTTCGTATTTTATTTACCCCGATAGCATCAACAAGCTTCCAAAAAAACAATATTTCATAGATATGTGAAACATTCTTCAGTGTACAGAGAATGTTCAGGGCACACATAAATAATGGAACTTCTCAGAGTAATTCTGTAGCCACAGGGCATTTTGGCAATATTATTAATGTCTTTAGAACAAACAGTCCTACTGCTGCTTCCCCTTAAAATCCACTTTACAATACAGGCAAACTTTAAATAATAACTAGCTCATTAACTTCTAAAAAGCAGTCCTGGACTTTCCTACAATGTATTCTTGTAGCACAAAATAACCAAAAGGTGGATGTATGCCACTCCATCTGCCTTCTAGCATCTTGTGAGAAAACAGCTGAGGCTGTCTAACTTCCCCGGAAGTTGAAGTTAGGTTTTGGTGCAGATGTTCTTAAATGGAAATATATAACTTATATGCCAGAATAGAGAGCAAACTTTTCCCAAATATATCATTCTTCAGGGAAAAAATAAAAGAGCTGCTTTATATTTTCATCCTTATTTTGTGTTATTTGAACAAAATGCTTCCCAGAAAGACATCATTCTGAAGGCACCTCAAGCACTGGAGTTTTCTGTCTTATAAGGGTCACATAATGAAATCAGGGGGACAGGTGAAGACATTTATTAATTATTCCTGAGGGTACGACCTTGGAGAACAAGCACTGGAGATTTTTATTAGTTGGCTTTTTAAAAGGTCACTGAAAAGAAGAATATAAGAAGTACTTATTTGTGGAAATTATGAATATGCAGGGGAGAAATCTGTCATAACGTTTAAGAAATGGCTCTTGAGACTCAGTAAAATTGCCACCGACAGCATCTTACTCAATTTAAAACATGTTCTATATTAAATAACTAGAAGGGAACTGTTAGATGACTCACAATGTTGTTCCAATGATGATTTAAAAAACCCTGCTACAGAAGATGCCTGAGAAGAATTTGAACGATTTGAGTGCGGAAAAAGCAACTTTTCTAAATTAATACCATTTTGTATAATTTGTGATATTAAATGTGAATAAGTATTTAAATATATAAATTAATAAGTGGTCTAAATATACTTTTTAATTATTTAGTTTACATCCATAAAATTGTAAATTAAATAATGCCAATGTTAAAAGCTACATAATCAAGTTGGAAAGCAACACTAATTACTTGAGGGTGTGTGTGTATGGAGGAGAGGAGGAAGGCTGACTACAATCCTAGTCCTACACCATTTGCTCTTACCATCCCTCTTAACAACTACAGGCCAAATAATGTCTCCCAAATTATAAGAACTCCCTAGGGTGCTTATTTAAATACAGACTCCCAGACCTCTGCCCAGAGATTCTGATTCAAGAAGACTGGGGTAGATAGGAATTTGCATTTTTAAGCATCCAAGATGACTCTTAGGATCAGGTAACTTTGTAAAACACTGGCTTAGGGCATGTTATGGGTTCAATCAGCGAGATAGACCACCGACTCAGAATTTAAATTTAGGAGCCTTTATTAAGCTGGCCAGCTGACTACAGCCGCGTCCCTCCCCCTGTGGGAGCCTCACAGCTTGTAGTGCCAACCGAGGGCACAGCAAAGCCTTTTATCTGCAACACTACAAAGCATTTCCTGGCACTGGCAGGGTTCACACAAAGTTTACAAGTACGAATGGGGAGGTAAATGGAGTCACACCTGGCTGGGTTGAATCATAATACATTGTTTTTCTAAGACAATCTAGCAATTTTTCTCTGTCACAATCCCGGACCCTAATACAATCGATAACCTTTCCATGCCTCAGTCCCTCCCCCTAGCACATTCCGTAACCCTTCCATGCCGCAATCCCTCACCCTAGCACAGGCATTAAATTAAACCTTATGACATGTATCAGAAGTGCCATTTCTTATACGTTATAAACCTGAGTTACTCCCTCTCCCATCAAGATAGAAAGACATACAGGACTGGTCTTCTCAGTCAGCCCTTTAATGACTGTTTCACATGGAGGGGAAGTGAAAGCCTGATTACCAAGACCACCTCATAGAGGTCTGGGAAAAGTCTGGAGTCCTGGTTATTGACTATCTAGTTGATGAAGATAAGGCCAGAGGCAGAGAGAATTAGACAGCAGCAAAGGACTTAGGCAATAATGGAAGCTGGAAGCAAACAGAAACAACTTGTAGGAATGGAATTCTCCATAGTGATGGTGAGGGTTAGCATGGAAGAATCTGAGTTCTTAATTGCTCTACTGTAGTTGGCTATTCAGGGAAGGGCCTTCATTTTTTGCTTTCAGTTTTGGGGGACTAGAAAAATCCCCCTAGCTTCAGCAGCTTATTGGTACAGATTGAGAAAGCAGGGTGGTCAAGGCCTGAATTTTACTGCTCCCCTTCACCTCATTCCTCCACCCTGAATTTAGAGGCGAGGTCAGCTCCCTTTCTAGGTCGGGGAAGGGGCTTGTGCAGGTGGTTCTTGAGAGTGTCAGAATAGCACACAAGAGCAAACTTATGTGTTCTTGATATTTTATAAGACAAATGTCATCGAATTGACAAGGGATCCCATATAAGTTAGATATGGACTCATAAGTTACTAAATTCCAAATAAATTATTTATTACTAGAGGCCCAGTGCATGAAATTTGTGCAGGGAGGGGGGGTCCCTTCAGCCCAGCCTGCACCCTCTCCAATCCGGTACCACTCAGAGGATGTCCAACTGCCAGCAGTCGGACATCCCTCTCACAATCCGGGACCACTGGCTCCTAACGGCTCACCTGCCTGCCAGCCTGGTTGCCCCCAACTTCCCCTTCCTGTCGGCCTGGTCATTTCCAACTGCCCCCCCTGCTGGCCTGGTCACCCCTTACTGCCCCCTCCCCCCCGCCAGCCTGGTCGCTCCCAATTGCTCCCCCCCCCCCCCCCCCCCCCCCGCTGGCCTGGTCACCCTGCACAGCCTGCTGTTCAATCATTTGGTCATCCCTCACTAACCCCCCTGCCGGCCTGATCGCCCCACAGAGTCTGCTGTTCAGTCGTGCATATTTGCATATTCCTCTATTATTAGTATAGATAGTCAAGGACAGAGTCTATAGTAATAGATGATCCTCTCAGGACTACAACCCACAAGATGCCCCCCACGTTTAATACAACCCAACATACAAAACATCCAAGGGATGGCAATGAAAAGAAAAACTGCTCTGTTAAACAAAGTAGAAAGCCCTAACCAAACGAAAGAAAAATTCAAGAACTTGATCAGCATTTCCCTTATGTTTCTTAAGACCTGAAAATTAAGAGAAAGAAGGAAAATATTTTAGGCTAGAAAGAAAATCCTCAGGTATCTCTGATCTGGCTAGTGGGTTCACTCTAGCAGTGCTTTACAAATTGCAGGTCAAGACCCATTAGTGAGTTGTGAGATCTTCTTTAAAAAAGAAATGAATGGATTGAATGAATGAATCCTAGAGTGGATTGCATGTAGAAAGGATAGTACTTCATGAGGTTTTTAAAAAGTAACAGTTGCAAATATGAGTGTGTGATAGCTGGCAATGTGAATTGTAGTTATTATGGTTCACAACAAAAAGTTTAAAATGCATTTCATAAAGGATTAACTCCTACAGCTCTGTCCCAGGGCAGTTATACCATTCAAACACTGCTCTGAGTATAAGTTCACATGGTCATTTTGGCTTTTAAGATAACTTATATTTTAAAAATTAAACACTGAGGACCAGACCCCATCTCAGCTTTAACTGCTAAATCATTTATTGAAATAAAAAACCATAATATTCTACAAAGAAGACCACTGATGGGTATTTACTGGGCTAGTATTAAGGATCTTATTTTGGATTTCGTTTTTATTTATTTACTTATTTTTAATAATTTTGTTAATTTTTATATATATAATTTAAATTTGCTTGTTTGTTTTTATGTAATTGAATTGTTCCTTATAATAACATGACAGAATTTGAAGTATCTTTAAAATTATGATAGGGCCCTGCCCGGTTTGGCTCAGTGGATAGAGCGTCGGCCTGCGGACTCAAGGGTCCCAGGTTCGATTCCGGTCAAGGGCATGTACCTTGGTTGCGGGCACATCCCCAGTAGGGGCTGTGCAAGAGGCAGCTGATCGATGTTTCTCTCTCATCGATGTTTCTGGCCCTCTATCCCTCTCCCTTCCTCTCTGTAAAAAATAAATAAAATATGTTTAAAAAATAAATAAATAAAATTATGATAGGGACCATTAAAGCCTATATTTTCACTTTACCATGACATTTAAAAAACAAAACCAAAAAACTTCAAAGATACTGGTGGTACAGCTGAAATAAGATCACTGCCTCAACTTTACTTGAATGTATGATAAAAGAAGATATTCCTGAAGACTTGCTAGGCCAAGTTTGGCACATTTTAAAATATCATCCAATCTTTAAAAATTCTAAATGATCTAAAAAGAAGGTCTGCATTAGCCCTATATTCTATATTCTTAGAAAACCAAGTGGCTATAGAAGGTAATGAAATCTGATTCTTCTCACATCTTCTGTGGCTCCTCATGTCAACATATTAAGAGGACATAAACTTCTTCCTTAAGCAGCACTCATAGTTCCCTGGGACAAAAAAGATTGAAAAGAGGAGTAACAGTAAAATAAACTTTTAATTAAATCTAATTCTGGAAATGATATGTATTAAATTAACAAAGTATGAACATTAAAATAACTAACATTTTGTCCTAGCCGGTTTTGCTCAGTGGATAGAGCTTTGGCCTGCGGACTGAAGGGTCCTGGGTTTGAGTTCAGTCAAAGGCACATACCTTGCCCTAACCAGTTTGGCTCAGTGGATAGAGCGTCAGCCTGCAGACTCAAGGGTCCCAGGTTCGATTCCAGTCAAGGGCATGTACCTTGGTTGCGGCACATCCCCAGTAGGGGGTGTGCAGGCAGAAGCTGATCAATGTTTCTCTCTCATCGATGTTTCTAATTCTCTATCCCTCTCCCTTCCTCTCTGTAAAAAATCAATAAAATATATATATTTTTTAAAAGGCACATACCTTGGTTACAGGCTCCCGGGGGCATGCTGGAGGCAACCAATCAATGTGTCTCTCTCACATCAGTGTTTCTCTCTGTCTCTCCCTCTCCCTTCCACTCTAAAAAGCAAAAAAATAAAAAAATAATAAAAAAATTTTAAAAATCCTCGAGTGAGGATTAAAATAACAAAATAACTAACACTTAAAACTCACACTTTCTAGCTAAGGCTGTGGCAAAGTTGTAACTTGTGAACTTGAGTTGGAGTACCATAATATCTGCAAGTGAAATTGGCACCACAGGCTATCTGTATGTGTGTGTGTGTGTATTCACACTTTTAACATAATTTATCTCTTTCCTTAATTACAAGGGAAGGCACTACAATAAACATTTTCACTTCCTCAACCTACTTCTTATAGTATTTAGTCTTACTGTAAATTAACAATATTAAATATAGCTATTGATCCGCTACTGGTTGAACAACTCAACTTCTCAGATGCTAGTTCTAGCTATCCATGGTTTTTGCTGGAGAGGGCAAGTCTTATAGAGCTGTTGTGAAAACTATAAGGGCCTATCTAAAATTAAAGTAGTTTATTTTGTTATTTTTACATATTAAAATCCTACCATCTCCAGTATCTGTCTTTTAGCTATTTTACTAAGTACAATATCTAACATATAATAGCTGTCCTACCAATAACTGTTGAATAAAAGAAAATTATAATTTCCCTCAAAAAATGACTGACAAAGGAACCAAAATTCACGGATCCTCTTGTTTACCACACTGTGTAGGCATGCCGGTCCAGCTCTGTTAAGGGAGGATGAACCAAGGCTGGAGAGGGAGGTATGGACTGGGGAGACAGGGTCTTACACACTTTATTAAGGACTTTGGCTAATATCTATAATGGGGAGCGAGGAAGGGCATAAGCAAGTGATATGGTTAGAATTGTGGTGGTTTAGAAGGGTCATTCTGCATCTTGTATAGAGAATGGAACAGATGGGTGGATGAGGCAGAGTAACACTGTTAAGAGGCTACTGAGATCCAAATAAGAGGTGATGGTGGTCTAAACAGGATAGTGGCAGAAGAGATGGAGAGAAGAGATTCAATGGAGGTTTGTAAGGCTGAACTGAAAGAAGCAGAGGAGGAGGTGAGCAGGAAAGGGAGTCAAGAGGAATGTGTTTCTAGCAGGGACTCGGGAGGATAGTCATGCATCACAGATTCAGCAAGAAAGAGGCCAGCTCAATTCTGGACGTTAGATCTTAGGGTCCTCTTACAGAAGAGTCTAGCAGAGGCATGCTAGTAGCAATTTTAAATATAGGTCTGAAGGATTAGGATCAAAATGTATCTTTCTGAATTTTAATCCAGATCAGTATTTTATTTTTCTATGTTATTGTTACATATATTAAAAACTCAAAGCAAAGGTTGAGTACAGCTGAGATCAACAGCTTATTCTCTCTTGATTTTCTTAGAAAACCAATGGCAGTAAAATGTATTTAAATTTTCTTCTGATATTTAAATACTCTGTTAATATTATTTTGGGCACTAGTTATTAACTGGATTTGTTGACTTCTCTTAGTGAAGCACATTTAGAAGAATGGTCCTATTGATTCTCATGTACGGAAAGGTATTTTAAATATCTCAGCACCTCAGCCTTCACAAACCCAGACAACAGTAAATGCTACACAGCAAGTCCCCCTTCTCATATTTGTGAAAGGAGGGCATTTAAGAGGACATTTGATAAGGCTGCTTAGAGGAATAGCTAAGATAGTGGACTCTTGAGTCCGACTCCAGACCTTGTGTCTTACTAGTAATATGATCTTGACTAAATTATTTAATCTCTTTGGACTCAGTTACCTCATCTGTAAAATAGAAGTGATAATAGTACCTACCTCTTGGGTTTATAAGTTATGTAAACACACATAAGAGCAGTGTTTGGTATACTGTGTGTACTCAATATCTAGTATCCTATCTAATAACAGAGAAACATGGTAATTAACTGTAACTTTGCTACCCTTCCCATTGGCTAATCAGCGAGATATGCAAATTAACTGCCAGCCAAGATGGCGGCCAGCAGCCATGCAGCTGAAGTGAACATGAGGCTTGCTTGCTCCAGTGATGGAAGGAAGCCAAGGTTCCCCGCCAACCGCAGCCCAGCTCTGAGCTCCGGATGCAACAATGTTGCAATTATAGAAGCTAAACAAACCCAGAAACCTGCTTTCAGCCGCCAGCAGGCTCAGAGCTTAGAGCGCCAGTGATGGTAACAGAGTTTCAATTATAGAAGCTAAACAAACCCAGATACCTGCTTTCAGCCAGCCACAGCCTCAGAGCTGGAGCCAGCTCTCAGCTCCTGTGATAGCTATAGAAGGTAAATAAATCCCAGAATTAAAAAAAGAAGAAGAAAAAAAGAGGCTGGGAGCTTCAGTCACCCGCCAGCCTGAAAACGGCCCTCAGCCCCTCATTCAGACTGGCCAGGCACCTCAGTAGGGACCCCCAACCTGAAGGGGGTGTGACCAGCTGCAAACAGCCATCAGCCCCTCACCCAGGCTGGCCAGGCACCCAAGCGGGACCCCCACCCTGATCCTGGACACCCTTTAGAGCAAACCAGCCGACCCCCTCCCATGCACCAGGCCTCTATCCTATATAGTAATAGGGTAATATGCAAACTGACCCTAACAGCAGAACGACTGGGAATGACTGGTCACTATGACACACACTGACCACCAGGGGGCAGACGCTCAATGCAGGAGCTGCCCTCTGGTGGTCAGTGCGCTCTCACTGTGGGGAGCTCTGCTCAGCCACAAGCCAGGCTGACGGCTGTCAGTACAGCAGTGGTGGTGGAAGCCTCTCCTGCCTCCTTAGCAGCCCTAAGGATGTCCGACTGCAGCTTAGTCCTGCTCCCCGCTGGCAAGTGGACATCCCCTGAGGGTTGCCGGGCTTCCAGAGGGATGTCTGATTGCCATCTTAGGCCCAATCCCCTGGGGAGCAGGCCTAAGCCAGCAAGTGGTCACTCTCGAGGGGTCCCAGACTGCAGAAGGGCACAGGCCAGGCTGAGGGCCCCCATACCCCCGAGTGCACAAATTTTTGTGCATCGGGCCTCTAGTCTATATAATAAAGAGCCAGGGTTGTAATGACTGAAGGCTTGACCAGACCGGGCACCGACCCAACACTGACTGTCTAGGGGGCTGTGGATCAGGCCTGGAGAGAGGCCTGCAGAGAGAGAGAAGCAGGGTCTGATCTGTAGCCTCTATGGCAGCCACTGATCAGAACTTGCCTCTCTTTCTCTCCCAGCCTGGCCAACAGCCACACATCCATTTCTCTCCAGGCCTCCACTGCAGCTGCTGATCAGCCCTGCCTTTCTGATCAGGCCCCATTGATAGGCCCAGAGATGCTGACTGGCATAGAAACTGACCAATCAGAACCAAATCTGGGTGAATGTAAGGAGCCAATGGCTGCCTAGGAAGTGGAGATTTTGATGCTGATTGGCATAGAAGCTGACCAATCAGA
Organism: Myotis yumanensis; assembly: GCF_028538775.1. Classification (NCBI taxonomy): domain Eukaryota; kingdom Metazoa; phylum Chordata; class Mammalia; order Chiroptera; family Vespertilionidae; genus Myotis; species Myotis yumanensis. The sequence goes on along the minus strand of NW_027223757.1, from coordinate 52,085,880 downwards.
ACCAAATCTGGGTCAACTATGAGCAGCCAATGGCTGCCTAGGAGGCGGAGTTTTTGACGCTGACTGGCATAGAAACTGACCAATCAGAACCAAATTGGCTGGCAGAGGAGGGCAGTTGGGGGTGAGATCAGGCCTGTAGGGGAGGGCAGTTGGGAGCAAGATCAGGCCGGCAGGGGAGGGCAGTTAGGGGTGATCAGGTAGGCAGAGGCTGTTGGGGGTGAGATCAGGCTGGCAGGGGAGGGCAGTTTGGGGCGATCAGGCAGGCAGGCAGAGGGGTTAGGGGTAATCAGGCAGGCAGGCAGGTGAGTGGTTAGGAGCCAGCGGTCCCAGATTGTGAGAGGGGTGTCCAAGCAGTGGTCAGACATTCCCTGAGGAGGCTCAGCTGAGGGAACCCCCCCACCTCCGCACACAAATTTCGTGCACCGGACCTCTAGTTATTAAACAATTCTGTTAAGGACAATGTTTTCTTCCTCCTAAACTCAACATCACTACTGATTTAAAAACCTTGGAAATAATTACTTCAGATCAGGTTTTCCATCAGAAACAGGATTTCATATATAAGATATAACATCTAATGTTAGCTCTCTCTAAGAACTCTTAGGGGATCTGTACAAGTCATTAAAGAGTGGAATCTTACTAAGCAAGGAGCGATAAGGTGCGCTGTCAGGGAGAGAATTTCCAGAGATCTAAGGATCAGAGCCAGAGTAGCAGAATGAATATCTGGAGTTTACTGAAATAATAGTTCTATTATCTGCACAGGCAAATCGCCATCAAAAATATAAAGAGATAAGAGGGTTTAAAACAATAAAAACAAAAGTGCAAATCCAATATAGAGTGCTTTATCCTCATTTCCACAAGCAAGGCCAATATAGCAGTAATATACATGTATGGTAAACAACCTCATAAATATGAAAGACCATACTTCCTTTTCACCAAAGAGACCATTCTGCTCCCTGAAAGATTAGTTATGAATATGCTTAAAATAAAATGAAAGCTTAGCATATCATGAGCATATGACACAAACTTTTAAGTTGGCAGTTAACATTTGTGAAAGCAATGATTTAACAATGGTTATAAATGACTACCGTTTAAAGTAAAACTTAATACTATATTTGATTATAAATTACACTCAGTCCATATAAGTTGAATGCATACCATACTTTAATAATCAAGACAGTTGGCTGTTTTTCTGAAGTACATTTCAAACAGTTAGCATATAACCCGTATATAACAATATTGCTGTGTTTTTAGTCATCTCATATTTAAGGGTCCAAAATACATTATGTTCACAAAATAACACTGTCCAAGAATGTCAACAGTTTTTTATTTATATTCCTTCAAAAACACTCTACCCTGGTCATTCACACTAATCTGCATAACTGGAAATAAGCAAAGATGCTAGGTAATTCACAGAGTCTCACCTCCACATAGAAGTTCTAACTGCCCTAGAAACCTATAGGTCAAGTTGTCAACCTTTGAAAATGAGCAATAATGTTCCAGAGCAGTCACTGTAGCCATGTATTTGGGCTTTATATTTATAGCATTGGATTTGTGACCTAAATGTGGCCATAGACATCACAGTAAGCTAAGTCCCATATCAAAAATAAAATGCAAGCCCTAGCAGGTTTGGCTCAGTGGATAGAGCATTGGCCTGTGGACTGAAGGGTCCCAGGTTCAATTCTGGCCAAGGGCACATGCCTGAGTTGCGGGCTTGATCCCCAGTAGGGGGCATACAGGAGGCAGCCGATCAATGATTCTCTCTCATCATTGATGTTTCTCTCCCTCTCCCTTCCTCTCTGCAGTCAACACAAAAATCTATTTTTTTTAATGCAAAAGTAATTGAGAGATTTTGTAATTTCAATAGCACAGACTTCAAAAAATTGGATGTTTAGACATAACTCCCACATCTCTCTTTAAATAAGAGGTCATTGCCATACTTACAGGTTTGAGGCAGTCATCTATATATTAGTGTGTGATGAATCAAAGAGTACACTTAGTACCATGAACTTGGGTCCTTATGCCATAGCATTAATTTTGCCTTTCCCCCAAAGAATCATCTGCTCTTGAAGTAATAGGCTCTTAAGGCACATTTTAACAACAAAAAAACATCATAGCTTGGCCGGTGTGGTTCAGTGGTTGAATGCTGACCCATGAACCAAGAAGTCACTGGTTCAATTCCCAGTCAGGGCACATGCCTGGGTTGCTGGCTCGATCCACAGTAAGGGGTATGCAGGAGGCAGCTGATGTGTTTCTCTCTCATCGATGTTTCCATCTCTCTGTCCCTTTCCCTTCCTCTCTCCCTAAAAATCAATAAAAACCTATTTTAAAAAACTCATCATATACCCAGCTCAAAAATGGAAGCTCCTCTTGGTTACAATAATATACATATGTACCTAAGTAATGTGTGATTTATCAGATAGGCAAATGTCTCTATCTTGAGGATAAAGTCACATTAGAAAAGCAATTCTTTGTTGCTTACTCTAAAAAGAAACATTATAAAAATGAGAGAATTAGATTTATAAGAATAATCCACCTATCGTATACCAGGCCTGTTGGCAAAGGTCCAACAGGATATAGGTCTGGAAATTAGAGAAAAAACTTCCTTAGAACCCCCGGATACTATACACCCAGGTTTCTGAGCAAAAATTATGAGGCAGTTGGCGCTCCTGCATGATTTTTAGAAGTTTTCTTCCAAAATGCACAGCCTCTTGGGAGGGCTCAAATCTTAAATCCCAAACAGCTACCATTTTAAACTGCAGCTGCCAGCGTCAAAGGAACAGGACTTGAGGAGAGGAAGGACAGAGGACAGAAAGAAGTCACAGGTAGAAGTGGGATCATCTCAAGGACAAGTTGCTCTAGGAACTTGATACATTTTGCTAGGAGCATCTTTGACATCCCTACGAGCCTCTGATAAAAGTATTATTTTCTAATACCCACAAGCATGCCTTAGGCACCAACCCTTGGGATTGACCTAGAATTATCTACTTGGAATGGTTTGGGGTAGGGGGTAGATTTAGGAACCTCTTAACTTGCTATTAGTCTAAAGTAAACATAAATGAGAGAATTTCACAAAAACAAATACATAGCTAACTGTAATGCCTCCTCTGGCCAGCCCCTTCCCACTGAACTTGAGGGCTTTTCAGCTGTGCAGAGCACGCTGCTGGCAAGCTGAGCTCTAGTTCAGCCGTAAGATAGGGACAGGCAGAGTCTACAAGGTACACTGTCACAAATGAGAACATTACTCAAGGTGACCAATGTGCCCAATAGGATTCAACTCTATGGTAGAGATCTGAGACATCCTCTGTGATCATGGAGCAATAAAAATAGCTGGTCCTAAATAAACATTTCAAATGCTGCACAATAACAGGCCCGTTTCACAGGGGCCAAACATACAGAATTGTGTATCTATTTTTACATCTGCAGTTGTCCATCGCCTACATTTGGGAAACCACGTGTCCTCTGTTGTTACTCTAGCCTGGGTGGCAGGTACAAAAGGCCTCCAGAGTCCCTGCAATTCAATGACATTCTTATTTGTCTCCAGTGATCGGCACCATTTTGGAAATCTGGTCCCAAAGGTACTAAAGAACAGTAATACAGCAAAAAGAAACCACCCCTCTGTATAAAATGATTATAGAGATGTGTGTTGAGGTAAAGAGCTTTGTAAAAACTGTTGAGTAGGGAAGCACACTGCCACAGCTATAGAGATTTTTAGGTAAGTTTGGTGCTAATATTATTCATCAAAACTCCTGTTTAAGTATATTAGTTACAAACAAGGGACAGCTCTTATTGCTCCTGCAGCTTGCTGCCCCAATCTGTACCATCTCCACTGAAAAACGATTTTTTTTCCCTCAACAACTGGTAGCAAAGATCCCCAAGTGTATAAAAGTCATTGCTAATGCATTACTTTTTCATTTCTGATTGCCATAGCTAAGAACTACAGTATGCACGTCCTTCACACCAAGTACAGAAAAAGCTTAGAAAAGTTTTATCAAAGTTTAGTTCAATGAAAAAGTGCAAAATATATACAGTTCCTGGCAGTTCTCACACAGGATTTTTCTGACTACAGACCATAAAAGTGTACATTTATGTCATGAAATTACAGTGGATTTAACTTCACTATTAGTATACAAGTTTTTGCTTCAAAGTGCTTGCTTTATTTAAAAAAGAAAAGATCAAAAGGGTCACAGGGTTTTTATTTTTACAACAAATTTATGTTATGCGTCCCAATCTCTTCTCTCTTCTTCCTCTTCCTTTAGTGCAACACAGTGCAGCAGCCTCACTGAAAGGCTTGATTTCAAAAGATGTTCCTGAAACCTCACCTACAGCAGCACTCTAGGGGTCCCATTGGGGGTGGTTCCTTTTTTCTTCTGCAGTTGATTCTGAACCTTTCTCGATTTCACCACTTTCATTCTCACCTCAAAAACTTCATGGATAGCCTTCCGGAAGCAATGAAAATTATAGTCAATAAGCCCTGGAGAAGAAAACAAAAAATATTTAGCAATGTCACCTAGGAAGAAATAATATCCATCTTTTCATGTCAACCATGACAAGGATCAACCAGTAGGGGGCAGTAGAGAAGCGGCCTTAACATAAGATCCAAAGACTGAACGGGGAAGTCTGCAGCTGGTCCTCAGGAATCGCAGGCAAGATCTTGTGAATGTATATTTCTCACTAAGAAAAGTTTCCAGAGTATATACCACATTTTCAAAGGTGTCTATGACCCAACACATTTGAAGAGCCAAGTGAACACATTTTTTTGACCTTTCAGAATTAAAGATTTTTTACAGTGAAGTTATTATCTTCAATGAAATACTTATTACTTTTCCCTAAAAGGCATTATTAAATTGACTCTATGTGGAAGGAGACCCTGACTTGGAGTGTGGCTGAGATAACAAAGCCACAGTATCAATCAAGTAATCAATCAATATTTACGGGATGTATATTGTATTTAAACCATTGTCATAAGTCCTGGGGAAGGCACAGTCCCTGGTTTTACTAGTAGAGTGATAGCAGTCAACTCAAGCTCAGGAACTCAACAACTAATGACACTCTCAGTTCTTCAATATCATGTAAATTTAAAATGGATACTTTCAACAATAAAGATTTTTTTTTTAAATGGAGAAACAGTAGCGTAGAATCTTACTGTATTTTCAGAAATTAATTAGTAGTACAAAAATAGAATAAAAGAGAATGCAAAGTCTTAAGTGTATTTTTCATCCTCACCACTAGTTTATTAGTGCTGTGGCTTATGTTCACACTAATTAAAATAGGCAGTTGGTCCTTATTTACTATCTTTAACTTATTAAAACAACTAGCCTAACCATTATTTCCATCCACTAAGGTGATGCTTCCAGAAACCCAAAGAAAGAATTGAGATTCCAGCAAGGACTGAAACTTCAAACTAGTTATACAAGTGCGAGTGACCTGGAGGAACCCCCACCTCAGCTTCCAGGAGCAGGAAACCTTCGGAGCAGCGCCCTCTGCTGCTTCTGCAGTGATAGTGGCCACACATCCAGTTTAAAAATAGCCCCAAACCAATGAGGCAATAAGGCAGAAATAAGAAACAAAGCAGAATAAGGCAGAAATGAGAAACAAAGCGCAAAGAAGTGATGTTACTTAGTGGGAATTTGGAAATGAGATGTTAGAACAACCTTACAAGTCTCTGCCTATCATATGTGCAACCAACTGCCATAGGAAGAAAGCTCAGCTTGACCGCTTCCATGGGACGAGTGAATCAAATACTCAGCGTGGGAAACTGCAGAGACATCCTATTGATAACTTAGTCATCTTTGCACATTTTTAAATGCGCAAAATTTTAAAAACAGTAATCTTGCTGCATGGGGAGTTTTAAAAGTAAAATGGTAAAAATTCACAACTGGAGTTTTTAAAGGAAGTAAGCACTCAGAAAAAAAAGAGTTTGCTATTTATTTCAACCCTTTCATTGAAAATACAAGAGAGACATGAACAGAATAAGGACTACCTTCATCACCATACACAGTTGTAGGATGATCCCAAATCTTTCTCTGGTTCAGTGGTTCTCACCCTAGCTGGGTATTAAAAACATCCAAGGAAGTTGAAAAATATTAACAAACCCCAGGCCCCCCTCCCAGGAATTCTATTCTAATTACATGGAGGAGGGCCCAGATGTCCGTCTTTTTTAACTGCCTCTCATCCCAAGGTGCTATAATGTGCATCTAGGGCGGAGAGTCCTGCATCTGCTTTCAATTCTATCTCCTCTGCCAAAGCAGTCACAGGGATCATGAATGAAAACTCAGATGAAGACAAACATGGAGAAAAGCTAATCACCAAGTGTTGATTATCAGCACCAACAGGACTCAGCAATACAAAATTCAAGCAACAAAATAAGTCAAACTACTCCATGCATTTATAAGCCTAAGTTCTTTTTAAAGACAGCTGCCTAATAGATAAGATGACCACCTCATCTGGTTTGCCCAGTTTTACTGGAGGCCTACTGTCCCATGAACCCCCTTGGTCCCAGACAAATAGAGATGGTTGGTCACCGTAAAAAAGCGTGCAAGTTTAACATGATGGGGTTACACCTAGTCTGCCTATTTATTTACATTCATTAGTTATGACATTAACACCTAAGTTTCTATTTAGTTTAATAAGTTCTACCAAGTCTGCCTATCCACAGTGAAGGTTATAATTAGTGGGCAAGAGTGTGAGAAGAAACAGGAGTTGCATAGTTTGAAAGCATGTATTAATGACAAAGGGACAGGTAGGGAATTTCCAGTGGAAAAACTGGCAGAAACTACCTTAGCTAAGTCAACATCAGCGTCACCAGCAACAAGACACCATTAACCACTTGATATGATGCACAGAGAAAGAGACACATCATTTCTGTGTGGTGTTTTTTAAATATACTTTTATTGATTTCAGAGAGGAAGGGAGAGGGAGAGAGAGACAGAAACATCAATGATGAGAGAAAAATCATCAATTGGCTGCCTCCTACATGACCCTCACTGGGGATCAAGAGCCTGAAACCCAGGCATGTGCCCTGACTAGGAATGGAACCATGACACCCTGGTTCATAGGTCAACATTCAACCACTGAGCCACGCCGGCCAGGACTGTGTGGTGTTCTAACCAAAGTGCATTATCTCATTCCAACTGTGTGAAAAATCTCAGACAAGCCCAGCTTGAGGGACAGTCTACAAAATAATTGATCAGTACTCTTCAAAAGAGTCAAGACCATGGAAGACAAATTGTCACAGATAGGAGGAGACCAGGAGAAATAGCAACTAAATCAATTTTGGATCCTGAAACAGAAAACGGGTATTTTTGGGAGAACTGGTGAACTCTGCACAAGGTCTGTAGTCTCATTGACAGCGTTATACTGATGTCAACTCCCTAGTGTTGAACACTGTGCTATAGTATGTAAGATGTTAACATTTGGGGAATCTGGATGAGGAGTATATGTAAACTACAGTTTTTAGAAGTTTTTGGAAGTCTAAAATTGGTTCAAAATTATTCCTTTTAGAAACTGCCACCATCCTAGATGGTTTGGGGGCTGGAGTTGTACTATTTGTATAACTTTTATTAGCTTCCAAAATCAACATGAAATATTAATCATCAGATATAAATTCTGGAAGTATCTTTAACCAAGAAAATATACATATAATGTTTTTAAACAATATACAACACTGATTCCACATAGGGAGAACCCCAGGAATCTTTAGGCCTGACTGCCATACACTGGTGGTATGACCTTATATTGGGGAAAAATCACTTAAGTCCTGAGTCTGGGTAAAATCACCTGTAATTGAGAATGAAACAAGGTATGGTCCTATCTTCAAAATTCCATGGATTTATTATATAATCTGTTCTTACTTTCAGCAAGATAAAAATACAAAGTAAAAGATTAACACCATTTAATTAAAAATTTTACAGGACAAGGACACAAAAGGCAATTTGGTTGGCAATAGTAGGTAAATATGGAGAAATACATGCATAACTTCAGTAAGAAGCAAGGAAATGTAAATTTAAATGATATACCAGTTTTCAATAATCAATTTTTAAAATAGTTTATTGATTTTTAGAGAGAGAGGAAGGGAGAAGAGAGAAATATCAATGTGAGAGCAGAACATCGATTGGCTGCCTCCTGTATCCCCCCTACCGGAGATAGAGCTGCAACCTGGGTATGTGCCCTGACTGGGAATCAAACACCCAACCAACTGAGCCACACTGGCCAGGGCTCAATTATCATTTTTGTTGTTGCTGTTAATCCTCACCCAAGGATATTTTTCCATTGATTTTTAGAGAGAGAGTGGAGGAAAGGGGGAGAGCTAGAGAGAGAGAAACATCGATTGGTTGCCTCGTGCACGTGCCCCAACTAGGGCCAGGGACTCAGCCTGCAACCTGCAACTGAGGTACATGCCCTGACCAGAATCAAACCCGGGACAACTCCAGGGTTTGGCTCTATCCACTGAGCCAAAGTGGCTAGGGCTCAATTATAAATTTTTAATGCTAATACCCAATATTGAAACTACAGCAAAATTGACACGCTCATATTCTCTTAGTAGCGTAAACCCATAAAGTCTTTCTAAAGGACATTTTGGTAACGATGCATTAGAAGCCACCAAAACATGCCTACCCTTTGATCTAAGTAATTCTATTCGTTGAAAGTTTTTCCTGAGGAAACAACCAAAGATGTACAAAAATATTTAGTGCAAAGAGGGTCATCATAGATTATTTATAACATCAAAATCTAAAAATGATGTGGAAAAAAGATTTAGTAAATTGGAAAGATGTCTATAATAATTTAAGTGAAGGTTATAAAGAAGTATTTATCATACAATCTCATATATAAAGATAATATATATATATATATATATATATATATATATATGAAAAAGGCTGGAAAGTGATACAGAAAATATTGAGTATCTGAGTGAGAAGTTTATCAGTAATTATTTCTTTTTTGCTTATTTGTTATTTATAAATTTTCTAAGTGAATCTATTGCTTTTATAATTTAAAAAAATCTAAATTATGTTTTCATGCTCAATGAATTTGAAAACAACAGGATATAAAACTATATAGACAATCTCCTGGCCCCACTTTTGTTAGAAGGAAGGAAAGAAGAGAGGAAGGAAAGGAGAAAGAAAGCACATTTCAGAAATTTAGCATGGGGTTTAGCTCTAGATGGTGAAATTGAGTGGTTTTATTTTGTTTTTGTTATACATTCCTAAATTTTCTAAGTATTTTTAAAATAAACACGTATTGCTTTATAAGGAAAAGGGGCTTTTTCAGTCAATGTTACTATTGCCACTTTGTTAGGAATATTTTTACCAACAAATTGGTAAATCATTTCCTAGTTGCAAAAAATTCATAGCAGCAGCAGTAAGGTATTATCCAGGTTAGGTAGCAAGGGGGAAAATGATTATTTTTATGAAGTTAATTGCTTTGGTTTTAAAATAAAACTAAAAAGATATGTGGTGATATTATGAAGTGTTTTTCATGTCTTCTGTTTTCAGGATCATGGTGCCATCCCTGTGTTTTGAGGACTAAAGAATATAGAGGCTGAACACAAGTTAAATAACGTCTAGCTTTGATGTTGTATGAGTCCCCTCCGTCACATGGGAGCACAAGTGGTCACATGTCCCTAAAACCTTCGAGAGGTGTAGCCCAAGAAGGAGGCCACGGCCCTCGATGTAGGCTGGGGGCCTCCCCTTGGTAAGGAACTTTACAGACTGGCAGCACCCCAGCTAGCTGCACCCGCAGGAAAGCTGAGGCCCCTGGTGGATGGTTGCGTCCACTTCCACCTCACAGCAGCTTTCACTAGAGGGCAGGCTGGTTCACGGGTCCCCAAAGCTGACTGATCAAGGGGGCCTGTGGCTCAAGTCTACAAACTTCAAGAGGCACGGTGCTCCCCATCCACATTCAACAGGCAGTGAAGACAGTATTAGTCTGAATCACACACACATAATTACCTTTTCTTTCAAAGCTTTCCTCTCTGACAAAGCAAACAAGAGCCAGGAACTTTGTCACCTCTTTTAAATAAAGAACTGTGGTATTATTCAGCTTTATAATGGCTGTTGATTCCTTGTCATAGGGGGTTCCTGCTCCGTCTTCTTTGAGACTAAATGGGGACAGAAACCAAAACATATTTGACCATCGAGAACTGTAAATTGTAACCTGACAACAGAAACCAGCTTTAACACAGATTTACTTCTTTAAAGGTATTAAAACTAGCCTACCCATTCAGACCTTTCAGCTAAAGATCTCAGAAACACATAATCACAAGAATGTAGAGTGTATGACAGTCACTTTCCTACTGACACAAGGGGTGGCTGTTGTGGCAGCTGGGCAACCCCCCAGACACCTGAGGAACACAGGTGAGGGGCGGCGGGCGTTAGTTCTTCTCCCCTCTGTGGCCTTCAAGCGTTTCTCATTTTCTCATAATCAAATAACCAGGCTGTCAAAGGCATGGTCTGATGAAAGACCAAGGACTGAAGAACTGTTCCAAATGAAAGAAGCGTAAAGACACATGACAGCCAAATGCTGAATTAGATGTTGAATTGCAGGGGAAAACTGATATAAAAGGTAGAAGTGGGACCACTGGTAAAATTTGAATATGGACTGTATATTAGATAAATATGCTAAATATGCTTACTTGGATCATTAAACTGTAAAGAATGTCCTTGTTCTTAAGGAGAGATGCTCAAGTAATGAGGATCAAAGAACCATGATGTCCGCAACTTACTCCCGAATAGTTCAGAACAAACAAACAAACAATATAGAATAGAAAAAGAGGGAGATAGCAAATAGGGCAAATTGATAAAAATGGTGAATCTGAATGAAGGTTTTTTTTTTTTAATATATTTGATTGATTTTTTTACAGAGAGCAAGGGAGAGAGATAGAGAGTTAGAAACATCGATGAGAGATAAACATCGATCAGCCGCCTCCTGCACATCTCCTACTGGGGATGTGCCTGCAACCCAGGCACATGCCCCTGACTGGAATAGAACCCAGGACCTTTCAGTCCGCAGGCCAACGCTCCATCCACTGAGCCAAACCGGTTTCGGCCTGAATGAAGGTTTATAGGAATTCATTGTACTATCCTTGCACATTTCTGTAGGTTTGAAATCTTTTTAAAATAAAAAGTTAAATAAATAGATTAGTCTAATTTTTTTTGTTTTGTTTTTATTTTTTCATTGAATTTACTGGGGTGACATTTGTTAATAAAATTATATAGATTTCAGGTGTAGCATTCTATAATATATCATCTGTATATTGTATTGTGTGTTCACCACCCCAAGTCAAGTCACCTTCCATCACCATTTAGCACTTTAACCTTGTGTAGCCAAGGTTGAGAACCACTGATTTAGCACCTTTATACCCTCTTCTACCTTCCCCCAACCTTCTTTCCCACTGGTAATCTGTTGCCTGTGTCTAGGAGTGGTGTTTTCTGTTTTGTTTTATTTTGCTTAATCCCTACACCTTTTCACCCAGCCCTGCAACTCCCCTCCCCTCTGACAGCTATCAATCTGGTCTCTATCTGTGAGTCTTTCTGTTTTGTTAAGTTTATTTTGTTCATTAGATTTCACATTGAGTGAAATCATATGGTACTTGTCTTTCTCTGACTGGCTTATTTCACTTGGCCGCAGACACAGATGACTTGGGTTTGTATCCCAGCTTACTTACTATGGGCAAGTAACTTCTTTGAACCTTAATTTCCTCATCTGTATTCTAACAGTAATTACTTCAAAGTTTCCTAATGTAATGAAATAATACATATATAGCACTGAGCATAGTGCTGAGACCATGTAATATGCATAATGAATGTTAACTGCTATTATTATTATTATGACTTTGTTGGGGAGAAATACATTTTCTTCTAAGCTCAAGGTTCTTCTGACTGGTCTAATAAACATGAGACAGATGAGCAAGAGAAAATAACCAAATTTAGTATCTACATAGTATGGGAACGCTCCATACACGAGAGAATCAGAGACCCCACATGCAGGAGACAGAAAGAGGAGATCTGGGAATATAGGACATCTGAGCTAAGGATGAGGTAACTGGGGGCTTCAAAGGGTCAGCACAGGATGATAAGAAGAACAGATGTTTAATAAATAAAAGTTTGCCCTACCATCAAGGTAGGTTAAGAAGGTTATCACTGCCCTAGCTGGTTCGGCTCAGTGGATAGAGCATTGGTCTGTGGACTGAAGGGTCCCAGGTTTGATTCCGGCCGAGGGCACATGCCTGGGTTGCGGCTCGATCCCCAGTAGGGGGCGTGCAGGAGGCAATTGATCAATGATTCTCTCTCATCTGTGATGTTTCTATCTGTCCCTTTCCCTTCCTCTCTGAAATCAATACAAAAATATATATTTTTTAAAAAGGTTATCACTGATAGTCTTTTATTATATGCAAGGCCCCTAATTCAAGTTCTTCTAGGTAGTTAAGGGAGGGGCAGAAATTTCTCTTGAACCGGAGGCTAAAGTTGCCTTTAGCTCAAGAAACAACCTGCATACCACAGAGACATATCTTGGGGTGACTAGTTCTGAATCCCCACAGCCTTAATGACTGAAACTGGACCCTTCGAAATACTGATGTAATCAAAGAATTATGCATCCTTTCCTCATGGGCAAAGGAGCACTTCCCTGTACCTCTTCCTCTTATGTGAAACCATGCATACATTTTCTGATTTATTTTTGCTTCCCAAACTTAAAAATACTTGACCAGAAATCTGATTTAATTATAATTTTGCTAAATAAGCCTTATTCATACACTAGAGGTCCGATGCACAAAGTCGTGCAAGGGGCTCGGCCCTTGCAGCCGCCTGAGGCAACGGTGGCGGCTGCCTCGGCCCTCGCAGCCCAGGCTTCATCAGAAGGCCGTCCAGTCTAATTAGCATATTACACTTTTATTATTATAGATAAGCATAACTCAGCTGCTGATGATCCTTATCATTTTGTGTAGTAAGAGCCAGCATTTACTAAACATGTATTCTGTGATGGGCACCGTTCCTAGTTCTTACTATGCATTATATTGTCTGGCACAAGAATCCTCAGTGCTGAGGAACTGAGGTGAGATTGGGAAAATAAGATAACTTGGTCAAAACTGATGATGGGGGTACAGCCAGGACTTCAAACTCATCTAATTTTAGAGTTAATGCCTTTAATCTTGTAAATATCACAAGTGGGGAGGGTAACAAACCAGATTACATAAAATTGCCTGAATTGTAGGGTATTTTACTTATTTATTTTAAATAGATTTTTATTGATTTCAGAGAGGAAGGGAGAGGAAGAGAGATAGAAACATCTATCTCTGATGAGAGAGAATCATTGATCAGCCGCCTCCTGCACATCCCACACTGGGGATCAAATCTGCAACCCAAGCATGCGCCCTGACTGGGAATCGAACTGTGACCTCCTAGTTGATCCTCAACCACTGAGCTATGAAGGCCAGGCTGTAGAGTATTTTAAGTAGAGTATTTTAAAGGAAATGTAGGTGTTTAGTTTTGAGAGTATTTTAAACTGGCACATACATGGCTACTTCAAAGTAAGTTGTAGGAGTTAGTTTTTTATAAAAGAATGCAACTCACTATAACCTACCAGAACAGTAAAGAAAAATTTTAAGTGTTAAGTCTCAAATGTTAAAGATGCTTTAACAGAACTCTTAACTTCCTTTGTACTACTTTTAGTTACTGTTCTTCTAAACTGAATTTCTTGCTAATAAAGTAATGTTCTGAGAATTAACTGTAACATTTAAAAATTGTAAGCCAGTGGTTCTCAACCTGTGGGTCGCGACCCCTTTGGGGTTCGAACGACCCTTTTACAGGGGTCGCCTAAGACCATCAGAAAACATATATAATTACATATTGTTTTTGTGATTAATCACTATGCTTTAATTATGTTCAATTTGTAACAATGAAAATACATCCTGCATATCAGATATTTACATTACGATTCATAACAGCAGCAAAATTACAGTTATGAAGTAGCATCAAAAATAATTTTATGGTTGGGGGTCACCACAACATGAGGAACTGTATTAAATGGTCGCAGCATTAGGAAGGTTGAGAACCACTGTTGTAAGCAATGAAGAAACCTGCATTTAAAATTTCCAAATAAATATACTACTACTAGAGGCCCAGTGCATGAAAATTCATGCACTGGAGGGGCGGTCCCTCAGCCTGGCTGCTCCCTCTCACAGTCCAGGAGCCCTCAGGGGCGGGAGGCAACCCGGTGATCGGGGGAAGGCGACGCCCTATCACACCTCTGCTGCTGCCACTGCTGGCAGCGCAAGCCTCGGCCAGCCCTGGTTACCTGAGCCTCAGGCGGCCCTCGGAGGCTGGGCAGCCACCATCTGAGGCTTGCCTGTGCCTCAGGCCGGCCCTGGGCAGCTGGGAGGCTAAGGGGCTGGGGGACTCCGGAGGCAGGCACGCGGAGCGGCCAGGCCTGCCTGGGGCCAGGCCTGGCCTTGCCGCACCTGCCACCCCCGCGGGGCTGAGGGGACTGGGCGCTGTCATCTTGTGGCTGTGGGTGCCATCATCTTTGAGGGCAAGGCAGTCAATTAGCATATTCCCTCCTTATTGGCTGTGGGCGCCACCATCTTTGAGGGTGGGGCAGTCAATTAGCATATTCCCTCTTTATTAGATAGGATGCTATATAGATATTAAATAGTGTTTTTGTTACACAGGAAAATTCTTGTGATAATGTTAAGTGAAAAAAGCAGGATATAATGTTAAATATACAAAGTGATCACATTATCCTAAAAATTACACAAAAGAATATATAAAAATGTTAGCGAGTGTTACTAGGTGATAAGATTATGGCTATTTTAATGTTATCCTTTATAGTTTTACATATTTTCTTCAATGAACATGGGTTACATTCACATTCAGAAAAAGTAAACATTAAACAAATTGGAAAAAGAAAGACCAAAAATATTACAAGTAGAAACTGGTGAGTTTTTACGACTGCAACAACTATTTTCTACTACTCATATCTCCATCTACAAAGACATAAAAACACATGAGGATGGCTTTGTGTTTTAACGTGTGTGTGTGTGTGTGTGTGCGTGCGTGCACACGCAGAGCTGACCAGCCTTAGCAGAAGCTCAGCTGAGATTCCTGAGCAGTGGACTGAGGTACCAGGTCACCTGCTTCTAACCCCTACTGGTCTCCAGGGAGCAGCTGGGAACTGGCAGGGAGCCTGCTTCCTGGGCTGCCGCACACATCGCTAGCCCTCCCCCTCTTAGCTGGGCTGGCTCCTTGCCTGGCCAGCAAACGTCTGAGGAAAACCACAGGGCCATTTGGACCAAGACTGGTTCTCACTGAACCTGGTAGGTTCTCAGGAACACTGCACTCTACACAGGAAAACAATGTGAAGGCAGGATCCAGCTCCCTCCTCCTCCCAACCCTGCCCATGTTTGTTTCAGCTGGGTAAAAGTAACTCTGATCAACATCCTTACAAGAACTACTTACCACTTATGTCTAGTTAGCACAATCATGATTATGCATATCATTAAATATGAGCCAGATCAGTTGTGTTGTTCACTGTGTTTGATTACCACAGCAATCTAGACTGCAATCAGGGTACATTCAGCTTCCATGGCTATTTCAAGGTCATTCACTTTACAGTTTAAAAATAACTGTAGGGAAATAATCTTAGGAAACATGGCCTATTTCTAAAGCCGAATGGCAGTGTTTGATGATGATGATAATAGCAGCTACATTTATCCAGGGTTTACCAGGGGAAACCTAATTATTTCTTTCTCACTACAGTCCTGTGAAGATTCACTTTCCGGCTTTCATAACAGAAGGCACTGTGTTTGCATGTGTACTAGTATGTATAACAGAGTTAACAGAGAATCTAAACTGAGTTAGCAAAGGATTTTCAGACAGTGGAAGACAGAAATGGCGAGACGGAGACTGTCACGGAAGAGGAGGTTATATAAAGCAGGTCACAGTGAGTAAAGAGGAAGATGAACAAAACCTTCAAGTAATCAATGATTGGATGAAGACATAAATTCAACATAAACAGACAACTTGGTATCTTAATAAGATAAACAAACTAGTTCATACCCATTCACTCTGTATGACACCCATTCAGCAAATTTATAATTATGTGGAATTGTTTCTATGTCTGGTAACACAATCAACTTTCCCCACTCCTTATTTTATGATTCTAAGTGTAAAAAACTATTTTCTAAGAATGTAAGACCTTAGTAGTAAACAGGCAATGCTGTTTGCTTAGTTTTAAAATTCCCTGCTACTCACAATAAAAAATAATCAAAAAGAATATTGTTGAAGGGATCATTTTGTAAGTTATGTAAATGTCTAACCACTATGCAACCACCTGAAACTATGTTTAATGTCAACTGTAATTGAATAATAAGAATAAAAGTATATTTTAAAAACAACAACCCAGTAGTTATATCCTATAATGAAGATAATAGAACTGTTGTTAACATGAGATATTTGGAGTTCAATGATCCTATCAGTCTGTCCCAAGTATATAAGACATTATAGTATGATGACAGATTTTCAGTAGAGAAACTCCAGGAATCAGTTAGGCTGAAGTTCAAATTCTAGTTCCAGCCCTTATTGACAGTGTGAGCAAAGATTAGAAACATAACCAGTGTAAACCTCAGTTTTCCCATCCTTAAAGTGGGGGTAGTAATTCCTGCCTCATGGAGTAGAGGAGAATTAAATGATATAATGTGTGCAATGAGATTCTTAGCATAATGCCAGGAATTTACGCAATAATTATTTGTTATTATAATTGCATGCTAAATGGTATATTTATTTACAGATCTCAGTCATTTAAAACAAAAGTATTAAAATCAAATAAGTAAATGCAAAATGTCTCAAAGGTTCTGAAAGAGAAGCATGGCTTGATTTTTAGCCTTTAAGAATGTCTTACTTACCCATAAATACAAGAGATGTCAATCACCACATCAATCATATCACAGCAGAGCTCATAGGTTTGCATATCTACTGGGGTGCTATCAGTTGCAATATAAATTTTACTGACCACATCAAATAGAAATGCCTTTTCAATTCCAGAATTCTGAAACAAAAAGAAGATGCTGACTTAAAGCAACAGCTGATTTCAAACCAGGTCATGGTTCTATAAAACTATATGCCATCCTCTATGTGAAAAAAAAAACAAGCAAAAATTAAGTTACTATAATTTTAGGTTGTTCCATGTTATTACAATTTAAACCTCATTGTGATATACTTCTTTATAATGGACTTGCATAGAAAATGAAAAGTGGAATTAATTATCCAAATTATTTTCAGTAGGCAAACAAACTGAGTGGTAGCCAAGTAAAAACACTAATTATACTGATTTTAAATTTAAAAATAAATTTAAGAAATCTAAACAAGCAAATTCCAAACTGTGCAGTGAGAATTCATGCGCGTACAACCAACAGGTCTGCCTTAATGCTACTCAGCAGAGCTGGACGAGAGCTGGTGGTTTATAGGACTCATTCAGTGTTAACAGTTTATATCTTATCGCCAAACCAACTTTTATATCCTCTACCTCTGGTAAGGCTCTTTTAACATTGAATGATTGCCTACAATTTGAATAAACACTCCAATTATATCAGTAAAGTACAGGCATCCATTTTGGAAGTTAAAATTTAAAGGGCCTAAAATAATCTCTGGATCAACCTCCAAAAGTACATACTTTGTGACCTTGAAATGCTGCTGTAAAAGTAAGCAGAAATAAGATCGTTTTCATTCTTGCAATGTTATTCTTAAATTCTGCAAATGACGCTCACAGGATGATATTATTTACTTACAGAGATAAAGATGTTTAGCAAGTTCTCCAGGGTGGGGAGTTGTGGAATTAGTTTCTGAACCACTTTGCTAAAAGCTTCAAATATTGAATGATCATATATGCTTGTCAGATAAAAGCTGAAAGAGGAAACAATATTTCATCACTTTTTCCCCTTGACTGGGGAATAGACTGCTTAGGCTGTCATAACACCAGTACTTGCCTTCTGTATCTACACTCCTTACACACACATTCAGAATTTGAAACAGCCTTGGTAAAAACTGAACATGTCTTAACAGGCCATTTCCTCCCACCACCCAAAAAACAAGAACTGTGTCCATTCTCATCTGCTGACTGGCTGGAGTGGAAAGCTTAAAAACACAATGTAGTGCTCACTTTGGCGGCACATACACTAAAATTGGAACGATACAGAGAAGATTAGCATGCCCCTGCGCAAGGATGACATGCAAATTTGTGAAACCTTCCATATTAAAAAAAAGCACTGTCTGTGTCCATACCAGCTTCCTTATATTCTGCAAGAGAATGCACACCAGGTCATCTATACACACACCTCATGGGCTAGTAACAGGGACATTATTCATATTGAAGTACCTACGTTTTTCACTTTCCAATTTGTGAAATCAATGATACATGGAGCACCCCACAAAAAATGAAGTGGTTTTCCTGAGTATTTCTATTTGAATTATCTTCAGAGTTAGATACTATCATATTTATCAAGAACTGTAAACTTCAGCTTCAATTAACCTCCTGGATTATGTCCATGGGTTTTACCAGGTATGTTATGTGTTTCTCAAATGGGGGAGGAACCTTAGCTTTGACCACTTATTAAAAAAAGAAATTTATTATTTTTAAACCCCACTGCTTTTCCCAAAGATTAGAATTAGCACATGGAAAGCTTGTTTTACCCAAATACCATTCCAATGTCCACAGTACAAAATAGGGTGAACCACTTGTGGCGACTTTGGACCCCAAATCTGCTTTGTCTGTCCATGACAGTGATCCCTGAGGGGTTTCTGTTCTCACCTGAGGTGAATTTTTTCTAATCCAGCGTCTGCGAGGTCATCGTTTGCCCGCTGATGAATATCTCTTTGGGTTTCAATTTTGTGGTCATCGGACAGACCATCCACTTTATGAATAAACACCTCGAAGTTGATGTCAGTGTTCACTTTGTAGGCCCTGGTCACTGTGAGGTGCAGCCGGGCCAGGGCTTCCATGTAATCGTCCTGGGAACAAAGGCACAGTCCTGTCAGGGGAGGCGGCTTTGCTTTCTAAACCCTGCTCAGGTGCCTTTCACATAACTCCCAGTTTTATTGAGGGATGCTTGACAAAAAGACATTACATATATTTAAAGTGTACAATAGGAGGCCCTGGCTGGGTAGCTCAGTTGGATAGAGCAGAGTCCCCATAAGGCAACCTTGAGGGTTCGATCTCCAATCAGGGCACATACAAGAAGCAACCAATGAACACATAAATAAGTGGAACAACAAAAGTTATGTTTCTCTCTCCCCGCCTCCTCAAAAAAAATCAATAAGTAAAAAAAATAAAGTGTGCAATGGGATGTTTTGATAAAAGGCACATGTTGTGAAATGATACCCCCACTCAAGCTAACCTTTCCAGCACCTTGCCTCACAGTGAACCATGTTTTTCCTTCCCATATTCTTTCTTTCTTTTTAATATATTTCTTTATTGATTTCAGAGAGGAAAAGAGAATAAGAGAGATATAGAAACATCAATGATGAGAAAGAATCATTGATCGGCTGCCTCCTGCACACCCCCTAGTGGGGATTGAGCCCACAACCCAGCACACTCCCTACTGGGGATCGACCCGCAACCCAGGCATGTGCCCTTGGTCAGAATCGAACCTGGGACCCTTCAGTCCGCAGGCTGACGCGCTATCTACTGAGCCAAGCAGCTAGGGCTCCACATTCTTTCTTAATTTGGAAACCATCTGGGTACAACGTCCGAAAATATATTGCAAAAGCCCAATAAAAGCTGGTTTTATAGAATTCAAGATTGAAAATGTAAGTTTTGTTAACAAAGAGATGAAAAAGAAAGGCCAGAAAAACCCAGCTGTAGGCTCTTATGGCTAGCTTGGTGACAGTCATAAAGATCAGAGCTGCAGTTCTGTGAACAGAAAATTCACAAAGGTCACCTAGGACCTCCTTTGGAATACAATTCCTTCCAGATTTTTGAATCTCTTGGTCAATTGTGATGAACAGTTAGAGATGAAAATATGATATGGGTCACTGGGGAAGGAGCCAGGAGGAAAAACTTTTAAGAACCACTGGTCTAGAGCAGCCAAATTGGGCCCATGCCTGATGTTGTTTGTAAGTCGTTTTATTGGCGCACAGCCACACTCATCTGTTTACATAGCATCAAGGGCTGCTTTCATGCTACAATGGCAGCTGAGTCGTTTTCCTCTGTGGAAATGGTATAGACTGCAAAGCCTGAAATATTTACCATCTGGCCCTTCACAGAATATGATTGCTGACCATGTCTACAATCATTGCCCCAAGTAAAACAATACTATTTTCCTCCTTCCTACAGATGATACCTATATAATAATATAATAAACACCTATATACTATGTATCTCTTTGCTTAAGAAATCAAACATTAGCCCTGGTAGGTGTGGCTCAGTTGGTTGAGTGTTGTTCCATGCACCAAAAGGTTGCTGGTTCAATTCCTGATCAGGGCACATGCCTGGGTTGTGGGTTCGTTTGCAGGAGGCAGCTTATCAATGCTTCTCTCTTACACAGCGATTTTCTCTCTCTCTCTCTCTCTCTCTCTCTCTCTCTCTTTCTCTCTCCCCCCTCCCTCCCTCCCTCCCTCTTCCTTTTTCTAAAATCAGTAAAAATATTTTTTTAAAAAGAAATCAAACATTAGATACTGAAGCCCTGTGTGTTTCTCCCCCTCCTCCCTTCTATTCCATCACTCTACCCCCTACCCTCCAGAGGTAGCACTACCTCAAGTTTAGTGTCTATTCTCACTCATCTCTTGATACATTACTACATACATATCTATCTTTAAACAATATACAGAATTCATTTCCGTTATTCTAAATTTTATAAAAATATCGTTACATGTATATTATAGTTTGCCTTTTTCACCCAACATTATGTCAGTGAGATTCACCTACATTGATGTGTATAACTCTTTTTAAAAATATTTTTTTTATTGATTTCAGAGAGGAGGGGAGAGGGAGAGAGATAGAAATATCAATGATGAGAGAGAATTATCAATTGGCTGCCTACAGCACACCCCCCACTGGGGATCAAGCCCACAACTATGACATGTGCCCTGACTAGGAATCAAACTGTGACCTTCTGGTTCATAGGCTGATGCTCAACCACTGAGCCATGCCGGCCAGGCCATAACTCCTTCTAACAGCTCTATAAAGTTTCACTGTATGGATGGTCTATAATTTATCATTGTTGATAACTGTTGATGGACATTCAGAATGTTTCCAGACAGTAATAATGTGGACAGTCTCATACATGCATCTTTGTGTCTGTTTGTGAGTTTTGGGGGCTTACCCTGAAGGCCAACCTGTTGGGTCCTAGGAAGGAAGGAGCACCTTGAATTTGACTAGATAATGTGTAAGAGCACTGGATGCTCCAGGCCCTCACTAACACTCAGTGTTGTCAGATCTCTTAATTATCGCCAACTTGAAGGTATGAGCAGGTCTTATTGTTACAGCAAAGAGAGGAAAGGGATCTACAGGACAGAATTCAAAGGACTTTTCACCCCCTATTCTGACTCCAAACTTGGACCAATACAGGAAGCCAATAAAACAGGGGATGTTCTGGCATTCTTCTAGGTAAATCAAAATATTAAAGATAGTAATAAGAAACTGTGAAGAGAGACAAACAGCACATGGACTCTTCTCATCCTCACACTCTAAAGATTCATTTAAAATGAAAGTTGGAATTTGGGGCACTGGGCTAGCAGATTAAGCATTTTGGAAAAATTCTAGATGAATAATTTGTAGCACTTTTTTAAGACCTTAAAGTATCTCAAATAAAAACTAAAGTTATTACTGTATAATTCCACATATGTGAAATTCTAGAAAAGGCAAACTAGTCTATAGTGACAGAGAGCACATCAGCAGTCCTGGAGTTGGGGTTCGGGGGACTGGCTGAGGAAGGACACGAAGGAACCCTTTGGGGTGGTAGAAATATTCTACATCTTGATTGTGAGCTAGTCACAGGGTATAGACATTGATCAAACTCACTGAACTGTTCACCTAAAGCGAGGGTGTTTTATTATATGTCTATTCACCTCAAAAAAAAGTGTTACTGCTTATGTCTATAACATAAGGAAGAGGGGAGTTAAAGGGACAGGCCTGTGAGCACAACTAGCCAATGTCAAGAGGGCATTACAGTCGCAAAGGATTAGAAATTGCTACTCTAACCTCCCTGCCAAGTATATAAAATGGACTGATTACCAACTAACTGATGTGGTAGTATGTAGCTACAAGAATTACAAATGACATTAAAAAGAAGAATATACTTGGTTTATTAGAGCAGAGGGATTGTGGATGATTTTTCCTACTGTGTCTGTTATCCTCTTCTATGACAAAAGTAAAAACTATAATGCCTAGTGTCAATCCAAATTTAAATCTAGGAATTACAGATGTGTGTGTCCCCCAGGCACAGGTGGAATGGCTGCAGGGGGCCGAAGCAGGGCCTGGAGATGTGATGCATCTGTGGGCTCTGCCGGGGGTTTGGGGGATCATACATCCAGGTCGAGGGAAAGAGCTCTCAATGCTTTCATTCTCTTTTATTTTACAACATTCTGGGAGGACACATTTTCTCCTTGGTGATATAATTATCTGGCAATCCTCTGACTGTGAGGAATTCACAAGCAAAAAATAAAAATATGAGGTGTCCCACCCACAGAGCACTGCTTAGAAATAAAGAAAATGATTGGAGTGCTGCTGAGGTACTTCCCTAACGTGTGCTCCTCTTTCAGTCTTGTAATCACATCCTGCAAAGATTCCCACAAATACAATTTCCATAGCCTGCTGCCAGCAGAAACGGGTATTAGACTCTGAAGCTGCCGACTTAATTACTTTATATATTTTTAGTAAATGACAGCTCTCAACTATGTTTTTCCTAACCTTTTAAAAAAGTATAACTTAAAAAATGAATTTTGCAAGCATCCGTTTACCTTTCTCTGTCTTACAGCTAAAAAATAAATAACAACAACAACAAAACAAAATAAACAAAAAATACATTTACCAACCCAAACTGAAGGTCCATTTCCATGTTCAGGTAGAAATCAAACCAAATTATGGTTGCAATATTTAAAAATAGGTAAGTGTATCTATTTTAGCCCCATTATAACCATCGTACAAACACCTGAGCTGGGTTTGTTTTGGAAATTTAAATTCTTGCTAGGGAAGCACAACATGGTATTAAAGTATTTACTTACTAAGCCACTGTCTTGAAATGAGGAATCATCTGGTTGGAATCTACTCACGCATGGGCTGCCACTACCTAGCTCACCAACTACAGAAACAGTGGCCACGTGACTTAGGGGGAAATGGAGCTTAGAGGAGACGGATGAGTGTGACATCCCTGGAGCCTCACCTCCCATGCGGCAGCGCGGACACACTCTGGCCGCTCCTCTCGAGCTCCAGACTCCCTAATTTATGGTGCTGGCAGATCTGAGGCAGGAAGGCAGGGATACTGCCAAGGCCACAGATGGGCCAGAAAACAGGTCAGTAAAAGTGGGACAGCCAGGAACGCAGCGACTGACGCAGGCCCCGGACCTGATGTAGCTTCTACAAGCACGCACCTCTGGATGGGTCCAAGGGAGGAGAGGCACTGCTGTCTCTAGACCAGGCATTGGAATGTAAAGTCTCCCCTCTATACCTCACCACAAAATAAAGAACCCTCTCTAACCATATGGCCAACCTCCCTTTTATAGAGTAGACGTATAAAATGCAGTCGCTGGAAACGAAAAGGCTTTAGTTGAGAATTTCATTATTCTATCGAACATCTAGTTCTGTGAACGCTCTCTGGCATGAGCAGTCTTCTCAGAGAATGGTTTTCCAAGCATGGGCTCAGACCCATTATGACTGAGTCTTCACATCCCTTCCCCGCTAACCACACTGGTGCTTCTGCAAGGGCTGGGAGCACTCGGCCCACCTGTCTCATTGTGGGTCCACAGTTTCAGGAAAATGTCTGGACCTGCCCAGCCGGTGTGGCTCAGTGGTTGAGCATCGACCTATGAACCAGGCGATCATGGTGCAATTCCTGGTCAGGGCACATATCTGGGTTGCAGACTCAATCTCCATTGATGTTTCTATCTCTCTCTCCCTCTCCCTTACTCTCTGAAATCAATAAAAATATGTATTTTTAAAAAGTCGGGACCTGAATTTGGGGTTGATTTAGCGCATTCCTGTAGGACTTGTTGCCTTTTATTCCCCCATAGCTGCAAAAAAGAGGCCTTGGAAGGGCCTGGGGGCTGGGCCACACGTCATAGACACTTTCTAAGATACTTGGACATGGAGAGTTTGAAGGGCCTCAAGGTCTCAATCCTGCTGCCTGTACTTTTTCTTTTTTTTTTCTTTTTAATATATATTTGTATTGATTTCAGAGACGAAGGGAGAGGGAGAGAGAGACAGAAACATTAATGATGAGAGAATCATCGATTGGCTGCCTCCTGCATGCCCCCCCACTGGGGACTGAGTTGCAACCCAGGTATGTGTCCTGACCAGAATCGAATTGTGACCTCCTGGTTCAAAGGTCAACGCTCAACCACTGAGCCACCCCAGCCGGGCTGTACTCTTTCTTATACTGACCTGCCTCAGACACACCGATGGTCCCACTGCTTTCTTTCCTCATCTCCCCTTTAACATGGGCTCAAGGTATAAAATCCCAGGGTGCCAAAGAGACAATTCAGAAGGCTGGTTTGAATAACTGAGAGAGTGACTCTATGCCTGGGTATTAAGTCAAAGGGCTCCCAATTCTTTGCTCTCAGCAAAGTTGAAGAAGAACTAATCAGCATGTCTACTAAAAATAATTTTTTTGTGATAGAAAACGGGGCAATTTAGGAAATATAACTTAGAAGGAGTGTAAATAATTGAGTGCATGCTATCCCAAAACTCACCCTATCTCTACCCCTACATATTTATGTGAGCAAGGCTTCTCAGTGCTTACATCTATGCAAACAAACAAAACAAAAAAAATAGAATCGATGCCAAATCCTGTCTTATTCAAGCATGGACACATGAATTAAGTGGGAAAATATTCATCTTCCTTAGAGAGACAATTATATCTCAAATTTTACTTTTTATATTTAAGTCACCTATAAAATACACAATACTTATGCTGTCTTTATCAATTGTGCACTAGCAATAATTATGATAATTTTAATTCAGAAGAAAACATTTCATACTTGGAACTTTAACTTCACGGGAAACCGATTAAAAGGTAAACTTACACACATGTTCTTGTTGCCCAGAACCTGCCGAGAGCATCAGAGGGGGGACCCATACCTGCCGTCTGTGGCCTGTACAGTGGTCCCTCCATCTGTGAGGCTTCCGAGATCTGTGCTTTGCTGAGACGTACACAACTACGCAGGCCCCTAACGTCATCCCGTGGTGGTCAGGGTTGCATGAAGGGAGACTTCTTTGCAAACCCTGAGAGCCCCAACTGAGAAATGCTCGTTTGGTAGAGAGGCCTATTCTCAAGTCTGAAAGCCAAACCCCAAACCGAAACGATCACAAAGGAAATGGTTTAGCCCCAGGGGAACGGCTGTCTATGTGGGCGAGAGGGCCTGCTGGCCCACCGTACCCAAGACCGGCTTTACCTGGGAGTCTATGACAAATATCAGGGCTCCTGTTCCCCGGAAGATCATCTCATAGTCAAATGTAGGGTCAAAAAAGTCAATCTGTCCTGGGAAGTCCCAAATCTGAAAATTCACAAAGGAGCTGTTGGAAACATCTTCCCGGCAGATCTTGTTCGTGCTCTCCAAGAACAGAGTTTCGTTGGGAGACATTTTGTGAAAGACCACTTTCTGAATCGATGACTTGCCGCTTCTCCTCAGGCCCATGAGCAGGATCCTCGGCTTCACCTCAGTGCTGAAGGGATCGCTGAAGTCCAGGACTGCAGAAAACCACAAAACAAAAATGAGGGCGAGCCGCTTTCACAGCGGTTAATTCGACGAGTTTCACTTCCACCTCAGATGTGATTTATGATTCACAGACAATTCGACTTTTCCAAATATGGGGAGTGCTAACTACATCACCCCACTCACTGAGGGGCCAGCTTTTGGTAAGTGCAAAACACTGAAAAAATGCTATTTCACCCTCTCATACCATCCTGGGGGGGGAGGGCAGTGAGGGGTGGGGAGAAAACCTGTACCATTCCACGTCACCAGCAAGGAATCTAGAGGGTGAAGAGTAGAGGTTTCCTGGAGCCAACTGCCTGGGAAAAGAATCTGGTGTTAGCATTCCAAAGCAATGCCCTTCATCAGGGTCTCTATGAACTAAAGAGATGCTTGTTTATTTACCATCAGAGAAATACTCATCACAACCACTATGAGATGCCACTCTACACCCACGAAGATGGCTACAATAAAAAAGTCAGATAATAATAAGTGTTGGTGAGGATGTGGATAAACTGGCACCCTCCTACACCGCTGGTGAGAATGTAAAATGGTGTGCTTTGAAAAAAGAAAAAAAAGTTTGGCAGTTCCTCAAAAGACTGAGTCACCCTATGGCCCAGCAACTCCACTTCGAGGAACATATTCAAAGATATGAAAACATATGTCCAAGCAAAAACCCGTACATGAATGTTCACAGCAGCAGTATTCATAATAGCCAAAAAGTAGAAACAATACAATGGCCATCAACTGATGATTGGATGAACAGATGTTGTCTATAAAAAAGGAACAAAGTACTGATATATGCCACGATATGGGTAAACACTGAGAGTGAAAGAAGCCAGATACAAAAGGTCACGTACTGTTTGATTCCATTTATAAGAAACGAACAGAATAGATAAATTCAGAAATAAAAAATACTTTGTGGTTGCCAGGGGCTACAGGGAAGAGAAATGGGAAGTGACTGTTAATGGGCATGTGGTTTCTTTGGAGTAATAAAAATGTTCTAGAACTAAATAGGAATGATGATTACATACCCTTGTGAATATATTAAAACCACTCATTTGTATACTTTAAAAGGGCAAATATTATATGTGAAATATATCTCAATTTTGTAAAAACGGCTTCATGAATGACCAAAATAAATAAAATAATACACAATAATGAAGCTTGGAGAAAGGTCAAGAAAGGAAACCAACATTTTAAGAAAAAAGGCAGAATATAGGCAAATATGGAGATCTAAATATGTTAAATTATTTTTCCAAATTTCTATTTGGTTTCCTTCTGAACTACTCTTATGTCTTTCTCAGTCCCTTACTCGAATCTAAGCCTACTCAAATAGGGACTGAAAAGTAATCCTTTACTTCCCTATTGTAACTAACATTTTTCCCCCAGACACACCAATACTTGATAATCTTACTTAATTTCACTTATCTGATATTTTTATGTTTGAATTTGCAAGAGGTGTAGGTAAACAAAAAAATTTTGAGTAGAACAATGAATAAAATAAGCAGGTACAGATGTACACAAAAACCACCCTATTATAAGCAACATCTCAGCCCCTCCTACCCAAATACACTTTTCCAGTTCTACTTAATCCAATCCAACAAATTGGTGATGATCTATGATAGAAGCAGTGATAGGGATGTAAATTACCCAAAGGCCACCAGCTTTCTTCTTCATCAGTGATTATATGCTACCTATTTGCAGTATTGGCATTACAAGTCAATCTTAGCAAAACCAGGGCATGAATTAAAAAAGAAAACAGATCCTGGCCGATTTGCCTCAATGATTAGAGCGCTGGCCCTCGGACCAAAGGATCGCAGGTTCAATTCCCAGTCAAGGGCACATACCTGGTTGCATATTCGATCCCCAGCCCGGTTGGGGTGCATCAGGAGACAACCAATCGATGCGTCTCTCTTACAATGGTATTTCTTTCTCTTTCTTTCTCTCTCTCTCTCTGTCTAAATAATAAGTGAGGATTAGCAAAACCAAAAAAGGAAAGAATACAGGATTTCCAGTTTCAAAAGTATCAGACTAATAACATGTCACAGTCTTCACCTCTCCATATTAAATCCCTAAAAATAAAAGAGCAAGTATAAACAATTAATAGATGAACAAATAAACATGGATATTTTCAAGCTCAGCTGGGCTTGGAACAAAAGGAAAACTTGAAACTGACAAATTGTTGAAAATTCCCTAAGAAACACAAAGATCAGATTGAAGAGGAACCTGCAGCCGGCCCTTGACATGAATGGAAGGGTTCCGCTGCAGAAGCTAGAACTGGTGGTGGAAGCCCAAACAAGAAGGGGCAGGAAGAAAACCAACAGGGGGTCATTATTTGGAGAATCAAAGTGAGGAGAGCCAAGGAGATAAACTCTGTGCACCACTGCCCATCTACCGAACACCATCCTACACGTACTCTAGAACAGTGGTTCTCAACCTTTCTAATGCCGCAATCCTTTAATATAGTTCCTCATGTTGTGGTGACCCCCAATTTTATTGTTACAAATTGAACATAATTAAAGCATAGTGATGAATCACAAAACAATATGTAATTCTATATGTGTTTTCCGATGGTCTTAGGCGACGCCTGTGAAAGGGTCGTTCAACCCCCAAAGGGGTGGCGACCCACAGGTTGAAAACCGCTGTTCTAGAACATTCCAGGTGGGTTTGGTGAACCTAGGAGCTTGGGTGTGAGAGGGAAGGCAGTGCTGGTGATGCTCTGAAATAGGGAGCAACCACATTCCAAATACTTTGACCTCACCTAACTTCCACTACAGTTTGTGTGGAGCTCAAGGGGTGGGAGGAGCCCCATCTTCCCTTCAGACACTTTCTCAGAAGAGGAGAGCCAAAACGGTAGCAGAGAGTAGAGGCTCAACAAATGGGAGAATGTACACCTGAAGCTGAGTGCATAATGGAATCAGAGCAAACTTTCAAGATCAGTATAAAATACACAGAGACAAGCCTGGCCGGCTTGGCTCAGTGGATAGAGCGTCAGCCTATGGACTGAAGGGTCCCAGGTTCGATTCCGGCCAAGGGCATGTGCCTGGGTTGCAGGTTCGATCCCCAGTAAGGGGTGTGCAGGAGGCAGCCGATCAATGATTCTCTCTCATCATTGCTGTTTCTATCTCTCTCTCCTTCTCCCTTCCTCTCTGAAATCAATAAAGAAATATATTTTAAAAAAATAAAATACACAGAGACAAGAGAAAATATGAATATGACATTCATGAAACAAGGACTATTTTCAAATAAGAGCAGATATGGGAAAGGGCCTTAG
This sequence comes from Myotis yumanensis, assembly GCF_028538775.1. Classification (NCBI taxonomy): domain Eukaryota; kingdom Metazoa; phylum Chordata; class Mammalia; order Chiroptera; family Vespertilionidae; genus Myotis; species Myotis yumanensis. The sequence continues at coordinate 52,056,711 of NW_027223757.1, read as the reverse complement.
AGATCTTGGAAATAAAAATGTAATTCAGGAGTGAAGGGGAATAAATGGATTGAAAAGCAGAATAAACGCAGACAAAGAGAGTAATCGTGAAGTAGAAAGTCAAACCCTCTCAGAATACAGGGAGTACAAAGGGATCGTGCACTGGAAGGTGTGAAATGAAAAGTGAAGTGACATCAGAAATAAGACTCAGAAGTCCCACTATGTGCCACAGGAAATCCAAAAGAAGAAAATACAGAATATACGGGAAAGCAATATTTAACTAAATAACAGATAAGCCTTTCCCAAACTAAGAAAGGATAAAACTCAAAAAGAACAAAGAGAAATGTAAACAGAAATAAGCCCACACCTACAATAAGCATAGTAAAACTTCAAAACATTAAAAATAGTAATAAAATCCTGCAAACTATCAGAAGAGGAAAACAATTACCTACAAAGAAATAAGAAAGGCATCAGACTTCTTAACAACACGGTTAACAACACGGGGTACAAGAAGAGAAGGGACTAGAACAGGATCTTTAAAGAACTGAAGGAAAATATCTTTGAACTCAGATTTATATACCCATTGGTGGAGTCCTCGCCCAGAGCCTGAGCCACCAATCAAATGGCATTCAACAAAAACTACAACAATAAAAAGGGTAGAGACTAGAAAATATCAAGAGTACATCATGCATACTAAGAGTAAATATGGCTAGGTTTATTTACTAGTATACATATGTGGGTGCTGCTTCACAATATAAGTGTATTTTTTATTGTGGACCACAGTTTTAAAAAAACAACACGTTTTATAAGCCACTGCTGTTGATCAGGAGAGGTTTCCTGCCTCAGAAAGGACTGCTGACAAAAATCTCCCCTCTTATCTTACTCTCCTACCATTTCCTCGAGTATCTCGGCTTCTGAAACCCTCTGGGGTTTCTCAGGTCTGATTCCACTCTGGGAGTGGGAAGCAGGGAGTTTACATCAGGAAGGTAAACAACCCGCCTCCTGGCCTCCTGGGGAGGTCTGGGCTCTCTCCACCATTTCCCTGAGCATCGCCCACTTAAGTTTAATAGGAACCTAAGGAGGGTGAAAAGTGTGAAGAGAATGAAGGTTGATTGCTGTGAAAGGGGGGACAAAAAGGGCTAGTACCTAAAAAGGCAATCGGAAAGGAACCACAGGATCTGGGATTAGATGGAACCCCACAGAGGGCTCTCTAAAAGTGTCAGCAGGGCTGGGAGAAAGCGCAGGAGTGAGGTGAAATTTACAAGAGGGCAGTTTGTTCTGTTTCATAAAGGTTCCCTGAAAGTCCGCCAAGCGTTAGACAGGGCTAAGCCAGGGGCTGTAGACACAAAGAAAAGATTCATCCTTCAGTGATTAGAGGGGAAAATAGACAAGAAAAACTGACAATTGGCTGCTATCTAGGTGTATGGATTCAGAAAGAGGGTGCCTGGAGATAGAACATCTGAGTCTTAAAGAAGAGGAGGCATAAAAGGAATGAAGGGGCAATAGCACCAGAAAGAGATTTTTGGCACTCCTGGAATTTAGGGAATGTAGTTCAAAGGCAAAAAAAAAAAAAAAAAAAAAAAAAAAGGCTCTGCACTATCCACTGGTTTCCCACAGCATATACACTAAAATCCAAATGCCTTCTGCCTTCAAAAGGCCCCAGGTGGGCTACCCTCATCCCATGCCTGGCTCATCTTCCCCACTAGCTCCCGATGCTACAGCCACACAGGCCTTCCAGCAGCAATTTTACCTCCTCTGATGGAATCTAGGCTCCATCACTTCCTAATAACCCTGTGTCTTCTTAATACTTACCACTATAAAAATTATCTTTCTACTTCATGTCTGTCTTCTTGTTTGTTAATTGTCTGTCCCTCTCATACACACACAAAATACAATGTAGAGAAGTAACAGACTAGCTCATGAATGAGCTGCTGGGAAGTTTGGATTTTACTCTGAAAGCCATAAAGAAATCACTAAGGCTTTTAAGGGGAGACTAACATGATCAGATTTACACTTAAGTAAGTTCACTCTGGAAACAGAATCCTTAGAGGGAGTCAATGTGTAGCTAGGGATGGGGTTTAGAATAAGTCACTGAGGCATGGAAATTATTTTCAGCTAAAGGCACTTGAGTTCCTGATCCTTTATTTGCCTATAGCAGAGCCTCCCAAAAGAACTCACTTGTCATAAAGCTCCCCAGGAGCAACTCTAATCTCCTGTTAGAAGATTAGAGACTGAGACTGAGCCAAGAAGAGAAGTCTGCTCCACACCCAGACATTTTCCCAGAACTATCGCCCACCTATTCTGCTATGGGCCCATTTATTTTTCCAAAAAGTCATGTTTTTCCATAAGTGCCCTTTCACCAACCCCAAGAACTCAGGCATGGCCTGTGGAAAATGGCAAACGGAATGGATTCATGAGAAGTTCAAATCAACTCAATTGTATCAGGTGACCCATGGGGCATGCAGGACCAAGAAAAAAGGCTCTGAGTTCCCAATCTGACAGAGCATTCACCAGGGTGGTAAAAGGAAAGAGGCTATTTGAAGCTGTTGAGTCCGGGGTGCCTGCTGACCTGTGGCTCAGATGAGAAAAGGATCTGGAAGTTCAGAAGGGCCCTAAGACTGAGGTTGCAGACAGGTTTGAAGTGGGAATTCAGGTTGCTAAGACTGTCCATGCATTGTTGGTCTTTTTTGTCCCTGATCTTCTTGGCTGAGTGTGAGGACACATTTGGGTTTTAGCCTTGGCCACCAAGAAAAAGCCCAAGCCAACCTGCTCTTGTCACCCAGCAGTTACCATTACTGACCACCTACCTAGCAGGCAGTGTCATCTCTAAACTTCAAGTTGATAACGTTTGTTCTTTACTGATGTGAAAAACGGAGGCTTCAGGACTTATCAGAATACTCAATAGTTGTTTGCTGGTTGGGGTGATTGAATGAAAGTGACTGAGCAGCATTTGAAGATAAATTAACTGAAAGCTTTAAAAAGAAACTTTATATCTGGCTTTGGCCTAGGCCAGGACCTGGGTATCAAGAGGATGAGTTTTCTGCCTAAGGAAAGTTTATCTACCCTGTCAGGGGCACTGAACATACCTCACCTACTTTGCACTGGGTCCTGTCACTACCAAATTTTTCCAAACAGCCCAGCTTTGTAAGTAGACTGCTGGCGATCCCAGGGAAATACATTCCCGGAGAAACAGTATTATGGGAGGAGTTTCCTAACCCTGCCATTCTGTCTTTAACCCCTGCAGGCCAATTACTTAATCAGTAACTGGCAAAGCCCAGTCGGAAGCCTTTAGGCCTTGGAAATACAAAAAGAAGGGAGAGAAAGATGGATCATGTGCTGGAGTACAAGGCCACCTGGGGGCCAGGCCTGGCTGATCTGTGGGTTGGGAATATCACAACAAAGGAGGAGCTGGACGTCAGGAATTGAAGGGCAATGTGCCGCTCCTTATATAATTCTAACAAGGTTGGCCCAGCCTCCCAGAGGTGACACCTTTAAACAGACCCAAAATGGGAAAACAAAACAAAGATTTAATGAAAGAATATCTTACATATCTTCATATTTTCAGGGCCAGAATAACATGGTAGCAAAGAGATGGCAAGTTGAATGGTTTAAAAAGTACTGGGTTAGTGCTAGACTGGGGGTTCAAGTCCCAGCTCTGTCCTTTATCAGCTGTGTGACCCTCTACATGTCCCCTAGCCCCCCGAGTCATTATTTATTCATCTATCAGTCTCTATCAGCATGTGAGTACACACACACACACAAAACCCTTCTTTTCCCCCCACCCCAGCCCAAGCCTAGGTAGGTTAAAGAGAAGGGTATTTTTGTGGACTGTGACCACAGTGAAAGGCTCACTCAGCCTTAAGGGCAAGTTAGCATTTCTTCCTTATTTGTATTCTGTGGGGTCAACAAAGCCTAAAGGTTCTATTTATTTATGGTTTTAGGAAGAGGCCTCCATTCTATGGGCAACATTATCTATGGGCCTTTGTATTTCTGATCAATGGAACTACTTATACATTCAGGACCCATGGGTTTAGTAAGAAATTCCAACCCAAGTGGAAATTAAATACATGCATAGTAATAGTACCATCAACAAGAGACTGCAACATCATGAAGACTCACTGTCCATCTGATTAACTACATAGTATGGAGAATTAAATGCAAATAAGACATTCTCAAAGGCATAAATGTGATTTTTATTTATATGTGAAGACCAAATCTTTATAAAATCCTCTCACATCACACTGGCAAGTAACTAAAAAGCATGATTCCCTCTACGAATATTTCCTTAAAATATGTATCCAATAACATTTCTAATGTATCCTGCTCTACCAATGTTCCTGCAAAAAGGTAAATTTGTTCTTGTGCACTTTTTTTTTTTTTTAAAAATCACTTTGAGAGTGATCGAGGTTGGTTCTGTGTCGTCCTCTATTTTATACACTGAGACTCCGAGTTGAGTCTGCCCCAGGAGTCCTCAGGAGAAGTCGACCGTTCCCTGTACGCTTTAGACCAGGAGTGAAAAATCTGTGTCTGAGTGCCAGGGCAGTACCAGGGAAAACCACTCTCATAAGAGAGCTTTAAGGCTTTTGCCGAATAGAGAGAATAAAAAGGGGTTAAAAAAAAAAAAAAGGTAAGGAAGAATAAAGGAGATAAAGAAGAAAAATGAGCAGGAAGTGAAATATGTCACCAAGAGCTATGGGTGTGGGAGACTGAATAAAGCAAACAGTGAACTCTGAGAGAGACACAGTTGCCAAGGGGCTGAAAATTCAGAGCCACACACACCTTATCCAGAACTTGATGTTTCTGCCTCTTATTTCTATTAGACTACCCTATGTCTGTTCTAATATTAAAATGGGAGAGATCTCTGATAAGAATAGAGAATCAAGGTTCTATGATACACTGAATCGTTTACAAAACATCTGATATAAAACTATGCTCTCTGCTCTGGCTGGTGTTGCTCATGGTTAGAGCATCTGCCGGAGCACCGAAGGGTCCCAGGTTTAATTCCTGGTCAAGGGCACAAACCTAGGTTTTAGGTTCAATCCCTGGCACGAGTGGGGCGTGTGCAGGAGGCAACCAATCATTGTGTCTCTTTCACATGAATTTTTCTCTTTCTCTCTCTTCCTCCTCCTCCCTTCCACGCTCTCTAAAAATCAATGGAAAAAATATCCTCCGGTGAGGGTTAACTACACACACACACACACACTCTTTAACTGTATGTATTCAAACAAGCACTGTGCCTAAAGGTGGCCTTGGTTATTATATCATTTAAAACTATTCTGTATTTACATCTATTCCAACTCTGACATATCTTCATATTTTCAGGGCCAGAAGGAAACCCAAGAGATTAGCTATGGAAGGCTGTAGCAATCTGAACTCCTTTTGGACAAGGCAGAACTATAAGGAAAAGGATTTACATTTTCACGAATTTGACCCTCTCCTAAACCTCGCTCAGTTCTACACCATGTTGTGGCTGCACTAAAGTCCCCTGGTATCTCTGGCATATCGGGAGAACGATGATCTCTGCTTACTCTCAAGAAACTGCAAGAAGATGAATCCGCTAATAATTTTTAAATCATTTTAAGTGGGAAAAAACCTGACACTAATGATTAATAGACATGAACTGCTGGAGTCACAGCATTTACACCCAGCAAGGAAATACCACCTGCTGACCTTGGATTTGTGTGTGTGTGTGTGTGTGTGTGTGTGTGCCTCCAGTAACCACCTAAACTGCCACTTCCTCAGACCCTAAGAGAGTACACAGGCTGCCATGGAAACCAGTCTGCACTCAGCTGGACTTGGGTGAGCAGCTGTCTTAGCCTGGTTTCCCTTAAATATTGGGACTTTGGGGAAAAAACAATTTCACTTTCTTATTACATATGGTCTTTTAATTGCTTTCCTTATTATTAGTTTTTAAAGCACAGCAGTTTCCTAAAGATTTAAAGTCCATGTGTCAAAGAACAATCATTACTTTTGATGCAATTGTTTCCAATGGCTTAATTATTTACTGCACGGCAGTTTTATCTGGAGCATGGAAGTTGAAGGTGAGACAGATTCACCTATCTCTGATTAAATATCCTGAAAGGGGCGTTGAGAGGTGCCCAGATACATCCTTAAGAGAACGAAAGTACCAGAGAACACTCCTGGTATTCATGAATCAAGTCTGGAGTGCAAGCCAGGGAAGTGCAATTTAAGCCTCACCTTAGCTGCAGTATGTTTTCAAACCTACAAGACCCTCGGTTTAAAAATAAAATTAGAGGTTCCTTATAAGACTATGGGAATGAAAATCACACTATCCACCTTCAATCCACTTTCTTTTGCACAGCGATGCTAGTCAGTCCAACATCCCACCCACCAGGGTAGATTTCTGAACTCATAGAAAAAGCCCCAGGTTTCCACTGAGCTCAGCACTAAACCAAGTCTAGTAAGAAAGTGAAGGGGGAGGAGCATTCATTAGAGACAGGCATTGCTCATTGTTCAAACTGCACCACATCCATCTCTTCTCAGAGTGAGTCCCTCTCCGCCCCCACCGTCCCCCCTCCGCCCCCTTTTTAAGTTTGAGGGCAGGTAAATGTAAATTTTACCAAAAATAACACAGGGTTATAATGCAACATGTGTCCAGGTCACATTAGAAATCAAGATGACCCTTTGGTGGCACCTTAAGGTCCCAGGAATGGAAGTCACAACTCCTAACCTCTTCCCTCACCCCAACTCCCAGGAACCATATCAGCTGGCATGACTGTTGTCAGGGACAGTCTTTGCTAGAATTGCTGACCAAAGGAGCCTATCTGCGACTCTAGAAAGCAAATGTTCTGATAGAGATTCAGGCCTAAAGCCCCAAATCAAAACCGGGAACACGTGAAAACAGGAGCCTGAAATAATAGAGGAAGTCTTCTGAGAACAGACCACCTATCCACAGCAGGCCCACAGGGAGAAAGGCCTGGCTTCAGTGATGTCTGAGGGAGCAAATTTCCATTTGTGGGTCCTCTTACCACATAAATATACTCAATGCGCTTATTTTATAGCAATATTCTAGGTTGAGCAAAGAACTCACAAGGGAGGATTTTATCAGTGAAGTAATCAAAAGGATCAGTTCTGGATGGGTTTGCCTTGAGGTTAGGTGCCCTGGGGAGCATCCAGGCCCTGGGGAAGCCCACCCCTGAGACAAAGCTTTACTTTCACTTCAATTCCAAGTCCCCAAATCAGTTTTTAAAATGCCCTCTTAAAGGGCTGCAGAATAAACAGGTCCTCTGGCCCCCAGGACAGTATCAAATTACAGGGCTGTTCTTTCCCATATAGCCTCTTTCTCATTTTTCTTTTTTTAGAGTATCACAAATACACCCTATTGTCTGTCTACCATTTCAAATACCTTGCAAATACAACCACATTCTGAATCTCTCAAGTCTCCCAAGAAACTAGGAGGAGCCAACAAATGCAATTTGAATAATAATGAAGTGACAGAACAATTTAATTACCCAAGCTAGCCCTAGGGCAGTGGTTCTCAACCTCGGCTGCACATTAGAATCACCGGGGAATCTGGTGATTCTCCAACAAAAGGGTTGAACGCCTTCATCTACAAAAGTGTAACCACGTGCTCAACTGTGGGACCAATTATGGAGAGTGCAGAAGAGAGAAGTGCACAGGTGCCCACACCAGTTAAAGCAAATGGGGAATTAGCACAAATCCTCCCAGGAGACAGACCACGATGAAAAAGGGTGACTTGGAAAGCTTCTCTCATCTATCAGGCTCAAGGTTTAGTTCACTTTCTTCCCTTTGATTCACTGAATGCAGCACTTACCATAAACAAAATAATGAAACTGTTCTCCCGACAAAGGCTTTGAACAGGGAATTTAAAATAAGTTCAATGAATTCCAATAAAAGTTCTTCAAAATCAACGGTCACAAAGGTACTTTCATCCCCCACCATTTCTTCAAAGTGCAAATGTTTAAAATTAGTTCCTTCTTTGGATGCACACAGCTTCACCTTGATGTTATGTTTAACAGCCTTCTCCGATTGACCTTTTCAAGTGACCTTACAATAAAGAACTTTTCCCTTGCTTTGGAGAAAAACAAAAAAAGATGAACCTTTCTGGAAGCCTAAAAAACTCTCAGCTTCCTTAGGCCTTAAGAATTAAGTAGAGGACATCCCCTCCTCCCCCGCCCCCCACACACAGGCTGAACAATTGCTAAATCCCGCTTCATCAACAGTAAACAGTTGACTTCTGAGTGGCCTGTATTTCCCCACCACGCGCTCTCTCCAGGACAGGCAGTCATGCCCAGGTGGTGACACTGAGCGCAGATAAGGTGTCCTAACAACCGTGTTTGCCTGGATCCGGGAAACCCTCTGCCACTCGACAACTCGCACATCACCTGGGTGCATCTCCGCGGGTGCCCCTAAGCCGCAGACCTGGGCGGCCCCAGGACCCCTCCCGCGACGACACGGGGCAAGACTGACACCCGCAGCTGCCGACGACCCTGCCAGTCACGTTGCCGCCGGCTGCCTTTTTTAGCCACGACATCTGACCTCAGCTTCCACAGCAGCATTCAGGGAGAGGTCCCAGGGCGAGCCCGGCGGTCCCCTTCCCTCCCCAACCCCCAGATCCAGCTGAGAGCTCGGGTGAGAGGTGGGGGAGGTACCCGCCCTGGAGCGGGCCAGCGAGCGCGCGTTTCCCCAACCCAGACTCTTCCACTCTCTGCTCTCCCCACTGATCCCGGTCCCCCCATCGCCGCTTGCACCCGGGCTCCCCCATTTTGCAGCTTGCCGTCGCTCCTCTGGCGCCCTCCCCACCCCCACCCCGCAACTCCGTTCTCCTGGATTCCCTCCAAGTCCGCGGCCCGCGCGCTCGGCCCGGCCGGGGGCGGGAAGACAGAGGCGGGACGGGGTGCCGGCTCAGGACGCGCGGGGCTGGGGGCCGGCAGGGGACCCCGCGCTCACCTCCCTCCTCCGCCCCGCTGTCCGGGTCGGCATCCGAGGAGTCGGGCCCGTCCCCGTAGTCCGCCAACCCCACCAGCTCATCCTCCTCGTCGTCGTCCTCGTCTTCCAGCTGCGGCTTCCCCAGCACCTGGCTCATCGCGCCCACCGTGCGGCGGCCGAGGGTGGCGAGTTCCGGGCGAGGGGCTCAGCCTCCTCCTGGCCGCTCGCAACCTCTCTGAATTGGGGTTTTGTCTGGAGCGTGGCGGGAGCCGGCGGAGGCGGGGGCCGCGAGTTCCCCCGGCGGGCGGCCTCCGGGGCTGGGTCCCGCGGTTCTCTGCGCGCCCGGAGCCCCCTCGCCGCCCCTCCCGCCGGCCGGCGGAGGACTCAACCGGAGCGCGGCAGTTCCTCCCCGAGGAGGGAGAGAGACTGCGTGACCCAAGTCACCTGACACACACTGTCACACACTCACTCACACACACACATGCACACACACCCCGCACGGGTGCGCGCGCGTTCTCCCGGGCGCAGGCACCGCTCGGCGGGCGCAGGGCTGAGGACGCGCACACACTCCTGGGGGGTGGGAAGCAAGACGGCGCCGAGCCCTCCGCCCACCCAGAAGCGCACACGGACACACGCGGGGTACTCCCGGGCCCGGGTGCAGGCACCTACCACGGCTGCGCGCCAGAGGCCCCCACGCGCCGCTTCTGCACGTGGTCCCCGCACAGGCGAGCGAGCCGGGGGCCTGCACACCCTGAGAACCTTCCCTCCACCCACCTCCGACCTACACACCCTACTTTGGGCAGCCATCTCCGGCTTTTAATCCTTGGGGAGGGCTCCCGTCCCAAGTGCCCCCCTAACACTGCTGTGCCTGGGTTCCCACCCATAGCAGCGTTCCTAGGACACCCTGTGGATGCTGAAGCGCCCAAGAAGAAAACTCAGAGAAATGCACTGCAGAGGCAGTCTCCATCGCAATTGCCTTTCAGTGTGTCTTCATGGTTCAAAGTGCTTCCCACCAAGAATATTAAAAAATCAGGCCTACCCAGATGTAAACGTTTCAGAAAAAATAACCTGCCTCCTGGCTGCCTGGACTGACTAATTCCTCTGCAGTGTTTTGGAAAAGGCTCAGGTATAACACACCCGGGGGCTACTCATGGTCATCTCATCCTGTTGCATAGACTGTAATCTCATTTCTCACAATTAAATGTTTCAAGGCTTTTGTGTGGGGTCGGGGAGATGGTGTCTGCGTGAGGGGGGACAATTCTCATATAGGAATAGCAACAATATGGGGGTGAAACTAAAGCCTGCATTCCTCCACAAGCTTTTCATCACAGGACGTAGTGTACCCACCCTTTCTGGTTACTGCAAAAAGTCACGTGAATGAACTGCCTCTGTCAAGAACAATAAGAAATAAATCCTGCTGGCTAGCCTGGTGATACAGATCCTACAGGTGCCAGCAGCTCAGCAGGTGGTGTGGGGGAGGAGAAGAAGAGGAAGGGAGCTGAGGCTGAGGCTCTTGGAGCCCAAGGGTGCTGTCTTTGTAGGGAACATTTGTTGAGCACCTACTATATGCCAGGGACTGAGGGGGAGCGGCAGGGTGGGCGGGGGCGGGGGGGACCGGGGAGCCAGACCCCTTGATACTCAGAACAGTGTGCCTGCCATGGAAGAGCCCTCAGCCTAGCAAATTATAACTCATGCTCTGGATTTTGTATTGGTTGTGAGTGTTGAAGATGAATACAAACACCCTCTAGGAGGCGGCTGCTTTTTAATGGAAAGGTTTTCAGATTTTCCAGGTGGAGTAGTATAAGTTGATATGACTGTATCGATCAAGATCCTTCCCAGGAGGAAAATAGATGGCACATGCAAAGATTTTAACTTAAAAGGCTTTCTGTGAAGAGACCATTTACAGGGGTGTGGACGGAGTTTAGGGAATCAGCCAGAGCTTCGCAACAGTGGGAAGAGAGAATCATGTCTTCAAATAGTAGGAGTAAGGAAGGGCTCTAGAGTCCTGGAGAAGGGACACAAAATAGGAGCTGCAGCTGATGAGGAGGCTGCCAGTACCAGAGCCATCTCATGTAGAAGAGAAGCAGTGGGAAGAAATACCCTGGCCTCTCTCTCCTCCCACCCTCCATTCTCCTGGAAATGCCTCCCGCAGGCGAAACCCAACTGGAAGACAGAGGTCCTAGGAACTGGGAACCTAGTCCAGGACACAAAGATTGGCCAGGGAGGGCAGAAAGTGGGTCCAAGGGCCCGACTGGCATGGCTCAGTGGTTGAGCATCGGCCCATGAACCAGGAGGTCACAGTTCGATTCCTGGTCAGGGCACATGCTCTGGTTGCCGCACATACTCAGTTTGCCGTTGTGGGCTCAGTCCTCAACGGGGGTTGTACAGAAGGCAGCCAATTCGATGTTTCTATCTCTCTATTCCTCTCCCTTCCTCTCTCTAAAATCAATAAAATATATTTTCAAAAAAGAAAGTGGGTCCAAGTGTTGGGCAGGTAGGGTGGGGGCAAACAATGTAACCAACCAGCACAAGCAGGTTCTACTTGCTCTTATAAGAGGAAGTTTCTCCAGGGGTCATTTTCCTACTCCATTTTCATTCATTCAATCAAAGGAAGTCCCCAGGAGGAAGGGCTCTCCCAGAGTGGGTTTCAAGACGTTTAGCTATCCCAGAACAAACCCACCAGCCTAGCGCAAGGCCTTTGAGCTGGAAGCCAGTCCAAAGTCAGCCCAGACCATGAAAGCATCCCTGGCTGGTTGCCAAGTGTGTGGGCCCCAGGACCCCAGGGGTTCCAGATAGGACAGTTTCTAAGCCAAAAGCCCCACTGTGCTTGAGTCCCAGAAAGAACAGAGATAGCTGATGATCCTCTGCCTTTGCCAAGAAGGGAGAACTTAGGGGGAAACACCAGCAACAGATTGGAGCACACCCTAAGATATCTGAGAATTGGACCATTATTGAGAAAATAAGGGAACAAACTCACAAAAAAAGTAATAAGATCCAAATCCTCACTAATGTTCCACCTCAAGGTAGATAAAAGAGTCACAGACAGGTTTCAGAGTTTCTAATTACCTGTCGTTTCAGAAATGTACGGTATTGATAAAGTTGGAACAAACAGAACAGGAAGGATCTATTGCTTTTCTTTTGCTGTTATTTCAATACTGTCAGCTTTCAAATTAGGAATATGTTTTAAAATATCTTAAAAATAGAAGTTCTTAAATTTAAAAGGTCATGTATGTGGATTCTTTCAGAATTTAAATAAAAATAGAAAACCACTACAAATGGAAAACCTTTTGGAAACAGTGTAGAATCTGCTCAGTAAATTGGCTATGGCATTGGCCGCTCTCTGGCCTGAGCTCTGGCAGTGTCTGTGATGTCTCTCGGGGAGAGTGGGCTCAAGAATGTGAGGATTGCCTGGCCAGTGTGGCTCAGTTGGTTGGGCATTGTCCCATGCACTGAAAGGTTGCCGGTTCCATTCCCAGTCAGGGCACATGCCCAGGTTGTGGGCTCAGCCCCTAGTAGGGGGCCTGTAGGAGGTAGCTGATTGATGTCTCCCTCTCTCTGTCTCTCTCCCTCTTTCTCTCCCTAAACATAATTTTTAAAAAAAGAATCTGAGGATTTATCTATGGGCTACTCATGGTCTTTGCTGTTGTATGTAACCATGGCAGGGTGATATACACATACATAATAGGTGTTTAATAAATATTTATGAAATGAACAAAAGATAGTACATGGCCAGCTTTCTACACAGAGCTAGCATATATAAATGTTAATTGATTTGAGAATGAGAGAGAGGGAGGGAGGGAGAGAGAGAGAGAAAGAAAGAGAGAGAAAGAGAGAGAGAAGCATTGGTCAGCTGCTTCTGGCACACACCCTAACTAGGGATCAAACCCACATCCCAGGCATGTGCCTTGACTGGGAATCGAGCCAGCAACCTTTAGGTGCATGGGTCAATGCCCAAGCAACTGAGCCACACTGGCCAAGGCCAGATCTGGTATGTTTTTGAGAGAAACTTTTGGAAGATACATAAGCCAAATTTTCCACTTATTCTAAATCCTGGGAAATGCTACAGTGAGATAAATATGAATTGTGAGCTACTAGAGTACAACCAATGAGCAGCCTTGCAAGAGATGATGACTCTTAAGCCTTCATCCCTTCAGTACTGCCTGAAGACTTGAAGGAATTACAATATGACTATTAAATGCTTACTTTATTTTTACCAACTCCTCCTTCTAAAAAAAATGTTTAACTTTTAGAAATATTTTGTGATATCATGAAAGATGAGCTTTGTCTATTGCCCATTATAATTTTTGTTGTTATTAATGTTTATTCTCACATGTGGATATTTTTCCATTGGTTTTCAGGGAGAGTGGAAGGGGGCGGGGGGAGAGAATCATCGATTTGAAAGAAAGACCTCTATTGATTGCCTCCCGAATGCACCCTGGGGCCAGGGATCAAACCAGAAACCCAGGTTGACCAGGAATCGAACCCACAACTCTTCAGGGTGCAGGCTGATGCTCTAACCACTTAGCGACACCAGCCAGGGTGCCTGTTATAATTTAACCAACGAATGTTTACTGAGATTTTCCATGAATAAGGTCCCATTCCAAAATAATATAAATTTCAAAATATCCCATTAAGTAAGTGATATTATAGTCCTTACTTTAACAGAAGAAAACAAGTTAAATAATTTGCACAAGGTAGCATATAGAGTGGATGGTGAAACTACTTTGGAACTCAGTCAGACATTAGATATGATTCCTCTTTAATGGCCCAAGCCTAACGTCAGTTAAATTATAGCCACTAAACTGAGAAGAGGGCAGGGAAGTGAAGAGCTTATTCCCAATCTCTTAGGAAGAGTGGGCTCAAGCATGTGAGGACTGCCCTAGCAGGTGTGGCTCAGTTGGTTGGGCATTGTCCCATGCACTGAAAGGTTGCATAGACAATCTTTGATATCATTTCTTTTATTAGGAACACAAATAGCAAGTGACTTAGTATCCTTTCTGGATTATATGACTGTATTACACTATATGCTAAGCTAAAGTATAATACTTGTAAGTATATTTTTGCTTTAAAATTTGAATTTTAAAGGTCAGACATTTGTGCCCTTATTTTAGTGAATTATTTTGCTGTTGCCAATTAGATGTCTTGTGACAAAAAAACGTGAGAGGGTCTTAAAAGAAATCTATACAATTTAGACGGAATAATTGCAGTCCTGAGCAGGGCAGGCAATTAAATACAGCCTGCATCCTGCATCTTAGAGAATTTTGAAGCATCTGATGGCATTGTACCTGATTCCTGGGATTCACGTGTTGAAAGCCTTTCAGGCTCTCTTTTTAAATATGTATTTAAAGCTATTAATTTTTTCTTGAAGCAAACAAAGGAAAGAGCCTTGTACAGAATCTTGCTGGACACCTGCTGATCCAGGGAAGCCAACCAAATTTCTCAAGAGAGAGCTCACAGCCTCCGGTTGTGCTAAGACAGTTGATGATCTGATGAAATCATTACAAATCATTGAATCGTCCCACTGAGGCAATCCATCCTTAAATAAATTTTATTAAAATAATGTTGTAACATTTTAAAAAATGCATACGGTAAAATAGTCAAACAGCATAAAAGAATATCCAATAAAAAGTTAGTTTCTCTCCCTCCTCTGACCTACAGCCTCCTGGCTCCCCTTCAGAGAGGGAAGCTCTCTGCTTTTAAATGTGCAAACATGGCTGTCGCTATTACAGAGACTTATTTTTGATAACTTCATTTCTTTAACAGTCAACAAACATTTTTTTTTTTTTTTTACCATGAAGACAATTAGATTTTCAGGGCTGTGCTTTAAGGGAAACAAACAGAGGGAGGTGAAAGCCTAACTGGGGGTGAGAGGAGCCTGATGTAGATGGGGTGGCCAGAGAAGGCCTCTTTCAAAAGGTGGCACTTGAGTTGACCATAAGAAGGTGAGCACACAGTGGAAGTCAGGACAGAGAGCGTCTCAGCAGTTGGAAAAGCCAAGGAGAAGGGGAAGGGCTTGCTGTGGGAGGAACAAAAAGGCCCATGTGGTGAGAGGAGGCACAAGAGACAGGTAGTCTGTTCAGTCAGGATAAGCATTTTGGATTTAATTCTAAGTGCTACTGGAAGGCTTGACGGGTTTTAAGAAGGGAGGTGAAATGCATGGTCTATGTTTCTGAAAGCTCATTCTGGTGGATGGTTTCCAAAGATGGCCACGACCATCCATGCCATCCCACATGCCCTTTTGCAAATGTGACTTTGCCACCTCTCCAACCTATTCTCCCTCCTCTTGAATGTGGGCAGGCTGCGCCTTTTTTAACCTATAGCGTGTGGCAGAAGTGATAGTGACATTGTACAGCTTCTGAGATTGGGCCATAAAAGGCCTTGCTACTTTCTTTTTTACTTTCTTGGAACCGTGAGCCACCATGGAGAGAAGTCTGGGCTAGCCGGCTGGAAGGGCCCCAGGGATATAGAAGCCCTGAAGGATGCTGAGCACAAGAGTAAAAAGATCCCAGCATCTGAGTCATCCCAGCTGAGGGGTCAGACTTGTGAGTGACACCGTCTTGGATTCTCCAGCTCAAATTGCAGCCACCGGAGGCAAGTGCAGCCCACACCACATGGAACAGACTTGCTGTTCCAGCTGATCCTGGCTCAGTCAACCCACGGGATCATGAGTAATAAAATGTCTGTTTTTTAAAAAAATATATTTTATTGATTTTTTACAGAGAGGAAGGGAGAGAGATAGAGAGTCAGAAACATCGATGAGAGAGACATCGATCAGCTGCCTCCTGCACATCTCCTACCGGAGATGTGCCAGCAACCCAGGTACATGCCCTTGACCGGAATCAAACCCGGGACCCTTCAGTCCGCAGGCCGACGCTCTATCCACTGAGCCAAACCGGTTTCGGCATGTCTGGTTTTTTTAAGCCATTAAGAATTAGGGTGTTTTGTTGTGTTTGGTTTTCTTTTACATATCAATAGATAACTGATGCACATACTCTGGCTGATGTGAGGAAAATGGATTGTATATTTAAGGTAGAAGCAGAAAAAACAGTTAGGAGGTCATTGTCATAGTCCAAAAGAGAAATGAGTGAAGAGTGTGGAAATTGAGAGAAGTGGAGAGATTGGATATAAATTTTGGCAGTGGAATAGATAGCTTATTTATCATGGATGGTTAGGGGAAGGACTTCTTCCAGGCAGTTGGTTTGAGGAACCAGATGTATGGTAATGCCATTTATTGAAATAGCAAGACCCAGGTAAGGAACAGGACTGTGGGTGGGAGGTGAATCAAGGTCCTTGATTTCTAACATTCTAGTTGCTGCATATTGCCACATAATGAATTTTTCCAATTACAAGCCACGAATAAACTAAAGATGACATTATTTTAAAAAATGACATTTGCAATTATCCAAGAAAAGTCCCAAACTTTTTGCTACACATGTAGCAATATGCACTTCTATAGCAAATTAACTTTTTATTTATACCGACTTTTAAGGACAAGCTTCTGATAAATGGTGATATAAATGAAAGCAGAAATGTCTTGATAATAAAGTCAGATGAACAGAGGCATTAAAAGTTCCACATGTCTATAGTCATCTTGGACTTGGAAACCCCTGCTGTGGGAAACCGCCTACTGTCTTCCCTAGCAGAGAGGTGTGGACAAGGAACCCGGAAGGCTGGTGACCCTTGAAGCCCTAGCAAAGGTCAGAGCTGTGCACCCACGGTTAGTCCAGACAATGGTAGCTGAAGCAACTTCCCCATTTATTATTATGTAAATCCTTGCTGAGGGGCTAGTCTGCCTGTTACTGGAAATTGCCTGCCTAAGGGCTATGGGTGTATCCCAAACCAATAAAAGGTTGGCGAGGCCTGAGCACCCGTGGAAGTCCTTCCCCTTGAGTTGGACTTACCCGCCTGGCCCCCATTTCCCAAATTAATTCTTTTCTAGTCTCTCTTCATTTTGTGTTCGGCCTTCTCAGAACCCGAACCCTGAACAGGTACCCTGAATAACGCGGGACGTGAAAGGGGCTACCGCACCCTACTTTGGCTGGGAGAGTTATATCAACTTATACATTTAAAGATACAAGAAAGCAGATTCTCTAAAACAAATTACCTTATTAAAAATCCAATAGGCCCTAGCTGGTTTGGCTTAGTGGACAGAGCATCAAATTGGGGACTAGGGTCCCGGGTTCGATTCCAGTCAAGGGCACATGCAGACTGGATTCCCAGTGGGGGGCGTGCAGGAAGCAGCCCCTCAGTGATTCTCTCTCATCATTAATGTTTCTATCTCCCTCTCCCTTCCTCTCTAAAATCAACAAGAATATACTTTTTAAAAATCCAAGAGAATGAAATCCAGGAACCGTCATTTATACATATTGCTCACTAAATGTTACCACAAAAGTGGCAGGCACTGTCACAGCTACTTACCAGTCAATCCAAACCCGTCTCCCTGGCCTGCTTCTCAAAGTAGAGATGGGAAAAGTCAGATACTCAAACTCTGAGACTCCTTTATGTCTGGTCAGTAAGAAATAAGGAGGGGTCCTGATGGAGATCTTCTAGGAAAGAATTTGCTTCCTGATAAAAGAGGACAATGAATCAGAAGAGCCCCCTGACACCAGCCTTTTTCCACTTTGAACACAGTTGTGTAAGCACCTGCTACATGAGGTAAAAAAGTCCTCTTGTAGCCATGAGGTAACAGGCCTAAGACCAAGCCTGTCATGCGAATGGCAAAATACAGAGAGAAAGAGCCTGGATAACTTTGCTGAACTGCTGTACTCAAACCTGGAAATGCCTACTCCCAAACTTGTTACTTCATAAGAAAATTAGAAGTCCATTCCTTAAGCCAGTGCTTCCCCATCTTGTCCAGTCAAGGTGCACACAGGAAATGATTTGTGCACCACACTGACTTAAACGGACAAGCTGCTTGCTGGCAAGAGGTGACTGGCCCAGAGACTTTGGCCACCTTAGACTCTGCCCAGCTGCTCTCAGGCTGAGGGGATCAATAACGTGGCCATATCTGTAACCCATTTTGGCACACAAGTGATGATGGCAAATCAACTGGGAAGCTCTGCTTAAGCCCCTGAGGGTAGGGTCTTCTGAACTTTCCAATAGAAATATCCTAATTGACACAATATATACCTTTTATGAGTGGAGGGGTGAAGGGGTGGGGGGTGGAGGGAGGGATGGATGGATGGAACCTTATCATATAACTGGTGGTAAAGTTCAGAAGTTATGCCATGTGGGGAAGCACAGGACTTGGTTGGAAAGTCTGTAAGGAGGATTCTCCGAAAGGCAGAGGGCTTCTGGGGGAAACTTGCCGAAGATGGCAGCCCCTGCCTTGACTTTTCCAAACAAGTCCAAGCTTCCGGGTGTTTTACTGAAATCTCTGTTTAGTCTTTAGCTACAACCTCCTAGAAGCACATGCTTTCTCAAGGAGACGTACCCTGCTGATAGTATCTAATAGTTAATTTTAGTTCAAGCTGTTACAATAAAAGCCTAAGGAGGCAGGCGAATGGGGCTGCTTGGTTGCTGTAGCCAAGCAGTCCCTTAGCCTCTCTTTCACAGAAACGTGTGTCAGAGTAATCCATTCATCCATCATCGCTCAGGGTCTTCTGGTCAGTCCTGGCAATGCCATATTCAGAGGAACCTGGTAAAGGTGTCTCAGGATAATACAGGAGATAATGGAGGTTTCATATGAAGGGGAACTTGTTTTTGCTTCTCTCAATAGTTATTTCATTCTTCTTTCTTCATGAAACCTTTTTGTGCTTTTTTACACTGGATGACAGGAGATGAGTGCTCCACCCTCCTTGTCCCAGTGATAGAGGGTCCAGGCTCATGAACTAGGCTTCCTGGGTTCAAAACCTAGCACCTCCACTAACTAGCTGTGTGATCTGGACCAAGTTACCTAACCTCTCTATGCCTCAATTTCCTCATGTCTAAACTGGTGATAATGTTATATACCTCAAAGTGGTTATGGGAAGAATTAAATCCATTAAACTATGAAAAAGAATTAAAACCAGTAAGTACTCTATAAGTATTAGCTATCATTGTCTTCAATTCCCAGGCAAGAAAATCAGATTGGTTGAGTTTGGGCCAGTGGTCCATTCCTGGCCTAATTTCTTCCCTAATCATGCTTTATATAGCACCATGTTCTGTTACTCCTTCAGAGCAGTTACTCAGCTGTAATTTAATATTTGATTGACGATTGTATTCACCACTAGACTCTAGGACCATCTGCTTTTGCTTGCCTAGCACAGTGGTCACATTCTCCATGAAGCACAATTCTAGGGCACATCATTTACGCTGTATTCTATGTGCAATATGGTAGCTTGATGGTGGTCAAGTCCCAATAAGTACACTGAATTAATGGTCCAATCCTCTATGGCTGGGGATGCAGTTGGTGGCTGCAGAGGTCTACTCTCATGAGTGAGAGGCAGTTCTTAACAAAAGGGAATAAACTGAAAATAAACCTCCAAATGTACCCACCGTGTGTCTCATACATGTACCATGGATACTGGGCTCTGACTAATTTCATGTGTCTTCTCATTCTGGGATCATTCTGGGATCCCAGCTGAAGCGGCAGCCTCTGTTTGGGCATGATATTCTCATGGCAGAAGGCAAAAGCTCAAGGCATGTGAAAGAAGCATAAAGTCACAACATATTTAAAGCTTCTGCTCCAACAGGTCAAGGCAAGTCACACAAGCCCCAAAACAGTGGGGCAGCGGAGGCTACGCCACTATAGGAAAGCATGGCAGAGGTGGGAAAGGAATAAAAAGTTGTAAATGAATAATGTAGTTCACCACATAGATCCACTGCAATCAATTCCAAACCAAAATCCCAAAATTCTCATGGGACCGGATAAGCTAATTCTTTTTTTAAAAAAATATATATTTTATTGTTTTACAGAGAGGAAGGGAGACGGATAGAGAGTTAGAAACATGGATCAGCTGCCTCCTGCACACTTCCTACTGGAGATGTGCCCGCAACCAAGACACATGACCTTGACTGGAATCGAACCTGGGACCTTTCAGTCCGAAGGCCGACGCTCTATCCACTGAGCCAAACTGGTTAGGGCCGGATAAGCTAATTCTAAAATGTCTATGGATAAGCAGAAGGCTAAGAATACTTGAGACCCTTATGAAGATGAAAAAACAAAACAAAACCAACAACAACGAAGTAAGGGTGGAACTTCTATGATCAGAAGATGTAATATAAAACCACGTATTTTCAGACCATACATTTCACCTCCCTTCCCAGCTAATATGGGAATAGCTTAAGGATAGGCAAATGGGACAAAATAGAGAACCTTCTAGTAAACAGACTCATACATACATGCAAACCCATTATAATGCAGCTCTGGTATTGCAAATGAGAAGAGAAGTGAATTTCAGATGAAGTATAGACTTAAATGTGAAATCAAAACTTTTAGAAAAGAATATTAAAGAATATTTTTATATCCTCACGGTCAGGAAAGATTTCTCAAAACATATGAAACAGGGTAAAAGAGAAAACAAGAATAGTTATTAAACACTAAAGATTTTTGATCGAACTGCTTATTAGGGAAATACAAATCACAGCCATAATGAGAAATTATTTTACACCTCCTCTACCCCCCCGCCCCCCCCGCCCCCGCCACACACACACAAAACAAGCACTGGCAGAGAGGTGGAGCAAGGGGACTGTCCTGTTCTGCTGATGGGAATGAAAATTGATATAACTAGTTTAAAAAACAATTAAGCCTCTCCAGGTAAATTTGAACACATACAGATCTTAACACCCAATCACTTCTACATATATATTCTAAGAACTCTGCACACATGCATCAGGATAAATATTTAATAATGCTCATAGCTGCAATAGCAAAAACTGGAACCAAGCCAATGTCCGAAATTAGACTGGACAAGTTGTGGTAACTTCTTACAGTGAAATATTGTATATCAGAGAAGTTGAATACGTAGCTGAATCGTAGAAAGAGAATGCTGAATGAAAAAAGTAAGTTGCATAGGAGTCACATAGAATGATTCCCTTTACAAAAAGTTCAAAACCAGGCAAAACTGAACAACGTTATGTTTAGGGACACTAAGTATATTCAAGGTAAGAAAATCATTACCACAAATTCAGGTGGTTTCCTCTGGAGGAGAAGGAGAATATAATCATGGAAGGGCACGTGGAAGATTTCTTGAGTGGAAGCCTTAGCAAGGGCAGTTTCAGGGATTAGAATGGCTAGAAGCCAGAATAGCGGGCTGAAGGATGAACTGAAGCTATCAACATAAAAGACAGCTAGGACAGTCAACTCATTAAAGAAATGTTGCTGGCAATTCGAGATTATTTCTCACGAAGCAGTTAAAGTTATTGGCAGAGCAGACTTCTTTCTCAAGAGGCAGAAGGAGGGGTTGGTGGGGTAGACTTATGAGGCTGACTGTGATTGAGCTGAGCAGAGCGGTGAGAACGGAACTGCAGGCTGGGAGCCTTTCTCATATAGAGGGAGGTTTAGGATTGTCCTTTCATTAGTTGCCCAGGAACTGAGTGCCCACTTGGAGATAAGCAAGCAAGATCTCCAAGCAGCCCTTATGAGCTGCTTGCTTTGGCACTCGTGAGGTCCCCCTGCCAGGAATTCCCATTCATCAAGGTCTGGGAACAAATGCAGACCAGTCAGCTCCCCAGAGCGTTCACATATCTTACAGGCTGGCTTGGGCATTCTGTTCCTTTCAGCAGAATTAATGTGCGATTACTCTGACTGCTCATAAATGTAACTTAAAACTCCATCTCACTGTGACTTTATGATGAGGCTATAAAAGCCTCCCACAGGAACGGAGCACTTTGGATCTTTGAAAGTTTATTGAAGAAACTAACTAGGAAAACTCTTGAATTTGGAAAAGTATAACAATAAATGATCTGGTTGAAAGGTCATGCATACATACCTTGACTTTGGGGGTTTCCACCTAGAACTCCCTAGTGACCTGTCCACAGAGAAATTCAGGGGACCGGATAGGCCCGGGAAGGAAATGTGTTCTAATAGCTCTAGATATGTGTGTGTGTGTGTGTGTGTGTGTGTGTGTGTGTGTGTGACAGAGGTGGGGAACAAATCTGAAGAAGGCAGCTCTGATTAGGGGTGGGGGAAGTTCCGAAGCACTTACCCTTCCCTGGTTTGGGTAGAGGTTTTTTTTTTTGGATTTTCCCTGCCTAATGTTCCCTGAAGGAGAGAGGGAGACAAATATCTTAAGAAAAAGGAGATTCCCCCCTCCACCCCGCCCCCAACCAGGCCTATTTCAGAGAGCATAAGAAAAAAAGGGTTCAAAATAAGCTTGTCCCGAAGAGTTCTATGTTTGGAGAGCAGACACCTGCCCTGCTTCTTGAAAAGGGTGAGGTCCCGTTTATTCATACATTTGCGCAACGATAATTTATCGAGTGCTATGTTCGGGAACTCGGCTAGATACTGAAGAAGTAACTGAAAAACACAGAAACAGGAGTGAGTGCATGTCAAGTGTGCTTTGAATACAGGAGTCAGGAAGGCTCACCGGTTTTGCCTGTTTCAGAGGCTGGCTCCGTCCAGCTGTTTGGAATAAAGGCTTGCTTTCCCCTCCCCAGCCCTCTGGGTCAGTCGGCATTGACGTTCGCTTCCATTGAGCGACCACAGTTCCGTGAACTACGAGGATACTGAACACCCACTGGCCGCGGGTTGAGGCATGGTTTCTCCTCCCAATTCCCTTCTCCCTCCCAGAAACCTCCGGGCAGCCGCTGCCCGGAAAACCGCACCCCGCGCAGCCCCCTTTCCTCCCACTCTGCGAAGGAGACCTCTCTGTCCTGGGCGAAGGGGTAGCGGCCCCATCTATGAGCGGGCTGCCGATCACGGACCCACCTCCCCGGGCCCCCACCGTGCCCCGCCGGCCGCTGCGGGGCGCTGCGGCCCCAGCTTAGGAGCCGCTGGCGGGCCGGGCGGGGCGGAGGGCCCAGCCGGCGGCGCGGCGGGCGCGGCCACAGGTAACTTGCCGGAGCGGGGAGCGCAGCCTGGAGAGCGGGCGGCTGGAGGCGGCGGCGCGGGGCGGCGCCGAGGCCCAGGGGCCGCCGGAGCCAGCGGGAGCCCGTCCCCAGCATCTCCCTGCACCCCAACCCTGTCCCTGGCATCAGTTCCTGCAGCGCGGACGTCCAGCGCAGGAGAAAAAGGTACCGTGCGTTCTGCGCGCCGGCGCCCCCACTCCCGGGGACCTCTGATCTGGGGGTCCGACGTCGGGGATGGGGGCGCCCCAGACCAATGTCTGCTTGGGGAAGAGACACGGAACGCGTTGCCTTCTTTCCTGTGGCCTCTGGGAACGCCAGGGCCGGAGGGGGTCTTCCTGGGGCCCCTCCCTTATCGCTTTGCTTTGGTTACCTCCCTAGAATATAGACTGGGGGTTTGGGGCGGGGGGGAGCGGGGGGCAGAGAACTTTCTCGCCTTTGCTCGCCCCCCTCCTCTTTCTTGAGTGAGTTCAAAGAGTTTGAAGTCAGTGGTGATGGTGGAGTTGCGGGGTTCCCAGGTATGGCTCCCGGGCGCGGAGTGCAGGCGCAGAGGAGGGTCCCCTCTTGTCGCCTGGCGCTCCGCGCTGTCCTCGGGCCTTCGGGCCGGCTTCAGAGTGACCAGGCTGGGCTCGGGCGCGCCGCAGTCCGCCCCGCTTCCCCTTGCCGGAGAGGTGCAGGCGCGGGGGGCGGGGGGCGGGGGCTGTCCTGCCCCGGGAAGACCGCGCTGGCCGGGGCTCAGCCTTCAGATGTGGCTCGCGCACTCTTGCCTTGGGAATTTCGGTGCGGTGCCTCCGGTAGTTTGGGGGGCGGGAGGGGAGGAAGCGGAGCGCTCTTTGTCACCAGAGAGGGGCTCCAGTTTCGTAAAGCTGGTCAAGAACGGTTTCCCTGAGCCTCGGGGAGATGGTTCAGGGAGTGGTGAAGAAATCCGCTTTGAGACTGCGTCCTGATGCCACCACTTGTTCGCTGTGTGCTTTTGGAAAGCCCACTTATGTGAAGTTTGGGATTTAGAACGGTAAATTGGGTGTATAATGCATAACCCGGTAGTATCGTGGAAATGAAATGATGCCAAGTGAAATGCCTGGCGTACTGCTCTGAAACGTTAGGCATCCCTTTTGTGAACCAGTTGGTTGGTGATACTCGTGTCTAGGTCAATGGAAATAACCTGGGCAATGAAGACACACACCTGGGAGCACTGATTGCCCCTGAGGGAGGCTCTTCCAGCCTTAAAATAGCAATAGCAACCTATTGTTCTTACCCTTAGTAGGTGCAACTACGTATACATGTTTAGCTTCTATCATTTCTGGCAGGTGCTTAGCATATGGACAACAAATACATTTTTTTAAAAATTAAGGTATAAATTAAAATCGAAAGAGTTTTCTATCCTCTGTGTCATAAGTGAGGAGGAGAGAGTAGAAGAGGATGAGGAAGAATAAAAGAGACAAAAGAACAACTACTTGTTGGAAGGTATAGATCAAGGGTGATAAGAAATGCTAATTTGTTGCCCTGGTCAATGTGGCTCAGTTGATTGAGTGTTGTCCCTTGAGCTGAAAGGTCGCTGGTTCAATTCCTGGTCAGGGCACATGCCTACGTTGCGGGCTTGATGCCTAGTAAGGGTGCACACGGAAGGCAACTGGTGGATGTTTCTCTCTCTCCCTTCCTCTCTCTCTAAAAGTCAAAAAAAATATTTTTTAAAAAAGAAATGCTAATTTGTTAACCCTTTGTTTGTGGTTAGTAACGACAAAGATAACCACAGCTTTCCACTTAAACTCATCAACTCCTCCATAGCCCATCCAGATAAGCATATGCTGAAGTAAAAGCAGATGGGTTGTGATCCAACTCTGCGTAGAGACAAGGCACACTTCCAACTCCTGAGGCCCTTCTATATAGAAATTCTGGTGGTGCTGCTGTGAAATACACATTCAGAAAGTATAAAACTTAGGGGTACAATTTAAAGAATAAGAACAGAACACACACCCAAGTACCCATCACCCAGCTGAAGAACTGGAGCATGCCCAGGTCCTTGGATCCCCTAGTACCCCTCCCCATGGCACCTACTCACTTATTCTCCCCCATAAGGAACCACTAGCTTGGATTTGTGTTCATTTCCCTTTGATTTTCGCACTTAATATTTGATATGTGTTGATCCAGAGAAAGAAGATAACTACCAAGGACTCCTGGTAGCTAACTGGACTCAAATTAAAAAACAGAGCCTAGCAGCTATTTCTAAACAGTAGGAGAAGCCTGCACTAAATTACCTGCTTCCTGCATTGAACTGCTTGCCTGCATTGTATTCCTGCCACCTGAGCCAACCCTTATAAAGGAGTTCTTGGAATTGTATTTCAGCCAATAGGACTGAGACTTGCCCTGTCCAATAGAAACTGCACAGCTATATCCACATTAGCATCTTTACTGACCAATCAGAACAGCTCTATTTTGACCAACCAGGATGGTGCTTTTTGGCCCAATCAAACTGTGAAGATTTGGAGCCCTCATTTGCATGAGGGTGGATCAATCAGGGATCAAGGGTAGAGACTTCTCTCTATATAAGTCAGCTCCCCCCCCAATCCCCCCTCAGTGCATGTCCTTAACTTTCTCTTGTCACTGAGGGCTGGGGTTTTCCCAGGGTGGAGCTGAAGCTGAAACACAGGTGTCTCTAAAGAGCAGGGTAGAGCCTTCGAGCCAGAGAGGGACCTCACAGGAGGCCAGGCCTCACAGCTGTGCTATTTCATAATTGAGTTAACACTATTGAGCTCACGGCTGTGCTGTTCTCACAGCTCTGCTGTGTCACAATTGAGCTCTTTACACTGAATAAAATTTTCGATTTTCTTCTTCACCACACCCCAAATTGGGGATTCCTGTTGGCACCAAACTTGCTTTAATGACCATTGGTTGACATATGGACAACTCTGGGGGAGGGAAGTTTCCAAGCTAGGATTTACACAATACCCTGGAGCAGTCTTATAGAAAGTAAGAGCAATTATTGAGAGTATGGTGAAAACCACAGAAAAGCTGAATGTATCGAAGTGCTGGGATGGGGCAGTCTCTCAAGTCCCTGCTCCCCCTCACCTTGGCACAGGCGCCCCCTTTCCTTGCTGCAGTGGGGTGTGTTGATCATCTTTGCAGATGAAACAGTTATGTTCAGCGGCACCACAAATATTTCCTCTCAATAAATGGTACCTGTTAACCCTCCCAGGAAAGCTGACTTGAATAAGGATGTCGCAGATGACTGTCATGGTGCCTTGTAGAAAGCATAGACGTTTCCTCCCCTGTCCTGTTATTGTCCAGGCCTAAGCTAGGACCTGGTGATATATTAACAATTTGTGAGAATACTCTGAAACGTTGTATTTTCCTCATGTGGTTGTTGATTTTTATTGTTGCTTTCTCCCAACATTTATCGTTGGGAAGCCTGTACAGAACCATAGGTGATGCTTACAAGTTGAAATAAATATGGGTGATACAATTTTTATCTGTTTGTTTTATTTGTTTATCCTAATGTGTGTGTGTTTTTCCCCCTCTATAAAAAATTGAATATTTGTGTGGAGAAACAATGTGATTCTTGTTAACAAAATGTTTCCTTTTTTCAATTTGATGCCCATAAATTGTCAGTTGTTTTTTTTATTTTTATTTTTAAGGATAATTCTAATGGTTGTGTTATCAGTGGTGTTGGTAATAAAATTGGACCTTGGTTCTTGAGTTTGACAAAGAAAGATTTCAGACTCAAGAACTCAAATTATAAGAGAAAGTGTGGCTGCACGACCAAGGGGGTGAAAGGATTAAGGAAAAGACAGACAAGAGAATAACAGCTGGGTCTCGGTGGGATGCTGCCTCCCTGATGAGGAGACAACGACAGTGCCCATAAGCCGTGTCTTTATTTTATAGCAGATGCCACAAGGCAAAGTAGGGGCGTGATCACGTTGTTTACAGCATTCTCATGAGCTCCAACCCTACTCAACTACATGCACCTGAACTCTAGCACAAGGCACGTGGGGTTACGTGTTTGGACCATAGGTTCAAGCTTACAACCACAGCCGTTGGCTATAATTGTGCTGGGGGGGGGGGGGGGGCGGCCTGCCTTCCAGCTGGGACTTGCACGTGGCAGTGAGAGGACCCTGTCCTTTCATTAGTCCGAGGTTTGAACCTGGCCAAAACACCGTAACCGTGCCCCACAAGAAAGTTTATTTAGAAAGTTACAGAGGTAGTAGAAGTGAGCCAGCTGGGCTGAATAGGCTCAGGAAACAAGTTACAGAAGCAAAAGAAGGACCCTTGGAGCTTAGGAGAGAGAAAGGCAGAGGTAACGCACTTGTGGGGAAGGAGGGAAAAGGGACAGGCAG
Organism: Myotis yumanensis; assembly: GCF_028538775.1. Lineage (NCBI taxonomy): Eukaryota > Metazoa > Chordata > Mammalia > Chiroptera > Vespertilionidae > Myotis > Myotis yumanensis. Next base: position 52,029,505 of record NW_027223757.1, on the reverse strand, counting down.
GAGCGTGCTCCCCAGAGGAAAAGTCCCATCAGCATTTTATTTATTTATTTATTTATTTATTGGTTAATCCTCAGCCGAGGATATTTTTCCATTGATTTTTAGAGAGAGTGGAAGGGAGGGGGAGAGACACAGAGAGAGAAACGTCAGTGTGAGAGAGACATATCATCAACTGGTTGACTCTTGTATGCCCCCCACCAGGGCCGGAGATTGAGCCTGTAACCCCTGCAACCCAGGTATGTGCTCTTGGCCAGAATCAAACCTGGGACCCTTCAATCCACAGGCTGATGCTCTATCTACTGAGCCAAACCGGCTAGGGCTATTTTTAACATATTGTGCCTTCTTAATCTTTCTTTGGTTTAGACTGATTATATCTAATTTTCAACATCTTATGGTTTAGATCAGTGGTTGGCAAACTCATTAGTCAACAGAGCCAAATATCAACAGTACAACGATTGAAATTTCTTTTGAGAGCCAAATTTTTTAAACTTAAACTATATAGGTAGGTACATTGTTATTAACTTAATTAGGGTACTCCTAAGGCTTAGGAAGAGCCACACTCAAGGGGCCAAAGAGCCGCAGTTTGCTGACCACTGACCTAGAACATTGACAAAATTTGAACATCCATCTAAGTATTAGAATCTGATATTCTAGACTCAAAGTACTTTGGGAAATGCTTGACTCTGTTTTCATGTAAAACTAGGAAGAGGGTGTAAGGATTAAAACATTTAAATTTAGGAGTTGCTTGACAGCTGAATGGACTTAATTCAGTTTCTACATCACTGATTTGTCCTTAGTTCAAAAATGGAGAAGATTATGGAAAATCTTTCTGTCCATGATGGTAAACAAACAAACAAAAAAGTGAACTTAAGGGAGATTAGCAAATAGTAACAAGAATACAGTAGCTTAAAGTAAATCAATCTTAATAGCTAAACAGGAACCAGCAAGGCCTTTTTGTTGTTTTTGTTTTGTAAAGGACATATGCTTTGAGAAATGTTTCTAAAATTAATAGGAACAAAAGAATAAGGTCCATTTTCCTTACAGATAGGAAGTAGACAAAAGGTGAATAAAGAACTTAGTTCTCCTGAGGTTGTGACCTTTTCCACATTAGCTTTAGGGACGTTGCTCTCTGTCTTCTGGTCGAGTTGGATGAGGCTGTGGGAGGTGGAGGAGCACATCCTGGGCCTTGGGAGACAGAAGGACGTGAGATGGACGTTAGGAAACCTGGCGTAGTCCTGGCCATCAACTCACTGTGGAGCTCTAGTTTCTCAAAGCCTCAGTTTTTATTAAATAAGGGGCCCAGACCAAAACATAGTGTAAAAGCAATCCTTTCTTCTGCCACAGTCCTGGAGAGAGGTGCCCTCCAATCATCCTGATGGTCTGTGGACCAGCAAGAACTAATGCGATTGTTAATCCGATGTAACTTGATGATTTCCTTTTATTATGAGCATCAGCAGCTTACTGCATAGTGACCTTTAAGACCGTGTGTATGTGTATTCACATTCCAGAATATAAACCAAAGTACCAGTTTATCTAAAATGTGATTCCAAGGTCAGAAAATTTGTATTCTTCAGTGATTTAGAGTTTTAAAAAATGTCTGTACAGTGGGGCCTTGACTTACGAGTGTCCTGACTAACGAGTTTTTTGAGATACCAGATTTTTTGAATTGAGTTGATAGAGTAATTTGAGTTAATGAGCTCCTTAACGAGCTCGGTCTCTGAACTAATTAAACTCGTAAGTCAAGGCCCCACTGTATTGTATTCTAACACCAGGAAAGTCCCACGGGAATCTGATATACAAGGAAATTGCCTCTTGGTGGTGAGTTTAGGAGTATTGGGGCTTCTTCCCCTCTGTATCTTTATGGAGATTTTATAGGCTTCTTGCAATGAACATATATTAAGTTCAGGATCTGAAAAATAATTAAATCAGCTGTAAAGCTTTTAAAATTACGCAAGATAATTCAGTATTAATCAAATGTATTTTTTAAAGAATACTTTGTTCCCATAGTGGAATTATTTATTTATTTTTTAAATCCTCACCTGAGGATATTTTCCCATTGACTTTTAGAGAGAGTGGAAGAGAGAGGGAAAGACAGAGAGAAATATGGATGTGAGAGAAACACATCAATTGGTTGCCTCTGCACGAGCCCTGACCAGGGCCCGTGCTGGGGCGGAGCCTGGAACCGAGGTACATGCTCTTGACTGGAATTGAACCCAGGACCCTTCAGTCCGCAGGCCAACACTCTGTCCACTGAGCCAAACCAGCTAGGGCCCCATAGTAAAATTATTTAGATGTTCTACTACCTAAAATATCTGCTTAATGAGAGGTAAAAATGTAGTGACATAAGGTGGACCTATGATGTCATACTTATACAATAGTGATTTGAATTTATTATTGAGAATAAAAAATAAACCTAATTATAAACAATCAACTTGAAAAATTTCAGTACAGATTTTTCACAAAACTAAAAATTATTTTTCTTTCTTTGTCAGGGATAATATGTCTCATGTCATTTTAAAAACTTACTTTTTAGCTAGAAAATACCAAGTGAACTAATTGTAAGTCCCAGAATGAAATTCTGAATTTGGCCCAATTTAGGTAGAATGCCGAGATGTACTGTATCTACTTTATATTATGCCATATATAGTGTAAAATATCAAAGTACTGGAGAGCAGACTTCTTGAGTGGTACATATGGATGCATTTGAGTATCACAGAGAGGCCCTTTAAATACTTATAGCCACCTTTGGTTAAGAGGCACGGCTTCAGAGCTGATCTTACTGGATTTGACTCCTGGCTCTGCCATCTATTAGTTTTAAAAATTTTGACAATTTGGTTGTAAAAATGTATGCCTCCGTTTCCTAATCTGTAAAATGGGGATTTGAAACAGTTCTGTGTCCTGATTGTGGTGGAGGTTACACAAATCTGTACATGTGATAAAACTCATAGAACACACACACACACACACACACACACACACAGTGAATACAAAGAAAAAGCAAAATCCGAATAGGGTCTATAGTTAATATATTATACCAATGCCAATTTCCTTGTTTTGATCATTGTACTGTGGTTATGTAAGATACTATCAGTGGGAGGTAGGGTACACAGGAACTCTGTACTATTTTTTTTTTTTTAATTTTTAAAAAACATGTTTTTATTGATTTTAGAGAGAGAGGAAGGGAGAGGGAGAGAAATATCAATTGACTGCCTCCTGCACGCCCCTTGCTGGGGATTGAGCCTGCACTTTGGGTATGTGCCCTGACTGGGAATTGAATTGGCAACCTTTCAGTGCATGGGATGATGCTCAACCAATTGGGCCACACCAGCCAGGGCTAGTTAGCTCTTCTGTAAGTGACTCAGGGATTAAAAAAAAAAAAAACCCCACGAAAAAAAATCTTGTAATGCCACCATCTTTACCATGTAGCCTCCAGTGAGTGTTACAGAAAGGAACAGAGTAGGGAAAAGGCAAACCAGATTAACTCCACCAGTGAGTAAAAACACCACTTCTGCTTACATTTCATTGTCCAGAACCAATTCTTAGTCCAACCTCAATTTAAGGAGGCTGGGAAATGTAGTCCTGGCTGGACAGCTGCTTCTGAGCAATAATCATTTACTTTGGAAGGGGAACAGAACTCTTTGGTGGATATGTAGCTGTCTTTTATACCAATTGTTAGGGTCGCCGAAGGAGGAACGCACGAGGCCAAAAGGAGTGAGGAATTATGAATTTATTAGGTCATCTGGATACCAGATGGGCTGAGCCCCAAAATGGCGTCAGCCCCCAAAGACCAGGAGTCAGAGTTTTTTATTTATTTTTATTTTTTAAAAATATATTTTTATTGATTTCAGAGAGGAAGGGATAGGGAGAGAGAGAGACAGAAACATCAATGATGAGAGAGAATCATTGATCGGTTGCCTCCTGCACGCCCCAACTGGGGATTGAACCCGCAACCCTGGCATGTGCCCTTGACCGGAATTGAACCCGGGACCCTTCAGTCCACAGGCCAGTGCTCTATCCACTGAACCAAACCAGCTAGGGCAGTCAGAGGTTTTTAACACATTGCGTACCGCATAGAAATCTCTAAGACATATGCCAGGGACCGCACGTTTTTGGGCAAACTGCATGTTATTTAAATCATAACTACAGGTCGTAATGCACTTTAGGTGTTGTTTTTCAATAATTATAACATTTTTATTTACAAAAACAATTAAACAATTAAAGTTCCTAGTACTTTTTTAACGTATGGTACTGCGTAAGACATTTTCCTCTATGAAGAGGGACCAAACAAAATTTATATAAGTATCTAGATTTGCTCCTTTTTCCATGGGCGTGAAAAACGAGAACACTTGTGAGCGGTCCTTAACAGATGGCACGCGAAACACGAGAAAACTCCTGAGCGGTAGGAAATGTGTTAAAGTACTCTAGGCGGGCTTTTTCTGGGCGGACAATTCTCTGTGCAGGTCCGGATTATGGGAAAGTCGGGAGGGGAGAGATGATGGTTTTAGCAAGTGGAATGTCTGTTGTGAAGTGGCCTAAAGGTTAGTTCCCAGGGGAGGAGGTATTGATTTAATTATTTGATCAGACCTAACACCAATGTGCTAGTTTTTTTACTGGTCTGTTAATTATAACCGTTTTCATATAATTTATTTCTCACTTTACAAACATCTGTATATAAAATGTTATTTTTGTAGTGTGAGACCCCTATATGGAAACAATTGTACCATAATTGCCTTGTAAGCAAATAAAAATGGGATTAAGCCATTTAGGTTCATACATTTATTAGGAAATGAAGCATATTTAATTTACTCAAAGTCATCCAACCATGTAGAGAAATGTACATTTGAGAAAAACGGAACAGAGGAAGATTAGCAGAGAACAAGAATATGCATGTCTTATTGGCTTCATGAATGTTATCATAACAGTTTAAAACTACTTTAAGTGACTGGTAATAGACATTGGAGCTTTCTTCCTCTCAAAAAAAAAAGAGCAGTCTTTGCCTTGGAATGTATTACACAATCACAAAATGTATGTGTCACTTGTACTTATTTGCTCTTAAGAGAAACTAAAGTGATAAGATTTGGACCTATTTATCTTATTTGCTTGAAGTAAATTTGTGCCTAGGAGTATGCCATTTGGCTCTCCCCACCATCTGGGACATATTGAGGGATTAATGAAAGATCATGTGAAAGATCCCAGTACCCAGTTGGAGTCATTGAAAAATGGTCCACAACTTTAGCAGTGTACACTAACTCTAATAATGCTTCATTTATCTATTACTGGTTGAGATTGGGCTGTGTTACCTAAACAAAGGGTCCAAATAATTAATATTTACAATTTTTAAGTCCTAATTTAAGGAAAAACTATTTCATGGTGCCCATGTTGGAATTAAAGATGCACTACCAAGCATGTCAAACTCACAGCCTGGCCTGCACCCTCTCCAATCTGGAACCCCTTAGGGGATGTCCGACTGCTGGTTGTCAGACATCCCTCTCGTAATCCGGGACTGCTGGCTTCTAACCAATCACCTGCCTGCTTGCCTGCTCGCCCCCAACTGCCGCCTCCCCCCCCATTCCCGCTGGCCTGCTCATCCCCAGTTGCCCCCCCTGCCAGCCTGATCGCCCCCAACTGCCCCCCCCCACCGGCCTGCTCACCCCCAACTACCCCCCACTGCCAGCCTGCTCTCCCCCAACTGCCCTTACCTCCTGGCCTGATTGCCCCTAACTGCCTCTGCCTTGGCCCCACACCATGGCTTTGTCCGGAAGGTCTCCCGGTCTAATGAGCATATTACCCTTTTATTAGTATAGGTTATTTCAGGCAAGTTACTAAATGTATCTTCTAGTTATCTATCTATCTTCCTTAAACCAATACTTTTCAAACTTATGCATAAGAATCATCTGGGGAATCTACTAAAATTCCAAGATTCCCTCTCTCCTCCCTAGATGCTGATTTGGTAGGTCTGGGGAGGTGCACATTTAATAACACCTGCATCGGAATTGAGGGTGGTGCAGGTGGCCTATTCTTTAAGCAGCTCAGACCCTTGTGGCAACTTGTCTTTTGGTCCCTAGAAATAGTTTTCTACCAGTTCTAGATATGCTTCTTGTCTCACCCAGTATTGAAGCCTTGCCTACTTGATAGGGGAGCCTGGAACCAAGAGGGGAATGCCCCTCGGGTGTTAATCATCAGCATTCTGAACATGTGCAGAGACCTAGCCAGTGGGCTTATCCTGTAAATCAAATCATTCACTGCCTGACTTCACCACCTATAGAGCCATCTGTGGCTCTGCTTCCAAATAGAAATAATGATAGGAAAGTTGGCCCCGGGGCTTTAGCAAATGTGACTGGTTTACATGGGAACACAGGACACCTATTAAAGTTAAAATTAGCATAGGCTATCTCTCTTTAAAATCAAGGTAAAAGTTAATAGCAGAAGGAGTTACCAAGAGAGGAAGAACCTAAGTCCTGGTGCTTTATAGGTACTTTAAGAGCGGATGCTTATTTAATTGTTTATAATTTCCTTAATCTCCACAATGTATTATCCTGGGTTATGGGATACTTAATGAATGGCTTGCTCACTGAAGCCTTCGTTTTCTTCCATTTGCTATTCAAAAACTTAGTAAAGAGCTGTAAAACCAGTAATGAATAATAGCTAGATCCCCTGGCACCTGGTGGGTTTTAAACAAGACAGAAAAAAGTGAGACCCACTCCCTCCTTTCCCCCTCCGCCCCCAAGCCCCCCAACCAAAAAAATACATAAATAAAAACTTGAAAGGAGAATCAGTCATTCTTGATGTGATGCAGCTATGTTGCACTGTTTTAAAACTGAAGATCAGGTGCTTTAAACAGTTTTTGCCTTTGCTACCCTGCTGAAATAAAATCTGGATGTTTGATTGGATGTAAGCCAGGGTATTTTGTACTTTGAAATGTCAGTAAACACTTTATTACTCAATGAGGGATTTACAGCTAATTAGATGCCTTCCTGTTGGGACACATCTAGGGAAATTTATTTCAAATATCCTATATGAGATTATCAAAAACTTCCTTTAAATAGTTCCCTTAGATCTAGGATATATAATATATGATTAGAATTAATAAAATTCAGAATATACCCTCTTTTTAGGAGCCCATCATTGCCAGGAAGGTTAGGAATACTGTTGTGGAACGCTTTTCTCATATATTATTGTTATTAAAATGATAGCTCTAAATCATTCCTTTCCCCTTCTCCAAAACATGGAATGGGTCTAACTGATCTTTAGATACCAGAATTTCTTTCCTTTCTCTTACTAAATCCTTGAGAAAAGGCCATTTTGAATAAAATAAAGTTTATGTCTTTAAAAATTCATTTTTTAGATTATTGGCATGTTTTTTAAAATGAGATATTATGTTAGTTTCAAGTGTACAACATAATGATTTTATATATATTGTGAAATGATCTTCACCAAAAGTCTAGTTAACATCCATCACCACACAGTTACAAATATTTTTATAATAATAACAACAATATTTTAATTATAATAACTATTATTTTGATACACCTAAAACAAATTCTTGATGCTCAGTAGATTTCTGTCTTTTAGAATCCTAAATTCACTAATTTACTTCTTCTCTGAATGTTTAAAGACTCAAAAATACAACAATGTGCTTGTAATTGAATGATTGTGTTAAAAGTAACCATGGGTTTGTGCATTTAAAAATAGACTATAAAATATTGTATGAGAATATAAAATGTTTTTCTTACTATGTCTCTCTTTCTCCAGCCTTTTGACATTGCCTTAATGTCAGGGGTATTTACTTTGGGGGTAGGAGAATAAATCACTAGAGACTTTTAGTATTTGTTCTGAATTTACTAGCCAACTGAATTGGATGAAAGTTAATATCCCAGTTATATATGGTATATTTGGTAGTGTTAATGAAAGCTGTGTATAAAGTGGGGAGAAAACACATTCCTCAATGCAGTAAGCAAATAGAAGCCATGATGGATTTTGTATGTAAAAAGCTAGATTAGAGGCTATTAGGGTACTTAAGTGAGGTGGGAAATGTTATGTTACTGTGCTAAGTCTAGAAGAAAAGACCAAGTATTGATTGTAAACAACTCCGTTATCATAAATCCACAGCAGCACTGCCTGGGCCCACAGAATAAATGGCATTCATTAAGTTTGAGTGTATTGTTGCCTTAAGACCAGGGAAGCAAAATGTTTTACTGTTCTCTGCAAAGCGTAACCTCTCCACCTGAAAAATAATTTAGGAAAAAAATTTTATGGTCAATGGCTTTCTTTTGGCTCCCTATTTATTTGTCTTTTTCTTTGTGGTTAGCATTAAGTAATGTAGCTTAAAACCCCAGGCCTCCACATTCAAACCCAGCTGAATTACCTCTCTTGGAAATGGACAATAAAGATGCCCTTTCGGGGAAGTCTGTTTCATGGGAGACTGGCAGGCTTTGAAGAGAGGAGTGCAGCCCTGGCTGCCAGGAAGGCCTGGGTTCTGGTTTCATGTCTGACAGCAGCCTTTGTGCCCTCTGTCAATTCACTTTCCGACTTTTCCCCCCTCTCTTAGAAAGGTGACCACAGATGGTTGGTTCCTCATTGACTAGTCCCCTGCGCTCATGGATTTGAGTCACAGAAACAATTTTTTTTGCTTAACAAATTATTATAAGGTAAATACCTTTATAACTGCCATGCTGGTGGGGAAGTAGAACTTCGCCAGTCAGCCCAGAAACTCTGCCTGTCTCGCATCCCTCCCTCCTTGCAAGGTAACTGCAGGCAGTGATCACTTTGAGGGTGCTATGAAGGTTAACAGTGCAGCTGAACCCCCCTATAAGCTATCTTAATAATTAGTGGGGGAAATTGCAATTGTTCTAGGACCTTTAAACATTTGGTGAAAACATTAAAAACCCTTAGTTATAATTGTACTAGTGTCCCAGTGCACGGATTCATGCACATTGAAAGGAAATTAATTAGAAGAAATACTTTAATATCTCTATTCACATCTTGCTAATGAAAAGAAAATAGGATTCTACCAAGTCTCCTATCTACCTACTCCAGGACTTCTGTGAGGATCAAATGAGATGAGGCACGGGAAAACGCTTCACAAACATTTGGTTAAACTGTAAAATGTTTGCACCTGGGTATAAAGCAAGTTGGGTTCCTGGGCTGAAGAATGCAAGGAGGCTAGTCGCTAGGGAGGGGAAGCCAGGTGTTGCTGTGTGACGTCATTACTGGGAGCCCACAGCAACTGTTTTGGGCTGGGCTGTGGGCCGCATTTTGTGCCATGGGGTCTTGGCAGTGTTGGCTGCGATTTGGTGGGGTGTTGCTCAGGGGTGGTGGCAGGGCCTGTGTCCCACTTGGGGGAAGCTGAGTGTTGGTTTGTCGGTGCCAGGTCCGTGGTGCTGTTTATTTTTAAATGGCCAGTGCACGTCATGGCAGCTCCTGCATTGAGCGTCTGCCCTCTGGTGGTCAGTGTGCATCATAGCTACCGGTCGGACAGACACTTAGCCTTTTATATATGTAGACTAGAAGCCTGTTGCACAAAGATTCGCACAATAGGCCTTCCTTCCCCTGGCTGCTGGCACCGGTTTTTCTCCAGCACCCGGGACCCAGGCCTTTGGTCCGGCCGCAGCGGAGAAGCCAAGCCGCTTCAGTCTTCAGTCTTTGCTCGCGCCTGTGTATGCAAATTAACCGGTATCTTTGTTGGGTTAATTTGCATAGTCACTCTGATCGTCTGGTGGGTGTAGTGGAGTGACACAATTTGCATGTTTCTCTTTTATTAGTGTAGATTGGGAAATGAAAAAGTAGTAAACTTTAGTACACTGTCATTTAAACCATTAGCAACATTGAGGGTTAAACTTTTATTTCTTTGTAAAAACATATCAAGAGTAGTTTGAACAGTTTGCTACCTTCTTCCCATCCTCTACCTTATGACACAGAATACGCATCTTTTCTGTGCCTTGATGGATTTTTCAGACTCCTTTTTTTGAAGTTTGGTTCAGTTTCCAAAATTTATCCTTTGTGCTTTCTATGTTGTAAAGGCTCTCCAAGAGTTACTTTAATGTGAAGTTTTTGCCAGCATTGTCTCTTCATCCTTTTCACCTCAAACACTTTCCTCATTCATGTAGGTAAGTTCCCTTAAGTTCCTCTGGCTGCACATCTAGCTTTTTCAAGTGGTAGTAGTCCCGTGGCCAGCTTTCTTCTGTAACTCCATCCCATTCCATTCACTTTTACTTCCAAATATTAACACTTCTCATTTCTTTGCTGCACTTTCTTCTTTGTTGGCAACTTTCCTCTTTCAGTTGTTCATTTTGATAAAATATTATGTGGGTTTGTCACTGGGTTCTTTTGTAGAGTCAATACATCTCATATTTGTTTTTCCTCTTTTCCTGCTGCCTTCTCTTTTCCCAGCATTGTCTTTACCAAAGAACCCTTCCTTTTCAGGATGTGCCCCAAATAGGGCAGTGTCAGTTTTGTCATTTTTGCCTCCAAGGATATTTCAGGCTTAATTTGCTCTGGAACCTACTGGTTCATCTTTCTGGGGATCTATATATGTTTTAGATTTTTTCATAAATTCATTCATTCATAACGACATTTTAGAGCCATTCGTAAAGGAAATTAGGAGCATTGTTAAAACATGGTAAGACTATAAGCCTTTTAATATATTGTAGTTGGATTGGGTTTCACATGTCTGCAGAAATGAGTGCCATATTCAACCCCAACTTGTGAACGGAATATTAAAAACGATGTTATTGAATCTTTACCCCCTGGAAGTTTGTCTCATCATTGGAGTAGAATATATGGAGTCTAATATACTGAGTCTAATACATGGAGTAGTTGTCACACTGTGTCATAAAATTCATATCATAAATACATCACTAAAATTAACATCTATATTCTACCTTACTTCACAGGCTCATTAGAAGTGACTAGCTGCTAGTTTTTAAAAATGTAGTGAAAGAAGTTTGCATTGTTTGTATTAATTTGGGATCAGGCTGTTTTGCAGAGTCAGTTAATTGCTGTAGTTTGTAGTATATTTTGAAATCATGTAGTGTGATTCCTTCAGTTTTGTTCTTTTTTATTCAAGATTGCTTTGGCTATTTGAGATCTTTCATGGTTCCGTGTGAATTTTAGGATTGTTTATTGATAAATCTTTATCATTGAAGGATATCATATTAACTAGTCTCATTCCTAGGAAAGGCAATCTTTTGTTAGGTCCACTTTTGTAAAAAAAGATATGATAATGTATCTATCTGGCTACTGGAAATATGGACTAATCTAACTTGTCAGTTAGGTGTAAAACCACCCTTCAGTAAGAGAGGCTTGTCTTTAGTAAGGTCTGGGATAACAGAATAACATACTCCTTTATGAACTGTAACTGAGGAGAATTATTATCGGTCCCTGAAGTTAGAAAGCTGTCATTGTTCTTTAATAAGATAATTTCATCACTAGTGGTGATATTTTATCTGGTATTCTAAATTCCTACTTCCACCGGCAGGAACTTCACTTCTTTTGAACCTGATCAAGTGTCCAGTTTTAGAACAACAGATGGCTAGAGCTTGCTTTATACTGATTAGTAATATTTTTTCCTCTAAGATATAGAAAACATTTTTTTAGTCCCTTGCAACTCGATCATCTGTGCACCCTTACAGAAATCTCAAAGCGCCCTAGATGGTTCAGAGTGTTATCTACAAGCACTTACATCTGTCAGGCTTTTGTTTGGAGGCCAGAACAGGAATGTCACATGATACACAGGAAGGGGTCCTGTAATCTTGCCTATTCATATGTGATGCACCATAGTTTGTTAAGAGTCTTTTGTATTTTAAAAACACCTTTTAAAGAACTTACATTATTCCTGTACAAATTACCTTGTAATGTCCTGGAAAATAGAATACATTTCTGTGTGTAAGGGAAATGGAAGATACTTTATTTTATACTGGAGTGTGAGTTAAATTTTAATATGTCTAGATAGACCCAAGGAGTTGTTTGTGTAGGACCTATCTTGGCTTTTAGGAGCAGGAAAGAAATTCTTGGGGCCAGGAAGGGAACAAGAGTATTGCCAGTTGCAGCATGAGAATTCAATAACGCTGTGTTTCTGTGTGTGTTGGGGGAGAGAGGATGGTGATGAGGAGGAAATAGATAACTTTTCAAATAATCTGACTAAAAACCCAAACAAAAAGGGACAACCTGGTGAGACATGAGAAAACTTTCGGCTTCACTGTGGGCCTCCTCATTTGCCCTGAAAATCTGGCCCATAAAGGTCCTCTTTCTTTAAGAATTTATAGTGCAAGTAATTATTATAGACTAGAGGCCTGGTGCACAAAAATTTGTGCACTCAGGGGGTCCCTCAGCCCGGCCTGTGCCCTCTCGCAGTCTGGGACCCCTAGGGGATGACCACCTGCTGGCTTAGGCCTGCTCCCTGGGGGATTGGGCCTAAGCTAGCAGTCAGACATCCCTCTGGCAGCCCGGGAGCCCTCGGGGGATGTCCACTTGCCAGCGGGGAGCAGGCCTAAGCTGCAGTCGGACATCCTTAGCGCTGTTGAGGAGGTGGGAGAGGCTCCCACCACCATCACTGTACTGGCAGCCGTCAGCCTGGCTTGTGGCTGAGCAGAGCTCCCCCTGTGGGAGCGCACTGACCACCAGGGGGCAGCTCCTGTATTGAGCATCTGCCCCCTGGTGGTCAGTGTGTGTGTCATAGTGACCAGTCATTCCCAGTCATTCTGCTGTTAGGGTCAATTTGCATATTATCCTTTTATTATATAGAATAGAGGCCTGGTGCATGGGTGGGGGCCAGCTGGTTTGCCCTGAAGGGTGTCCCGAATCAGGGTGGGGATCCTGCTGGGGTGCCTGGCCAGCCTGGGTGAGGGGCTCAGGGCCATTTTCAGACTGGCCACAGCCCCTTTAGGGTGGGGATCCCCTCTGGGGTGCCTGGCCAGCCTGGGTGAGGGGCTGATGGCTGTTTGCAGGCTGGCCAAGCCCCCCAGCGGTGACCTTCACCCCATGAGGGTGTGGCCAGCCTGGGTGAGGGGCTGATGGCTGTTTTCAGGTTGGCCACAGCCCCTTCAGGGTAGGGGGTCCTGCGCGGGTGCCTGGCCAGTCTGGGTGAGGGGCTGATGGCTGTTTGCAGACTGGCCAAGCCCCCCAGTGGGGACCCTCACCCCATGAGGGTGTGGCCATCCTGGGTGAGGGGCTGATGACTGTTTGCAGTCTGGCCATGGCCCCGAGCCACCCAAGCTCCCAGTGGAGGCTGGCTGGAAGCAGGTATCTGGGATTTATTTAGTTTCTATAATTGAAACTTTGTTGCCTTGAGCGGAGGCCACAGCTGGCCAGGGCAGGCGGGAAGCTTGGCTTTCTCCATCGCTGGGGCAACCAAGCCTCCTGCTTGCTCCAGCTCCCTGGCTGCCGGCCGCCATCTTGGTTGGGTTAATTTGCATATAGTCACTCTGATTGGCTGTTGGGCGTGGCTTGGGGTGTAGCAGAGGTGCAGTCAATTTGCATGTTTCTCTTTTATTAGATTAGATTATCTGGCATTTTGCTTTAAGTTATTTTAAAAATGTGAATGTTTACAAAGTAGTTCAATGATCAGACTCCAGAGCTAGGTCAACTTAAGACAAATTCTGATTCCATGACATACTATCTGTGTGACCCTGGGCAAGCTATTTAACCTCTTTGTGCCTCAGTTTCCTCATATTTAAAATGGGAATAATAGTATCTACGTCATTACATCATATGGGTAAAGTTCTTAGCTAGCAAAATTAATACATATTCATAGTAGAAACATAGATAATATAGAAATTAGCAGAAGATAACCATCTCCAATCTAATGGGTGGATATATTTCAGTTTATTAAACTGTTACCATAGTGTTGAAACTTTAAGTATGTTTCAGGTTTACATGTAATGCTTTAACAAGCATTTTGCACCTTAATCTTGCTCTTGAGTACTTTCCATGAAGAGAAATAGAATTGCTGAGTCTAGAGCAGCCGTGGGCAAACTACGGCCCGTTTGAAATGAATAAAACTAAAAAAAAAAAAGACCTTACCCTTTTATGTAATGATGTTTACTTTGAATTTATATTAGTTCACACAAACACTCCATCCATGCTTTTGTTCCGGCCCTCCGGTCCAGTTTAAGAACCCATTGTGGCCCTCGAGTCAAAAAGTTTGCCCACCCCGGGTCTAGAGGTATTTATTTATATTTTTAAGGCTTTTGACACATATTGCCAGATTGCCCTCCAGAAATTTTGCTAACAATACATGAAATTTTGTTTTCTTACCCTCCTGTCAGTATTGATTATTCTAATTTTTATATTCAATTTGATAGGTAAAAAGATTCTATCTTCATTGTTTTATTATTGTTTGATTATGAAGAAGGCCTAACATTTATATACAGGATGGGGCAAAAGTAGGTTTATAATTGTGAGTATACGAAAGTTTATTTTTGTATTATTATTTATTAACTAGAGGCCTGATGCACGAAATTCGTGCAGAGTAGGCTTTCCTTCCCCTGGCTGTCGGCACCGGCTTCCCTATGGCACCAGGGACCCCGGCTGTGCTCCAGCCGCCAGCAGACACCCGGGACCTGGGCTTCCCTCGCAGCCCCGGCTCCGGAAGGACGTTTGGTCTAATTAGCATATTATGCTTTTATTATTATAGATTATTGTATTATATACCATAAGAACAACTGTAAACGTACGTTTGCCCCACTCTGTATATAAATGTGTTTTAACTCTTGTATTTCTTTTTCTGCCTCTCTGAATTCCTTGTGCACTCTTTTTTGAAGTATCCACCTTCTTGTAAAATATCAATTCATAAGAGCTCTTTAGGTAAAAAGGCTATTGGTTGGCTTCATTGCCCCCCCCCCCCCCCCCCCCCCAAGAAGTAAAGTTTTAACAACTTGGCTAATGAATCTAATCCTCCAGATTGGTCAATTAAGCTTTATCCATGAGGTCTCTAAAAGCAAACTACAAAACAGTTGATACTTATGATATTATAGTATCCAAAGTATATTATTTATGTACACAATAGGAAAGTCTCTTTTTTTCCTTCTGAGTATATCAGATACTTGTTGGTGAGTTGACTTATGGTTTGCAGTTTGCTTTGTGGGTGCCATATACTTCATTCGGATTAGATATTATGAATCCTGTTTTGTGTTTACACTTACTAGTATGGCATCTTGATGGACTCCTCTACTATTTACTGGAAACTGTCTTAGTATTTAAACTCTTTTTTTAAAAATATATTTTATTGATTTTTCACAGAGAGGAAGGGAGAGAGACAGAGAGTTAGAAACATCGATGAGAGAGAAACATCGATCAGCTGCCTCCTGCACATTTCCTACTGGGGATGTGCCCGCCAACCCAGGTACTTGCCCTTGACCAGAATCGAACCTGGGACCTTTCAGTCCGCAGGCCGACGCTCTATCCACTGAGCCAAACCGGCTTCGGCAGTATTTAAACTCTTACAGTCAGCCACACTGTTTATGCCCTGTACTAGTCAAGGACGCCCTATGTAGAATCATCAAAAGACCCACAGATTTTTGTGGAGCTGAGTTCATAATGCTTAGTATCCAAAAGACTTGAAAGGTGGTATTCTTAGAAAGATTGGAGCCGTTGCAAAAGATTTATGCTTCACTGATTCTCTTTGAAGAGTGTCACAAGAGTTCACCCAGTACAGGGCAGATCACTGTTGCTCATGCCTCCTGCACGTACAACTCCTGAATGCATCCTTATGTTGAGGGTTTCATTCATCCGTGTAGCATTTGGAGGCTTGAGCCTGAAGCACATATTTTTGTGAAACCTGGAGCTGAAGTGCAGTTTGAAACTTTACTCATACCTTCCAACACCTTTTGGAATGCAAAATATTCCTGTAAAAATTCCTGTTGCGCAGACAGTTCCTAAGGCAGTGTGTCTCTCACCCCACCTTTTTTACTTCTCACGCTGTCCCCATTGTAAGCCCCTCCCCTCCCTTGTTTCCCCTTCCTCTGTTTAAGAAAAAGCAGAAGAGTGTTCCCAAAACCCCTGGGTGACTCACACCAAACATGTATGGCTTTGGGTCTTACAGATTTTTTTTTTTTTGTAGTTTATCCTCTCACTCTAAGGAGATTCCTGAAGTTCTAGTTAGTCTAAATACTCACATTTTATACCTAATGGGTGATAATGAAGATGCTTATCTTACATGTCTAGATTATTATTATTTTTTAAAATTAAAGTTTAATGAACTATTCTGTAATACCTATAGTCTTTTATTTGAAAGTAAGAACAGACAATGGAAAAATATGTAAAATCTGCATAAATCAGGAGAGCAAACATCAAGTTCTTACCAATTACTTATAAATATTTAGGTGTTCTTTACTTGGGCATGGCAAAGATGTTTTTTTTTGATGGTTGAAGGTGGAGGTTTACTTACAATTAAGTTTTGTTTTAAAATATTTTTATTGATTTCAGAGAGGAAGGGAGAGGGAGAGAGAGAGAGAAACATCAATGATGAGAAAGAATCACTGATTTGGCTGCCTCCTGCACGCCCCCTACTGGGACAGAGCTCACAACCTGGGCATGTGCCCTGACGGGGAATTGAACCATGACCTCCTGATTCATAGGTCGATGCTCAACCACTGAGCCACACCAGCCGGGCTACAATTAAATTTTTTATTTTAATTTTTCTGAGTGGCTATGACTGTTTTCAGCTAACCTAAGTTGTTTTTATAGTATTTTTTTAAAATATATTTTATTGATTTTTTACAGAGAGGAAGGGAGAGAGATAGAGAGTTAGAAACATCGATGAGAGAGAAACATCGATCAGCTGCCTCCTGCACATCTCCCACTGGGGATGTGCCCGCAACCCAGGTACATGCCCTTGACCGGAATCGAACCTGGGACCTTTCAGTCCACAGGCCGATGCTCTATCCACCGAGCCAAACCAGTTTCGGCTGTTTTTATAGTATTTATCTGGCCACGTAATCTGTCTTTAGAGTTTTTAGTAGTATTTTGATAAATTTTCCAAGGCATAGCATTTTGTAAAAATTTGTATTACAAACTTGAGTCTCCTTGAGTCTCTCTCCCTAGCTTCTCCCTGTCCCACCTCTATCCCTTGACTCTTCAACCGCAACCCCCATTTCTGCGTCTGTTTATTTTTTGCCTCATGAGTAATGATTATTGTCTTATAAATTCAGTCCTTTTTAAATGAGGCTCTAAAGCTGTTAGGTTTTGGATTTTCTTTAGGACTGTTAATTTATTACCTCCTCACTTTCCTGTACCCAGCACAAAAGTAAGTTGAAGAAGGAGAAAAGGAAATACCTGTTCATAAAATGTGGTATTTGAATAAAATTTTTATTGCAAAATGATTGACAGCAGAACCTCGGACAATCAGCTCAGCCTTGTCTGGATTGGTTTCCCGAGGTTGTAGATGCCTGCTTCCTACTATACACAGGCTGCTACCACAATGCGTTTCATGTCGTTCTCCACTTTTGTTGCCACCATTTAAATTCACAATTTTAGCTCACATCTCTGTGACATTAGCTTTTTTCCTGGGCTTTTCCTGCCCCATGGTCAAGTTCCTTCAGTCTGAAAGTCCAACAAGCAGCCACTTGATTCCTATGTCCTGAGCACCGTTGGGAGCGGGTGAGTGTATGGCCCAGCACTCTGAAATTCCTGCTGAGTTCTGGTCAAAGTCCTTACCCTCTTCAAGCTCCTTTACCATAAGTTTTAGGTTAATTTTTCAGTCTCATCATTTGCTGCCCCTGGACCCCAAAATTATGTCCTGAGTGAGCAGCCTGGCAGGCTTTGAGCAGCCAGCACTGTTCTTCCCTCCCGTCTCTGTGCAGGGGAACCCGACCCACCTTGGAAGTGACAGCATCTCCCCCAGCATTCCTTTCCCTCCCAGGTTGGCAGTGCTCCTCCGCATTCTGTAGCTCCCCTGTGACTCATCTGGAATTTTTTTTTACCTTGTAGGCCCTTATCTCTCTTGCCTGAGGGTAGGAACCAACTTATTCATTCCTGTGTCCCCTGAGCGTACTCCAGCTGCTTGGCTGGCTCAGTCTTTCATTTCCTTCTGTTTTCCCCCAGTAACTTTCTCATTTCTCCTGTTGTTAAACAACAACCACACAAACTCTTTCTTTACCCAAATTCTCTTCCCGCTACAGCGGATTGTAGCTCTCTTCTTCCCTCTATGAACTTCTTTTTTTTTTAATGAAACAGAATAGTGTAATTAATTTGCCTGATAAATAAGCTCATTGGAGAAAAATACAAATACAGAATTCGAAGAGAGTAAAAATCATCCAAAATGCCACCACTCAAAAATAAATTGTCTTTTACTAAACATCCTGTTCCATTCCACACACATACTATACACTCTCGTGCACAATACATGGTTTTATATCAGTGATTTTATACTATGCATGCTGTTCTGGAACCTGCTCTCACAATCTACACTAATAAAAGAGAAACATGGTAATTGGCGTACGACCGCTACCCTTCCCATTGGCTAATCAGTGAGTATATGCAAATTAACTGTCAGCCAAGATGGCGGCCGGCAGCCAGGCAGCTGGAAGCGAACATGAGGCTTGCTTGCTGCAGACTCCAATGCTCCAACGTTCCCCGCCTCACTTTCCGGCCTCTGAGCTACAACTCTAAGAAACTATATACTATGTTGCAAACACCAGAAACCGGCTTTCATTCAGCCGGGCTTTAGCAACATTGTATCCATGTTTTCATCCGCGAGGCCTCAGAGCTAAAGCTGGCCCAGAATAAAAAAAAAAAAAAAGAAAACAAGGTGCGGTTGGAAGCTTCAGTCACTCGCTTCTGGAAAACAGCCCTCAGCCCCTCAGCCAGACTGGCCAGGCACCCCAGTGGGGACCCCCACCCTGATCCAGGACACCCTTCAGGGCAAACCAGCCAGCCCCCACCTGTGCACCAGGCCTCTATCCTATATAGTAAAAGGGTAATATGCCTCCCAGCACCGGGATCAGCGGAGCAGCAAGGCGTCCGGCACCGGGATCAGCGTGACAGGGGGCAGCGCCCAAACCCCCTGATCGCCCTGTGGCTCTGTGTGTGTCAGGGGCGGGGCCACAACCTCTCTATCCACCCTGCTCTGTTCATGACAGGGAAAGGCGCCCCAACCCCCTGATCAGCCCTGCTCTGTGCCTGATAGAGGGGAGCTCCCCAATCCCCTGATTGCCCTGCGGCTCTGTGTTTGACAAGGTGCAGCACACCAACCCCCTGATCAGCCCTGCTCTGTGTGTGACAGGGTGCGGCGCTCCAACCCCCCCCCCCCCCCCCCCCCCCGCAACAGGCCCTGCTCTGTGTGTGACAGGGTGAGGCGCCCCAACCCCCCCCCCCCCCCACCCCCCCGCAACGGGCCCTGCTCTGTGTGTGACAGGGTAGAGCCATAACCTCTCCATAGGCCCTGCCCCGAGTGTGACAGTGATGGCGCCCCACCCCCCTGATCGGCCCTGCTCTGTGGGTGATAGAGGGTGGCGCCCCAATCCCCCTCCACGGGCCTTGCTCTGTGTGTGACAGGGTAGAGCCATAACCTCCCCATTGGCCCTGCCCTGAGTGTGACAGGGTGCAGCGCCCCAACCCCCTGATCCGCCCTGCTCTGTGTGTGACAGATGGTGGTGCCCCAACTCCCCTATCGGCCCTACTCTGTGAGTGACAGGGGGGAGCTCCTCAACCCCCTGATCGACCCTGCTCTGTGTGTGACAGGGGGCAGCGCCCAACCCCCTGATCAGCCCTGCTCTGTGCGTGACAGGGGGTGGTGCCGCAAACTCCCCATCGACCCTGCCTTGAGTGTGACAGGGGGCGGTGCCCCAACCCCCCAATCAGCCCTACCCTGAGCGTGACTGAGGGTGGCATCGCAACCTCCCTATCCGCCCTGCTCTGTGCATGACGGGGCGGCTCCCCAACTCCCCAATCGGCCCTGCTCTGAGCCTGACCAGGGGCTGCTCTTAGGGATTGGGCCTGCCCTCTGCCCCCCGGGAGCAGGCCTAAGCCAGCAGGTCGTTATCTCCTGAGGGGTCCCAGACTGCGAGAGGGCACAGGCCGGGCTGGGGGACCCCCCTCCCCCTGCCCCCCGAGTGCACAAATTTTTGTGCACCGGGCCTCTAGTTATATATATAATTTTAATATACAATAATAAATATATAATTAATAAATATAATTAATATTTAATTGATATTAATATATAATTAACATCTTGGGAACATCTTTTCAAGCCAGTTTTTTGCTAATCCTTATCATTAAATGGCCGTGAAGTATTCCATTGAATAAAAAATTATTTACCCCCTTTTGGAGAGCATACCCTTTTTTTTTTCTCATATAGCTAACACATAGTAATTGTATTAGGTTTCTCCAGAGGAACAGAACTAATAGAAAGTACATACATACACACACACACACACAAAAAGAAATTTATGATAAGGCATTGACTCACATGATTATAGAGGCTGAGAAGTCCCGAGATCTGCAGACTGAAGGCCTGAAACCCAGAAGAGCCGATGGTGCAAGTTCCAGTCTGGGTCTGAAGCAGGAGATGACTGATGTCCCAGCTTGAAGACATCAGGGAGAGAGCACAGTCCCTCCAGCTCAGCCTTTTGTTCTATTCCAGCCTTCCCCAGATCGGATGCGGCCTGTCCCCATTAGGGAGAGCAATGTGCTTTACTCAGTCTACTGATTCAGATGTTACGCTTGTTGCTTTAATGTGTTTAATGTGGCTATTAGAAAATTTTAAGTTACATATGTGGCTTACGTTATATTTCTGTTGGACAACTTCTAGACTCTAGATCAGGGGTCCTCAAACTTTTTAAACAGGAGGCCAGTTCACTGTCCCTCAGACCGTTGGAGGGCCGGACTATAGTTTAAAAAAAAACTATGAACAAATTCCTATGCACACTGCACATATCTTATTTTGAAGTTAAAAAAACAAAGCGGGAACAAATACAATATTTGTATTTGCATGTGGCCCGCGGGCCATAGTTTGAGGACCCCTGCGATTCTAGAGTATGTTTGGGGAGATGTGTATTAGAGGAGAGTCTGACTATGAACAAAATAAATGAGTAATATAAAATATTAGATAGTCAAAAGTACTAAAGAGGAAGGCTAAAGAGGAAAAAAGGAATGTAAGTATTACTGTGTGTTCAATGTAAGGCGACCAGGAAGGCCTCAACTGTGGAGGCTCTTGGGTAAGTGCTGGAAAAGAGGAAGCCAGCCGTGTGAATATCTGGGGAAAGCAGGCAGAGGGAACAGAAAGTGCAAAGGTCCTGAGGTAAGCACGCACTGGTATTTTCAAAGAATAGCAGGAGAGGCCTGGTGGTGAGAGCAATACAGAGAGGAGCAGGAGACAAGATCAGGGAGGCCTGGAGTTTAGAGGAGAGATGCAGGCTGGAAAGTCAAATGCTGGAGTTATCAGCACTTGAAAGTAACCGAAGCCAAGAGAAGGCATGAGACGCCTGGAGAGTGAGGATAGATTGACAGGAGGCCCAAGGGCCGAGTTACCTAATATTACAGGTGGGAGTGGCTAGAAAGGTAGGAAGAAAACTGGGAGTGTGTATGTCACTCTCTCAAATGCTGCTAATGTCAAGTTAGTCGAGGATTAAGAGGTGACGTTGGAGTTTAGCAGTGTGGAGTGGAGATCACCTGTGACCTTGCTGAGAGCAGTCATAGTGAATAATAGAGTGAATGCCTGATGGGAGTGGATTCGAGAGAGAAAAGGAGAGAAATTGGAGCTGTAGGTATAGACAACTCTTTTAAGGAGTTTTACTAAGAACAAGATTTGTCTTCCTGTTTTAACTCATCTTTCACATGCATTCCTCGTTAGTTTTTACAAATATATATATATATATATATTTCTTTTTTTTAAAATATATTTTATTGATTTTTTACAGAGAGGAAGGGAGAGAGATGGAGAATTAGAAACATCGATGAGAGAGAAATATCAATCAGCTGCCTCCTGCACATCTCCCACTGGGGATGTGCCCACAACCCAGGTACATGCCCTTGACCGGAATCAAACCTGGGACCTTTCAGTCCGCAGGCCGACGCTCTATCCACCGAGCCAAACAGGTTTCGGCTATATATATTTCTTAATAAATTTATTCCTAGGTGTGTTGTACTTTTAAAAAATTATTTGGCCTGGCTGGTGTGACTCAATGGTTGAGTATCGGCTCAGGGCACATGCCCAGATTGCAGGCGATCATTGATGTTTCTAATTTCCCCTCCTCTCTCTAACATCAATAAAAATATTTAAAAATTGTTATTGTGAATAGCATCATCTATCATATTTTTGACCGATTTTTTATGGTGTAATCAAAGATACTTAATTTTAGAATTAATTTTGTAAATAACCACCATATGAGTTTGCTAGGGTTGCTGTAACAAAGTACCACAAGCTGGGGTGGCTTAAACAACAGAAATGTATTGTCTCACAGTTCTGTTGGCTTGAAGTCCAAGATCAAGGTGTCAGCAGGCTGGGTTCTTTCTGAGTGTTTTCTATGCCTTTCTTGCAGCGTCTGTGGTTTGCTGGAAATCTTTGCTGTTCCCTGTCTTATAGATCTCATCAGCCTGTTCTCTGCCTTCATCTTCACATGACGTTCTCACTGTGTCTGTCTCTGTGTCCACATTTCCCCGTTTTATAAGGACACCAGTCATGTTGGGTCAGGGCCCACCCTAATTTGACTATATCATAAAGATCTTATTGGAAATAAGGTTACATTCTGAGGTACTGGGGCTTAGGTCTTCTGTATATCTTTTTTGGGGAGACAATTCAGTCCTTAACAACCTTTTAAGCTCCCTATTTGTTTCAAATAGTTTTGTTTTTGTGTTTGGTTTTTACTTTCTTGGGTCTCTGAGGTATACAATATGTAAATTTTAATAATAGTAAATTAGGTTATTTTCCTCCTTTGTAAAATCTGTAACTTGAATTTTGCTCTCTTGTCTAGTTTCATTTTACTTTAATGTCCATAAAAAAAATCTGACTACTCTGATTATTTCTATTTCTTGTCTTCTGGGTCTTTCCCACCCACTAAAACCACTCTGCCTGGTCCACCGATCGTGGACCTGGGCTGTGGTAAGCTTGTAGTTTTTGTTGGCAGAACTTTCACCCTAGTCTGAATAATCATATAGAGAATTAGATTAAAAATAGAGAAAAAGTCATTTAGAGTTAAATGATATTTTGAAGAAAGCTCATAAATGGCAGTTGAATTATCAGAGAGGAGTTGGTCTTTACAATGATTATCTTTTGATTTACTAGTAAGCCTTCAGTGGTCTCCCAGAGCCTTATAAAACACCCTTTATATTT
This sequence comes from Myotis yumanensis, assembly GCF_028538775.1. Classification (NCBI taxonomy): domain Eukaryota; kingdom Metazoa; phylum Chordata; class Mammalia; order Chiroptera; family Vespertilionidae; genus Myotis; species Myotis yumanensis. Next base: position 52,006,242 of record NW_027223757.1, on the reverse strand, counting down.
GTAATATTTTTTGTTTATTTTTATTGATTTTGGAGAGAGAGAGAGAGAGAGAGAGAGAGAAAGAAACATCGACCAGCTGCCTCCCTGGGTATTGAACCTGCAACCTGGGTATGTGCCCTGACCGGATATTGAACCCGCCACCCTTTGGTGTATGGGATGATACCCCAGCCAATTGAGCCACACTGGTCAGAACAAAACACACCCTTTTATTATGAAAAACTTAAAACAGAAATGAAAGTAGATAAAATAGTATATATAATGAGCCCTCTTGTTGTACCTATAACCCAGTTTCAACTAATGGTCAATTTTATTTCATCTACCTCCCAAATACTCCCTCCTTCCATATTATTTTAAAGTGAATCCCAGGCATTGCATTATTTTATCTTTAAATATTTCAGTGTGTAGCTCTAAAAGATAGGAACTTATTAAAATCACCACATTACCATTTATCACATTTGAAAAATAACAATTCTTTAATAACATCAAATATAGCCAGTATTCAAATTTCTAATATCTATAGGAATTTAAAACATTTTATTTTGAATAAGAATTTAAATAATATCCACCGATTGGATTGGTCAGTATGATTCTTTTTTTTTTTTTTTTTTAAATGATGTTTTTGTTTTGTTTTGTTTTAAGATGTATTTTATTTATTTTTTACAGAGAAGAAGAAAGAGGGACAGAGGGTTAGAAACATTGATGAGAGAGAAACATCGATCAGCTGCCTCCCGCACACTCCCCACTGGGGATGTGCCCGCAACCAAGGCACATGCCCTTCACCGGAATCGAACCCGGGACCCCTGAGTCCGCAGGCCGATGCTCCATCCACTGAGCCAAACCGGTCAGGGCGGTCAGTATGATTCTTAAGTTTCTTTTTATCTCTCTTTCCTTGTGAGCTTTTTTGATGAAACCAGGTTCTTTGTCCTGTAGAGTTTCACACATTTTGGATTTTGCTGGCTGTATCCTTGTGGTGTCATTTCACATGTTTTGATGTCCTCAGTATTTCTTGTAAATTGGCAGTTGGTCTCAAAGCTTGATCACGTTCAGGTTCAATTTATTTTGACATGACTGCTTCCTAAATGGTGGTGTGTTCCTTCATCAGGAGGCATGTACTGTCTGGTTGTTTCTCTTTATTAGCAGCTATTGATGTTTAGTGTCTCTAGATCCATCAGACCTGTGGTCAGCAAACCGCGGCTTGCAAGCCACATGCGGCTCTTTGGCCCCTTGAGTGTGGCTCTTCCACAAAATACCACGTGCGGGCGCGCACGTACAGTGCGATTGAAACTTCGTGGCCCATGTGCAGAAGTCGGTATTTTGTGGAAGAGCCAGTATTTTGTGGAAGAGCCACACTCAAGAGGCCAAAGAGTCGCATGTGGCTCGCGAGCCGCGGTTTGCCGAGCCGCAGTTTGCCGACCACTGCATCAGACCATTGGATATTGCTGAATGGATGCCTTGATTGTATCATTTCTTCCTTCTTTATTAGCTGAAATGTAAAGAGAAACTTTATCTTGTACTATTTGGCTTACTAGTGTTACAGTTTTTAATAGGATAAATCTCAATTCTTTCCTTTGTCAATTAGTTTTTGTAGGAACTTTCTTGTAGTAAAATTAGTTTCACCCAAGAGAGTCTATTGCACAGAACACAGTGCCTATTGGAATAGTCTCATGGAAGACTTTTCTTTCAAGTTAACATATGGAGGTTTGCAGAGGATCCCGTTGATAATGGACTAGCTAAGAGGTCATGTAGTTCCACGTGTTTTTTCCAAATGCGGAATATCCTTCTCCCCCTGCAGCCCTTCCTTCCTCCCTCCCATCTCCACGTGCACAAATATAACTGCACACATGTATATGTACATATTTATTACTTAAAGTTCCAGAACAACCTCATACAGTCGAATTCTAGGTAACTGTGATTCTGCCCAGAGGCAGTGAATTCGTTGTAGGTGCCCAACGGTGAAGAAGACCCACGGAGGAGCGAGGGGTAACTGGAGGTCTTTGCGCTCCCCAGGTCTTCCCTTGTCTTTGGCAATATTTCTGCTCCTCTGTGTACCTGTCAAAAACGTGCTAGGTCCTTTACCAGACCCCGTCCAGGATATCCTGTGCCAGGTGTGTGAATGCATCGCCTGTGCATTCTTCTAGAAAACCTCAGAGTGATCGATGCCGATACACCCCGGCTCCAGATTTTGAAGTGCGGGCCATGTTGCTGCCACCATCACAGTGTCTGACCAGGTCTCCCCTCTGCTGGCTCCTTGGCTGTGCTGTGGGAGGTTCCTCTGCAGGCCATGGCGGATTGTGTTGTTTGATGCTGCGGGCCTCAGGGTCTACCTCCGAAGAGCAGAGGAAGTCCTTCAGTCCTCTGCCCCAGGTCTGCTGATTGCTCAGGCCAACTTGCTGTGTATCTGCTTCCGCCCTTTGAGAAGATCCCTGGGTCACAGCTGGTGAGGAAAAGCCCTAGGAAGAGAGGCCATTGCCTGCTCCCTGACCTCCCATCCGTCCCCAAAGTCCCTGCCTTTGCTCTCTGTTGTCATCGTGCACTGCTTGTTCTTCTTTGTATTTAATAGTTTCTTTAAATAAGACATAACTGGATTTTTTCCTAACCCGGCATCCTAAAGTTCAAGCTTATACATATTACAAGTTTTTCCTCCCTGTTTTTCTGTAATCATTGCGGTGGGTCTAGAGAATTTATTAAAAAGCATGTCTGTGACATCTTTTAAAACATTACTTTAAAGGGATAGCTTTTTGGTTTTTCTCCCCTTTTTAAATCTCATCATCATTCTTATCTTTTAGAGGCTGCCCAGTGTTAAGTCTCACCAGAAAATGTCTGTGTGCCAAAGGTGTAGTGTTGATTAATCAAGTGCAGTAATGTTATTTGTAAAGTAACACCTCATATTACCAGTGTGGGTTTTTTTTTTAAATTTTGTTTTCTAAAGAAATGTCAGTCCAGTTAACGGTGAAACTCCAAGCTCAAAATGGACAGCTTGTACTTTGGAATGCAGGAGACAAAGGGGGTGCCAGAGGTGGCACGGATGTGTCAGACTTCTCCAAGGAGCCCCCATTGTGATACTGCACAACTCACCCAACTTCTGTCTGTTTTCTTCACACCTCTAACGCTATCATTAGCTTGAGATAGGGACACAGAATATACAGTGGTCCACAAACAGATATTGTCAGGGTTCATAAGGATATTTTCATCTGAGGAACTCTAATATTAATAACTTGTAGATTTTTCTCTCTCTTTTTTAATCTGAAATGTGTCCACTAAAGTGTTTATTTGGCTTGAGGTTATTTGTGCTTTTCCTCTGGCTCCATTACAGCCTACAGACTTACCCTGTATTGTTGACCTGGTCAGAATTTTTGTACTTTGAGTGAACCATAAAGAGAGACCTTGCAAAAATCAGATAATTGTCTCATCTATAAATTGTCAAAAAGCAAAAATCCCAAGCCTCTCTATGTAAACATGAACTTTTTAAGGAAATTGACCCTAAATTTAAGCATCAGTTTGAGAGCTGTGCACATATGGCTCTCATTCCATGACTGTTTTCAAAATGAGTTGCCACATTCTAAATTCTGTTTGTGAAGCTGGGAGCAAAAGAGAGAACGATCTAAAACGTGTGTATTTCAGTTGGCTCTGTGTGTTAGCATCTGTACTGGCATGCATGTGATTGGAACGTGGAGAGTTGAATCAGCACCCTTCTTTCTGTTGCCAGAAATAAAGACATCAAAGGAAATAGTAAACTGGGCAACAAATCAAAGCTGCATGGGTTTTTCACTCTAGGTCTCTCTCTCTGTAGCTTTTTAAAATGAAACCGCCCCTCCCAGAGGAGGCCACCCCTAAGTAGACTTGTTGTTCGTTCTTGTTACCTTTACATTTGCGCATGTGTGGAATTGTTTTTTAGGACAAATTCCCAGGTGGGAAATGCTCAAAAGGAGTGGGCATTTATAGTGTAGTAGGTACTGCCAGATTGTCCGTCAGGAAGGTTGTGTCCCTGTGCACTTCACTAACAGTGAAATGGAAACTATTCAAGGAGTTGGAGTTGAAGTGAAGTACTGTAGGGTGGTTGTGGGGAGCCAGACGGCCCTGACGTTTTGCCAGACTTTTTGTACTCAAGAAGTTGATTTTTGGAATGGTTATAGGCTGGTTTAGATAGGGTAAAACAATGTACAGATATTCTTGGAAAAGAACATTTTAATAGACTTTTATTTATTTATTTTGAATCCTCACCTAAGGCTATTTTTTTCATTGAATTTTATTTTTTAACTAGAGGCCCAGTGCACAAAAATCATACACGGGGGTGGGGGGTGTCCCTCAGCCCAGCCTGCACCCTCTCGCAATCCGGGACCACTGGCTCCTAACCGCTCACCTGCCTGCCTACCTGATCGCCCCTGAACACTCTGCCTGCCTGCCTACCTCATCACCCCTAACCACTCGCCTGCCTGCCTGATCGACCCTAACCACTCGCCTGCCTGCCTCATTGCCCCTAACCACTCATCTGCCTGCCTAATTGCCCCTAACTACTTGCCTGCCTGTCTCATCGTCCCTAACTGCTCACCTGCCTGCCTGATCACCCCTAACTGCCTCTGCCTCGGCCCCCACTGCCATGGCTTCGTCTGAAAGGACGTCCAGAAGGTTGTTCAGCTGTCTGGTCTAATTAGCATATTATGCTTTTATTATTATAGACTAGAGGCCTGGTGCACGAAATTTGTGCATGGGGGGGAGGCTCCCTCAGCCTGGCCTGCACCCTCTCCAATCAGGGACCCCTCAGGGGATGTCTGACTGCTGGGATCCCCTGCAGGGATCGGGCCAAAACTGGCAGTCAAACATTCCTCTCGCAATCCGGGACCGCTGGCTCCTAACCACTTGCCTGCCTGCCTGCTTGATTGTCCCCTAACTGCCCCCCTGCCAGCCTGGTCACCCCCCAACTGCCCCCCTGCCGGCCTGGTTGCCCCCTAACTGTCCGGAAGGAAGTCAGACGTCTGGAAGATGTCAAGTCGACCCAGTCTAATTAGCATAGTACCCTTTTATTAGTATAGATATATTTTTATTTAGTTCAGAGAGGGAGAGAGAGATAGAAACATTAATGATGAGAGAAAATTATTGATCGGTTGCCTCCTGCACACCTCCTCCTGGGGATCGAGCCCACAACCCAGGCATGTGCCCTTGATTGGAATCGAACCCAGGACCATTCAGTCCACAGGCTGACACTCTATCCACAGGGCCAAACTGGCTAGGGCTCCATTGAATTTTAGAGAGTGGAAGAGGAAGAGGGAGAGAGGGAGAAAGAAACATGGATGTAAGAAAGGTTGCTTCCTGCATGCTCCCCCACCAGGGCCAGAAATTAAACCTGCAACTCAGGTACATGTCCTTGACCAGGAATCAAACCCATGACCTTTCTATCTGGGGCTGATGCTCTAACCACTGTTCAGGGCCAGGGCCATAGACTTTAAAAATGAAAATGCTGTATAGTTATATTAAAGAATCTTTTAAAATAATGCATAATTCTACTCTTAATAACTTAATTTTGCAAATTATCATCTACATATGTATATATTTTACCAATTATAATTAGTGTATTTTCATATTTTTTTTTCACGGAACAGTCTCATAAGCTGTTTCCTGTTTCTACGTATCTTTCATAATGGTCATTTAAAAGCTGTATAATGTTGCACTTTGTTATTTACCATAATTTGCTAATTTAGTCCTTAATTAGCAAAAAAATTATCTTTATTGTTGAAAGTATTACAGATGTCCCCCTTTCTTTCCCCCATTGACCCCCCCCCACACATACACTATTGTTTGTATCCATGGGTTATGCATATATGCATATAAGTTCTTTAGTTAATCTCTCCCCCTCAGCCACCTGCCTTCTCTCTGAGATTCAGCAGTCTATTCCATGCTTCTATATCTCTGGATCTATTTTGTTCATCAGTTTATTTTGTTCATTAGATTTCTTGCTCATTTATTTTTATTTTTAGATTCAGTTGTTGATAAATATGTATTTGTTGCCATTTTATTGTTCATATTTTTTTATCTTTTTCCATTTGTTCAAACATAAGTTTCCTGTGTTTTTGGATTATTTCTTTAAAATAGATTTCCTGAGTCCTGGCTGGGTGGCTCAATTGAGTGGAGCGGTGTCCCATACACCAAAAGGTTGCAGGTTCAATTTCTGGTCGGGTGCATATGGGAGGCAACTGGTTGATGTTTCTCTCTCTTTCTCTTTCCCTTTCTCTCTCACTCTCTCTCGAAAAAAGAAAAAAATCAATAAAACATATAATTGGGTGAGGATTTTTTAAAAATAGATTCCCAGTAATGCATTACTGAGACAAGTGTGTGAACCTTGAAACATCATTTTGAAGGCAGTGTAATATTCTGCGAGATGGAGGTTTTTCTGGTTTATTGACTCATCCTCTTTATTGGGTAGAAGTCTTCCTGTTCCCAGTGTTTTGCTATTATAGATAACTAGAGGCCCAGTGCACAAAATTCGTGCACAGGTAGAATTCCTAGGCCTGGCTGGAAATCAGGGTCGATCGGGGCCTTCTGGCTGCTGGCTGGGGCCTTTCTTCATTTTGTGTCACCCCCTGGTGGTCAGCGCACATCATAGTGAGCAGTTGAACTCTCGGTCGAACTCCCAAGGGGACACTTTGCATATTATCCTTTTATATATATATAGACACCGTGGAGTATATATTTTTGCAAAACGCTTTTTTCATAATTAGAATTCTTAACCTTAGTGGTAGTTAGAAATAGAATTATAGTCTTAAAAAGGTCAAATTGTTTTTCAGAAATGATGATTTACATTCCAATTAATAATCAAGTGAAGTTGCCGAAACCGGTTTGGTTCAGTGGATAGAGCGTCAGCCTGTGGACTGAGAGGTCCCGGGTTAGATTCTGGTCAAGGGCATGTACCTGGGTTGCGGGCACATCCCTGGTGGGGGATGTGCAAGAGGCAGCTGATAGATGCTTCTCTCTCATCGATGTTTCTAACTCTATCTCTCTCTCTCTCTCTTCCTCTCTGTGAAAAATCAATAAAATATATTTTTTTAAAAAATCAAGTGAAGTTTATTAACAAATCAGTTTGTTTTATGATAGTCTTATATCCTTTGGGATGTTTTAAAACAACTCAACATTTGCCTTTTTTGAGGACTGGAACTTTCCTAGAAAGTAAAGGGTGGTTTGTATCATTTGGAATGGGAGAATCTCTCCTCCTTTGGTTCCTTCCTCCGTTGGAAAAAACAACAACACTGCTTAAAGGGCATTGTACCATCAGGGTCTTGCCCACACAATTTCTGTGCTGGTTTCTAACTAGCAGACGTGAGCATTGGCATCTTTTTCTACTCTCTTAGGTCATTGTCTGTCTGAAACGTAATTGTCCCAAAAGATCAGCCTTCCAAGTGAGCTATTTCTTCTATCCCATGCTTTTTTTCAAAATGACTTCTGTATTCTCTCCACTCTCCTAGACTCTAAATCCCACTTCTCTTGGCAGCATATTGACTGCATTAGTGACTCTGATGGTACAGTGCCCTTTAAGCAGATTTTTCCCAATGGAGGAAGGAACCATAGGAGGAGGGGTTCTTCCATCCCAAATGATACAAACCACACTTTACTTCCTAGGAAAGGTTCAGTCTTCAAAAGAAGGAAATGTTGGTTAATCCTCACCTGAGAAGATTTTTTCCATTGATTTTTAGAGAGAGAGGAAGGGAGAGGGAGACACAGAGAGAGAGAAACATCCATGTGAGAGAGACACATCAAATTGTTACCTCCCTCACATGCCCTGGCCAAGGCAGGGGATCGAGCCTACAACCCAGGTATGTGCCCTTGATCGATCCCTGGACCCTTCAGTCTGTGGCGGACGCTCTATCCACTGAGCCAAACCAGCTCGGGCAATGATATTTTTTTAAAGCAAGTTCTCAGAGATAAAATCACAGAAAAACTGATTATATCCATGTTGGTGAACAGGTAGGAAAATGGGCACTCCCCTGGGATGTTGGTGGGAGTCCAAGTTGGTAACATCTATTTGGATGTAATTAATCAGTAATTACCAAAGTTTTATATGCACCTACCCTGTGCATTTCCCCTGCTGACTTTAGAAAAATAAGAATGTTGATAGCTGTTTCATAATAATGTCATTAAGTGTCTAGGACGTGGTGGTGGTGGTGGTGGTGGTGTCTTCTACTCTATGAGGAAGCTCCATGAAGCCACATTCAAGTAGGCTTCGTACCCAGAACAGTGCCAGGGGGCAGTGTGGGTCAAAGTAAATGTCATGATTCTTTCACCACATAGGACGAAAGGTTTTACCACTGTCCTTCGTAAGGTGGAAACTGTGGAGGGTCGCTCAAGCCCCTGCAGACATTGGGAAGGCACCTCTGAGGACCTCCCTCCTTTCCTCTGCTTTTGGGTCCTAGACCAGCAGTGAGATTCTGCTCTATGAAATATTCATAAAATTCAATTGACCATAAACCACTTTGTAAATGTAAGTGCTGTAAGTGATCCAAGTTATATCAACAGCTTTTTGAGAAATTGAACAAGGAAAAGGGATTTAAGGGAATGGGATGCAGGGAGCCAGCCTTGCCATTTTCAAACCGTAATCAATGGGCCATGGGCCTGCATTATGTAATTTCAGAAATGACTGATGCCCGGACTGATTTTGAGCACTGAGAGAGGGGCCTCATGCCAATATCAGTCCGTCTTTCTACGTTACACAGATTATGTGACTTTTAAAATCCCCGTTTTTATTTTATAGTCATGTTGTTTCCGGCTGTAAAGCCATGAGAATCTGTCCTCAAGACCGTCTTCTCCCCTCAGATGCTAAGGAGGTCAGTCACTGAAGCCCAGCTGGCGTCCAGGCAAGACCAGGAAGGTTCCCGGTCCAGGGCCCTGCAGGACCGCTCCCCTGCCCACTCCCTGACTCACGGGGCCAGAGCTTTTCGTCGTTAGAAAATTCTCTGAGCTTATGCATATGCGTTTTTTTCCATCCAGCCAACAAACCTTTGTTCAGCTGTCTGGAGCCCCCAGAATATATCTACTCTTTGTACCCTCACGTATTGTGGATGGCCACCCCTTGCCCCACCCTGCTCAAGTCATTTCCTTTTCATCAGACAGGATTCTTAGAATTTTTGCTGTCCTGGTTACCCACTCTTCTCTGTAGAATAGTATGTGGACCATCGAGCCTCCCTTACCCCAGCCCCAACCCATCCCCCCTTGTTCATAATAATGGCTTTCTGATCATGGATCCTAAAATTAGGTCTGTTCATGTGTTAGTTTACAAACAAAAACCCCCAGAGTTGATCTTAAGTGAAAGATGGAACATCTGTTCTTCTGAAATCTTTTCCCTTTCAGCACATTTTTTCAACCCAGATCACACTTGGAATTCTGACTCTGTCCGTCTTATCTAAAGCCTTCATCTCTCCCAGCCTGGTGTTCGGATAATTTGAAAAGACTGCCTGCCGACTGCTGATGTATTTACCCAGCTCAGGGCTTGAAGAGGGTGACAAATCCCTCATAACGAGGTTTGCCAAGTGCCTGCTGGCAGCCAGCAGATTCAAGCCTGAATCCCCCGGGAGAAGGGAGAAGGGAGAAGTACAAAACATTGAACCTGGCTGCTCCAGGCGCGCCTGCGCGACCCCGGGTCAGAGGAGCTTTGGTTTGACCATTGACATGTAAATGGCGAGGGGCTGAGGCTGATACCCGCCAGACCCTCTCGCCTTCCCACCAACCACACAAAGGCCCAGGCTTTGTCTTTGTGAGGCCCTCAGCATCCTGGCCGCAGAGGTAAGTCCCCTTATCAGCTCTGTTGTAAGGCTGTTCTGTTTGGGACTGGGACTGTGGACTGGAAGGTTCTCCCAGCCATATGCCGTGGGAGTGGTCCCTTTGGAATACACTCTGTCTTGGAGTGGACTTAGGCCCTGTAAGGGTTTTCCTTGTTAGAAATGAAAAAGAATACTACTAAGTAATTACTACTGTGATTTGATGGGAGGAGCAGAGTCCTATTTGCCCATGTGTATGTACCTATACAAGATTTGATGCCAGGTTCAAAGTACTTTTTGAATTTTACCTGAAATTTCTGTAGAATACTTTTATTTTTGGCACTGTGTTTTCTGCAGTCCTATTCTGCCTGTCCCTCTCCCTCCCTCTAGTTCTCTCCCCTCCCTATCTTTTTTCCTATCTCTAACATTCCTTCCCTTCCCTTCTCCTTCCTTTTCCTTGCAGTGATGATAAATTGTAACTCGTAAAAGTATCTCTGTGAAGGAAAAATTATTCACCATTAGAAGAATGATGAATAAACTACTACCAAGGAATGGTTATGCCAAAGTCTCTTCTGAAACTTCAGTGCAAGAGCTCACATGGTGCTAGTGTCCTCAGATTAACATGGGACTTGTAAAATTTGTGGTGCTGTTACCGCATGGTAACATGTCATGCTTTGGACTGATTTTGTTATAAGCCCTTTAAGAACTAGCAAGGAATTATTTAAAATCTAAATTTAGATTTCACATTCAGAGGAAAATCTTGATGACAAAAATCTTGAAGTCAAAGGCTTTATGTAGGACTCACTTCCCTGACTGCTTATAGAGATGGTGCTTTTAGGAAAACATTTTCTTAATAAAATGCAAATGGTTCCAGATCTCTCTTTCTTTCCCTTCCTCTAACCCCTTCCTCTTCTCCTCTCTCCCCCCTCATAGAAACTCTTTGCAGTATGAATTCAGTACGTAGTGCATCCTGAAGCTTTAAATATGGATTGGTGGTTGCTAGATCAGACACTGTTTTTGTCTTTTAAAGTAATTATAGTAATAGAATTGTCTTTATACCAGAATACCCATAATGAGATTGAAAACAAAAAAAGTTTATACAATCACTCTTAGATCCAGACGCCATAAATCCTATCATTAAGTGGGAACTCTATTCTTAACTTTTAAGTGTCTCTTGCTGTAATGAGCATTATTAGGGGAGCTTGGTGCAGTGGAAGGAACACAAAGCTAAGTGTTATGAGGCATGGGATCCTCCTCTGGCTACCTAGTATTTCCCAGTGTCTCGCTCAGTGCCTAACACCCTGGTCTCAATAAAAATTTTAGTCTGAATTGAAAGAAGTGTCAGTATTTCAGTCTTGAGGTTCTTACAGATTTATTTATTTTTAAAAAATTTTTTTATTGATTAAGTTATTACATATGTGTCCTTATCCCTATGTTACCCCCTATCCCCCCCACTCATACCCTCACCCCCCTGTTGTCTCTGTCCATTGGTTAGGCCTATATACTTGCATATAAGTCCTTTGGTTGATCTCAGGGGAAACATTTTAAATTGTCACAATGTATGGGTACAAGATTTCTACTAGAAATCTTGACATGCCACCCGGCCAGTGAATAATTGGCCCACTCCAAATGCCAATGGCATCCCCACTGAGAAACACTGGACCAGACGATCACTACGGCTCTTCCCTATTTCTCCCAAGTTTATAAGTGGGCATTGAAAACTTCTAAATTGATGTTGAACTATTGCACTTAGTGTCTGCATCTCACACTTAGCATTAAACTCGGCGTTTCTGGGAGTGGAGTCAGGTCTGGTCATGCTGGCTGAGGACTCATGGATTGGCCCCTTGGATTCAGAGCTTTATTGCTGGGGCCATTCCCAGCTCTGAGCATAGGAACTCACTGTTACTGTTCAAGAGGAGGTGCAGAGCCTGGTCTGGGTTTTGTGCTTGGCTTTGGCTTTTCCCTCATGTCTTCCTCCCTCAAAGGGAAATAGGGGTTCATTGTGGCCACAAGCCTGGCCTCCAGGCCTGAACTTTTTCACTGTAGAAAACGGCCGGCGGCTGCCTCAGCAGCTGTCTCATGGGTTGAGACCTGCTCTGCGGCTGGGACGTGTCTGTCTGTCGGGAAGGGGGTCATTGTGCAGGCAGGTGCTGCCAGGCAGATCCACCCACCTGTTGTCACAGGCCAGAGGCTTTGATGAGATGGAAAGGGAGTTGGGCTGGAAGAAAGATTCTGGGCAGTCTGAATTCTTACATAGTTTTTATTTGACAGTGTGATTAAATTACTTTTTATTTGACAGTGAAGTGCTATTAAATCAAAGTCCCACAAGAAAGCTTCTCTCAGGATTATCTTTTGCTAGAAAGCAGTAGAGAAGTGAGCTATTAAATCTTACCAGAATTTGCTGTGATGTTGTACATCTATGTAACGCTTAATAACTAGAGTGTAAGATTACCTGGGACATATATTTAATTGATGTGTTGTTTTTAATTACAAAAATTATTTATTTATTAAAGAAATTTCAAATAATTAAGAAAAGTATCAGCAATCACTACATTTTGACATATATCCTGCCAATCTTAAAATTTTTACAAAAATGAGGTTATAGTGTACTAGTGGCCCATTGTACGAAGATTCGCACAATAAGCCTTCCTTCCCCTGGCTGCCAGCACTGGTTTTCCTCCGGTACCTGGGACCCAGGCCTTTGGTCCGGCCGCAGCAGTGAGGCTTGGCTTCTCTGCTCCAGCTGCTCCCAGCCCCTCCTTTTTTTTTTTCCCAGCCCCTCGAGCGGAGCCCAGGGCGGGCTGGAGGCCTGGGTCGCCCCCAGGCCCCAGGCCCCCAGCCCCTCCTTGAGTGGAGTACAGGGCCTGCGGGAAGCTTGGCTTCCTCTGTCGCTGGAAATAACCCAAGCCTCCTGCTCGCTCCAGTTCTGTGGCCGCCACCATCTTCAGTCATCTTCAGTCTTCGCTCTGCGCCTGCGTATGCAAATTAACCACCATCTTTGTTGGGTTAATTTGCATAGTTGCTCTGATGGGCTGGTGGGTGTAGCAGAGTGATGGAGTGATGGTTAATTTGCATGTTTCTTTTTTATTAGTGTAGATGGGAGTTTTTTTTGTTTTAAAATGTATTTTTATTGATTTCAGTGAGGGAGAAAGAGATAGAAACATAAATGATGAGAGAGAATCATTGATCAGCTGCCTTCTGCACATCCCTCACCAGGGATCAAGCTCACAACCCAGGCCCTGACTTGGAATCGAACCGTGACCTCCTGATTCATAGGTCAACATTCAAGCACTGAGCCACATCAGCCAGGCTACAGTGTATGTTTTATAATCTGCTTTGTATACTATCTCATGAACATGTTTCTATAACATAGATATTACATAGTTTTACATGACTACTGGCGATCCATTGAGGGGAAGAGCACAAACTCTAGCATCAGACTCTGGGTTTATACCTCAGCCCTGCCTCTAATTAGCTGGGAAAATTATTTAATTTGTTCTACTCTTTTAAAAAATTAGGAGAATAATAATAATACTCACTACATTGGGGTGCTGGGAGAATTAAATGAGATAATAGATGTAGAGTGCTGAGAATAGAGCCTTGCATAAAGTAAGCACTCAGTGTCTGAGATATCATTATCTTGTCAACTTCAGCATCCTTATATGACTATACCATCTCTGCTAACCAATCCCCTGGTATTAGACATTCTTGCAACTAAATCCTTTCTGACATCCAGAGTAATTACTTTCACATCAGTTACTAAAAGAGGAATTTCTGAGTCAAAGAGCACACAACAATTTGAGGCTTTGGATACATATTGCTGAATTTCTTTCCAGGAAGCTTGTCTTGATATTTACTTCTACCAACTTTTAGCTGAATTAAAAAATTCAGCTTGGTTTTCTTTGAATGTCCCACTGCTCTAAGACCTCCCTTTTCCAATAATTGGGAATATACACTCAGTTAATATTGCTTTAGGGCAAGCATAATTAAGGAAATCAATGAGCCACAAGACAAATTCAATAAAGCATTCCATCTATATATATAAAAGCCAAGCATCCAGAATGCTGGAAGACTGGTTGCTATGATGCACACTGCGGTGGCCAACCACCAGATCAGGGCCCTGATCGGCCCCCTCCAACTTCCTGCAGCCCCTCCCCGCCCTGGTCTGTCCCCGCCCCCGATCGGCCCCCCCACATTGGGGGCAGGGCTGGCCAACCTTCTGTGTCCCCTGCCCCCCGCTGGCCCGGCCCTGATTGGCCCCCTCAGAGCAGGCTGGCCGGACCCCACCCGTGCACAAATTCGTGCACTGGGCCTCTAGTAGTCAAATGAAAAACAAGGTGGATCACCTGCCACTGGTATTTTCTATGCTCCAGCTTCTCTCCATTGATTGAAAATTCTTTGTGTGAAAATATGTGAATGTGTAACTCATAAGTGCTCTTTTCCCCCTCCCGCCCCATTTAACCTCTAGACATACTGGAAAGAAAAAAATTACCTTCAGTAACATGATAGGAAATGTATACAAAATTATATATAATTTGTAGAACGTTAAGTTAGTCCCTTTATTCTGTGATATGTGAAAATTACTTATTTCATTGCATTTTTACATTTAGCATGAAGAAGTTGTTGCAAACTGGTATTTACAAAGACGGGATCCATAGTGCACCCTGTGCTACCTGACTTGGTAGTGAGTGCTTGGCCCAGGTGCCTTGTTCAGCATGTCGTGCTACCAATTCTTGTGTGATGACTAAACCCCCACCCCATCTCTGTTTGGATGACTGAGACCCCTTCGTACAGCCTACCTGGCCTTTATGTATATCTGGGGCAGTGATGTTAGAGGAAGCCTGCTTCTGTTTTGTTCTCAGCAGTCCACCCACCTCCATTTGATTATAAACACAAATGCCAGTGTGAACATTTAAACCACATGACCTAACACAATTATGAGGGAGACATCTAGATGATTCAAAATATGTTCCATTTGGATTCTCATCGAGAACACAAAATGTAAAAATTCTCAAATCTCTGAAAATACATCTTAGGACCCCAGAACTATACTTAGGAAAGACTGACGTGGTTGACAGACACTGTCCAAGGTACTGTTTGATAATTATTGGCATTTAAAAAAGAAATATAGGTAATCTTTTGATTATGTCTTTGAATTGAACACTTGTTTCATTTTTGCTCAAGAACAGTGGCATTCACACTTTGGTTTGTGACCCACAGTAAGAAATGTGTTTTATGTTGTAACCCAGTATGTACATATCTATAATCTTAAAAGCGTAATATGCTAATTAGACCAGACAGCTGAAGGACCTTCCGAATATCATTCCAGACATCCTTCTGGACGAAGCCGCAGCGGTGAGGGCCGAGGCAGAGATGGTTAGAGGCGATCAGGCAGGCAGGCGAGCAGTTAGGGGCAATCAGGAAGGCAGGCAGGCAGGCAGAGTGGTTAGGGGCGATCAGGCAGGCAGGTAGGCAGGCAGAGTGGTTAGGGGTGATCAGGGAGGCAGGTAAGTGGTGAGGGGCAATCAGGCAGGCAGGTGATTAGGCAGGTAGGCAAGCAGTTAGGGGCGATCAGGCAGGCAAGCAGAGTGGTTAGGGGTGATCAGGCAGGCTGGCAGTGGTTAGGGGCAATCAGGCAGGTAGGCAGGTGAGTGGTTAGGAGCCAGGGTCCCGGATTGCAAGAGGGTGCAGGCCAGGCTGAGCCCCCCCTCCCATGCACAATTTCATGCACCGGGCCTCTAGTACAAATATAAACACACACACACACAAGTGAAACAAGTGTTTCCCAAAATACATGCAGTGTATTTTGACATTTTCTATTTCATTCTTTGTAATGTTGCTTGTGACCCACTAACTTATTTCATGACCTGCAAATGGGTCTGACCTGCAGTTTATAATTGTGTCCCAGTGTGGTTTGTTGTTGGGTGCGAGCTGATGGTAACCTTGGCAGGGACTTGCGTCTTTTTTCACTGGAGAAGCATGTTGCCTTCCTCCTGGTGCTGGGTCCAGGGCAGGCTGTCCTTGCCCAGACATCACCTCTAGAGCAGTCTCAGTTCTGTGGGGCTGGGCACAAAGTGGAGGCAGAGTCCCTTGTGTTGGCTGCCTGGGCACTTCAACAGCTTTGCTTTAATTTTCATCCTTCCCTGGACTGGCTGCTGCAGCTGACAGCTCTGCCCGAGAGGGGAGTTTTAAACAAAGGCGATAATTCACTTTGAGGGCCCCTGAATCATGTCTTTGTCTCTGCTCTTGACAGAAGAGAAGGAAGTTGTTCATTATTAAGGATGCCAGCTGCCCATGGATTGATATATCTGTAGCCAGCCCTGGCTCACTTTCAAGAAGGTAGAAAGCTGGCTCCCCAGTTGGTGTGTTCTGAAGGGATCCAGGAAAGATTTTCTTCAAAATGTCTACTCATTTCCCTGTGTCTAAAATTTTATTATTAGAAGTCCATTGTTTTAAATCTTTTTGGTTTTTTGGTCTTCCAGAATTCCAGATCAATATAAAAATATCCTTAGGAAAGAGAATACCTTAGGAGGGTATCAGATAACATTTAATGGGGATTTAGACAGCCACTGAGAGAGAACAAGGGATGGGGGTGCAGGAGGGGGCATAGGGAGCCTACAGGTCTGTGAACAGGAATGGAGTAAGTTTGTGTCTAATGGTAATTCGAAAGCTACTTGAAATTATTGAGCTCTTTAAACATTTTAATGAGAATTTTATGAAGAACCTGGTGGCTTGGGGTGGACTTGAGTAGGGCTAGAGATGAGGGAACTGACATCCACCAAAGGAGACCAGAACTCTTCGGATCGTTTGGCCTGCTCAGGAGTTACGAGGCCTGCATTGTCCGTTGGGTTTGTGTTTTGTTTAAGAAATATGTTCCGTGTAGACAACAGGACTAAAGCACACTACGCACGGTTCACATTGTATTTTGCTTAATGCCTTGCAAGCACCTTGCATTTATTTAGCCATTTCCCCTCAATCGTAGCTTTGTTTTGTGTTTAAACCAGTTTAAAACTGGCCAGTTTTGCATGATTTACTTTTCACCCGTCTGTCTGGCATGCTTCTAACATCAGAACCCCCTAGCTCAATAATAGCCAGTGTGCATACTCTGTAGTATTTTCCACACGCTGCCACTGTAGTGATCTTATAGCCATTGTAGTGATGGGCACGGGACTTGGCCAACATGGCGTAGTACTCTTTCAGATTTGCTCAAGGCTGGGCAGGTGTTGGCAAGGGTGACCAGCTTCACTGTGCCTTGTCTGATCATCTTCAGAGTCGGCTTGTACCCCAGCACGTACTTTCCACTTCCCATAACAAGTTGGAGCCTAGAATTGATGGACTCAGGAGACTTTTTCATCTTCTTTGCGGCCACCATCTTCCTGCCTTAGATGTGGGATGGCAATGTGAGCAGCCGCCAAGGTGGCTGGGGAGCGAGAAAGGAGCCTTAGCTTTCTGATTGGTCAGCTCACTGCATTCCCTTGCATGCCAGTTTGTTTTGTCAGTTATTGGTGATCATAGAATTTAGAGCTGAAAAAAGACCTTAGCGATCACCTGGATAAGTGTTTTCCTGTGGTGATTAAGTCAGCACTTACTCTTTATAAGTTACTGATAGAGACTGTTGGTTGACTGGGTGAGAACCCTGTAAATATTGATCTTCCCTATCAAGCATTGTGCAGTATGCAGGTGTGCGATTCTTCCTAATGAGTAGCAACATACACAATACATTTCAGTGATACAGATATATTCATTCTTTTCTTTGCCAAATATCAGTTGTCAATTAAGCATTTACTGTTTATAAGTTCTGCAGTTGGAGGTACAACGGTGAGTGAAACATGGACCCTGCCCTCCGAGATGCTGTAGGGATTCAGGCACAGACAGTCACCGTGACAGTGTGGTGGCTGCCGTGATGAGGAGCTGTGGTTCCTCCTCCTTACCCTGGTGAGCGCTCGCTCTGGGAGACCCCACTTTGGAAAACATTGGGCTGACTGGATTCTGCTGCACTAGCACAGCTGACGAGCAGTTACAGGGTGTCTGTGAGAGGACAGAAAGCCACCCTCTGAAGTTTAGGAAACAAGACCAGGAAGGCTTCTGGTGAATGCTGTTATCTCAGATTGGCCTGTGTAGTGGATTGAATAGCAGCTTCTCTGCCCCCCCCCCCCCCCCCCCAAAAAAAAGATATGTCTGTGTCCTTATCCCTGGAACCTATGAATTTGTCCTTATTTGGAAGGAGGGTCTTTGCAGATGTGGTTAAGTGAGATTTTGAGATGAGTTGATTCTGGATTATCTGGGTGAGCCCTAAATCTAATGGCAAGTGTCCTTTAAGAGTGAGGCAGGGGTGCCTGGCTGGTGTGGCTCAGTGGTTGAGCATTGACCCATGAACCAAGAAGTCACTGGTTCAATTCCTGGTCAGGGCACATGCCTAGGTTTCAGGCTTGATCCCCAGTAGGGCATGCAGGAGGCAGCCGGTTGGTGTTTCTGTCTCTCGCTTCCTCTCTAAAGTCAATAAAAACATATTTTAAAAAAAGAGTGAGTCAGGGAGAGATGTGACACAGATGGAACAAAGAGGCCAGGTGTCCAGGTAAGCAGAGTTGGGGTGAGGCAGCCACATGTCGAGGAACGCTGTAGCCACCGAACGGCAAGGACAGGATTTTCCACAGGAGCTTCCAGAGGGAGCTCGGCCCTGCCAACCCCTTAGTTTTGGACTTCTAGCCTCCTGAACTGTGAGAGAAGACATTTCTGTTTTAAGCCGCCAACTTTCTGAGTACATAATTTGTTATGGCAGCCCTAGCAGACTAATGCAGCCTGGATTTCGATAGTCAGGAACTTCTGAAGGGAGGGCCTTTTCTGGAGAGAGTGCAGGGACTGGAGGCAAAGCCCTGTTTGAGAAGAGAGAAGCTAGCGGTGCGGCTGGAGCTCAGGTTTAGTGAAAGGGAGTCACAGGAGATAGGGCTAGAAAGCTTGTGTCTGACTCCTTGCCTTTGTGGGGGTTTGAGTAATGCCTTGTTTACAAAGGATCATTTGTTAGTTCACTGTACTGCCTCTTAGGTAGTGTCTCTTAACACTGGTGACCAGGCAAATAATACAGGATGAGGTTTGTTGATTGCTCAGGTGGTTACGCTCTTGTGGATATATGAAGATTGCAAATGTTCTTTTTTTTTAAAAAAAAAAATTTATTGGGGTGGTCAATGTTCTTGATTGTTGCCCCCCTGGAAAGGTGGCATTAGTCACTCACTACATCTTGTTTTTGAACTTGTCTTTCTCACTGAATTTTCCTAAAAGGATTTATTTTCATGGGATTTTATGTCCTTGAAATGATCATTTAATGTAAAATAATTTCTGTGACATGTAATAAACATCTTTAAACCAGATAAAGAAACACAAAACTACTCCGGTGCTGCTTTCAGAGATCCACGAGTTCCTATTCTAGAACAGACATTCTCCACATCACACGCTTTCTTCTGGGAGAACTGGACATTGGATACCTTTTTATTTTCTATAATGAGATAGGATTTAGGAGTGAGTACATTTTGAGACCTAATTAAATTTTTATTTCTTTGGCTTGAGAATAGCAGCTCAAGGTCTTGGGTCTATTCAGCTGTCTTTCTAACCTGCATTGATATCTTCTTGTATCTTCACTCTCCCCACCCCCTAAATCTCAGGTATACTCATGTTTTATGATTTTTATTTTATTTGTTTGTTTGTTTGTTTAGAGACAGAAGAAGGGAGAGGGACAGAGAAACATCCATCAGTTGCCTCCCATATCTGCCCTGACTGGGAATTGAACCTGCGACCCCTTTCGTGCATGGGGACAATGCTCCACACTGGCCAAGGCATGTTTTATAATTTTTAATGATTAGTTTTTATTATAAAAATAATTCAAGCTTATTGTCAAATGTCAATAAGGTTTGAATATATGGCTCTTTAACCCTTTGACTGGTTGCAGTACCCCCATCTCACTTTTCTATCATTTGAATGTTTGTGTTCTCCCCAAATTCGTATGTTGAAGCCTAATGCCCAGTGTGTGGTGGTGCAGGTGGGGCCTTTGGGAAGTGATTGGATCATGAGGGTGGAGACCTCATGAGTGGCGTTATTGCACTTCTATAAAGACTCTCTTGTCCCTTTTACCGGCTGAGGACCCAGTGAAAAGGCCCATCTATGAACCGGGAAGCAGGCTCTCCAACACCAGCCTTCTGCTCTGCTGCTTTGACCTTGGCTGCAGAACTGTGAGGAATACATGTCTGTTGTTCATTAGCCACCCACTCTGTGGTATTTTGTTATAGCAGCCTGAACAGGCTACGACGTACCTCTATCCCTGTGTTACTTTCCTGTGACTGTTGAACAAACCACCATAAGCTGGATGGCGTAAAACAATAGGAATTCCTTCTCTCACAGTTCTGGAGACCAGAAGCCCAAACTCAAGGGGTTGGCTAGTCGAGCTCCCTCCGAAGCCCAAGGGGAGAGTCTGTTGGTTCCTTGGCTCCTGCAGCTTCTGGGTGTTGCAGGGATCTCCTGTCTTGAGGTCACATCACTCCAGACTTTGCCTTTGTCTCCACATTGCTGTTTCCTTTTCTGTGTCTCTGTGTGTGTCCCAAAACTTCCTCTGCCTCTCTTATGAGGATTCATGTGACTGCATTTGGGCCCAGTAAAGTAATATCTACTCTTTCACCATATAAAATAATACAGATTCCAGGTATTAGGACATGGACATAACATTTTGGGGGCCACCATTTAAATCACTACCATTATTAAAGAAAAAATTATTGACACTGGTTACAATGGTAAGGAAGACTTTATTCAGGACTATTGTGGTAGGTGTCAAGACTAATGCAATAGGGGAGAGAGACCAGGCTCAACTCTGAATACAACAAGAACAAGTGGGGATTTATAGCCAAGGAAAAGGGAGGGGAGGAGTTGGGGAGAGATGAAAAATTACTAAGGGTAGGGAGTATTCTAGCTAAATTAACAGGATTCTTCCTGAAGGCAGGCCAGGGTGATCAGATATCATATAAGGAATGGGGAGGGATAAGGAATTTGATCAGAGTTTGAAGGTAAGCAGATATCAGGGTGGGAGTATTCTCTCTGAATTGACATAGCAGGATTCTTACTAAAACTTGGGGCCAAGGTACATTTGGTCAAGGAGAAGGTCTTTGTCACAATCCCCTACGCAGTGTTTTTTAGACTAAGGAAGACCGTAAAAGCAAACTCAGGTCATGAGCAGCCATGCTTGTGCTGGTGGGGGAACTTTGGAACTCCGTGCAGTACCTGCCTAATTGGAAAGTGGCTCCATGCTAGACTCTCTTCTCTCCTGCCGGCATTCTCTCTAGCCTCTCCAGACCGCCTAGTAGTGTAGACATGCCACCTTCGTTAGAGGGCCGGACTACAGATCACTGTGGTCCCCAGCCTCCCATTATAAAGCGGCCTGGCTCTGCCTGAATGTTATTGTTTGGATTCATTCTACAGGGAAAATAAAACACCCATGCTGGCCGAAGTTAGGAAACTCATTGCAACGTCAGAGAGAATTTTAGATAAATTACTGTGTGGGAAGAGGAAGTTTTGGACCCAGACTGGCGACATTTGGCAACTGATAAGAAGCCCCATGGCCATTCCAAGGACCCAATTTGGCATGAACCCTGTGGCTGGAGGTGGGGTTGGGTGGGGCAAAGCTGGCCCAACGTTAGGAGTCTGTGGAAAGAGATGTGGGAGGAATCTCTTCTGTAGTAAGGGAGGAGGGATCTGCCTCAAACCCCAGATTGACCAGGTCTGAGCCCAGTCCAGATCTGTTGCCGGACTCACTTCTGAGAAAGTAGATGCTGGCCTCTGTCCTGCCCCAGACAGGTAGTAAATAAATGGAATCAGCTCAACAGCCCTCTGAGTAGCTCCTGTTGGTACTTCAGGGAATGAGAGGCCCTGCTCTCGGAGTATTTTCCAGGGGAAACATACCTCGGAGACACTGCGGGTTCAGTTGGTTCCAGACCACCACAATAAAACAAATATCACAGTAAAGCAAATTACACTATTTTTGTGATTTTCCAATGTACATAAAAGTTATGTTTACACTACACTGTAGTCTGTTAAGTGTGTAATAGCATTATGTCTAAAAAACAGTGAATATACCTTACTTTAAAATACTTTATTGCTAAAAACTTCTAATCATCACCTAAGCCTTCAGCAAATTATCATCATTTTGCTGGTGGAGGGTCTTACCTGGATATAGGTGGCTGCTCACTGACCAGGGTGGTGGCTGTGGCAGTTTCTTAAAATATGACAACAGTGAAGTTTGCGACATCGATTGACTCTTCCTTTCATGAACGATTTCTCTGTGGCATGTGACGCTGTTTGATAGCATTTCACCCACAGTAGAACTTCTTTCAAAACTGGAGTCAGTCCTTTTTCAACTACATTTATATGATATTTTAAATTTTTGTTGTCATCTCAACAATCTTCACAGTCTCTTCACCAAGAGTAGATTTCATCTTAAGAAACCACTTTCTTTGTTCATCCATAAGAAGCAACTCCTCGTCCGTTAAAGTTTTATCATGAGATTGCAGCTATTTGGTCACATCTTCAGGCTCCACTTCTAATTCTAGGTCTCTTACTGTTTCCACCACATCTGCAGTTACTTCCTTTGTTGAAGTCTTGAACCCCTCAAAGTCATCCAGGAGAGTTGGAATCAGCTTCTTCCAAACTCCTGTTAATGTTGATATTTTGACCTCTTCCCATGAGTCACAAATGTTTTTTGTTTTTTATTGATTTTATTTATTATTAAATATATTTTTATTAATTTCAGAGAGGAAGGGAGAGGGAGAGAGAGAGAGAAACGTCAATGATGAGAGAGAATCATTGATCGGCTGCCTTCAGCATGCCCCCCACTGGGGATTGAGCCCACAACCCGGGCCTGTGCCCTTGACCGGAATTGAACCCGGGACCCTTTAGTCCACAGGCTGATGCTCTATCTACTGAACCAAACCAGCTAGGGCAGTTTTTTAAATTGATTTTAGAGTGAGAGGAAGGAAGAGGGATGGAGGGAGAGAGAGAAACATGGATGTGAGAAACATTGATTGGTTGCCTCCCTCACGTGCCCCGACCAGGGATCGAATCTGAAATCTGGGTATGTGCACTAAAATGTTGTTTGATAGGTTTCAGGAACACTAAAAAGAGGGGTTAGTAGGCTTTTTTTTTTTTTTTTTTTAACTTAGCAGTTTCATTTGGGAAGATAATAGTTGAATGACAGAATAGAATATTGTGTGTGAAGGAGTGTGGGGTCATCTGGAATATGTAGAAGGTGTGGTTGTCTTGGAGTAAGGACTGTCAGAGGGCAGAATAAATCACCAGCCAGAATCCTGTTTATAATGAGCCTGTAGGACACTAACTGAAGTCAGTGTATAAACTCCGACAGGTAGGCAGATGCCGTGCTATCTGGGACCAGACCCAGGAAATCTGTCTCTTTCCCACTTTCTCTTTCAGGGATGTGCCCTCGGGAATTTTGAAATTTAAATTCTGTCTGTTTTTCAGGTGACAATGAACAGACTTTCCTTAAATTCCAGAGGCTGGAAGCAGAGGCCCCTGTCACTGGACAGCTTCTGGTCCCCTGAGGAGCAGCCCAGGGGCTGAGCCCTAGAGCTCCCATCCCTGCCTCCCGGAGACAGCCAGGTGCCACGCTCTTGTTTTTCTTCCCCTTACGCAGAGTGAGACCCCAAGGCCAGGGGTCAGAGGCTGTTTGCCCTGCTATATCCAAGATAGAAATGCTACCCTGCAGTTCCTGGCACCAAATAGTGGAAATGGGATATACCGTGGTTAGAAAAATGCAATACCATGAGGTACTGTTTTAATAAGGAAAAAATGCATTGAACATCAAGAAGGACTGGCATTGGAAAGGACCTGGCTCTGTCACCAGGTGCGTCTTCTGTGAGCCTCTGCATTTCTGTGTTCTCACCGGGAATAGGGGTGATAGCGTAACAACCAGGTCCCGGGTCCCAAGGGAAGACTAAAGGGGATCCGGGATGAAAAGCACTTTGGCACTGGCAGATGGCTGTACCCAAGTTATTATTGTTCTCATTAGAGCAGTGGTGCTTTTAGTGGTTTTGAGCATTCATAATAGACTGTGGGGTCATAGTTCAGGTTTCTGTTGATTCCTGTTGTATTTTAATTTATTAGGTCCTGCTGAATTTACTTCAGGCCAAGGCAGTGGGATGAATAAGTAATACAGATAATAGGGATGCACTTAGCAAAGCCAGAAGAGGACACTGACCCAGCTTAGTCATAATTTTTCCAGCCCAGAAAAGCACAGCTCTTACCGTATCTAAGAGACACCAACGTTGGTGGGAATGTGCACTAAGATGGGGCTTGCAGTTGAGGCCAGTTCTTAGGAATAGCTTTCTCCCCGGCCCCCCACACACATGTCATGATTGCAAAGCACATCATCATCCGAATGCTTCTTATTGAGGTTGACTTCTCTTTACACAGTCCGTAAATCCTACCTACAAAATCAAGACTTAGGCTTGTCTAATCGTTTTCTCTAGTAGAAGCACCAGACTTGTTTCTAAGTATTTCCAGTGTTTGCCCTTTAAGGAACCCATGCTTATAAAAACAAATACTTTTTTTCAGCAAGACCTTTCTGTGTCTTCTTCCCTCCACAGCTTAAGCTCCAGTCAGTGGGGTTCCATCCCATTTGCGTTCAAAAGGGAAATGTCTTCTTGGAAAACACTGCACACCCCACCCCACACGTCAGTGTCGGGTTGCTGGGAACTTCTAAAGCTAACTACAACATTCTTTAGACGCACACTCCTTTGAAGAGCTCAGCAGGACCCCAGCCAAGAGAATGCTCCCGTATTCAGAGCAAGGCATTTACACCCTCCTCACTAACCCACAGGCATCTCTCTGGAAGGAAACAAAACATAAAATGCCTGTCAACTGGATATCTGCAGAATCTTTGCATTAAAGCAAAGTACTTATTTCAGTAACTTGGGGAGGGCCTTTGGGGCGACATCCATTTGGAGATGCTTGAAAATAACCTTTCTCACCCTGGAGCGAGTGGGCAGAGGTGCTTTGCATATTTAGTGCTGTAACTAAGGTGCTTCTTCATTCCTTTCTCACTGAAAAAGCTTTGTGGTGCTGGTGTCTTTTGTGGTGATGGGTCTTCAGCTGAAGGAAGTCATCTCCAAAAAAACAAATGAAGCCATGAGTTGAGCGTGCAGATAACATTATGCCCCATCCTATCACTGACCCACAGGATTTCTCTTCTTTTAATGGGCCTGGTTTGCTGGATTGTTTCTGTGGTTTCCACGGAAAGTTCTCATTAGTAGCCACTGTACTCAGCAGTCATCTAGGTCCTGCATTCTTGTAACATTAAATTACATTTGCCCTAAAATTTCTTTTGATTCCACTTCTTTCACCGTTTATCAGATGGCTGTGGCTCTCTCATGAGGCCTGCTACAGTTCTTTACAACAACAGAAGTTATGATTGTAGTCCGATCAGGGATTTACGCTGCCTGTTTACTTTTAAACATTTTTGTTTGTTTCAAACATATGTTTTTATTGACTTTAGAGAGGGAGGAAGGGAGAGGGAGAGAGAGAAACACTGATGTGAGAGAGAAACATCGATTGTTGCCTCCTGCACGCACCCCAACCAGGGATCAAACCTGCAACCTGGGTATGTGCCCTGACTGGGAATTGAACTGGCGGCGACCTTTCAGTGCCTAGGGTGATACTCAACCAACTGAGCCCCACTGTCCAGGGCTATGTTTTTATTTTAAATAATATAACATTCCCATAATTAACATAACCATAATAAAAATTACCTACCTAATTATCCTGCAGAATAATCATTTCAGCATCTCAGTAAAGATATGAAAAGAAGTAAGTCCAGATCCTTGTCTACCAAGCTTACAGCCTAGCCTTACTGATTTTTTAGAACAGTCTGGGCTGATAAATATTTTAAAAGGCAGCTTTTAAAGCAAAATTGATCTTTATATTCCTTACCTGGAAAAACCTTTTTGAGCTTTCGGCTGTTGTGGGGAAAATATAGCAATTAAATCCCATTATAATAATGGCCATATAAATGTAGATTTACAAGTGGCAGGTCCTATTCTAAGTCTTTACTTATATTAATTCACTTAATTTAAAAACCACAGAGATCTCAAAATAGGGTGAAACAGGAAAGACTGCCAATCTCTAGCTAATGGTCCTCCTACTCAAAGACATATTTCACTTGGCAAGGCGAGGGGTGCCGGTAGGGAGGTTGCTGTTGTTCCTATTTCTGTGCAGCCCTGACTGTAACCTCCCTCCTTCCCAGACCCCTGTGCGGCAGGAGCCCTCCCCCTCAGATCCGTCCGGCAGGCGCACAGTGCTTGGTTCGGACCCTGTCCTCCTTTCTGCCTGATGGGAGGTAATTTGTAGAAGCCATCTCCTTGAGGTTAGTGACTGACTGTACCTGCAGAGTCCAGAGGGCTGTGCCCAGCTTTTTGGGTTAGATCAGTAGATGGACAGTGGGCTTCTTGGCTGCGGGGCTCTCAGGGAAGGATTGGAAGAAGGACAAGGGAAGTCTTCAGAAAGTGGACTCCCACTGCTTCTCTGCCCGGTTAGGGAGCAGTGTTGATTGGGCCCAGGGCGTCTAAGGTGAGCACCTCTCCTGGGTAGAGAAGACACAGAAAGCCATTAGACTCATGTCAGTTCAAACCTCATGCCTGCAGCATCTCTAACAGCCCCTGGGATTGGAAGGAGCGGGGGGGGGGGGGGGGGGGGGGGCGGTTTAGGGTGCCCTGGACGGGCTTCTGACTCAGAAGGGATGAGGAGGCCTCAGAACTGCTCTTTGCTACCAGTATAGATGTGGGCAAGGTGCCTAATCCTTTAGCTTCTTCACGTCTTCTTTAAATTCAATAGGTGTTTATTCAGTGCGGACTGTGTGACAATTACAGCCTTGAACACAACAAGTGCTACCCTCATGGAGCTAGAGGAGGGAAAATCACAGTAAACAAAAGAAATGAATATATATATATATAGTGTTAAGTGCTAAGACGGCAGTTTTAAATAAGGTCGTCAGAGGAGGCATTCACTGATACGGTAGCATTTGTGCAAACACCTGCAGGGGCTAAGGGAGAGGGCCATTTAGATATCTGGGTGAAGAAGAATATTCTGTGTAGAGGACGACAGTGCAAAAGTCCTGAGGCAGGGTTGTGTCTGGTGTTTTGGAAGAGCAGCGAGGAGGCCATTGTGGCTGGAGCAGAGAGGACCAGGGGACTAAGAGGAGAGGTGATGGGAGAGGAAAGGAGGAGCAGGTCCCAGAGGACTTTACAGACCATTGTACCAGTCCTTGGGCTTCTATTCTGGGAAATATGAGAAGCCATGCTCGCGGTAGGGGTGGGAGGTGGGTTTGACTAAAAGAGTGACATGATTGTCACTTAAGGTTTATTAACAGGATCACCTTGACAGTTGTGATGAATAGTCAATGGGGGGAGGGGAAGAGCAGGAACAGAAATATCAGGCAAAAGGCTATGTGGGTTCAGGTGAGACAGGATGGAGGCTTGGACGACATGGGAGTGCCACAAAGAGGGCAAGTGGTGGGATTCTGCATCAGTTTAATATTGTTCACCGGATGCTGTGGTTCTCAGGTTACATGAGAAGCATGTAGAGTGCTGGCACATAGTAGGTCCTCAAGAAAAAGTAGCTGCTACTATTGTTATTGAGAAGCTTGATATTTTGTAGGACAGTCAGGATGTACGGGGAAAAGGTCAGGATTTGTCCACCCCGTCAGCAGCAGCAGTGTTGGGAATGGAAATTAGAAATGCTGGCTTTGAACCAAATACAGTGCTTCCTGACTTTCCCTTTAACTGAAATGCTAAATCCCTGTGCAAGCACGGCCTGGAAGTGCTCAGTCAAATCGCACACATAAAAAGAACTGCTGCATTCACACCTCTTCTTAGCCCACCTTCTACAGTGTGAGCTTTCACTGCCAAGCCGGGAGCCTGGGTTCCCTAAGACACAGTGTCCTCAGGCGGGCTTTGTGGCTGATGGGCCAGTCACATCTACTTAATTTGGCTTCGGTTTTTCTCTTCCTTTCTTCCCTTCTCTGCAGCCTAATTTGGACCCTGGCACTACACTAGCTAGTTCTCCGTTTCCTTGCCAGGTCTTTGCATTTGTTTCTCCAGGGATGTGTGCTGTCCTTCCCCATGTGCCTGACGTGGACATTTCAGTACTTGCCACCCATCCTGAAGTGTTGAGAGACTGAGTGTTTGGAGAGTGAATTTAGGAGGGAATAACTCCATTTGTACTTTTTAATATTTTCAAAAGATACAGGATTTCTGTTGTGAATAAGGGTTGAGTGCAGGAAACAGAAACCAGTCTAGGTTATTTTAAGCAAGAAGAGACGGGGGACTGAGTGCTTACAGACTCACTGGAAAGTCTGGAGGCCCTAGGAGGCAGAGGCTGAGCCTTGGAGCGATCCCTGGGACAGTGCAGAACTGGCCCATCAGGGGGCTCCCGACTCAGAGGACATTAGCAAGGCTGTGGGATCAGGAACCCGGAATTGAGAGGAGGCTGCCACCAGCATTCCTTCCAGCGCCCAAGAGTATGGTCCTAGAACAGTGATGGCGAACCTATGACACGCGAACTCATTTTTTTTCTTTGTTAAATGGCATTTAAATATATAAAATAAATATCAAAAATATGTCTTTGTTTTACTATGGTTGAAAATATCAAAAAATTTCTATATGTGACACAGCACAGAGTTAAGTTAGGGTTTTTTCAAAATGCTGACACGCCGAGCTCAAAAGGTTCGCCATCACTGTCCTAGAACGTGACTGGAAAAACCTCCCATTCACACAGCTGCCTGCCAGCCACAGCCTCTGCTTCACTGCCAGCTGTCTAATTTTGCACAGGTGCCTCTAGTTGGATCCCATCTGCATCCATAGCTGCAGGGGTGGCGTCTGCAAAACGTTGTTTTTATTTTCCTGTCCTCCAACTGGGCGGATGAGGTGAGGTTAGATAAGCCAGTCCCCTCACATCTTGCTAGTTTGTGGTGCATACTGTGGGGGGCCCTTTCCCTCCGGGTATGTTGGTGTTGGCCAGTGTTGAGAAGATACCACACACAACATTGAACTCTTATGTTAAACACTGAATCCAACAGTATTTTCCAAGCTTATCTTCAGAACAAACCTGTGTACTTTGTAATAGAGGAGCCCTAAAAATCACACTGTGATGATCCTCTCTGATGTCTATAAAGTATCACTGGCAGGCAGATTTCAGTTTATTTATGTTTGGAGACAATAATGAGTCTGGATTTCTGTTTACCACAAAATGTTTATATGGTTCATGTCATTACGTGAAAAGACTAGGCTAATTACATCACTCATCTAAAAATACATTACCAACATTTGATATGAAAAGCAATTTTAGCAGCCTATTGTCACTATAAAAATATGCAGGAGAGGGTGTGAGCTCCAGGTAAATATTAAGGAAAACACGAACTGGCATCGACACTGGTCTGACCAGTCCGAGTTCTCTGGAGCGCAGAAGTATCCGTTTCTTACAGCTTTGTGTTGCTCATGCTTCTAAAAAGTTAATCAACTTTCTCTAACCATTACCTGACAAAGCAGCGGAGAATTCAGCTAGCCTAATGAGTTTGGGAACTAAATCACAACGAACAGAGAGCAAAGCGCAGAGCAGGACAAATGGGCGAAGAAATAGGTTACTTTTGATAGAACAGTAATTTCTTACCTGTCACGGGTTCCTGAGAAGTACCCTGACTGATAAAACTGAAATTGGCAGATCAATGCATTTTTGAAAATTGGAGGTTGGAATAAAAAAACAAATAAAATAGCACATATACGTCTACTACCACTTGATACACACAAAACTATACTTTAAAATATATAGAGAGTAAAGACCATTCTAAAGACATCTGCTTCCCCCCAAAAACTGTATTCCTTGAGAACCCTTTTAAATCATTCTCTTCTGTTAGTCAGGAAGCATGACTGCAGCTGTGTCACGGACTGATCCGGCTGCCACATTTATGCTGTGCGGTCTATACTTTAACCCCAACATTAGATTGTGAAAATTTTCATACAGCAAAGTTGAAATAATTTTACAGTGAACATCCATATGACTACCACCTAAATCCTGCTAGCAACATTTTATTAAATTTTATCACCTATGGTTATACGTACTTTGTCACTGAAAGTTAGTCAGCTATTGCTGCATAACAAATTACCCCAAACATAGCACCTTACTTAAAACAGTAAGCATATATTATCTTACATAGTTACTGGGAGTTGGGAGTTTGGGAGTGGCTTCATCAGGTGGTTCTGACTCGGGGTCTCTCATGAGGTTGCAGCCAAGACATTGGCCAGGGCTACTGTTATCTGTGACTTGACTGGGGCTGGGCAGTCCACTTCCAGGAAGGTTCACCCACATGGCTTTTGGCTTAAGCCTTAAAGACAGCATAAGGCAGTCTCAAATGGGTGCTGTTGACAGTAAGTGATCCAGAAATGGTAAAGAGGGCTGGGGAATTCAGGGAGCGCTTTGTTCTGAAGGTGGGACTAGCCTGGAGCCTATATAGATCCCATGAGCATGACAGCTCTAAGAGAGGTGGTAGCACAGGTGCAGAGAGAGAAATTCATGTGGAGTGTAAAGCAGAACGTGAGCATGCTCAGAGACACGTACAGAAGGGCAAAAAGGGTTTAAGGTGATTGATTACTCAGGTGAAGGTGGCTTTAATGGCACCTAAAAAGGAGGGGCCTCAGCTACCAAGACAAATCATTAGATGTGGTCATTAACGTTTGAAAAACGGCAGCACCAAGAGAATTATTTTCCCAGGCACACATGCATTTTTATTGATGCATTCATTGTGTTCAGCTGAGGTTGAAATATTGCGAATGCCTCCCTACTCATTAAAGCTTTGTTCTACTGAGAGCTTTTATTCCCCTCTCTTACAGAACGTCTTAATTTTTAAATTTGTATTTTTGTTTCTGACCCCAGAATAGCCCATACTGGACAACAGAAAGGTCTCTGGGACTGTGTGGCTCCCCGTAAACCGTGACGGTTATAGCTACTGCCCCTCCAACACACAGGTGCTGTCCCCAACCAGGACATCGGTGGGCAGGCCAAGGCAGGAGGCACTTCTGAGTGGTGTGTGAAGCGGTGTGTGGAGGGTTTCAAAGTCCCCACCCAGGGGTAAGAGGAGGTTCCCTGCCCTCTGGGAAGACTACTGACCACTCGCCGTTCTCCCTGCAAGTTGAGGTGCTTCCTTTGAAGTCACCCAGGGACCTGCCTTTCTCCTGGTCGGCTGGGGGCAGCTAGTGGGTGCTTTTCCAGATTAGTAGGTCTGCCCAGGGGGTAGAATTTGGGTGAGATTTGTTTTCAGATGGGTGATGTATTAGTGCCCTCTTGATTTGAAGGAGAGTCAAAGAACAAAGAGTGATCAATGAAAATATCTTATCAGGCCAACTCAGTGACCCGTGAATCAAAGAATGCCATGCCAAGCTTTTCATTCTGAGACCTTGGAAATCACCTCAGACAACCCCTCATTTAAAGATAAAAAGAAACCTAAAGCCAAGAAACTGGGCAGCTGGTTTGAGGCCAAGCCAGGCGGGGCCTGGGCCTCTTGGTTCTCTGTTAGTAAAGGCTGCCAAATAGGTTGTACTCACTTTGTATGTGTTGGATGTCGTGCTGATACTTCACACAGTGCCCAACCATTAATTATATTGCAAAATTTTAAAATTGCCTTTAATTTCCCCCCCAAAACAATACAAGTTATGTAATACTTATGGTATTCCCACTTGCCAGGTACTATTAAGTTCCTTACAGATAGAACTCTTATAAATCTATGAGGTAAATACTATTACTATCTCCATTTTATGGATGAGAAGTCAAGGTATGAAGAGGTCAAGTTAACTTCTCCAAGGTGACAGGTGATGTCTAGCTAGTGAGTGATGGCATTGGGATTTAAAGCCAAGCATGCTGGCTTCACAATCACGTTCTTAACCACACTATGCCCTGATGCCCTGCGCAAACATCTGTGCTATTTACTGCTTGTGCAAAGCTCTCTGTTTTCCAGGCATGTGATTCTGGCCTCCTTGTGTTTGTGGGGCCATGTGACTACTGGGCCAAGTAGTTGTGAGAAGTGTGTTGTGTCACTTCTGAGCTGGGTCCTGTGATCATTTTCCCTGTGCCACGGAGGCCGGCAAAGCTCCAGGTGGTGGTTTCTCTGTCAGCCTGGGCAAGCCTGAGAGCAGACAGAGCCCCATCCAGCCCTAGGTGGACTAGCCTGAGTGTGAGGCTTCCGTTGTTCAGGCACTGATGTGTTGTGTCTGTTTGTAACCTAAGTCATCCTGACTGATGTCATCTCTGCTGCCCTAATACTTTAGCAAATAAATTGGACACTTAAAGGTCTCTCCAAGTAATTTATGTTTTAGCCTCATTGGGTGTCATTTTTTCTCTCTTATATGAAGAAGGCAGTCTGGTAATGTGGAAATAGCATAGAGCTCAATGTTGAAAGTTCTAGGTTTTGTTCATTTTTTAATACAACAGCTTTATTGAGTTATAATTCACATATCATACAGGTCACCTATTGAAAGTATACAATTCAGTGGTTGTTAATATATTCACAGAGTTGTGCAGCCATCACTACAATCAATTTTAGGACATTTTCATCACTCTAAAAAGAACCCCCCTTACCCATTAGCAGTCACTCCTGTCTTTCTTCAAACCCTGCAACTCTAGGCAACAACTAATCTACTTTCTTTCTATATAGATTTGTCTTTTCTGAACATTTTATATACATAGAATCACATGGAATGAAATTCTGTGAAAGCAGGGACCTCTGTCTGCTTTGTTCTGTGCTGTGACTCTGGTGCCTAGCACAGTGCCTGATACATAGTAGGTGCTGGATGAGCGAAAGGCTGCCAATAGCAGAGGCTGAGAGCAGGGTGTTGAGAGCCAGGTGTTACTCAGCATTGCTCTGGATAGAGAATAAAGGGGGCAGTAGAATAACCTGCTGACGATTTTTGTCCCCTGTTTATCCAGGAACCTGTATATCAGGGCTTTTTATGAAGATGTAAAGATAGGCCCCGCAGAGCTGAGGAGTGGAGGAGTAGCTGCAGGCCACCACACCCAGATTCCTCTTCCTCCTTAGACTCCTCCTAAATCCGCACTTTTCTCAGGACCATAGTGGATTCCCTCCCCTCCAGAGAAACCTACTGTTTCTGGCCCCCTTCTCCGGATACCTGGCCAGAGATGAGACCTGAAGCCAGAGGCATGCACTGAGGTGTTACGGGGTCCTGCTGTTATTCCCTAGGGAACAAAAGAACTAAATTCAAACTCTTTTTTTTCTAAATTGCCCTAAAATTTGCTAGATGACTTTGTGACAAGTAACTGAGTTCTGTGCTTGTCATCCCCTGTAAGGGAAGTGAGAGGAAACGCATGGAGAGGAGATAGGTGGTCACAGCGGCAGAGACCACACTGCCTCACGGCTTGGTCTTCAGGATGGTTCTGATTGTAGGGTTACCCTGACTGTCCTTTTAGTCCTTGCAAGTTGAAAGCAGCTACAGGGACATATTCTAAGCTCATGTGAGCCATTGAAACCTCAATGCAGTATTGTTATAGAAAGCTAACAAATCTCTCCCATTTTGATCCTTATTACTCCCAACATAAACTCACAGGAGTATTTTTTAAAAACCAGTACATTCTATACCTGCAAAACTCTAAGCATGTCCAGTAGAGAGGCTGGGTCTCAGGATGAGCAAAGCAAAGGTGGCGATGTTAAACATTTCTCTGTCAGCTGGGTATGTCCACCATTGTACCCTGCTATCTCCACTCTCTCATGAACTCCTAGGCGGCAAATCTAAGCCGCCTGTTGTTTTTTTGTTTTGTTTTGTTTTTATAACAACAGTGAGTGTCTCCACCTAAGTTTGGGGGCAGAGATACAGTTTTTGGTTTGCTGAATTTCTGATCTGTTACCAGGAAATGGCTGTGCAGTTTGGAGTGCGGGGCTGTGGGCAGAGTGGGCACAGGGAGCAGCATCTGTGTTTCTGTTGGTGGGCACTTAGATTTTACCTGGATGGAGGTATTTCCACTGCTTTACCAGCATTAGTGATGCATGGAAACTAATTCCTCGGCCCTGTCAGAAATGTCGCTGAGCTTAGCAAGTGGCTGGGGAAGCACTTTGCACGTCAATATCAATCTTAATCAAAGGTAGTGGTCCGGGGAGATTTCTCAGCTACTCTGGAAAGAGTCATAATAATCCTTGTTGCCTTTCTTTTCTTAGAAAAGTGAGTGGTTCCTCCTCAGAAAGTTCAGATCCTGAGATTTAGAGTTCTTTAAAAAATTTTTTTTCAATTAAACTAACAAAAACGCATGAATGTTAAGCATACAGATCAATGAATTTTCACAAAGTGAATGTACTCATGCAACTAACCTCCAGGTCAGGAAATGGAATGCTGCCAGCAGCCAGGAGACTTCCTCGCGGTCCTCCCAGTCACTGGCTGCCTTCTTCCCAAACCACTCTCCTGACTTTCAACACGATAGATTCGTTTTGCCTGTTTCTGAGTTTTATATACGGAGAATCCTGCAGTGTGCTCTTTCTATGTCTGGCTTCTTCTGCTGGGCAGGATGTTGATGAGATTCATCCATGCAATTATGGGTAATAATGGCTTCTTGATTTACATTGCTATGTAATATAAATATATCATAATTTATTTTTCCCTTCTGCTATTGGTGGATGTTTTGATTGTTTTACAGGTTTTAAAGAATTATCTACATTTCAAATTTTATTTTCAACTTTGTGTGCTACTTTATTTAATTTATTTTTCAATCCCCACCCGAAGATATGTTTTTATTGATTTTGAGAGAGCGAGAGAGAGAGGAGCATCGATTTGTTGTTCCACTTATTTATGCATTCATTGGTGATTCTTGTATGTGCCTTGATGGGAGATTGAACCCAAAACCTTGGCGTATCAGGACGATGCTCTAGCCAACTGAGCTACCCAGCCAGGGCTAAGATATACTCTTTTTAAAAAATATATATATTTTATTGATTTTTTACAGAGAGGAAGGGAGAGGGGGATAGAGAGTTAGAAACATCGATGAGAGAGAAACATTGATCAGCTGCCTCCTGCACACCCCCTACTGGGGATGTGCCCACAACCAAGGTACATGCCCTTGACCGGAATCGAACCTGGGACCTGTTATGCCCAGATTTCAAGATTCCCAGGAGCCCACCAGGGAGCCAGCCAGTCCGATGCAAAAGCAAAGAGTCCTTTATTTCAAGCTAGCTCGAGCTCCCCTACCCTCCTTACTGACGCAGCAGCAAGTGGCAGAGAGAGAGAGAGGCCTAATGGGACTAGGAGTTTTATAGAGGGGTGGAGTAAGGGTGGGAGAGGGGACTGTGGGCCCCGCCGATTGGCCAGGCGCGAGTCGGTGTCTCATTACACAGGATGTGGTCATAGTGATGGCATGCACTTCCCTTGATTATCATTGGTTAGTCCAGAGAAATCCTGGGTGTGGCTAGCAGAGGCTCCTTCTGGGAAGAAGCCTTTGCCGAGCACATGGCCCTGCCCCAACATGGAGGACACGGGGCAAGATGGAGGGCATAGCCCTCGCCCTTTCATTAAACAGCGTTTAGTCCCTCTGCCTTAGGTAAGAGGAGAATACAGGGTCCCTTAAAGGGGATGTAATTCCACCGCCCTGGCCTGGCCTTTGGGCCCCCCGGTTGCTCGGCCCGAAAGTGACGCGGACGCCGACGAGGGCGGCCGGTCCATCTGGGCGTCCGCAGGCCCGCGCTTATCCGGTCGGGCGCCGCCTCGGCCATGGCTGCCGTCCCTCTCTCACAGCTCCTCTCGGCGGCCTGTCGGGCCCGGCGCAGCGCGCTGGCAGCGGCAGAGGCGGAGCGGAGCCGCCCAGCCTCGGAGCCCCAGCCCGGGCGGCCTGCGTCTGAGCCACGTGCCCCGCCGGCCCTTTCAGGACCCTTCAGTCCGCAAGTTGATGCTCTATCCACTGAGCCAAACAGGTTAGGGCTAGGAGCTACTCTTTAAACAGCTTTCAGGTATATAATACAGTGCTGTTCATTATAGTCACTATGCTATACATTGTATCCCCAGAATTTATTTGTTTTATAGCTGCAAGTTTGTGCTCTTTGACCAATATCTCCCCATTTTTCTCACCCCAGCCCCCCGATAACCAGCAAATTTGCTTTTTATTTCTATGAATTCAGCTTTTTTTAGATTCCACATATAAGTGAAATCATACTGTATTTGTCCTTATTTGACTTATTTTACTTAGCATAATGCTGTTGAAGTTTTAAACATTGGCGAGACTGGCTTTACTTTACAAATCGAGAGTTTCACTTTGTACTGCTAAGAAACTGTAGAGGAACCAAAGTAGATTCAAGTTGGCTAATCAGGAATCTATTGCAAGAGCTCAGGCAAGACACAGTGCTAGTTGGGATTAGAGTGAGGTAATAGAGATGGATGTGAGGAGAGATGTTAGAAGCAAAATCAACAGGATGCAGTGATGATGCATTGCAGCATTCAGTAGAGGGGATGGCAAAAGGGAAATTTCAAGATTGACTCCAAATTTTTAGACTTGCAGGAACACTGGAGAGAGGTAAGTTTGGTCCAGATTTGTAGAGTTGAGGAGCTTGTGAGACATCCCTGTGGGAATGATGAGTGGGCTGTTGGGTACATGAGTCAGGAGTTGGGAGGAGAGATTTGGAATAGAGATACGAATTTGAGGGTGTTGGGCCTACAGATGGTAATAGTACTTAGTGGATTGCCTGGCATATTTTAAATTCTTCTTTTAAAATATGTTTTTATTGATTTCAGAGAGGAATGGAGAGAGTGAGAGAGATAGAAACATCAATGATGAGAGAGAATCATTGATTGGGTGCCTCCTGCACACCCCCAAGTGGGGACTGAGCCTGCAACCGGGCACGTACCCCTGACTGGAATTGAACCCGGGACCCTTCAGTCCACAGGCCAACCCTTTATCCACTGAGCCAGACCGGCTAGGGCCACATTTTAAATTCTTGATAAATGTTTTTAAATAAGAAATAAATAACTTGTGGTATAAACTGTTTTATTACCATGAACTAGAGCAAGATTTAAGGATAATGCGTAATTTTTTCTTGAGAAATGTTATCTATTGGAGAAGATAGTAGAAGGTATCTCCAGGCAAATGGAAATGACTGTGATATTTTATATGTGGGTAATTGAGTTTCCTAGTAAGAATTTTGGAAAGAGGTTGGGAAATGAACTCAAGCTGTGAGAGTAAGCGGAAATTTGGTACCTCTTTTCATTTTCTTGAAAGCCCCGCGGCTTACAGCTATCTGATCTGTTTTTGCGTTGCCCACAGAACCATCAGGGAGTTACCTGCGCAGATGCTCCAACAGGAGTGTGCTGCTCCTGCCTGGCTGCAAATCTGTCAACCTTGCAACAAATAGCAAAGGCTCAACAAATATCTTAGCAATTACCACAGCTAAACCCCGCAGCAGGAGAAAGATAGGGGCCCAAGGTCGTCTTAAAATGGTCTTCTGTCAACACTTCACGTCACTGTTTCCTAGATGATTGATGGCCTTTGCTGAGCCCGAGGGGGGCCAGATGAGCTAGGAAGTATTCCCTTGGGCTTTGAATTCTAGGCTGTGGAGTAGAAGGGTGTGCGAACCCAGCCCTTCTTGTTTCATGCGAACAAGAGTGGTGCCTGCTTTTAAAAGGCAGCCAGTTATATGAGCTTTAGTTATGATAGTTGCTGTTTGTTTTGTCTTAGGAGAAGAGAGGTATGTAGATACAGAAAATATTGGCACAATAAATATTTGTCCTCCCACATTCTCTTTTTAAGAAATGTATTTCTTAAACTATCACAGGAGATAACATGCTGAGAAATACAAAGATTTTATTTAATGTTGCCCTAGTGTTTAGCCCTTCATGTGTAAAGGAGCAAAGCATTCAGATTCCACGTTTATTGAGGACATACTGTTTGCCAGGCTGGGGCGCCAGGGGTCCTGTTCTCTCGGAGCTCACAGTCCATCCCAGGAGACAGATGTTAAGTAATTAATGACACGTCTGATCAGCGCCAGGAAAAGAACGCCACCAGGTGCAAGTGGATTTGCTTGGACTAGGGGTGCGGGAAAGGTCTCTCTGGGGAAGGGACATCTAGGCTCAGGCTTCAGAGGTGAGTGAGAACTAGAGGAAGGGAATGCGGGGAGTCCAGATGGCGGAAGCAGCGTGTTGACAAGCCCCAAGAGGTGAGGTTGAGTGAAGGGGCCAGCGGCCTTGGACCTTGGTGAGAATTGTGACTTTTATTCTAAGGGCAACCAATGTGCCGTGAGAGGTTTTGAGAATGGAAGTGACAGAACCATATCTATGTTTTTGAAAGAGCACTCTGGCCTCAGTGAGAAGAAGCCAGAGAAGGCGAAACAAGTCTGGTTGGCAGTCTGTGCTCCTAATACAGGTGAGAGGCGAGAGGGGCAGCTTTAGTCCAGGGCAGAGATGATGGGGGCCTGGACCAGGGTGGTTGCAGTGGGGCTGGAGAAAACTGGATGGATCAGATGTATTTAACTTAGTAAAAATAATGTTTTTTCTAATTATAGAAAAATCTTTTAAAAAATGTATATGCACAAAAAAGAAAATAAGGCACCCAATCTAATCTCCCAGGGAGTAGCATTATTTATTTGGTGTAAACCCTTCCAGTCTCTCTTTTACGCATTTATACTATTTATTCCTTTTTTAAATAAGATTTATGTACAGGGATGGGCAAAAGTAGGTTTCCAGTAGTAATACAAATAAATAATACAATAATTAAGAAATAATAATAATACAAGAATAAACTCTGTGTTTTATGTACTCACAACTGTAAGCCTACTTTTGCCCACATATATTGTTTTGCAGCCTATGTATATTGTATACATTGTTTTATAACTTGTACTTCTAAGAATATCTCTGTTAGCCTTCACTTTACGTTCTTTGGCCTGTGCTGATAAGTGAAATGCTTTGGTATCAATCTGTGCATTTCTCCAGAAAGAATCCCCTCTCAGTGTGTATAGACAGACCCAGGGCGTGTTTGCAGAGCCTGCCATTCGTGGTCCTGAATGGAGTTCATTTCTGGCCTGGCAGAATGTCTACATAATATGTTGGCTCGCGAGCCATAGAAGAAGGGCCCCGGGAGATGCTTTGTAGAAGCTCCAGTCACCAGAGCTCTGCTGTAGGGCAGGCAGCCGCTGGTAGGGGCTTCTCCAAGCTGTTGCTGGGCTGGTGTGATACTTGCGGAGCTCAGTTGCATCTCTGAGTGGTCTAAGGAAAAGGACGCCATAGAATGAGAATGAACTGCCGAACAGTTTCCTGCAGAGTGAGCTGAGGCAGGAATGCTCCCTCCGGACCTGCTGACGGGGAGATTAAGAAATGAAATACTAAAAATAGTAGACAGGGTGAGGCAAAACGTAGGTGTACAGTTGTGAGTGTGGGAAACAGAGTTTACTCTTGTATTATTATGTGTTAATTATTGTGTTATTTTTCATACGAACAACTGTTCATAATACTTGGTGGCATGTGAGTACATTGTACATGATTGTATGTGCTCTACTTTTCTATGACTGTCAGCGCAGTAGGTCTGTTTACACCGTCATCACCACAAACATGTGGGTAATGCATTGCGCAGAGTGTAGGACGTTAGGAGGGTTACGATGTCACTCGGGGATAGGAATGTTTCGGCTCCATTATAATCTTATGAGACCACCTCGTAATGTAGTCCCTCGTTGAGTGAGACATTGCTATGGGGCACATGACTGTTTTCACTTAATTAGCTGTGTTAATGTGAGTGAAAGTGTTTTACTGTACATCTTAAAAGAGGGTGTCTACAGAGCGGGGCATATCGGGCTCTCAGTTTTGTGTTAGACAAGATACACAGCTTCCCTTTTCTCTCTGAGAGGCTGTTTGCTTCTTGGCATTGGCAAGCAGCTGCCTTTGTGGGGAAGCCGGGAAGAAAGCCTGCTCTTGGTGAATATAAAGAGGGAATTTGCCTTCAAACTCATGCAAAGGATGAAAAGGGAAGGCATTTTAAGAAGGCTTTTCTGTTACTGGAGTAGCTTATGGTTAGAGGACCTTCTAGTTCTTTTGGGGGTGGTAGGGGTGGTATATATACTTAGGCATATCACAAACAGTGGCAAAACCAAGCATTGAACTTTTTTTTTCCTTTTACAAAATCAAGGTACTGCTCTGTGCCCCCAAGGAGACCTCTTCTCTTCTCTTCTCTTCTCTTCTCTTCTCTTCTCTTCTCTTCTCTTCTCTTCTCTTCTCTCTCTCATGGTGGATGTCTCTATACTCTCCCACCTGGGTGGGCCTTTGCAGCTGCCTCAACTAACAGTCCAGTGGAAGTGACACGTGCGACTCTGGAAGATAAGGAACAAAAGTCATAGAGCTTCAATCTGGCCTTCTCTCTCGGGACCTGAGCTGCCACGTAAGAAGCCAGGGTACCTTGAAGCTGCCAAGTTAGACACTCCTCGTGGAAAGATCATGCAGAGATAGAGATGCTGGTGAGCCCCACCTGTCCCAGCCCC
Source organism: Myotis yumanensis (assembly GCF_028538775.1). NCBI lineage: Eukaryota > Metazoa > Chordata > Mammalia > Chiroptera > Vespertilionidae > Myotis > Myotis yumanensis. The sequence goes on along the minus strand of NW_027223757.1, from coordinate 51,965,970 downwards.
CAGCTGGACATGTCAGTGGGTGCTTTCAGCCCCAGCTGTCCTCTGAGTCTCATTCCATGAGAGATGCCAAGCGGGAGCCGCCTCGCAGAGTCTAGGGACAGTTCTCTTTATGTTTATTGCCTCAGTGGTTCATTCTTATCCTGCTCAGAGAAGAGCTTCAGGTCCCTTCTGGATCTCAGTTCTTCATTTCCACTGTAAGCGGTGCTGTGAAAGGTGTGCTGTAGCAGGATGTGCAGTGTGCCAAGGCTGCCAGCCCCACATTTCTCTGTGTTCAGTTTCCTTAGTGCCTGGCAAATAGGGTTTCATTTATTCATTCAACAACCACTTGGGATACTACTGTGGTAGGTGCTGAGTTTACAGAAATAAATATGTTGAAGTCACTGTCCTCAAGGAGTTCATAGTATGAATGCATCTTTGGTGGCCGAGTTGGTAATCTAGTATCAGGGGATAATTCTAATGCTAAGTTTCCTTACCTCTCGTGTCTAATAATGGTGCAATCTGTTTGGCTACAGAACATGCTTCTGTAATGAAATTAGCTCCTATGCAGTTGGATAAAGGAGAATAATGGCATTTCTTATGCTTTTCACCCTAGTAAGAGGAACCAAAATAGCAGGAGTAGAATTATAACCTTCAGCAGGAAAGAAAAATGCCCTCAGCTCAACTTTTGCACCCATGGGAGCTCTTTCTGCTCTGTTTTAAGAAAAGTTAAAGCAAGTGCCTGTGCCCAGGGCTGCATCCGTAGAGATGCAGAGGCTCTCTGCTGGCACCAGGTGTATTTCCTCTCCTGTCTTCTCTGTCACTGGGAAGACCGCATTTCCATCCTATCATTTTTGTGTACTTTTAATATTTCCTGCAGCAACCTTTTCTTCCATGAGCTGCTGGTTGGCTTCTAAAGTATTAATGTGTGTGTGTGTGTGTGTATGTGTGTGTTTGCACGCACACTCTGTTCACCATAGGTTTTGAGTGGTCTTGAGTGGCTGCCCTATCCTATATTTCCCATACCCTGGTGCTGACATTGGGTGGGCCAGGATGGTGAAACATTCTTGAACCAAGAAAGTGGGAATTCTAAGCCTCCCATTCCTTCTACGATAGGCAGTTAGACAGACATGAGCAGAGCAAGGACGATGAGCCAGGTACAAAAGGTCACCAGGGCCGAAAGCGCAGGTTGCCTAGCAACTGGGAAAACAAGGACCCACCCCCCCCAGGGTAACCTTTCCTTCATAGCATAGACCCCCTGACCTTTCAATCACTGGTCATGCGGTTCAGACCCTCCTCTGACGTTTCCTCCCCTGGCCTGTTGCTAGTCATGCAGGTTAGACCCCCTTAGAGGGGAACAAACAAGGGGGCCAGAAAATAGCCTTAAACATTAAGCCCCAAGGACAATAAGGTTCTGACCTGCATCAAATACATCCAGGCCCAGAGAAGCAGCAACACCAGACAAGTGATGCCACAGCTGCCTCAGGACTGGCTGCATGGACTAGTGACCCCCTGCGGTGGCGCTGACCAATCAGTAGAGATCATGAACCTGAAAGGACGTACCTGGAAAGCTAATCAGTTTTCTATTGGGATCCTCCCCTGAGGCCTGCAGATAAATACCCTCAAGCCAGACGGCCCAATGCAGCTCTCTCTATGGAGAACACCACCCACCCCCCCCCCCCCCACCCCCCCCCCCCGCCGCATGGTTTCCTTGTCTCTTTTTCCTAAGCTCCAAGGGCCCTTCTTTTGCCTCTGTAACTTGTTTCCTAGGCCCATTTCTTCTACAGCTCACTTCTTCTCTTTGTGTGACTTTCTAAATAAACTTTCTCTTATAATTTGAGTCTTGGCTCTGAATTCCTTCTTAGCCAGAGCTCAAGTACCAAGGTTGCTGAACCAAGGTCCGTCTGACCCCACAGGCCCAGCACCTCCTTTCAGCCTTGCCACAACACCCTTTCATCCATGAACCCTCAAGAAAGAGAGAGTGACAGCAGCTCCAGTCTCAGTCCTGTTTGCAGGCTCTGAAATGTGGCTCCTCAAATTGTAGCCCTGGGCCCCGTCAGAGAGTGGGACTGCTGGGGAGTCTGTCCCTTTCCCAGTAGTTCAGATTCTGCAGGGGAATTTATGCCCCGCTTACCATTTCCTGAATTGGGCATGGGGCAGGCTTCCAAACCATCTTAACATCGTGTGGGAAGAGGGGCTGGAGGGCTGATTTGGAACCCCTTGTTGTTTGGCCTGATTCTGTGGTGACCTTCATTGAGCAACAACATGCCTTCCGTGGCAGCAGGACGTAAGTAGCCTAGTTTACATTTAGAGGGACAGATCCTCAGTGATTTTCACTCTGTGTGTGCCCAGACAGCATCAGACCGGCCAGTCACAGAGCTCCAACTCCAGGCCGGGCAAAGCCAGCAGGAAGGCCTAAGTTGGAGGAATAAATAAAGAATGCAGCACACTTGGCCGGGAGGGCTTGTGTTGAAAATGCTCCCAAGATAAATATATAACCTGATTCTGGAAGGCCTACTTGTGGAGGTGGAGAGTTTCCAGTAACAGCCCACAGCGATATCTCCTGGCTCCACCACTGTCTCATCCCTCCAGTCTTTGGGCTGCACAGCAGCAGACCATTGAAAACCCACAGAGGTTGCTTTGAGGAGCAAATCTATGTATTAAATGTCTACATTTGAACATCAAGAGTTAAAAGATGGTTGCATTTGTTTGCACCACACACTACACACATATGCAAAAGGCAGTTGTGGGAATCCATGAGAGAACGTATCCTCAATTTGCTTTAGGAGGCGTAAATGAAGGACACCTGATCAGTCACTGTTGCTGTGCGCCCAGAGACCTGTGTCTGTGGGAATGAGAGGCGGCTCAGTGTGCCCGTGACCACACACCCACCTCCCCAGCGGGTGGGGAGGTGTGCTCCTTTCTGGGAATTCAGCCAAAGTTCTATCCGTTCTTTCTCTTGGCTCCTGTTTTCACAGTTATGTCGCTGTTAGGCTGAGGCAAGGAAATAGAATACTCATTAGAATGGGAGATATGGGCAAATAGATATGTTCAAATGGAAGAACCAATGAATCCATTGTACTAGCAAATATTTTTTTTGAAGGAGAATGAGACATTAGCATCCAACCATAAGGATTAAAACTTCTCAGTATTTCATGGATCCTTCTGCTTCAACTTCTCCCCATCCTTACCTAGTCCAAGCTTCTAATATCTGCTCGTGCTGCAGTAACAACAGCCCACATTAATAACCCCTGGCTCCACCACTGCCCCATCTCTCCACTCTTCATGCTGCAGCATGGCAGACCATTTAAAAATCACAGATCGGGTCATGGGACTTCTTCTAAAATGCCCTCCCATTGCCCCATATATCTTCCTTGCCCTCACATCACATCCCATGATTTACCCTCTGGGATTGCTGGGCCTTTGGGTGGCCTCCACACACAACACCACCTCATTTCTCTTTACTCCCTGTATTATCCAGGGTTCGCCAGAGAGAAGTGTCAATGGGATGTGTGTGTGTGTGTGTGTGTGTGTGTGATATTTCAGTTCCAGTCTGAAGGCAGTCTGCTGGAGAATTCTGTTTTGCGTGGGGCAGGCTGTTTTTTTTTCTTTTACCTCAGCCTTCTGTTGATTAGATGAGACCCACCCACTTTATGGAGGGCAATCTGCTTTACTCAAAGTCCACTAATTAAAATGTTAGTCTCATCCAAAAACAACCTCACAGAAAAACCCGGAATAACGATTAAATAAATGTCTGTGCACCCTGTGGCCCAGCGAAGTTGACACATACAATTAACTATAACACTCTCCCTTTGCTTTTTGTCAGCTGTCCACACTAAATGGATGTGCTGCACTAATTCTGGACTCTGGGCCTTGCTCATTGCTGCTATTCCACCTGAAGTACTTTAAAGTCTGGTCCATTCTATTCACCCATCATGTGTCAGCTGAAATTCTGCTTCCTTAAAGGGAAAGTCCCTGATCTCCCAGGCTAGGTTTATTCCCTCAGACATATGTTGCCAGAGCCCACTAAACTAACCCCTAATATCATACTTAGATTTACTTAGTTGTTTGTTCAGTGCTGGACTAGATTTTAAAGTCCATGAGGGCGAGAAGCATATCTGTTTTGCTGTTACTATAGCCTGGCATTTACTAGCTGTTCGAAGATCATCCAGTGAATGAATGAATGAATGAATGAATGAATTGAAAGTGTACACTGTATTAAAATATTACAAAGTACAAGACTTTATTTTTTACAGTGTAAAATTTTTTAATATGTAGAATTAGCCAGCTGGACCCAGCGTAGATGATCCCAATTTTGTTGGCATTCGATTGTATGTCATAGTCAGCTGCCAGTCAGACTTACGCCTTCTTCTCTCCATCAGGCCTGATCGAGGTGTTGACCTTGGCCCTGTGACATTGGTCATAGAGCTTCTTCACAGCCGGTTTGATCTGTGCTTGTTGGCCTTGACATCCACAGTGAACAAGTGTATTGCTGTCTTCCATCTTCATGGCTGACTCAGAGTCGGGGGAACTTGAGGAGGGCACAGTGGTCGAGCTTGTTTCTCCCGGGGTGCTCTTCCGAGGATATTTAGTTGCCTTCTGAGCCTCTTTTTTTGTGTGGCTGTGGATGCCTTTCAGCACTGCTTCCTTTGCCTTCAAAACCTTTGCTTTGGGAGGGGCCAGGGCTTCCTTCTTCGCTTTCAGAACCATCCTCGTAAAAAGCAAAGTACAAGGCTCTTAACACATACAACCCTGAGAAGTAAATATTATTATTTTCATTGTTACCAACTGAGGCCACAGAGGTTAGGGACTTGCCCAAAGTCATGTCACTCATTGTATAAAATCTGGGCTTCATGTACAATAATGTCACCTCTGGCACTTACAGCACTTAAGGGTCAGGTACTATTCTGTACACTTGACACCTTACAGCAGCCTAATGAGATAGGTAGTCCTGAAATGCCCTGCCTCCTGGAGTGTTCCCTGCCTCCTGGTATTTACTCTGTGGGATCGCTTCTGTATGTCTCAGGAATCGGAATCTGGAATTTGAGGGGAGGTTGGTTCTTTCTTCACCCTGTGGTCATTTCTGGACCATTTTCAGCTCTTTTCCTCTGCCCGAGTGAAAGGGAAAAGTTAGCAAGTCTGCTGGCCAAGCAGATGTCCAGCTGAGGAACAATGCTGCTCTCCCCTTCCTACAGGTACAAGAGCCCTCTTGCCACCAGCAACCACGAGAAGGAGAAAGGCTTCTCTCCATGATCACTGTGCTGTCCAAAAAGCAGGCCTCTCTCCCTGTCTTCCACTGAGCTCGGCCTGATGGGGGTTGTGGGGAAGCCAGGTTCTCTGTGTTGCCCTTTCAGTGACCTGGGAAGGTAGGTGTGTGTGTGTGTGTGTGTGTGAATGCCAGAGAGCACCTGGTGCCAATAAATAATAAAATTTGCTTTCCTGAAATCCAGTATATACATGTATAGTTTGAAGCTATGTCTTCCCAAGATGACTTTTGAAATACACCTGCATTCCCAGAATATGGGGGTACTGTTAGCTGAAGGCCTGTTCATTGTGTTCCATTACAAACTGAAGCCCTAGAACCGTGGTCGGCAAACTGCGGCTTGCGAGCCACATGCGGCTCTTTGGCCCCTTGAGTGTGGCTCTTCCTAAGCCTTAGGAGTACCCTAATTAAGTTAATAACAGTGTACCTACCTATATAGTTTAAGTTCAAAAAATTTTGCTCTCAAAAGAAATTTCAATTTAATGAGTTTGCCGACCACTGCCCTAGAAGAATTAATTCCCCAGATGAGAGGCAGGCTTTTTTTTCTATACCAAGTCACAATATTAATAATGCAGCCACATGTGTCTCTGCTGTAGAAGGGTTTAACTTTCAAAGACGATTAGACAGTTTTATGACTGACTTGAAGCATTTGTTTCTAACCACTGAGCTAATATCATGTTGTCGTTCTCAGCGGATCTTGCTGACAGTCAGAGGACAGGTGAGCTGTAGGAAGTACGAAGCTTTTCAATTAATTTATGATTCTGTTAGGTGTGACGCCTATAATTACTCTGTGGTTGTTGCTTTTGCCAAGAAAAGAGTTTAAAACATGTCTTATGGAAAGTTCTTTTCTGAACTTGAAAGATAGCATAGGTTAAAAAATAAATAAAGTTTATGTTTCTACTCCAGAGGGGGAAGAGGGGAGGAATGAAGAGTTCTGGCTTATTCTTTTTCCTAACCAGTGATTTTGTAAAGTATTTATTGGTGGATAGGGCAATTGTTTATTTAGAACAATCTTTAGATCCCATTTTTACATTCTTTTTAAAAATAGCTCTGGGAAAGGGATATAGTTTTATTTTATTATTGATTTGTTAAAGAGAGAGGAAGGGAGAGGGAGAGAGAGAAACATCAATGTGAAAGTGAAACATTGATCAGCTGCCTCCTTCATGCCCCCACCTGGGATCAAGCCCTCAACCTGGGCATGTGCCCTGACTGGGAATTAAACCCGCAACCTTAGGTGCAGGGGACAACACCCAACCAACTGAGCCACACTGGCCAGGGCCTATTTTTACATTTTTAATTAGACATCTCATGCCCAATTCATTCATTCACTCACTCGCTCATTTATTCATTCAACAGATACTTATAACTGGTACTGTGCCCAGGGACTGTTCCAGGCTTGGGGATAGAGTGGTGCACATGGCAAAGCCTCCTGCTGCCTTGGAGCTGCCATGGGATGGGGTGATGATGCAAACAATACACAAGTAAATACATTCACAAACCCAGCAATCCTAATGGCGTTGACTCCTGTGCAGAAAATAGAAATCGATAATGTGATGAAGTGTGTGGACGTTGGGAAGGAAGCAGCTGGTCCATTCAGACCTGCCCAAAACATTATGGACTCGTGGCACGAATGCCTGAGAAAGGTCCCCCCTTCCCACCCCTCCTCCCTGGTTTTGCAAGGTGGTGCTGCACACTTGGCAGGTGGAAATAGAAGCCTTTGCAAGAACCTGGCAAATCATTAGCAGGACTCTCTGGACTCCTCGTTCAGCTAAGTAGAGCATATAGCTTCTTTAGGGAAAAGAAGAAAGCATTGAAAGTCTTAAACAAGAGTAAGGTTCCCCAATCGCTGCCTTAATCAAATTCATTAAAACTAAATATATATTTAAAACTTTCTTATAATTAGCTAGGGGCCCAGTGCATGAATTCGTGCAACTTGAAAGGAACTGTGGGCTGCAAGGCTCTGGTGGGCACAGAGGTGGGTCTCAGCCCATCCTCCACGCCCCCACCTGGACCCTCCCGCCGCAGCCCCCTCCCCCCCCCCCCCCCCGCCCCCAAGTCCCCTCTCTGCCAGCAGTCCCGCTCCCGCTGCTCATGCACTGACGGCTCCCGCCCCGCTTGCACCCCCCACTGATGGCGTGGAGCGATTGGGGCCTGTGCCAGCAGCAGGTGTGAGTGGCGGCTGCTGCCTTGATCGCCCCTCAGGAGCAGGAGGAGGTGGAGAAGCCCTGAGGGGCCAGCGCTGGCAGCCAGTGCGAGCACCAGGCAGGACCGTGGTGCACAGGAACAAAGAATTTTCAGTAACCACCAGAGGCTTGCCTCGATGACAGCGACTGGTGCCCTGCCTTGGTCTGGCGCCCCCACTCACCTGCTCCGCCATCCCACCACGGCCAACACCCACCATGATCCATGCTCTGCCACCTGCTGCTGATGCCCGCCATGTTCCGTGCACGCCCCCTGGTGGTCAGCTCATGGCATCGTGACCTGTTGTTCGGTTGTTCTGTCGTTCTGTCTATTTGCCTATTAGGATTTTATATAGAGAGATTTTAGTGTAAGTAATAACATTTGAATTCCTTCATGATGTCTAAAGGCATCTTGATTTAGGAGATGGGGAGAATTGTGCCCCCTAATGTCCCTGGTCAGGGCACAGACCTAGATTGTGGGTTTGATCCCTGGTCAGGTCACATATGCGAGGCAACCGATTGATTTTTCTTTCTCATCTCTCTCTCTCTTTCTATCTTTGTATCTATCTCTCAAGTCAATAAAATCATATCCTCGGGTGAGGATTAAAAAATAAAGAAAAAATGTGCTACCATAGTCTTCTTGCATATTTTTCCAGCCACTATATTTTGACAGCTGACAATGAGATTAAAACAAACAAGCGTTTAAAACACATACATAGCAGCAAGTGCAGAATGATCAATACAAAGATATGAGTTTGTGCTTTTGGTTTCATGGATAAATGTGGACCGTGATGCACGTATGGTGGCCTGGCTGAGCTCCTGCCCTGTGCCAGGACACAGTGCACGGATCACTTTTTCCATTTCACTGGGAAGCTCTGCAGAGAACCCCTGGCAGCCGTGACCAGTACCAGAGGGCCTTGCTCCACAGACTGCAGGGAGATCAAATTTAAGTAAAAAATACAGTTATTCTGAAAGAACACCGTAGAACTTGGCCTGTGCTTGACCTAACATGGAAAGCCGATGCCTTCCTGGCGTCAGGGCGCAGCCTCACACAGCAGCTCAGCACCGGTGCCTGAGATTTGACAGCTGGGTTCACATCCTGGCCCGGCCACTTGCTAGCAGTGCAGGTCCGATGAAGAGGCCTGACCTCTCTCTGATTTATAAAACGTGGGTCATCATAGGGCCAATCCCTTGTGTTATCAAGAGGATTAAATGGAGACAGCACAATACATGACCCAGCGTAAAAAGCTCAGTCAGGGTTCGCTTTCTTATCATTCCCGCCATCGTGGTTACTGGGTTCCACCTGGCGCCCAGGTGGGGCTGCTTTTTCCTTTTTGTGTTTCCCCAGCTGCCCTTTCTCTGTAAAGCAGCATGGAAGCTACATCCCCGGGAATGCAGGTGCTACTGGGAGGAATGTGTGCTGCTGTGAGCGTGACTCTCGAAGTGGCCCTGCTCGGTCTCAGGGGTGGAATGCGCTCGTGGAGAGAGGCTGCTGTGACCTGCAGAAAGACACATGTCTGGGAATTCTTTAAGGAATGTGGCTGATCCAGTAGGCCTTGTCTCCAGAGGCTTCTCCATCAGGCTAACGAGAGAGAGAGAGAGAGAGAGAGAGAGAGAGAGAGAGAGAGAGAGAGAGAGAGAGAAGTGTGTCTCAGAGTTACTGTGGGTCTTCTGTGAACCCACCACTGTACTAACCATTATCTGTGGCCTGGATAATTTATACATATGTCCTACTGTATTTTTAAAATGTCTCTAGATCAGTAATAAAATACCAATTATTCATATTAGCTTTTGCCACTGGGTGTTTTCTTGACCGTTTAAAAACATTTATTATGAAACATTTCAAACACATACAGAAGTAGAAATAGCAGTACAATGGACCTGTGTACTTCAGCTTCAACAATTTTCAGAGCACAGACAATCTATTTTATCAATACCTCCCCCCGCCCCCGACCCCCCCACCCCAGGTGACTCTGTGCAAATCCCAGAAAGCATGTCACTTCATCTATGGATATTTCAGTTTGCATCTCTAAAAGCACCCTTCTAAAAAAAAACCACACAACCCCACCACAATATCTTTATCACACATTCAGAAATTAGCAATCACTTTTTAATATCACAAAATATTCAATAATTTTTTACATTTTTCTGATGGTCACATTTTTAAGTTTTTTCAAAGAAGGTTATATATAGCAATTGGCTGATAAGTCTTCAGTCTTAATCTCTAGGCTTCTCCTCCATCTCTTTTCTCCTGAAGGTTTTCCCCAGGGTGCTGCACCAGTCTGCATTCCCACCAACAGTGTGCGAGGATGGGGGCTCCCTTTCTCCACATCCTCACCAGCACTTGTTTGTTGATTTATTGATGTTAGCCATGCTGGCATGTGTGAAGTGCTATCTCATTGTGGTTTTAATTTCTCTGATGACTAGTGACATTAAGCATCTTTTCAGTTGTATTGATTGTATGTCCTCTTTGGAGAAGTATCTATTCAGGTCCTTTGTCCATTGTTCTTTTTTTTAAGTTTTTTAAAAATTGATTTTGTAGAGAGTATGGGAGAGACAGACAACAGACAGACAGACATTGATGTGAGAGAGAAACATCGATCAGCTGCCTCCTGCACTGGAAATACAGGATTGCACCCACAACCCAGGCATGTGCCCTGACAGGGAATTGAACCGTGACCTCCTGGTTCATGGGTTGACGCTCAACCACTGAACCACACCAGTCGGGCTTAGTGTCCCTTTTAAATAGTCCATATTACTTCTTATTTTACTTTTTTAGACTGGCAACTATTATTCCAGAGACAAAATACTATGCTGCTTTACAGATATAAGAAAAATATCACTTACAGGTCTTTGTTTTCCCACAGAGAGAGTTTCCGGACTCTTTCTCAGGGAATCGTTGTGATGGTTCTGCTCATTTCTAAGTACTTCTGTTTGAACGCTAGCTACCCTTGGAGTCTGGCAAAAGCATCACAAGATGTCTCTGTGGGCCCACTAGACCCACTCTGAAACAGACTTGTCACAACTCCACTTGTCACCTAGACCCCCTAAGCTTCCGTTTCAGCTGGAGAACCACATTCTGGGTCCCAGGGGGTAAGGGTCAGCTCATACCCACAGCCAAAATGAAGAATCTGCAGCATTCCCTTTCCCCAGTGCCAGTGATCCCAGGAAGTGGCTGCAGGTCCTTTTGTAGAAGGACTGGTGACATCTTTGTCATGTGAACTGTGCGGTGGTATTGCAGGGTCCTTCCCTGGGGGACCTAGCCTCTTCTCAGCCAGCTGATAGCAGCCTTTTCTCCAGCGCCCTCTCTCTCTTTTATACAAGTAACACCCTAGTCATTGCCCATCCATCCTGTCCATGGCTGATCAGCCCTTGTCACAGATCCGTAATAGAGCACCCCGTTTGCCGCTCTGCTCTTGCTGCCAATTATAGTAAATACATCCATCTAACCTCTGATGGTTAATCGTCATCACCTGACCTCTGCTATTTTGGAATCCTGTCATCTTCCATTAATTCAAAAGAGCCTAATACCATGGCATCATTTCTTACTGTCAACTCCAGCCAACAGAACCAAACCATCGAACTTCTCAGCGATGTCACGCCCCTCGCTAGTGCCTTTAGTGAAGGAAGTGACCTCTTGACCTTCCTGGGGTCACAGTCAGATAGTGAGCTCTTCTTTCTCATAGTAAATCCAGTCTTACTCCCCCACCTTTGAGCAGCCCAGGACCAGGAAGAGGAGCACCCCTGCAGTCAGTCTTCCTTCCGTTCTTGGTAATTATAGGGTAAATTTTGAACTGCCATCCCAGAAATATTTCTTTTAAGGAAACTTCTGATTTATGGGGGCACTTTTTTTTTTTTTAATATATTTTATTGATTTTTACAGAGAGGAAGGGAGAGAGATAGAGAGTTAGAAACATCGATGAGAGAGAAACATCAATCAGCTGCCTCCTGCACATCTCCTACTGGGGGTGTGCCCGCAACCAAGTTACATGCCCTTGACCGGAATCGAACCTGGGACCTTTCAGTCCGCAGGCTGACGCTCTATCCACTGAGCCAAACCGGTTTCGGCTATGGGGGCACTTTTGGCATTGCTGGGAATGATAACTAGAAAGATGCTATCACAAGCCATTATTTGGTGGATTACATGTATGTTCCAGCAACAAGTTTAATTGATTTAGGTGTAGGGGCAATAGTTGATCTGGTAAGAGTTGGATCTTGGGGGTGGGAAACAACCATTATTACAGCCATTACCTAGTGCAGCGGTTCTCAACCTGTGGGTCGCGACCCCTTTGGCGGTCGAACGACCCTTTCACAGGGGTCGCCTAAGACCATCCTGCATATCAGATATTTACATTACGATGCATAACAGTGGCAACATTACAGTTATGAAGTAGCAACGAAAATAATTTTATGGTTGGGTCACAACATGAGGAACTGTATTTAAAGGGCCAGAAGGTTGAGAACCACTGATCTAGTGGGAGCCAGCATGCTGAGCAGTTTCAGAGGTGTGTGATGGCTTTGCTTTTCTTTGGCCTAAAGCCCTGTTTTTGTGTGTGTGTTTTGTAGCCAAGAAAGTAAGAGTTTATAGTTTTTTCCCCTTTATTGTTGAAAGTATTACAGATGTCCCCTTTGTTTATGTCACCCCCCCCCCCCCCCCCGCCGGTTTGACCTCCTCTACCTCCACCTGCACCCCACAGGTCTTCACCACTCTATTGTCTGTGTCCATATCTATAATAATAAAAGCGTAATATGCTAATTAGACCGGACAGCCGAACGACCTTCCGGATGTCCTTCCAGACGACCTTCTAGATGACCTTCTGGACGAAGCTGGGCTGCAAGGGCTGAGGCAAGCCATTGTGGCTGTGAGGGCTGAGCCCCTCGCATGAATTTTGTGCATCGGGCCTCTAGTATGTATATAAGTTCCCCAGTTAATCATCCCTTCCCTCCATACCTCCCTCCCACCTTCCTTCTGAAATTCCTTGGTCTGCTCCATGCTTCTATGTAAACTCCTGGTTTTAATGCCCTTGCCCATACTCAAGGACAAAGGGGCAGGTGGGAAGCTATTTCTCTGCTTATTGATATTTCTTCCTTTAAGACAGGCTCTTCTCCTTTTGACTGAACAGCAAACTTCAGCAGTTGACCTTCTTACCTGAGATTATATAGACAGTTACTTATTATATAGACAATTATATCATTTAGTAGGTCTGGTAGAAATCATTAGTGAATATATCCCAGGAATGTCAAAAGGTATGTTGGCTGAGACCCAGTTTCGACTCTTTTTGTCACCTCAACATCCATGACGGTTTATTGGTACTTTTCTGTGTGCCAACACTGTGCTAGATACTTTGTTTATTACCTTGTTTGAGTCTCACTATAGCCATTTGACATAATTCTTTTATTATTTCCATCTTACTTACAGAGCAGGAGTCTGAGGCTTGGACAGCTTAAATGACTCCCCCACAGCATAATGCATGTGGCAGATTGGAGTCAAATCCTTGTCTGTCTGATTTCAGTGCCTTGGCACTTAAGTGGACATTTTTAAAAGTGAACTATGTTACACATACCATAAAATTTACTCTTAAAGTACACAGTTTAGTGGTTTTTTAACATATTCACAAAGGTGTACAAGCATCACCACTATCTAGTTACAGAACATTTTCATAAACCAAAATATCTGATGAGCAGAGACTGGGCTGGGTGGGACATGTTTAATTTGGGAAAGGTTGGGAATTGAGGACTGAGCGGGATTGAACTTGAGTCCCCTTTGCCCCCATTTTTTATCAATGACTGTGTCCTCATACTGCTGTGCTCACTGTTTCTCCAAGTTGTTCTTCCTCGTTTGTTCCTCTCTCCCCTCTCTCTACCTCTCCCCTTTTTTTCTTCTATCACCTCTTTCCACTATGGTCTTTGTTTGGACATTGGGCTAGATATAAACAAGTCATCAAAGAGGTGGTCTGCCCAAAGGTGAAGAACGCAAGGTACTGTCCGTCCCAGGGTTTGGGGAGAACCCCCCAGGAGAAGGGTGGCCAAAACAGGAATCTCCACCCAGGAAAAGGTCTGTGGATTCTCCCCAAGTCTGGGTGCCAGGCCCCTGAGAGCGAGGAAGAGACAAGCTCAAGAGTGAGAGCCCCACCACTTACCACAGCGAATCCAGACTCAGACTTTACTGAAGAGAAAGGATCCTCGTGCTCTGAGGGAGTGATCAGAAGAGGGAGGGCGCAGGCTTCACCTGGGACTCTTCCTCTGAGGGGTCTCATGCTTTGTAATTTCTCAGGTTGGCCCCGTCTCCTGAAGACTGCCGAAGCCCAACTAATTAAGTGTATTTTCGCTGTGGAAATAATTTGACTGATGATAATGAGAACACCCTGCGAGACCTATTTGATGATTGTTTAAAACTCTTGGGAATGAATGTCTCTGGGGCTAATTCTGGGTGTATAATAAGTAATTCAAGGTCAGTGTCATTTCTCTTCCTGCCGCCTTCACTGTAGGCACCTCTTCTCCTTATAAACACGTAGCCAAATTTTAATCCCAAATAATGTACAATAACTGATGCTGATGACAATTCGGTGTGTTTGTCATGTAATATAATTATTGTCAAAAGAATTTAGTGGACCAAACTTGCTCATGGTTAATCTGGGACTGAAACTTAAAATGTGAACAGTTTGAGAGAAATTCTTAGCTGGGAAATCACCAGGGTTAGGGAGTAGCGAAATGTGAAGGAGGAGAGATTACTTCCGGCAGGGCATCCCATGATGCCTGCCCTCCACCTCATACATGCTCACCCTCCCCGAGGTTGGAGTCTGCCAGGTCAGAGTGCAGATTCTGAGGCCTGTACTGTGCGTGCACATATCTGATTGCTGGAGTGTGATGACATGAGTATGGGGCGAGAGCCGCAGAGCCTCCCTGATGGTCGGCTCTACTTGATGCCCTAATTCCCCTCCCCTTCAGAAACACTTGATCCCAGCAAAGCTCTGTGCTGAAGCCAAATGCTGTGTCATGCTGTGTGCTGAGTAAGGTCAAGGGACCAAGCTATCCCTGGAGCAGGCCGTAGGAACTAAAACAGAGATGTAGGGAGTATTAAGTGTTGGAAAGGATTTGGAAATCTAATTGGAGACTCTAGCATCCCTTTGACTTTATATGTGCATCACGCACACTTAATATTTTCCAAGGGCTTCCTCTGTGCCAGGCACTGTGTGTGTGCTACGTGTTTGTCATCCACTCCTGCAGGTAATTTTTTTTAGCTCCCCTATGAAGTCAGTAGCTACCATTAGTATCCTCATTTTACAGAAGAGGACATTAAGGCCCAAGGAAGACCTATAGCCTGCCCAAGGTCATGAAGCACTCTGTGGGCAGCGTTTAAATGGACCTTCTCCTCCCCTTGTGTTTACCGACTCCTGCCTCAACCAGTCGTGGAAGGGAATTGAGATGGGAAACCTGTGTGTGTGTCATCTGCAAACAGTGGCATGGAAAGAGTTGACGTAGTACCGGCATTTGCAGACCACTGGATGTCTCCTCTTGTAGGTACACTACTCCCATCAAATCACATCTCACCCAGACATGCTTGCTTTTAGAAGGAATTATTGCAGAAACTCATGTGGGTTATGGGGAAATAGGAGTAGGAGGGAGGGATGGCATGCATCATAGTATCTAGAATTTCTAGTATCAGATGGTTATATTAATACTAGTAGCCCCGTGCACAAAATTCATGCACATTAAAAGGGAATTAATTGCCCTAACCGGTTTGGCTCAGTGGATAGAGCATTGGCCTGCAGACTCAGGGTCCCGGGTTTGATTCCAGTCAAGGGCATGTACCTTGGTTGCAGGCACATCCCCAGTGGGGAGTGTGCAGGAGGCAGCTGATAGATGTTTCTCTCTCATCGAAATTTCTAACTCTCTATTCTGTCACCAGCAATGGCTTCTTTTGGCTTCAGAGGTACTTTGTTCCAATAGTTGGTCTTTAAACATATTCTCTCCTCCCTGCTGTCAGGGGCCAAGGTGCAGGTGAATAGGATTGCTAGCTGGCAGGCCCCTGACAGCAAACTGGCCACCTGTTGATTCTGTGAGGAAAGGGGCTCCCTCTTCCCTCCTGTCAGGGTCCAGGGTGCAGGAGAATGGGGTTCCTGGCTGGCAGGCCACTGACAGCAAGCTATCCAACAGCGTATTCTGTGAGGAATGGGGCTCCTTCCTTTCTACTATCAGGGTCTGGTTTGAAGGTCGGCCATGCCCCCTGTTGGACCAGACCCAGAGTTCTACCACACCGTGGCCTCCACCTCAGCAACCCAGGACTGACTGCTGCTGGGCGCTCCTGGTGCTCTGAGGGTGGGTTCTTCCCTCAGGCCACACGGGAAACAGCTGGGGAGGGCGCAGCCCTTGGCAAAGTGACCCAGGATTCAGTGGGTCCACACTCCTGCCTCAAACCCCGCCCTCACCGAAAACAGCTCCAGGAAACAGCTCAGGGGAGGGTGCAGCCGTTGCCAAGACAACCCCTGCAGGACTGACTTCCTTCCGCTTGGTCGCGAAGGTTCAGGTCGTGATGAACACCACCCATGGTTTTTATATAAGTAGATTTCATTGGCAGAGAAACCGAATAAAATGGGACCACAGATATGACAACTGAGTCCAGTAGACTAAAAACAACCGTTTCTGGAGGATTACATAGCAGACTTTGCTAAGTAGATGCAATCTGTGAGTGGCTGGGGGAATGTGAGTGTCTCCCTGAAGGGTCATAGGCTTCCTCCAGCCCCACGAGAAGGCCTCTGCCCTCTGAGGAATATATTGGAAGCAATGATGCTGAAAAACAAGGTATAGTGTATAGTGCCAAGTAACAGTTGATGTTGTTTAGTTATAAGTAGATACCTATGTTAACCCCAGACTTCCCTTTGCTAGATTCATTAAGTAAGTCACTCAAAAATAAGTGGATGAGCTGGGGTTTGAGCTCGGGTACCTGGGATTTTGACCTTGGGAACCTGGAGGGTGGAGCAGATTTGAAGGATAAGAACATTTTGGGAAAGATCTAAAGAACTTTGTAAGCAAAAATGACAGGATGGTGCTTTCAAGGTTATCTGAGCACCCTTGTGGCCAAGCCAGGGTGCAGGATGGGTGGGAGGTTGGAGACAGGCTGAGGCCAGACCCTGTATGGATTTATGTATCACTGGACTTTGTTCTGGAGGAGTGTGAGTCACTGAGGGCAATAAGCAGAGGAGAAACACTGTCACATTTGGACTGTGAAGAGTGTTCTCATATCACTGGCCCCATAAATTGAAGTGGAGAAGGGAGTGAGCAGGACTTGAGGCAGGGAGACTAATATGGCAGAATGGCTTCTCCATGCAACTTTAGCCCTAGAATTAGCAGTCTCCCTAATGCCTGCATGGGCTGTTCACATAAAGTGCTCTTTGGCAAGAGACACAGAGGAAGAGAGGTCCATAGACAAAGGCAAAATAATTGGCACCAAAGGCCCAGACATCATCACCCACAGACCACTGCCTGGCAGATAGGGACAGTGTTAATGGCCCCTACATTGCATCTCACCTAGCTGTTCTCCATCTTCGCTGTCTTAAAGCAAGCTGGAGGAGAGAATTTGTGTCTCATTACTCCTTTCCTTCTACGCTGACCCATCAGAAGAGGGGAACTTACCTTTCACTGCCTCAGGGATCTCTAAGGCCCAGACAGGAGAGAGAGAATTTAGCCACTGTTGGCTCAAAGGCTCTGTCTTTCTTAGAGTCAAGTTTAAGAAATCCCAACAACTCTCTGGCCAGGTTCTGTTCACTTCTACAAAGTTATCTTTTAAGCCAGAGTGCACGCAGCATCTGAATCCTGGACATTAGTCTTGCCTTGGCTTCTGCTTTTGCCTAGGTCAAAACCCATATGCAAGCTGAAATCTACTTCACTTCTGTTATTCCATTTTCTAAGTTTAGATAATCACAAGCAATTTCAGGAAATATCTTCAGCATCCAGTTGGGGACCACTGTGATGGTTCAACTAAGACCGTGGTCAGCAAACTTCAGCTCGCAAGCCACATGTGGCTCTTTGGCCCCTTGAGTGTGGCTCTTCCTAAGCCTTAGGAGTACCCTAATTAAGTTAATAACAATGTACCTACCTATATAGTTTAAGTTTAAAAAATTTGGCTCTCAAAAGAAATTTCAGTCGTTGTACTGTTGATATTTGGCTCCGTTGACTAATGAGTTTGCCGACCACTGAGCTAAGAAATGATGGCAGCCTGAATCAGGGCGGTGGCAATGCTGCTGGGAAAGGGAGAACAGACCATGAAACATTTAAGCAGTAACCCTACAATCATGCTTATATTTACTGAGCACTCTATGTGCCAGGCTCTGTATAGGGTGTATATTATCTCATTCAGGCTTTGCAACAACTCAGTAAGGTAGGAACTGTTATTCTTTTATTTTACACATGAGGAAACAGGCTTAGTGTCATTAAGAAATTTGCCCAAAGTGAGTGGTAGAGCTGAGATTTGAGCCCAGGCACTCTGACTTCGAAGCTTGATTTTTAATCTTTCTGTTTTACTATCTCAGATCAGGAGGATTAGGCAGTTTATTGAATGTGAGGGTGGGGGAAGGGGAATGAAAAGAGCAGGTGTGTTCCAGATTAGGGAAGTAGGTAGATAGGTGAAAGATGAGGACACAGGAGAAGGAATGGGTGTGGACAGAAGGATGATGATTTGCTTGTGAACATGTTGGTAGGGGACACCCAAGTAAGATGTTTGTGAAATGGTTGGGTGTTTAAGAACTTGGAGCTTCAGAGAAAGTGATGGAGGCTAAAGAAGATTTTGAGCAATCTGTATCTAGGCAGCAGAGGAG
Organism: Myotis yumanensis; assembly: GCF_028538775.1. Taxonomy (NCBI): domain Eukaryota; kingdom Metazoa; phylum Chordata; class Mammalia; order Chiroptera; family Vespertilionidae; genus Myotis; species Myotis yumanensis. The sequence continues at coordinate 51,947,737 of NW_027223757.1, read as the reverse complement.
CATGTGGGCAGCAGCAGGCGGGTGGGGGTGCCGTACTGAGATCTGGAGAAGAGGATGGGCAGAGAAGACAACCAGGGATAGCATCTTAGGGACCTACAACATTTAAGGAACCCGTGGAAGATGAGCTCTTGAATGCGAGAAAGAACAGGTAAAGGGATTGTAGGAGAATGTGGAGAGAGTCAGTCACAGAAACCAAAGGAGAATGAAGTGTGGTGAAGGAGGGATGGTGGCAGTACCAGTGCAACAGAGAAATCATAGCAGGTAAGAACTGAAGGTTCCCATAGTATCTAGCAATTAGGTCAATGTAAAAACAGCCTGTGGGAATGCAAAAAATTATATCCGCTTTGGAACACAATACAGGTTTCTCCCACTGTCTGAAAGTAGAGCCTTCCTGTGAATCCGTCCGCAAACCAAAATGGCACAAAGCGAAGAAACAATCACCTTCGAACACAGCTCGTTAATGAATGGACAAAATAAACGGAGATAAAGCACAGATTAAGTAAGCATAGACACAGCTCAAAGCTGTGGCGGCTGGATGCTGAGGTGCTGAGTGTATTTCCTGGGAAAGGAGCTTGGTGTTGCCACCCTTGCTGCTCGGGGTGTGCGCGACCTCTATAATGTCTTGCTGGAAACAAACGCCGAATGCTATTTTCGCTTCTCACTTTTTTTTTTGGTAAAAGGTGAAAAATCCTCTGAATTTCTTGTAGTTCGTGAAAACAGGTACTGATGTAGGCCTTCTATAAAACATATTGGGGTAAAGTAAACTTCTGAAAAGTGGGGGACACTTATGTCACAGTTTCCTTCAAAGCTAAACAGTATCCTACCATATGATTTAGCAATTGTATTTATTCCTTGGTGTTCGCCCAAATGAGATGAAAACTTATGTTCACACAAAAACCTGTACACAGATGTTTACTAGTATAGCGGTTTTATTCTCAATTGCCAAAACTTAAAATCTACCAACATGTCCTTCAGTAGGTAAGTGGATGAACTGTGATACATCCATACAATGGAATTTTTCCAGCGGTAAAAGGAAATGAGCTGCCCTGGCCGGGTTGCTCAGTTGGTGGGAGCATCATCCTCGTACACCAAAAGGTTGTGTGTTCAATTTCCAATTGGGTGCATAAGGGAGGCAACCAATCAGTGTTTCTCTCTCACATTGATGCCTCTCTCTCCCTTCCTCTCTAAAAAGAAATAAAAACATATCCTCAGGTGAGGATTTAAAAAAAAAGAGAGAGTTGCCTCTGTGCCTCTGACATTCCCGTCTTTTGCAGATAGATGCCAGGCTCAGGGAGCAATCAGTGTTGTCCTCATTGACAGTCCTGTGCTCCCTGCCTATGGGAAGGGAATGTCCCAGGAGCTTTGAGAAGGCGAACCACTCCTCTGTACTTCTGTCGCCCTCAGTTTACATTTCCCTTCTGCCATCTGGCCTTTGGGCCCCGATCGAGGCTTATCAGGGCCAGATGAAGAGTTCCTTCAGAGTAGACAGTGAGTCGCATTCACCTCTGTTCCAACCCCTTGTCCTCCAGTGGTGATCCGAGTGTCCCAGTAGAGACCACTCTTGGGTAAACTAGCTGATCATTCTACTGGCACTCTGTCTCCTGGTGGAATTCCATCTCTCTGCAGCACCCTGGCCAGAGTCCCTGGCTCATCTCCTGCCCTGGAAACAAGCCAAATAATGGCCAATGCAGAATCCCAGCCCATCACCCTCAGGAGCTACTACCCTCAGCGGAATGGGGGCAAGGCTTTGGGCAGAGAGGGGGCTCAGAAGGTTTGTGTTGACAGTTATTGTCCATCTCCAGGCTTTAGAAATGAGGACAGGGGAGATAATAAAATGAAAGCCCTCTTCTTTCTCTGATGGCTGCAGTTAGAAAGTTGTTTTCTGTTGTTTCAACAAGTGGGCTGGAGGACACACCTGTGATGTTGACGGTCATTGACCGGACTTGAAACAGACTCGCTCCCTTTTTTCTCCCTTCCCCCTTCTCTTCAGTGACTCTGTTCATAGGAGGATTTGTGAGACAAACTGTGGGTTTACAAACGTCAGGAACGGCAGCTCAGCCGTCCCCGTGTCTGCGCTGCTGCAGTCCCTGTGCAGGACTCTGCGCGAGGAGGTGGAGCGTCTGGGTCGCTGCTCTTCCCACACGTGAGCCTTTTCCTGTTACCATAAAGGCAGTTTGTTACAGATTTTGAACCTGCTGCCTCCTCCCTTCCTTTACAACACGCATATTCATCTCTCCTCCTGGCATTACTGCTGAAAGGATGCAAACGTCCTTGTCTGAGCATCATTCGCAAGCCTCCTGCCCATCTGTGAATTATTCCCTGACTCTTCCATCAGGGCAGGGTTACAGGTCCTCTGCCGGCAGGAGGGAGCTCTCCAACAAAATCTAAAGACCCAAAATCTTTCGGACGCTGTGATGAGCAGACTAGGAAGCCACAAAACATTGTGAGCTGAACGGATGTCTTAATAAGCTTTTAGATGTGCCTTGGCCAGTGTTGGCAGAGGAAGCTCAAGGGGAAAGGCAGCAAGCATTGTGAGCTAAATCACTGCAGACCCACTGGGCGTGACAGCCCTAGGAAGCGAATGATCTCAACGGGAAAGAAGTGACTGCAGTTATCCAGCCACAGAACACGCAGTAGGACGGGAGGACAGACCCCCGGATGTGAGTACAATCTCTCTTTCATGCAGGGTTTGGAGCAGTAGGAGCAAAGTGAGTTCTTGTAACTGATGGCTTTCCCTAAGGACCGGTGCCTGGTGCCGGGTGCCCGGGTGCCTGTGGATCGTCTCTGGGGAGGTTGTACATAATGCTTGCCTGGGACTTTTGTTTGCAGGTCTCTTCTCGTATATTTTGCCTGAATCCAGTGTCTTTGGGATACTGGGAACCGGAGACTTTGTTGTAAATCCTCAAGAAAACAGAAAAGCAAACCTCCGAGACCTTTTGCTATAAAAAGAAAACAGATCACATCACAGACCAAACAGCTGTGGGGCCCTCTGGCATTTGTGATGGGAGACAAAAGAATCGGCAAATTGGAGAGCAGTGAAAACAGGGCAGTGGGCTGAGAGGAAGGAGGGAAATCTTTATTGGAAGCGAAATCCCTTTCTGGACTCAGGAAACTCATTGCATATTTATGATCATGCATCTATTTGATTTCTGCTTAAGGAACTGGCAGCATGTTGCCATTAAGGTTTTTCTCCAGAACACTGTGAAAATGAGCATCGTGACAAAGAGGCATGTGATTGACAGAGTTGGGCAGAAAAAATTCCTCACTGTCAGCAGGGGGAAGAGTCTTGAATGATAGCTGATTCACTTGGAAGAGGAGGCTCAGATTTAAGGAGGGAACGGGGCTGCTATAGCCTGAGTACCCAACAGGTTGGCGGGGAAGTTTAACTAGTTGATTATAGACTGGTTACCACTCCACGCTTCCTCTCCTCTCCCCACTCGTTGTTGGGGGGTCTTTCGTTCCCCTTATTCCCTGTCCCACAGCCTGCCTCTGCCTGGCCTGATTTGTCACTTCAAGGTATCCAATGAGAAGCTGAGTAGATCCTCACTTCTGAAGGATAGGGATCATTGTTCTGTAGGGCAGTGATCATGAGAGAAGTGGGGAGGAAGCTGGGCTGGGCCTGCACCCCCCTCCACAGCTAGTGTTAGAGGAGGAAACAGAAAGGAAGTAGAAAAGAAGTCTCAGCCACTTTCATTTCTCCCCACCCACCCTGCAAATACAAGTGCAAGTGAATGCTGGAGGCCCTAGGAATAAGGCTATTACTGGATTTGAGAATGAACTTGAGATACCCAAATACATGGGGATGGTGCTAGCAACAGGCCAGGAACTGGAAACCTGGGATTCTGTTCCAGATTTTGCAGGCAGTTGTCTGTATCCAAAATAGTGACCTATCCTGGAGGCTGCCCTGTGCCTCAGGTGAGTGTTGCTGGAGGAGAGGTTGGGGCGGGGGGTGAAGAGTGGGAACATTTCATTATTCAGTAGCTGTCACTGAAAAGCAAAAATACCACATTTCTGCTTGGCCAAGATTTTCTCACAAATATCGTGTTTTTCTGTCTCAAAAATAATTATCATGTGCGCTGGATTTGCACAGGGCTGTTTACCAAAGGTAATTATGTAAGCAAGGCTGACTCGGTAGCTTGCAACCATGGCAAAAACTGTAACTGTGCTTCCATCTGAGTGTCTGAGAGGCTGAATTTATTGCATGGGACAGGAGGGTGGGAGGGAGTGGCTGGCGGTGGTGTTGACCCTGTGCATCTGTTGCCGGGGAGACCAGACAGCATTTCTAGTCTGTAGCTTGTGACCTTAGCAGCTAAGGCTTAGCTGATGGCATGCACTGAGGTTGCAGCAAGCTCTCTATCCCCAGGAGCCAAGCTGTGGAGTAGAATGAGTAAAATTTTAGTCATGATAATATTTGTATGAACCAGGATATTGTACTTGAGACATTTGCAGGCCCATTGCAAGAAAGGTTTGGGAATGGGGAATGTGGGAGAGGAGAGGTGGCAGTTTGGGTCCAGTGCACAGAAATAACAATTGAGTCGATGGAGAAGAATGTGGTTGTGGGAGGGAGATCATTCAAGAAGTCATAGCTAATGTTCTATATTTTCCTGCCATTTGGGCCTGGAGTGCTTTTTCAGTGTTGGGGCAAGCAGAGCAGAAACTCAGTATAATTGGTTTGAAGGTACCACAGATTCCCTGAATAAAGAGAGGCGATGTGTCCTATGTTTACAAATACAAACCACTTCCAAACAGTGATGCAGTCTGGCAAACATACGAATCCTGGGAATTTCCAGAAGCATTTCCAGCTCATTTCTCTCTCTTTTGAGTCTCAACTTTATTCTTTCACTGACTCATTCATTCAACAAAGACTTCTGACAGATTCCAGGGTCTCTGGCTCTGGCTAAGGGTGGCGTCTCTGCCTTGGCGCATACCCTTGTCCAGGCGTCTTGTGCCTGGTGACCAGAGCAGGATTTGTGAAGGTTCCTTCTCTCTGTTTCCTTTCGAGTCTTTACCTGCATTTTGGGTATTTTGGATGACGAGGTGAAATTTGGTAATTCACAAGTTGGGGGGAGAGAAGAATTCTTTCTGAAGTTAAAATATTCACATTTGGCCAATACAGTCACAAAATAAAATACCATCCTTAAGTCCTGCGGTTATGTCTGTGTTATATCTGAGCCTTTGACCCCAGCCTCCCAGAGTGGTTGGGGAGATGGCCTGCCCGGATGTCACGGTGAGCGGGAGGTACAGCGTGGTACAGTCCAGACCTTTCCCAGTCACATCTTGGCCAATTCCTTAATCTTTAGAGATTGAGAGGAGCAGTGGATTTGCCTGGAAGCAACTGTAAAAGATGTCTGTGGGGCCTGGGATGAAGAATGGGTGGTGTCCCTCTGCTATAGCATTTTCTTTCCTTTTGCATATATTGGTATTTTTAATAAGTATGTTTTAAAACAGAAAGAAGCCCTCACTTCCTTGCCGTCCTTGCTGTGGATCAGATCCTTAAGCATTTCTTCTTGTGCTGGAAGAACCCTTCGCCTTTGAAGTCATTACCACTGCCTTTGGTTTAGTGTGGTGTGTGGTGGCCCAGGGCTACAGGGAGGAGTCCGTCTTTAACCTTCTATTCACTTGTCCATTTGGTGGAAAGAAGAGCTTAAGTTTACTACTAGTTAATGCCTCCAGACCTCTGCTCTGCGTGGCCTAGGGGTGGTTTTCGTAGGCCATTCATTTCCCCCTGGTTAAGCTGGGAAGCCGCTCTTGGCGCAGTGGGCAGTGCCCTGTCAGTGTGTCTAGCATCCCTGTTGTTTCTGAGGCAGGTTGTTCCAGCAGCAGTTGGACCCGGGAGACGGCCCGGGCCTGTGCCCAGCTCTCCATCTGTTCCAGAACTCAGGAAACTGCATGATTTGCAGTGAGAAAAGGATGAAGACAATGACAGTATATGCTGGAGGGAAATCCCAGGGAGAGAACCTACTCCTCCGGGTCTTTGGGGTGTGCTCCATGGGAACCTAACCTGCCAGGGGAATTGGCATGTTAGCTGTGGCCCAGAAAGCCCTTTATGGGCCTACATAGCACAGTTACCTGCCCAAGGTGGGTCTGGAAACCAGGTGATGTGTAGGGGATTCTATCAGGCCTCTGCCGGCCCTCACAGAAATGCAAAGCAGACCTCAAACTTCTGGCCATAGTCCTCTGACGAATCCAGAGTCCCCTGCGAGGATAGAAAGGAGGGAAGGTGGCACTTCTAAGGTCAGGTGCTTTGCTATGCCATGTGTTCTTCTTGCTGTCCTCTCCCCCCCAGCTCCCCTCCCTGCCATGAGCAATCAGCACATGCCCGTCCTGTGTGCTGAGTGGCACTGATGGCAGCTTTGTTTTGTAACCCGTAGGTCCTGAAGATGGCATAGTAATAGAGCCACCTTCCAATGATCGGGAGCATCTGTCCCCACGGGTGCCGGCCCGGGCCAGTGACGTCGTGCGGAGCTGAAGGGACGTGTCTACCTCTATCTGGAAACCTCTTTCTCTGCTAATTCATGAGCCAGCAGGATGCTGTCGCTGCGCTTTCAGAACGCCTTCTCATAGCCGCATACAAAGGCCAAGCGGAGAATGTGGTTCAGCTCATCAACAAGGGCGCCAAGGTAGCAGTTACCAAGGTAACAAGAGGGGAGGAAAATGCTTTAGCCATCCTTGGGGAAAAGCCTCCCTCTTAACCATTGTCCACAAAGCTGTCCTGTTGGGCTCGCAGCTTTCAAAGAATTGGCTCCGTCCCCTCCCCCAGTGATGGAGGTTTGGACAGAAGGAAGGAGGATTAAAAATGCTTTCATTGTGATCTTTCAAATGGAGTAACTTATAATTAGCATTTGACAGTCTTTAAAGTCACAGCATGGCTTTTTCTCACCTACTTCTTCAGCCACAAGGACAGGAGAGCTCTCTGGAGAAGTCGGGACACAAAAGCTTATAGGGTAGAGTATTTGTTTGATAATCACATTAGATAGGCCTCCTGGGGAGGTGGACTCTGCTATGCAGAACCTCATCCCCATCTGCACCAAGACAGACTCGGACCAGATGACCACAGCAGCCTCTTTGAGCTTTAATTTCATGTGAGTCAGTGAGAATGTGTGGTAAGTGTTGGAGGACATTGCTCACCCCTCACCAACAGATACCCCCCGGGTGGTCAAGAGAACATAATGGGCCCAAGGGCAGTTTTGTTGCAAAGCTGAGCAGAGGCAGGTTCTGCACAGTTCAATGACAGTTTAAGTACATAGATACATAGACAAAATAAGCACTTCACAGTCCTGTAGAAGAGGTTCTCTTTTCATCTCTACTTTAGAGATGAGGAAACTGAGGCACAGAGGGATTTAAGTAACTTGCCCTGGGGCCCTCAGCTGCTGAGTGGCAGAACTGCAACTTGTACCCACGGAGTCTGGCTCCAGGGCCCACCCCCCAGGCCACTCCGGGGGAGCTGTGGAGAGAGGCAAAGTTTAATTTTCAAATAGTAACATCTGCTAACTTCTGGCCTCCTGTGGCAAAGCTTGGCCAGCTCACATTTTTAGTGATTCATACCTAGTCTCTGTATTTCATGCTTCCCATGTGTGCTGTTAGCAGCCATTCCAAGCAGTAACTCAATCCTGGCACTGTCTGCCAGGAGACAGCATCAGGTCTCCCGGGGAAGGGCTCAGTCCCACCCCTTCACATGCCAGTGGCAAGTCCAGGTTCTCACCTTTGCTTCTGACCAACTGGCTGTCCATCGGAGGTTCCCATGACCCACTCCTTAGATTAGATTAATTTGCTGGAGCAGCTCTCAGAACTCATTTTACTTACCAGATTGCCAGTTTATTTTAAAGGGATTTAACTCAGGAACAGCCAGATGGAAGAGATACACAGGGCAAGGTATAGGAAAGGGCACAGAGCTTCCATGATCTCTGAGTATGCCACCCTCCAGCACCTCCCTGTGTTCACCACCCCAGACGTTCTCTGTCCTTGGGTTTTTATGGAGGCTTCCTCCATAGACATGCTTGCCTAAACCAGTGGTTCTCAACCTTCTGGCCCTTTAAATACAGTTCCTCATGTTGTGACCCAACCATAAAATTATTTTCGTTGCTACTTCATAACTGTAATGTTGCTACTGTTATGAATCGTAATGTAAATATCTGATATGCAGGATGGTCTTAGGCGACCCCTGTGAAAGGGTCGTTCGACCGCCAAAGGGGTCGCGACCCACAGGTTGAGAACCGCTGGCTAAACGATTGGCCATTGGTGAATGGGTCAACCTCCAGCCTCTCTCCCCTCTCTAGAAATGAAAGTCCAAATCCTCTAACTATGGTTGGTTTCCCTGGCAACCAGCCCTCATCCTTTGGGGCTTTCCAAAAGTTACCTCATTCTCATAAATGCAGGTGTGGTTGAAAGGGGTTTGTTGTGAATAACACACTCCTTTCACCTTTTTTTTTTTTTGGCTTTGGAGCTGTTTCAAGAACTGATGACAACAGACCAGCTATTATAATAAAAGATGCTCCTATTGCTCTTATCACTTAGGAGATTCCAAGTGTTTGGGGAGCTATAAGCCAGGAATGGAGACTAAGAGCAAATATGTGTTTCTGTAAATCACAATATCACGATGCTGGTTCTAGAGAGTGAGAGAGAGAGAGTTGTGGCCTCTCAAAGGTCCCCTATTGGCCTGACATCACTCTACACATATGTGGCGACTAGGTTGCTAGCTGTGTGGAATTGAGGGTGAAGGGTGTCATCTACCCATGGTGCTTCAGGGCCCAGCCAGTCACAAATGGGAGAAAGGGCATGGACTCCCTAATGGAGGGCTCATGCTCACACATTTTAACTCTGCTGTGTTTGCTAATTGTACAAGTTGCTTAACTTCTTTGAGCCTCAGGTTCCTTATCTGTAAAAAAGGGATATCAATACCAACCTTTCAGGGTTGTTATAATAATCACATTAAAGCACATAGTTCATAGTCTGCAAGTTTCCTTTTTTAAATAGACTTCATCATTTGCTTTTTAAAAAAAGTTTTAAAAAACAGTTTTATTGGGGTATAATTTAACATGCAAAAAAATTCACTCATTTTTAGTGTACAATTTAGTGGTTTCTAATGTCTTTACAGAGTTGCACAATCATCACCATGTTCTAATTTTAGAACATTCTATCACCCCAGGAAGAAATTTCGTATTATTTAGCTGTCATTTCCCATTCCTACTCCCAGTTCCTGGCAACCATTAATCTACTTTCTGTCTGTATAAATTGTCCTTTACTGAACGTTTCATATAAATGGAATCATACATTGTGTGGTCTTCTGTGGCTGGCTTTTTCAATTGACCTAATGTTTTCTTGGTTCATTGTATTGTAGCATCAGCATTTTATTCTCTTTTACTACAGAACAATATCCCACTCCATGGATATGGCACATTTTGCTTATCCCATCATTGGTTAATGGATATTTTGGGTTGTTTCCAGTGTGAAACTATTATGAACAATACTGCTATGAACATTTCTGTTCAGTTTTTGTGTAGATATGTTTTCATTTCTCTGGATAAATACCTAGGAGTGGAATTGTTGGGTCCCGCGGTAAATCTATGTTCAACATTTTAAGGAACGGCCAAGCTGTATTCCAGAATGGTTACCCAATTTCACATTCCCATTAGCAATGTATGAGGGTGCCAGTTTCTCTATATCTTCACCATTGCTTGTTATTGATTATCTTTTTTTAAACATAATTTGCTTTTTAATAGTTTTGTTTTTAATCAAAGTAATGCTTGCACATAGGAGCTTTAAAAGTGTAAGTTCAACCCGGCTGGCATGGCTCAGTGGTTGAGTGTCAACCTATGAACCAGGAGGTCATGGTTCAATCCCGTCAGGGCACATGCCTGGGGTTTTAAGCTCAATTTCAGTAGAGGGTGTGCAGGAGGCAGCCAATCAATGATTCTTTCTCATCATTAATGTTTCTATCTCTCCCTTCCTCTCTGAAATCAATAAAAAAATATATTTTTTAAACAGTAAGTTTAAATACTGCTAGAGGAGCCTGGAGTCCCACCCAGAGCAGGGAGACTTGTCATCTCAGTTCAGGCCAAAGCCCACAGGAGGGGCGTGACTTGATAAAAAAGCAACTCTGGAGCCCACGTCTGTGAGGAAACCAGCCTCAAGGTCCACCTGTCCCCACTGATCTGTGGATTTCTGTATTTGAAAAGATGTGGTACCAAATTCAAAGGAGGAAACAGGAAATAATAAAAACTAGTACAAAAATGCGTGAAATAGGAAATAGAAAAAAGATACAGAAAAATCAATGAAACCGAAAGTGGGGTCTATGGGAAAAGTGACAAAATAGACAAGTCTTGAGCTAGATTGATCTGGAGACCAAGGGCCTACTGACAGCTGTCTGGGGATCTCCCTTTACTCGTATCCTAGCGATTCCCCTTGCCACTTTTATATATGTTGGTTTTCTGGATTCCACTGTCTTTCTCTTTCTTGGTTTACTCCCTTGTTTTGATGTAGTACACCTCTAGTACAGTGCTGTCCTATATCTGTACTGTCTGATACGGTAGCAACTCACGGCTATTGAATACTTGAAATGTGGCTAGTATGACTGAGGAATTGAATTTTAAATTTAACTTTCATTAATTAAAATTTAAATGCCATATGTGGGTGTTGGCTACCATATTGTATAGCACAGCTCCCATATCTTCCTGAAAAATGATTGTATGGGAGAAATCAATTAGTACTAGACTCAATCTATTGCCCCTTTCTCTCCCACATTCTCTGAATCCAGTTGTGTCACAATTTTGAACAGATCTGTAATTAGTGTGATTATGTAAATGCTATTCATTGGTGAGCCAGTAAGTATACTATAATTACATTTCCATTCTTTATAACTTGCTGTTTTTCCTAGAGTTGATCATTTTTGCTGGAACCCATGTCACCCATCACTTGGGTAGCTCATATTCCCTGAGCTTCCTAAGAAAAGGAACATAGGAAAGAAATAGTTTGAGACTCTGTATGTCTGGAAAAAAAGTCTTTATTCTACCCACTCACTTAATTGACTATTTGGTGTGAAACCTAAGCTGAGAAAGAATTATTTTGCTTCAGAACTTTGAAGGCAATGTTTTATTGTCTTTGAGCTGATAGTGTTGCTGTTGGAAAACTCTGCCCTTTTAAGGCCTGCCCATTCAGAACCCAGCTCAGGAACCACCACCACCAGGAAGTCCACCCAGAGAACAGTACCCTACATGGAACTCACTGTCCTCTCAACTGATGAAACACTTGCTGTTTATTTGCTCTGTGTCTCTCATAATTTGAGTGCTCTGAGGGTGCTCAGAACTCCCAAGCAGACCACCACTCTGACCTGGGTCGGAGTTTCTCTCTTATATTTCTCAGTGTTTGACACAGAAGAAAAGCACTGGAATTTGGAATCCAAAGACCTAGGTCAAGTGCCTGCTCCACTGCTTATTAACTACTTGTTGACGTAGGCCAGGGTTTCTCAACTTCTGAACGATGGACATTTTGGGCCAGATAATTCTTTGTTGTGGGCGATTGTCCTATGTATTGCAGATGTTTAGCAGTACCTCTGTACTCTACCTATTAGATGCCTGCAATACTCCCTCCTCCCTAGTCATGACAACCAAAACATGTCTCCAGACATTGTCAAACGTTCCCCTCCAGGAGGCGGCGGCATTATCACCCCAGCTGAGAACCACTGATGTAGGCAAATTTCTACACTTCTTGTTTCAATTTCCTCACAAAACTTAGAGGATTTCCACAGAACTGAGTGTAACAACACATATTGTCACAGTTACGGAATTTAAGAAGGCACACAATATTGGGTGTGTATTTTTTAATTCCCCCCAGTGCCTAGCCAAGTACTCCTACCATAAGCACCATCTATGTTGAATGAAGGGAATAATGGTGTTCAGTATAAATTGTTTACTTCTCTTGTAGGATTCTACAATGATTAAGTCTTTTAAACCTCACCTCAACTCTCTTATCCTCATTATACAAATGAGGAAACTGAGGCAAGGAGAAGTTAGGTAATCCAACCAGAGTTCCTATTCGAAAGTGTCAGAACTGAGAATGGCACCCTGGCCATTTGGTTCTGTACCTGAAACACAGGTTCCGCTGCCTGCCCCAGAGAAAGCCAAATTCATGAGACAGGTGCGGGTGCAAAAGGAAAGGAAGAATGATGGACTCCCATCTCAAAGACCATCTTCCCCTCCTGCTCAAGCCTGTGGTCGTTATAGGGATAGGGAGGAGAGGGCTTTTTTGCTATCCAGTTATCTTATTAGTTTTGGCACACTCGGGTCCTATCCGTTTATTTTTCTAGCTTTTGGCATGCTCAGGCCCTATCCATTCATCTTCCTAGCTTTCAGCACGGTTGTGTAAGAACCTCTCCCTGCCTCATCTGGGCTAGTAGGGGAGACTCCCTGGCTCTCCGACTGACTGTCTATGCTAGCAGTTCCACAGCTTTGCTCTTAACCACCATGTTTCACCTGTGTGGCTTAAAACTTCGGGCTGTGAACATCTGTGGGCTGCTTCTTATTAGAGCACCTTCCTTGGCAAAAAGTACACATAGAATCTGCAAGTATTTTCTGACTAGGACTTCATATGCCCAGGTACTTTAATAAAGCAGTATCCCAATAACAATATTTATAGGTATGTAACATTTTACACTTTTCAATTTATTTTCACATATGTATTGCTTATCCCCAGAACCCTGTGAGATATACAACTTTTCTTTTTAGAGTTGTGAGGAAATGGAGGCCCCAAAAGGGAAGGGACTTATATAAGTTAGGGAGTAACAAAGCTGGGACCAGAACCAGGAACTCCTGGCTCCTGTGCAAATGTCCTGTCTGTTATATATCTGGAGCTTCTTATGTCATCCTAGGGGTTTAATTAGTGGCTAATGGTATATGGTTATGATACGTAACCCACCAAGTAGGGGTGGCGTTGTCATGCACAGGACAAGTCATCAGAGGCAATGGGACCGGGAGCTAGGAACTGGTGTAAGAACTACACATGAAATTTTAAATTCTTATTTTTAAGAGAAAGGCTCATTGAGAACTCTGATTTTCCATTTGCATAATTTTCATATTTAGGTCAATTATGTTCACGTGTGTTGACCAACACATTTTCAGTTAGAACAGGTAATCTGACAAGGACGCTGGGTATCCTGAGAAGTCAGACATATCCCTGGGTAAATTGTCTGGCTGTTAGAGACGAAACTCAGGACCTCCCAGTAATTTGTCTCCGACCCCCTCACTTCTCTGCCACTGATCTCACCAGAGTCACCTATTATTTCATGCACCAACAAGTATTAATTAAGCACCTGCTTTGCACCAGTGCACAGTACAGGAGAAAAATGTCTTGGCCATCATGGAGCTTGTGTTCTGTTGGAGAAAGTGACTACAATTTGAGTCTTGCCTCCCCTTCCCTTCCCTGAACTTCCCCTTGGCTCCTTGATGCTTCAGTTCCTGGTTTTCTTCTGCAAAGGCACTTCTCCATCTCCTTTTGCTCTTCCTGCCTCTAAATCTGACTTTCCGCAGGGCTCTGAGCCCTTATCTGCTCTCACTCTGCACACCCACCTTGACTGTTCCACCGCCCGCTGGTCACCACGCCACCCTCTCCAGCTTGGCTCTATTGCCTGACCCTCGTGTGGAGCTGTCTTCACGGGCATGTTTATATGAATGATCCACAGGTACGCCACAGGGACTTCAAATCCAAATGCCCAAGACAACCTGCACATGCCCATTCGGTTCTCATCCCATGGTCTCTATTAATGAATAGCACCCCCATTTGCACAGTCCTTCAAGCAGAAGCCCAAGGACATGCTCCTTTCTTTTGGCTCCTAAACATCCCTCCACTTACCCATCTTCTCAGTGACCCAGTGCTATTCATTCTGCCTCCTTATTTTCTCTCTACTCTGTGCCTTTCTAAGTGCCCACATGGACACTTAAGATGTTTGATACAAAAACAGAAAAATTGGTTTTCTTTTGCAAGAAGTCCTTGGTTTTTTAAGAACCAAGTTTTTGTTTTATCCTATATAATAAAAGGCTAATATGCAAATCGACCAAATGATGGAATGACCTGTCGGTATGATGCGCACTGACCAGCAGGGGGCAGACACTCAGTGCAGGAGCTGCCCCCTGGTGGTCAGTGTGCTCAGCCAGTAGCCGGGCTCACAGCTGGTGTGCACAGCGGTGGTGGCGGGAGCCTCTCCCACCTCTGCAGCTGGCGGACATCCCCCAAGGGATCCCGGACTGCGAGAGGGTGTAGGCTGGGCTGAGGTGCAGGTCGTGCACCAGGCCTCTAGTATGAATTATCTTCTCTCCACAATCACCTCACATTTTAGTTACATATCTTCACATACAGCTTTTAATGTTGTTACCTCAGGTGCTAGACAGTTTGGCTCAGTGGATAGAGCATTGGCCTGTGGACCAAAGGGTCCCAGGTTTGATTCTGGTCAAGGGCACGTACCTTGGTTGCAGGCTCCTCCCCAGCCCGGGCCCTGGTCGGGGCTTGTGAGGAGGCATCCAGTCGATGTGTTTCTCTCACATCAATGTTTCTCTCTGTCTCTCCCTCTCTCTTCCACTCTCCCTAAAAATCAATGGGGAAAATATCCTCGGGTGAGGATTAAAATATATATTGTTACCTCCATACTAGTAGGTACTTTGTAGTCTGGAAAAGCCCTCTGCACGGCTCCTGATGCCAAGCGTTGACCATGTAGCTGGAGTTGAGAATCTGTAGGAATCCATAGGTAGAGCATCTTTTCTAGAACTTTTTGGAAGCTGGTCCTTGGGATGTTTCACCGCTGCTCTTGTTTTCTCCAAAAGTAACCGGACGATGAACTATAAGTAGCTTAACCTATCCCCTGTTGATGGACACTGAGACTATGTTACTCTGGTGCTGCTTGTCCTGAGGTCCTATTGTAGTGTGGTTACGTCTGTGGGAAAGATTTGGCTAAGTGGCACTGCTGGGTCAGGCACGCATCCCCTTGTCGCTGACAGCTAGGGCGGAACTGCTGTGCGTGAAGGTTGTCCCAGTGTGCACTCCTGCAGTGGAGTGAGAGAGGCCCATGAGGACTGACCTTGAAGCGCATTGTGACCAGCAGTACTGGACTCTCCCTTCTCAACGTCTCCCTCCTCCCTCTTCTCCTGAACTCATCCTGCCTTTATGGCATTCTCTCCAGGAGCTCTCTGCTGTGGCTGATTGGGCTTATATTTAGCCTTTGTTCCTCTCTACTTCAGCATGGGTTCCATAGAGTTTTCTCCTTTTCACCCTCTGGGTGTGGCTAGGGCCAGCTGCCTGGGAGAAAAGCCAGGGATTGGCTGATGGGAGGGGAGCAATGGTGTGCTCCACACCTCCTCCCCTTCCTCACCCACCACTCACAACTGGAAAACAGGGTTCCCTCCGGAGGCAACACACAGGAGCTCAGTGTGTTCTCACCTGTTCAGTGAGGGCGGGGCGGGAACCTGTGTAGAGCTGATGCAGCCCACTGGTCCTGCTCCAGGCTGGTAGGTCTACACACTCCATGGGGGCGTTAAGGGTGTACAGTTACTGTCAGGTCAAACCTGGAACCTGACAATGTGCCAGGAATTGAACCCATGACCTTTTGGTGCATGGGACATTGCTTACCCAACTGTGCCACATCGGCCAGGGCCAAAATTCTATACCCTTTAAACACTTACTCCCCATTGTCCCCTCCCCTGGTCCCTGGCAACCATATTTTCATTTTCCATCTCTATGAATGTGTCATCCATTTGAAAATATTTCCCAATTTTTTCTTGGCAAGAGTACAGGCAGTGAATCACATTTATCGTCTCTGTGACCTTAGCTAAGGTATTAGCTACCTTGAGCCTTGGTTTCCTGTCTGTGAAATCAGCATAACAACACTTGGCTCAGGGATTTGTTGTCAGGATTAAATAAAGTAATCCATGCAGAGTGCTTAGTACATGTAATGAGAATGGAGAAGAAACTCAATGGATAGTTGTTACTATTATCATAATTACTGTTTTCTCACTTGAGTTCATGGACCTCAGGCATGGAAATTCCATTCGATCAGGAACTTCTCAGTGTTGGCTGCGAATGTGATCCTCTGAAGAGCCTTAAAAATACTGATGCCCAGGCCCCACACCCAGAGGCTCTGATTTAATGGGCCTGGGGTATGGCTTGAGCCTGGGCGTTTTTCAGAGCTCCAGGCGACCGAATGAGCAGCCAGGTGGAGAATCTTCACTGCTCCAGGTATTTCTCCCTGACGGCTCAGGGCCTGCATGTGGGCTAGACAGCACTCTCTTTTGAGCATTGAGCCAAGTCAGTGGTGACATGCCTGGAAGTCATGGCTCTTTGCAGTACACCACGAGATACTGATATCTCCAACTAGAAACAAGTTGACTAGCAGGAAATGCATGTCTCAAATATGGGAAGGTAGACATGCTGTGAATTGTTGTGTGGCTTGCCTATGAGACAGTGCATGGAAACTTATTGGGTCAATGCTCAGAAAATCTCAGTCAGTGTTGACGTATTGTGATGAGGGTGTTAATTAGGCAGGCGGCCCAATGACTCTGTGTTTCTAGCAAAGGTAGGGAGGTCCCCAGGAGGTGCTCTCTGGAGGAAGGAGAGGGCCCTCTCAAATGGAGAGGGACAGTGTGGGAACTGGTGTAGTCAGACATTAGCCGTGCCTGTGCCTGTGGGGAGATGGACTACAGTTGAGGAGAGCAAGTCTCAAAACTTGGGATGGGCCTTCAAAACTGACTTAAGCATCTTAGGAGAAGTTGTTGAGGCTGCTTGGAAGGGGAGCCCCAGAATTGGGCCTGAGTCTCTCCGTGGCTCTGCCCTCCCCTCACTGCCTTGGAGCAATTCTTGGGAGTGGTGCCTTGCTCTGCAGAGCCCTTCTGTCCCCCTCTTGCTTGTGTGTTAGGTGGTGTTCAGTGAGGGTGGAGGCAGCCCGCATTTGCCCTCCCTCCTTCCCCAGCTCTGGGCAGCCTGGTGGGTGTGTTGGCCCAGAGGCCCTTCTAGCACCTGGGTGTTGAGCAAGTCATCCGCCAGATTGCATTTTGTTGCCTGAGCAGCCTGCATTTAAAACTGAAGCCTCCACACAGATTAATGTGCCCGTTAAACCCCCTAAAGGCATATGTTTAATAGGTCTTAACAGTCCAGAGGAGACGTTGTGATGTGGCACAGCTGGGTGTCAGCATTTTAAAATCCTCGATAAATACGTACCTGTTTCTTTCCTGAACAAAATGCATTGGAGGATTACTGGTTTCCAGGCCAGTAATCGGCTTGTTGTAAGACTTCCAAAGCATCGTCACCTAATGCAGATTATTCTCTGAGTGCTGTAAATGAAGACACCAGAGGAAAGGGGCTTTAGAAGCTGCGAGTTACCCACCGGGCCTCTGCTCAGATGCCAGGGCAGATGGTCTGTTGGTGAAGTCTCTGAGCCCCTTATTAGTTTCTTGCTTCCTCTTTTTTCTTCCTCTTAAGCTATAGTGATTTAGGTTTCAGAAAATAAGTTAAGTCTGGAATTTATTTGTAGACTGGCAATTCTTTCTCACAGGCCTGTCGATTTGTTTCCAATGAGAATTGGCTGTTGTACTAGTATGTTTAGGTTGTTATAAATCAAGGATCTAGGGCAGATGGGTGAGTAGGTGGTGGTGCTTAGTTTTCTTTTAGCCCATGTTTTCATTGAATTGAGCGCTATATAAAGAATTAGACACCGTGAGCAAGTGAAATTTATCCCTAATGCAAGGCTGGTTCAACATCAATCAATGTAATCCCCATATCAACAGCTGTCTTAAGTCAGCTCGGGCTGCTATAAATAATACCAGTCTGGGTGGCTTAAGCAGCAGACATTTATTTTTCAGGAAGATTCCTTCGTGACAGAGCTGTGGTGTATCTTGACTGTATCAATTCTGATACTGTGCTATAGTTTTGCAAGATCTTATAATTGGAGGAAACTCGCTGGAAACGAAGTGGGAGCTCTCTCTATTACTTCTTAAAACTGCATATAAATCTATAATTATCTCAGTAAAAAGTTTAATTTAAAAAAAGTACAAAGGGGAGGCAGGGATACCCGAAGGCTATAATTAGAAGCTATTCGTGGCCTATGGGCCACAGTTTATCAACTTCAGCCTCAGGCAACCCAAGACTCCCAGGTTCTTGGAATCAGTAGTGTGCCTCCCTGCCCCGTCAGTGAAGGGGCGCCCCCTAGGCCTGAATCACTCCGATCTTTCCACTGCCTTGCGTTCTGGAGGTGTGGCTCTGGTGTTTTGCCCCCTGTGAGGGTGTACCCCCACCTTATTAGCGGCATTCCCTGGAGCAGTGCTCTGAAGGTGCCCCGTGTGGGCTGTTCCGCTGCCCAGAAGGAGCAGGGTGTCCCTGGGAAAGCGGAAAGGAAGTCTGGGTGAGCACTGAGCTGGCAGGGGCCGTGACCTTGTTTATATCATCCTTGAATCCTCAGTACTTCGCCTGGCTCTCAGTAACTGTCTGTCAAGTAAATTATACCTCCTGCCTTGACTACAGAAGAAAATTCTTAGATACACATGCAGGATACAGGGCTGTGCCAGAGAGGAAAGGGAGCTGCCAACCCTGGACTCCACGAAGTGTGAGACCTGCAGGAAGCCTTCCTGTGTGGAGGGGAGGCCAGACCAGCCTCCACTCTGCCCCTGGGCACTGGGCTTTCCCCCTGCAGCTCTCTCGCTTTGCTGGCCAAGCCGGACCCTCTGTCAATGTGTAACCCACTGAAAAGGTAGTCCAGACAGCTTCCCGTGAGGAGCATGAGGGCCAGTGACTGAATTCCTTATCACTTGGGGACAGATGCACTCTAGGGACCAACAGAGTCCTGCCCAGTCATGTACATTGCTTGAAATATTTTGGACCTGCTTGTTGGTGGACCTTTCTAGAAGCAAGTCCAATCCTGGTAGTTATTGGAATTCACTTATTAATTAAGCCATTATGTTTGAATAACTGACTCCTAACACTATACATTTCAAATCGTCTCTCCCAATTATTTATGATTATCTCTCCATCCCCAAAGTAAGACTTAGAGAAGCATTATGAAGCTTTTCAGTATAAAAAACTGATCTTTTTACAACGTAGAATTGTTACTATACAAGACAATGCCAGTACCCAGGTGTGAATGGACTGTTGACCCTCAGTGCGGGAATTTTACATCGCCCCCGTTACATTTTATGTTGTTAAAATTAGCCTGTTCTTCCCACCTGAGATTGTCTTGAATCCTGATGTTTGTCATCCATGGAATTTACTCCCTGGCTGCTTCCTGTCACCTATAGTCTGATTAAGATGTGATGTGTCCCTCATCCAGGTAGACAGTAGACAAAACACATTTCCAACAAGGAAAGGAGGCTTTTTAAACTACTATAATTTTTTTGAATGTAAACGTTTATTTTCTCACTCTCCTTTGATCTGTGGTGCTTTTTCTTTACCCACCTTTTTTTGAATGTCTTTATAACGTTGTCTTTATTAAATCATGAGCCTAAGAAAGACTTTGAAGTTTTGCACCCACATCTACACCATTCCAGGCAGTGAGGCTGGGAATACTGTCTGTGAGAAGAGGACCCTGAGGGCACCTAAGAAAGTTGGCAGGAGTCTTTGCCATTTAAAACCTAAATGAGGGGCCAGAGACCAGGGTTCCAGCAATGTGCCGTTCTGCCACAAATTAGATTAGAAGCTGTTTTCTTTACTATCCTCATCCAAATTAAACTCTCAAAGACCCTGTTCAATCTGAATATTATAGTGTTTCTTAAATATGTGCCACTCTTATTTTACTGGCTTTCTTGTTTCTACATCTCTTTCCTTTCCTATTTTCTTAATGCTACAGATAATGTAGACATTACTGGCCTCAAAAAAGACTGCACAGTTTTACAAAATAGTCGTAGGGATGTAAAGTACAATTTAGGAACTATAGTCAGTAATATTGTAATAACTGGGTATGGTGCCAGGTGGGTTTTAGACTTCTGGGGGATCACTTCATAAGTTATGTAAATGTCTAACCACTATGCTGAACACCTGAAAATAATATAAATTGAATGTCAGCTGTAATTGAGGGAAAAAATATTTAAAACGACTATGCAACCCTGATCTATTGTGTTTCTCATGATCTGAAAAAAGGAACTACTGTCATTTTGAAATTGTTATATAATCTCAGCCAAATTCTTCCTGTTAAACTGTTTTCCCTTGTGTGGGTCACATCTATGCAACTGCCCCCCTTGTAATAACAATTGTTTCATTTCTTTGAGCTAATGGGTCTCAATTCCTCTCTCCTTTGCCTCACTTCTCTGTGTGACCTTGGACATAAGCACGTCAGCAAACAAAGATTTTGTTCCAGGAATGGCTAAGCACCAACACCCTTCTTTCTCACTTTGTGGACCCATTCTGGGGTTCATCATTCATGGTCTGAAAGGCCTGCCCTTTAGTACGGAGGATCCGAGACCTGAGCAGGAGAGAGGAGCTGTGACCCGACCTCTGAGTCTTTGCTAGATTAGGGAGTGACCAGCTCTCGGGCCAGGGCTCCCAGGCCCAAGGAGTCAGTGGGAGGGAAGAGTCTTTCCAAACTTGTTTCTGTGGGTTGTGGTTCTCAACTGATGCCTGGTCCCCCTCCCTGGGGCTCAGCCCCTACTGAGGGAGGTCTCTCCTACATAAACATTGCCTCCCTCTGTCTTCCTGGGACTGACCAGTGAGAGGGTTAAGCAGCATATCTGCACACATGCTGGGAATAAAACACCTCCACTTCCTTTCAAGGTGCATTTTAAGCTGCTTACTTTTGCCCAGGCTCCCTTGTCATCCTGTTGACAGGAGATCTTTATCTGAACAGGACTCCTCCCCTGGAATGTGCCCTGACATAGTCCCGCCCCTCCCAGTGGGCGTTGGCCTCTTCAAATTGTGCAGCAGGGACCATTTGTTCTGCGCTCCCTTTATGACCACCTGTTAGTGTAATTTATGGGTCACCTGCTTGAACAGGACTGGCTCTGCTGTTCTTGTGCAGCAGTCCTGCTGGAAGTCGGGACCCACTGGCTCAACCTGCCAGAACAGAGCAGCACCCTGACCACAGCCCGGAGCTGTGGACAGCAGGGCCACCTCTCTGTGGTTGTTGCTTGGCAACATCTCCAGGCCCTTTGCTGTTCAGTTCCCCGGAAGTGAACAGGCTCTAGCTGAGTCTGTGCCTCTTCATGGTTGGATCAAGGGAAATGTGTGCGCTCTGCAGGGTCTTGTGTCCTCTCACCCCTGTCCGTCTCAGATGGCCTATCCCAGTGGTCGGCAAACTGCGGCTCGTGAGCCACATGCTGCTCTTTGGCCCCTTGAGTGTGGCTCTTCCACAAAATACCGCATGCGGGCGCGCACGTACAGTGTGATGGAAACTTCGTGGCCCATGTGCAGAAGTCGGTATTTTGTGGAAGAGCCACACTCAAGGGGCCAAAGAGCAGCATGTGGCTCGAGAGCCTCAGTTTGCCGACCACTGGCCTATCCTGATATCAGAGCGAGTTGGAGGAGCTAGCATCTTCAAAGAGTGCAAGGTTCATAATCTCTGGGTGTACATTACAGTCACCTAGAACTTAAAAAAAACCCACAACAGCCCAGCCAGCGAGGCTCAGTGGTTGACCGTCGACCTATGAACCAGGAGGTCATGGTTTGATTCCCAGTCAGGGCACATGCCTGGGTTGCAGGCTCGATCCCCAGTAGGGGGCCTGCAGGAGGTAGCTGATTGATGATTCTCTCTCATCCATGTTTCTATCTCTCCCTTCCTCTCTGAAAGCAATAAAAAAAATATATATTTTTAAAATTACCCACAACAGACCCAAGCCTAGGCTGATGGAATCAACCATTTGGTGGTAAGGTTTCAGATTTTTTTGTTTTGTTTTAATTTTCAGGTGACTAATGTGCAACATTGTTGAAAAGCAGTGATTTATGTCAATTGTTCTCAAAATGTGGTCCCATACCAGCAGCATCTGCTTTTCCTAGAAACTTGTTAGAAATGCAAATTCTGGCTGCACCACAGGCCTACTGAATCTGAAACTCCACCAAGGGGCCCAGATATGTCTTTGAACAAGCCCTCCAAGAGATTCTGCTGCCCAATAAAGTTTGAGAACCACTGGTTTAAGACATGATGTTAATGCAGAAAGCAAGGCAGTTTTATGTGACTATAACTGCACAAACACATAAATAGAAAAGGTGCACTGAAAAAGTGTGGATAAAATGGTAATAGTTGTATTGGGTGGTAGTGTTACAGACGACTTGCTTTTACCTTTCAAATGTTTAGGAATGTCACTCTATTGCTTATATATTCTTTTAAGATCCAGGAAGCCCTGGGTTGTGGCGATGTGGGTTTTAGTATTTTGTGCTGGCAGGTGTGCATGAGAGCATCATGAAGAATGTAACAAGAGGAATGGCTCTTGCTTGGACAGGCCCAATGGGGCGGGTTTTGCCCAAGGGCCTGTAGCTGCTCCGGGGAGAGTTAGCCTGGCCCGGCTCTCAGCCCGGGTCACTCATTAGAATCCCCTGGGGAGGTTGTATGACAAATGATGCCTGAGTCCCACCAGAGGGAGTTGAGTCAGAACCTCTGGAGAAGGGACTCGGGGGAAAAGCAGAGGCTGATAGACGGACAAATGGACCAGCCTCCCCAGGTGATTCTCATGTACAGTGAGAATGGACAACCTCACTCTGTCCTTGAGATTTTAAGGAAAGCAGGTTATTTCCACGCACCTTCCGAGGTCAGCATCTGGGAGTCTTGGGGGCTTCCTGAGGGTGAGACACAAAGCCCTTCTGCCAGGGGACAGCCTTACCCCCATGTAGCAGAATGGGGGTCAGCATGAGGGCCTGGATCAGACAGCTAAGGGGTGAGTCCAGACTCTAATGACCTGTTGTGCGACATAGAACAAGCAAGGGTCTCTCCATACCTCAGTTTTCTCGTTTGTAAAATGGGCTTAATGATATTGCCTACCACACAGGTCATTGGGAGGATTGACTGGGCAAGTACATGTAAAATTCTTAGGATAGGGCCTTCCATGTGCCTCATAAATGTTAGCTACTTCTGTCCCTTGCTCTTGTCCTCATTATTATTGTTCTCCCTGGGCCCACCAGGGCCTGCATTCAGTTGGGTAGAACTGGTCTTTGAGGAAAACTGGGGTAGGACCCAGCACAAACTGAGGCTTCTAAATCGTCTTCTTCTCGTGCATAGTACTTAGTCTTTTCTCCTGTTCCCACTTCTTCCACTGGCCAGTGCTAGGGGCCTGGAGGTGAGAGCAGTTGTGTCCTTGAGTCTGTCATTCCAAGTCCCCGCTAACAATCAGTTTTTATCTGCTTCCTCACACTTAGAGCATTCCAGCCCTCCCCGTTGTCAGGTATGACCTTGGAGTGCATCTGTGTGCTGGGTGGGAGCAGCTGCTCCCCTTAACAGCTCCACCTTTGCTGTTTTTTCACTACAGAATGTTCTGGAAAACCAAGTACATTTCTGCTCCTCTCTTGCTGTCCTTCTTTGGGTGGTGGTGATGGGGTGTGTGTGTGTGAATATGCATGTGTGTGTCTAAGGGGGTTGGTCTTGTTGGAGAAAGGCCCTAGGGACAGGAGTGCACAGCTTTGGTTCAGTAGAAACTGATTACTGCTGCCTTGGCTGCTGTGATGTCGATACCAGAAAGGCACCAGACACATGAGGGGGATACTCAGTCTCTTCAGAGAAGCCCCATGTCACTGTGCAGCTGCTTAAATGCCTGTGAAGCCCCCGGGATATCTGTCTCCTCTGACATCCCAGAACTCAGAGTCCATAGCCATCCCAAGCTCTGCATTCCTCTGAGGTCAAGCCTGGAACTATGGGATTGCTCCAGTGGCCTTGGCAGCCCCAGCCTGCCCTGTGGTTGAGGAACACTGGATATGCTCCCCTGCTCCCCGACCCCAGAGTCAACTTGCTTCATCATTTAGGGAAGGCACGGTCCACCCTCAGGGTGATCACAACCTAGCTGGAAGAAGTCAGCACCCAGGGTGACCCTCAAAACAGAATGTGGCCCTTCCTAAAAGGGACCTGAAGTGCTGAGGGGGTAGAGCAGGGAAGGCCAGAAACATTTCTTCTTGGAGAATCGGAGAAGGCATTGTTGGGAGGACATTCCCACCAAAGGAGTCTTTCCTTGCAGGTACATAAAGACTAGGAACTGTGGACTGTGCTTCAAAAATGGAAGTGGGCAAGTGGATCAGCACCGGCTGGTAGGACCTCCACCCTCCTGGGGGGGGCCCCTCTGGCTGTCCGAGTGACCAACAGACATCCAACTCTGCCCCACGGCATTGGCTAAGGCCAGGCTGTGGGGTGTCAAGGAGGAGAGGGAGCAGTTGGGTGCTTCAGGGCTAGGGCCGAGGGCAGCTGGAGGGGAAGGAATCCGTGTTAGGTGGTGGGTGTTACCTCATTTATCCTATTCAGTCCTGTGGGTGGGGAGTGGAGGCCCCTTCTAGTTCACAGGTGAGGAGTCAGGCTTGGGAGAGTGCGGTGCACAGAAGCACACAGGCGTGTCAGTCAGAGCTGGGATTTGAGTTAGACTTGTGGGGCTACAATGTCTTGACCTTTCCTCTCACCAGATGAGGAAGGCATCTCCAGCCGAGGGACTTTTGTCAACGACTTAGAGTTTCTAAAGTGCCCGCCCGAGCGACCTGGTGTGAACAGCAGTATTCCTTCTTCTGACTTCTGATTATCTGTGTTTACTTGGACAACATTTTCACCTCCTTGGGCCTTGCTTCCCACCAGTAATATCTGATTGCTGATGAGGATGTCCCTCAGGGCTCCTCCGACACCCAGTGCCCCTCGGCCTGGGGCGTATTTTCCATCCTCTCTCCCGGCAGCTTCCCCCGCCCCCGTGGTCTGTATTTTTTCAGTTGCTCAAACACACTCTTGTCCCATCATTCTGTCAGCCTTCCTAACACATTTCTCCTCACACATAATGACTTCCCTGTGTTGCAGAAAGCCTCGTATCCTTGACAAGGACACACAATGACAGGTGGAGCCTGGCACAGGGCCAGTGAGCGGCACCCAGTCATTTTGCTCCATCTGATCAGCGGTGGACGTTTCATTTAAAGAATCGAGGTTAAGTAGCAGGCGCTGAGCACAGTCATCAGCCAAGGACAGTCACTCTTCATCTCAGACATTGCTTTTTTATAAAGGCTTTTTACAGCCCACTTTCTTGGGAATAACTTTTTCTTAATTAAGAATTCTAATTTTAAAGTGAGCTCCGACCTCTTTCCAGCATCTTTCTAGCATTTTGATTGCATTTCATGGGTAGAAATGAAGATCCTTTATTGTTTGCTGTCTGTTTTCCTCCACGGCTAGTTGCCCATGGCAAACTGGCACTTTATTGAAATCATAAATAGGTTTATCCTGCTAGAATATCAGTAAAGGTCTTTGGGGAGTCTTATTGAGGTGCTAAAAAGGACTTAAGGCCCCATGAGATCTGAATCCTCCAGGGTGTTTCTGCATGGCTGGGGGCCGGGGTGAAATGATGCTTGAAATTGAGGGGGGGCGGGGCGCTATCTTCACAGTGAACTTGAGGGAGGAAGCAAATGGGACATAATGTCTCCTTTAGAATTCAGAGAATTCGGGGTTTGGCGCAGTCAGATCTCAGAAGTTGTTTTATACCGAAGAGGGTTATTCTGGGTGTTACCCTCAATGTCATATATGAGGAACTGCATGCTTAAGGCAGGCAAAGGGAATGGTCATCTCTATGACCCAACAATAGGGCTAAGAAGCCTTCTCAGGTGCATAAGGAGACGTCCACACAATGGTGTTCTACAAACCACTGAAAACATCCTGTATGTCTGTGAGTAGGAGACAGTGAACAATGAATAAAAGAACTGGAGCTGCATGTGAAAATATGAAAAAAAAATCTCAAAAAATATAATGTTGGACCCCAAATTACCAAATGATATTGTACAGTTTAATACTATTTATGTAAGGTTTGAAAACAAATCAATGTTTATATATTGTTTGTGGCTACAAACATGCAGTAAAATATAAAAGGCAAATATAATAAAAGGAATGTCAAATTTAAGAGTGGTTGCCCAGTGGTTCAGTGGTCGAGCATCAACCCACGAACAAAGAGGTCTCTGATTCGATTCCCGGTCAGGACACATGCCAAGTTGTGGGCTCAATCCCCATTAGGGGTTTTGCAGGAGGTAGCTGAATGATGTCTCTCTCTCATGGATGTTTCTATCTCTCTATCCCTCTCCCTTCCTCTCTAAAATTCAATAGGAACATATTTTTAAAAAATTAATTAATTAAAGAATTGTTTTTAAAGAGTGGTTACCTCTGGGATGGGAGGGAAAATGAGATCGGGGAGGGGTTAACAAGGAACGTTATGGTTTCCCTAATTTTTTTAAAGTAGTTAGTGGAATGTACATATTACATAATAATAATAAAATATTATTCATCTTTTTAAATGGCTGAAATAATTTTGTAATGTTCAAATTTGTTTTAAAAAATGGGGAGAATCAGTTCTAATCAGTTGGGCCAGCAGTTTGAATTCTGAGTAATTACTAACGAGATTTTCCCGGGGGCTGATAAGCTTTTGCTCTTCTCCCATCTCACCCCACCAAGTGCATTGTGGCCACTTCATTGCCCCTGAGTATTAGCACCTGTGGGGAAACAAAAGAAACTAGGGAACCTCTCATTTCCTGCTTGTTTTAATGAGTGGGAGTAGAAATTATGCACTAAGGGAAATATTCACATTTTGAGCCTGTTTTGTTCATTGGTTACAGTGCCAATAGCCAAGGTTAACTGAGACAAACTTGAATTCTGGGTAAATCCATAAGAATCTTCTATCAAACCGTAGGGGAAAGGATGAAACGCCACTGTGCAGCCTGTCCCAGGGGAGTGATTTTGATGTCCTGTTTTGAAATCGGTGTTTGCTTTGCATCAACAGCATGGCCGGACCCCCCTGCATCTCGCTGCCAATAAAGGTCATCTTGCTGTGGTCCAGATCTTGCTGAAGGCTGGCTGCGACCTCGACGTTCAGGACGATGTGAGTAGAGGCCACCATTCTATCGGGGTGGGTTGTCAGGGGAGCTTGTCTGCCTAGAAAGCCACAGTACAGCATGGAACCAGCTGTGAGGTGGGAGGGGAGTAGATGCTCTTCAGCCCCTTTTATCAACGTCTTGGTCCCCATGGTGGGAAGAGCTTACCCTTGAAGACCTATTCTGGGACCCATTCTCAATGGCAAATTCGAGTTTAGGAATGTGTGCTAAATTCCTCTCATGGTTCATTTCCTACCAAGCATCATTCAAGTGCAGATCTTCAGAGGGCATTTTGTCTGTGTCCTGTCTCAGTACGAAGGAGCACCACACACACACTCACTCACACAAGTGAGTATTGATCAAGCTTACCATTGGAGAAAAGGTGGGGCTTAAAAACTTATTTTATTCCTTTTCTCACTTTGATTTCTCTTGGTCAGTGTACATTCAGTTTAAAACAACCTATTCAAAGAAAACAAAACTGGTCTCATGGAACCCAAGAAGAAGGAGGCCTGCAGATGGAGCTCACTCTGGTGCTGTGCCATTATTGAGACTCGGCCTCTGAGTCTCTTCACTCAGATTATCTAGAGAGACTCCAGCTGGCTTCTTTGGGATCACGTATCCATTTCTGAGCCAATCAGCAGTGGTGGGGTGGGGTCACGTAGTACCTGGGGTGCCCTATTGGGTCTTTGGGAAAGGTGGCTTCTCTAAGAAGGGGATATCGAAAAGATTATGTAAATTGTTCTCCGGTTAACTATTAGGAAAAAGTCCTATGATAATGTGACTGGAAACCGTTTCTAACTCTGTTTCTAACTCTAGTTTGTGTAGTAGGACTCTAAGGAATAAGCCCTTTTGTAAGGAACACAGCATCTTGGAGAGTTTGCGCTTATAACCTCTTCCCGATTCACCTTTAATAACTGTGGTTACAGAGTATTAGCAAATTTGAGATCCTCAGGCATGCTAGGGTGTGCATTACCAAAGGGCTTCTAGTTTTCTTTGGGCCTCTGTGTAATGTTCTAAAATTTGGCAAACAGAAATAACTAAATATGTCATTGTTTTATGATGGGCAGAAGGCTGTTCAGTGTCATTCATAAATATCTGGTTATATTTGGAATCTGTTGAGTCATCAAGAACATTATTTTCAGAAGACACTGATTTAGTTTTAAGCTGTTGATACCTACCTTGGGCCATATGCTTTTTTTATTTTCCCATACTGTAGCCATCATTACATTCATGATTACATCATACCCTTAGATGACAGCAAAAATACCAGGAGAGAGAAGAGATTCTGACCTCAGAAAAGGCAGGCCTTGGAGTTGCTGGTGCACACATCTTGGGGTGCATCTGGTCTCCTCTTTAGATAATTAAAGCCCTTGCTTGTCATGATGGCAAGGCTGCAATGCCAGGCATGCTAACCTATCCCAACCCAGCACTGTTGTCTGAGGTCTAATGCAGCAAAAGCCATGCTAACTCCCTAGCTTCTGCTATTTATATCAGACAAGATAAGAACTCAAACAGGCAGGAGTTCTCACAAGGTAACCAAGGGGAGCCGTGTCAATATAGCTATGTTAGCCGAAGGAAAAGCCAGTGCTACTTTTAACAGGAACACCCTCTCTCTTTTTTTTGAATTAGTATTTATTTTCTTTCATCGTTTTCACTTAAACAGGACAATCCATACATTGCTTCTCTCAGATAACTTAATATAAAACAAAATAAGAACACAACAATAAAACAGTGTAAAAACAGGTGAGGATGGAGAAGGTGGAATGGACTTTCACTAGTTCTGAAGTAATGCATTTGCCAGATGTGGTTCATGTCTGTCTTCTGTGTATCTGCTGTGCTTGTTAATGATCAGTCTTGAAACTGATGCAAGAATTTCAGGAAGAAAACTCTTTATGGGTGCTCTTTAAAGAAGCTGGAAAATTCATTATTGAAAAAAGTAATTTCAGAAGTTGCCTGTACCCAAGACATTATCTTGGATGGTGGATAGAAACAGAGAATGTTAATGTTATGAAGCATTTACCCCTAACTTCATCTTCTGCAGATACTGTTCTTTATGTCATGGTAAAGACTGAGAATTAGTTGAAGAATGTCTTCCAGTGGCCTGGAGTGGGATTATTATGAATTTGAACCTGTGGAAACCAGTTCTTTAGAATATGCAACCGCAGGAGCAAATTCCCTCTTGCCTCTCGTCAATCCTATCAACTCTCATTGGAGCTCTAACGCCATCTCTGATTGGTCAATGAGTAATCACACAGCCCCCACCCCAGAAATAGTCCAGGACCCTGTGGCCACGGTAAAAGGCATGAAGGAAGAAAAAAATAAGAAAAACCAGAGAAGAAAGGCTAGGAAGAACCCTAGAAGATCAGAGAGAGAAAAAGAGGTCAGCAACTTGCTTTGTGCACCTAGCCTGTCTTGAGCTTCCTTGCAACATGTCTGCCTGTGTCACCTGGAAGGGGTTCCTCCTGAAGAGGGGCATGTTCCACCCTTGCATGACTGGGGTTTCTTCCATGAGCTTTGCTTTGGAATCTGCTCACTCTTTCTCACCATGTAGGAGAGAATACTGAAAGCATATCAGAACAAGGATTTAGACCTCAGAGCTTCCAAACATCTTAAAAATCCCCAAGTAAGGAACACTGATGTCAGAAAAATTGAGAACTGGCAGTTCATGTACTTTACAAACAGGTCAACGTGTTCCAAAGGAAAGTGCCAACTGCAAGTTTCCAGCTGCAGCATTTTTCCTTCTGCTGCTTTGCAGTTAATCATTCAACAGCTACTCCTCAGGCACCTAGAGAGGTCAATGCACTGCACTGAAGCACTTAGCTTACTGGTAATGATGCCATAAAGGGCCGCCCAACCCCACAGAGGTACCTGATCTTTTAAAGACCTGTCCTCAGGTTAATTGGCTTCACAGGTTGGAAACAGGTAGGGGTAAGTGCAAAGAGCCTCAACTATTTGAATTCTCACCCAACCATGCTACCCGAATTAGCTTGTTGATCCTAGCGAGGCACTGACCTGCACTGGGTCTTGGTTTCTTTTATCAGTAGAAGGAAGGAGTTGGATGCCATGACACTTGGAGTATAGTAGAGGTCATTAAGTATTCACTGAATAAATAATGAGTAAATGCTGTTGACAGTGTTATACTTTTCCCAGTTTTTTAAAAATTTCCCCAAAGTTTCAGAATTTCATGTTTAAATCATAGAAATAAGAATTATGTCACACTTGCTTCTTGGGCATATTAATAAGTATGTATTGGGGACACATTTTGTTCTTTTCTTTGTCCTATTTCAAAGAGGAAATGTTTCAACAGTAAACTTTCGCTTTATAGAAGGAAAGTAGATTTGCAGGTAATTCACTGTGTTCCAATTTGTTCTCAAGTTGTTCAGTTGTTTGTGTTGTGCTCTGGGGAAGCATCTTCCAGAGCCTTCACTTCTCATCTTAGTAATTTAAAGGTGGCTGGGTTTATACCAGAGAAGTGTCTCTCTCAGTCCCCCAGAACCACCCCCTCTAGTATGAACAAAGCTCAGGGTGCAGCTGAAGGACGGCCTCTTCTAGTGGGGAACGGTTGACTTTGGCTTTCACCAGTGTTTATGGACCCATAGGCAAGGATGAAGGCTCTGAGGGAGGGCTCTGTCTGAGGGGAGTAAAGGTGTGGGCGGGGGCTGTGGCCTGGAGACAAGCAGTACCACTCAAAGGTCTCCGCAGAGAAAGGGGGGATGCAGGAAACAGCCGTGCCAGGTGGTTGAGGACAGTTTGTGTTCTCTTTTTTGTTTATTTGAATCTAGCTTCTTTTATTTAGCACAATCTATGTGAGATTCATACATGTTGCATGAAACAGTAGTTCATTCCTCTTACCAAGTAGTATTTCATTGAATAGATATATCATAATTTATCCATTTGCCAGATTTTTTTTGTTTCTTTTGTTTTTTTATTAAATCTTTATTGTTCAGACTATTACAGTTGTTCCTCTTTTTTCCCCCATAGCTCCCCTCTACCCAGTTCCCACCCCACCCTCTTCCCTTACCACCCCCCCTACTGTCCATAGGTGTACGATTTTTGTCCAGTCTCTTCCCGCACCCCCCACACCCCTTTCCTCCCGAGAATTGTCAGTCCACTCCCTTTCTATGCCCCTGATTCTATTATATTCACCAGTTTATTCTGTTCATCAGATTTTTTATTTACTTGATTTTTAAATTCACTTGTTGATAGATAAGTATTTGTTGTTCATATTTTTATCTTTGCCTTTTTCTTCTTCTTCCTCTTCTTAAAGAATACCTTTCAGCATTTCATATAATACTAGTTTGGTGGTGATGAACTCCTTTGGCTTTTTCTTATCTGTGAAGCTCTTTATCTGACCTTCAATTATGAATGATAGCTTTGCTGGGTAAAGTAATCTTGGTTGTAGGTTCTTGCTATTCATCACTTTGAATATTTCTTGCCACTCCCTTCTGGCCTGAATAGTTTCTGTGAGAAATCAGCTGACAATCATATGGGTACTACCTTGTAGGTAACTAACTGTTTTTCTCTTGCTGCTTTTAAGATTGTCTCTTTGTCTTTTGCTCTTGGCATTTTAATTATGATGTGTCTTGGTGTGGTCCTCTTTGGATTCCTTTTGTTTGGGGTTCTCTGCACTTCCTGGACTTGTAAGTCTATTTCTTTCACCAGGTAGGGGAAGTTTTCTGTCATTATTTCTTCAAATAGGTTTTCAATATCTTGCTCTCTCTCTTCTTCTGGCACCCCTATAATTCGGATGTTGGTACGCTTGAAGCTGTCCCAGAGACTCCTTACACTATCTTCATATTTTTGGATTCTTTTTTCATTTTGCTTTTCCAGTTGGGTGTTTTTTGCTTCTTCATATTTCAAATCTTTGACTTGATTCTTGTGATCCTCGAGTCTGCTGTTGGATCTCTGTATAATATTCTTTTTTTTTTTTTAAATATATTTTATTGATTTTTACAGAGAGGAAGGGAAAGGGATAAGAGTTAGAAACACCGATGAGAGAGAAACATCGATCAGCTACCTCCTGCACACTTCCCACCAGGGATGTGCCCGCAACCAAGGTACATGCCCTTGACCGGAATCAAACCTGGGACCCTTGAGTCCGCAGGCCGACACTCTATCCGATAAGCCAAACCGGTTAGGGCTCTGTATAATATTCTTTATTTCAGTCAGTGTATGTTTAATTTCTAATTGGTCCCTTTTCATATCCTCAAGGGTCTCACTAGATTTATCGAGGGTCTCACTAAATTTATTGGCAGTTTCTAGAAAATTCTTGAAAAACCTTATAACTGTGGTCTTGAACTCTATATCCAGTCATTTGCTTTCCTCCGTTTCTGTCATTTGTGACCTGTTTCTTTGTCTCCGCATTTTTTATGCTTCCCTGTGTGGACAGAGTGGCTTTGTGTGCTAGGTGTCCTATAGGGCCCAATGGCTCAGCCTCCCCAATTACCTGAGGTGGACACTCTTGGTGCACCCCTTTGTGGGTTTTGTGCACAGTCTTGCAGTTAAGCCTTGATTGTTGTTGGTATCAGTGGGAGGAATTGACCTCCAGGTCAATTGGCTGTGAGAATCAGCTGTGTCTATGGTGGGAGAACTTCTGTGCTGGAGACACCCTTATGGGGCAAGACTTGCTTCAGTGGGGCTTTGGTGCTCACTGAGTCTGCCCCCTGAGTGTTTCCCTTATGGATCTGAGGAGTTGTAATCTGGATGGTCCCACGCTGACCACTGGGTACACTGACTCTTGGATCTCTAAGGAGGTGCTAATTTAGCCTCAGCCTGAGGCTACCCAGCAGGAGCTATGGAGAGATCTGTAGATTCCTTTTCTTTGTTTGGGGTTTGGAGGTGCCCAGATGAGGCCCAGCTGTGAAGCAATGCAAGCTGCTGTGGGGCCTTGGGCCTTCTTTTGGAAGTTCTGGGTCTCTCTGACCCAGCTGCAGTTTGTTAGGTAATTTTAGATTGCAAAGGGCCAAAAAGCCTCTGCACAGAGCTTGGGTGGGGTGAGGTCTCAGGGAATCAACAGGGTGGAGCAAACAGCTATGGCTGATCCTCAGTCCTGCCCTAAGAGGCCCCGGGTCTCAGTGTCCTGGTAATCGCTGCAAGCACCTCTGAGAGAAAGCCGCCCTTGAGTTCCGCCCTATGCCAGACAGTCCAGTTTCTCCCCATATGAGTCTGGGTCCCAAGAGACTCACCCAGAACTGGAGTTCAGAGCCATCGGGAGCTTGTGACTCCCTCCGGATTGAAAAAGACAACCTTGTCCTCAGTTGCCAGCCCTTTCCACATGCGCCTCTGTACCTCTGCACTTTACTTCCGCACCTCCTCTGAGTCTCAGTGTGCTTTTCTCTTTCCTTCCAGTTGTAGAATTTCCACTCAGCCAGCCTTCCTGTGGTTCTGAGTGATGTCCGTTTGTCTTTTAGTTGAATTTTTGAAGTGGTTGTGCGAGGCAGCAATTTCAGCTGTTTACCTGTGCCGCCAACTTGGTTTCTCCAGTTTGTGTTCTCACTGCATCCTCATACTGTTGTTAGATCGCTTTAGTCTTTTTTTTCTTCCTACATTTTTATTGATTTCAGAGAGGAAGGGAAAGGGAAAGAGAGAGAGAACCATCGGTGATGAGAGAGAATCATTGATAGGCTGCCTCCTGCAAGTCCCCACAATGGGGATCGAGCCCACAACCTGGGCATGTGCCCTGCCTGGGAATGGAAGCATGATCTCCTGGTTCATAGGTCAATGCTCAACCACTGAGCCACGCTGGCCGGGCAGATTTCTCTTTGAGTCTTGCTAATCCATCTAGAAATTGGTTCCTAAGGGCTGAACTAAAAGTTAGATTTAGCTTCTCACATTGAGCTAGACTTTCACAAAGGAAAGTTATCTGGAGGGAAGTAAATACAGTAGATTCATGTTAAAAGAAAGTAATAAATGATGGTTACATTCTGGCTCCAAAGCTGCCTCAATTCATGATTTAGTGGCAGCTTGTGAAACACAATAAAACATTTGACTGAAAGCAATGCATAGGGTTACCGTGCCCTAATCAGCAGAGGCCCTTTGTGAGGCGACTTGTGTGGCCGGAGAGGCTGATGCCACCCGTGTCCAGGGCTTACTGCTCACACTTTACGCACAGCATGGCGGAATGGTTAAGTTTTGTTCTGTGAAAGGTTGTTCTGGTGGGTCCAAGGAGTGTTCGTTAAAGTGCCTGCAGTTTGTGGGAATATTAAAAGGCCTCTAACCATTACCGGTCTGGCTGGCCAAGTCAGTATTTACGCTGAAAGTGTGAGCCTCAACCTCCCTTTCTGACTGAGAACAGAGTGCCAGATCAGGTCAGTATTAACAAATGGCACTCGAGGTCCATTTTGTGCAAATCCATCACCATTCTGATAGGGAGATGGGCAGTCTTAGAAATTCTTATAGATACTTAAAAAGTTAAGACACAGGCAGTTTTTCATATGATCACTTGTCTGGGCATTAAGTATATGTCATCTGGAGACACTTCTTACAATGTTTGAAATGGATGTGAAATGGCTTGGCACACTGCAGCTGCTGCCGCACTGGCCATGGTCTTCTTTTGCCTGCATGTCCCAAAGACAGGGTCCTCTTTGAACGAGGGGCCTGGGAAGGTGGGGAAAAACCAACTCTACACTTAATTTATAATGGGAATAATAGCGTAGGGTGCTGAGGGGAGGGATCTTCGGACAGTAGATGAAGTCCTGGTAATGGGGCTCGATGTCCTGACTGACACTGCGGAAATCTCCCCCAAGTTATACGAATGAACAGTGAGAAAGGATTCTGTCACACAGTCCATTACAGCTCAGACTTTTAATAAATAGCTGTTTTTTCCTGGTACTAAAAATTAAATGTTAAGTACAAAAAGTTGGGAGGTATTAAAAAGTATAAGGCAGAAAATAAAAATCACTTCTCATGGATTTCTAAGGGGGGGGGGATTTTTAATCTAAAGAAAGTGAATTTGAGTTTTAAATAGCATTAAGTGCTTTTTTATTGTGATAAAATGTACATAACATAAAATTTACCATTTTAACCATACAGCTCAGTGGCATTAAGTACATTTACAGTGTTGTGCAACCATCACCATTATCCATCTCTAGAACATTTTTTCCAATTAAGTGCTTTTAAAGTGTATTGTTTTTAAATTCCAGGGAGTTTAGTAAGTAGAACCAGAATTTCATTAGGGTTATTTATAGGTAGCAGTGCATTCCTCTTTGAAAAATCTTAAGGTTTTCTGTTTTATAATTGTCTTCCTTTCTTTTCTGGGGCTAAGGGTCAGGGATGCCCCAGGGTGATTGCCTCTCTGGTTCTCCACTAGGAAACTTCATTTATGCACACTCTTATCAACCAAATCACAGAACCCCGGGGAAGGCAGGGGCCTTGAGGATCATCACCCCTCCTTTTACCAGTGAAGGAACATTTTCTAATGATCACTCACCTCCCCTGTGAACCTGGACCCCAGATTGGACTCCATTCGTCTCAGCTTGACTTGCTGAGTGCTTGTCAGAGATCAGATGTGCTCTTAGGGCACTTCAGAACTCTCCCTTCTTACAGTCTTGACTGTCTTTCCTCTAAGACAGTGGTTCTCAACCTTGGCTGCACATTAGAATCACCTGGGAATCTTTTTAAAATCCTGATTTCTGGGCCCCATCCTCCGGAAATTCTATTTCTTTGTTACTAATGTTGTGGCCTCACCCCATAACAAAGAAACAGAATTTCCGGAGGATGAGGCCCAGAAATCAGGATTTTAAAAGATTCCCAGGTGATTCTAATGTGCAGCCAAGGTTGAGAACCACTGCTCTACGAGCATATATTCCTTTTCCCAGCTGCAATTAGAAAGTCAAGTTCCTTTTGGCTCCCTGATAGAGAAAGAGGAGGTCTGCAATTTCAGGAATCTGATCCCAGAGAAAGGGGTCAAATACAGCGTAAATCAGTGAGGGTGTTGTCAGGAAAGATCGGAAGAGGCTTGGTCGAGATGTGCAGTGATGGTTTGGCATCTCTGGAATCCTGCGATGACACAGCATAAACCCCGCCATTGCTCGTGGCCAGTACAAGTCAGTCAGCAAATACACACCCACCATCAGATCATGAGTGCTGCTAACTGGCATGGCAGGATGGCGATTTCTCTGGAAGCAGGGAGCTAGAGGACTCAGTAGGGAGTCAAGATTCCCGGCATTGCTGCCCTAACTGCATAGCACACACAGCCGTGCTCTCAGACCCACTCTTCACAGGTGTGACAGCTACAGCCCAGCTGAGCACTGCCATACCCCGGGGCAGCAGGTGAGGGCTGGACCTTCTTTCTGAGGTTAGCTCTGCAGCCAAGGACCGGTCTGCGGTTGGCTTAACGTTCCCACTGAATAAAATTGCTCCGCCTGCCGCGTGTTGTCTACTAACCCGACCGCAAAGCCCACCTTGCCCGTGGTGGTAACCAGTCTGCTTTGTGTGGGAGGTGCCCTGTGTCGGAGGGAGTGGAGTGGGTGCTGGAGAGCTGACCCATCTTCCTGCCTCCATGTTGTCCTGCAGGGGGATCAGACCGCCTTGCACCGTGCGGCCGTGGTGGGGAACACTGAGGTCATCTCGGCGCTCACCCAGGAGGGCTGTGCCCTGGACCGACAAGACAAGGTGAGGTGGGATGTGCCAGCCTGAGGACCCACACGCAAGATGTTATCATTCCTGAGGCTTATCCCTCAGGATTTAGTATGATGAAACCAGCCCAAATGTACTTAGAAAGAATATCTGATATTCCAGTAAATGAAAAACATTTTTAATTTATTTCTTTCGAAAAAATATATTTTTTTAATTGATTTTTAGGGAGAGAGGAAGGGAGAGGGGGAGAGAGAGAAACATCAATGTGAGAGTGAAACATCAATTGGCTGCCTCCTACACGCCCCACATCAGGGATCAAGGCAGCAACCTGGGCCTGTGTCCTGACCAGGAATCAGACCAACAACCTTTTGGTTCTTGGGATGATACCCAACCAACTGAGCCACACTGGCCAAGACTAAATTTATTTTTTCATCTTCCCCCTGTTTTATGGCAGCAGTGGACAACCACATAAACATAAATGGTTCCCCTACCCCCCCAAAAAAGTTTAGAAGTAATGACATGTGGAGGCATAAATGGGGAAAGGCATGTGCCATGCTTCTCCCACCCCCAACTGTTTTCATCTTCTCCTCCTCCTCCTGCTCTTTTTTTTTTTTTGATAAGTGAGCTTGTTAATTTTTAAAACAATATTGGAAGAAAAAAATAAGCAAAATAAAATTTTTTAATAAATCCCAGTGACATATATTAATACAGTGTTCTTAAATTGTCAAGCAACCTTAAAACATGGAACTTTCCAATGTAGAGCAATTCATCCTGTTTACTTTTTAAACACCTTTTTACTCAAGTGTATATACCGAAACATGCACAAATACTAAGTGCAGCTCCGTGAGTTCCCGCTACCTGAGCACACCTGCGTGCCCCTCAGATCAGGGAGCGGATCGTCACCAGCAGCCCGGGCCCCGCTCCAGGCACTTTCCCTTTGCCTCCTGCTTTGTGCAGTCAGTCCCACTGGCCAGGCCACACATCACCACTTCCCTTTCCACAGGCCCCACTCCCTGGCCTTCCCCTGTGAGTGTCGGCAGCTTTCCGCCTTGTCTGTTGGTGTGGCTGAAAGGCTAAACCAGACCCTGGACACGACTGGGGAGTGCACCTGCCCCGCCCCCAGCTGACTGCCCTGAGCCCTCGCCTGGAACAGCGCAGAGGGTGTTTCTGCTGCTCCTCTCCATGCTTCCCCCTCCCCAGCCCCACCCTCCACATCCCATTCCACCCCACTCAGTTCATTGCACTAATATATATATATATATATATATATATATATATATATATATATATATATTTAAAATAAATAAAGCAAATGCAAGCTATCTTTAATCGGTTGGTTTTTATTTAAAAGCTGCCTATATGAGACACTTATTTATCTTTTTCACAAATCACTGTTTTCACAGTGCCTGCTCAGTTCTTTGGGACCCTGAGGCTTTTGGATTAAGTTGGGTAAAATTAGAATCTGGGGAAGATAAAGGAAGGCGTAATCTACCTATCTGGTTCTTGGGCCCTGGAATTCATGAAGCTGGACTCTGTATTTGCCTGATCTTTGCAGGATTCTCTCTGGGGCCAGGAGCAGAGCAGAGCCCAAGGGGTGATGGAGGTGGGAAGGAATGGACATTAGTCCTGGTGTTGCGTTCTGTTCAATGCGACGCCTTTCTCAACAGGGGTCCCAAAGAGACTTAAGCCCCGACTCCTAAGGCATCCATTGTACATCACAAGTCTAGAATGCATCTAGAACGGTCCTTGTTATGTGCCATTTCTGGG
The DNA here is from genome assembly GCF_028538775.1 of Myotis yumanensis. Classification (NCBI taxonomy): domain Eukaryota; kingdom Metazoa; phylum Chordata; class Mammalia; order Chiroptera; family Vespertilionidae; genus Myotis; species Myotis yumanensis. The sequence goes on along the minus strand of NW_027223757.1, from coordinate 51,909,424 downwards.
AGAATGGAGGAACTAGCCACTCGCCTCATTTTCTGGGCTCTGTGATTCCAATAAGAAACCCCAGTGGGGAAGGCCTGTGGGGTGCCCTGAAAACTCACTCTGATGTATGGACTTCACCGAGATGAATGAGGCTGTGATGACGTGCTCGCTCTCTCTGTGTTCCTCAGGACGGGAACACGGCCCTGCACGAAGCATCCTGGCATGGGTTCAGCCAGTCAGTCAAGCTGCTCGTTAAAGCAGGAGCCAACGTGCTCGCCAAGAACAAGGTGAGGCCCGGCAGGTGCTAGAACTCATTCACAGGTGAGGATGGCTGCGGGTTCCTCCTCCCAGAGCAGAGAGCGCCCAGGGGAGCAGGAACCGGCAGGGAAGTGGAAGCCCGAAACCCCGTGGAGAGCAGAGTCTGCCTGGTGAGCAGGAGAACCCCTGGGGCCTTTGGCTTCCTCTGACCTCCCCTGGCTCTCACTGCTTAGCCGTTGGTTTATCCGCCTACGGTTGTCCTCATGGAGGCAGGAGAGGACAGCAGCATTCTCCATCCTCTTTTCCTCTGTCTCCCCCTCCTGTCACTCACCACGTCTCACCCTTTTCACTCCACCCCTCCTTCCGTGCTCATGACTGATGTGTCCCTGGATTTCAGAGGCCTCCCAGCAGCCTTATCAGCTGGCCTAGCCCTGCTGCCTGCTGCCCGGAAACCTTGCGGGAAAGCTCCTCCGCCGGACGCTGTCTCGGGCCTCCCCAGAGTGGCCTCCGCTCACGTCTGGAGCCTCTTCCCTGTGCCTTTCCCCGCATGTGCCTCCTGTGCTCAGCTTGGCTCACTGTCCCCTCTGGTGGCCCACTCCCATTGGGGTAGCCTGCTCCTCGTTTCTGCCTGTAGACCCCCACCCCTTCCCCAGGACAGGTCCCCACCCCCTGAAGGAAGATCCATGGGGCTGTTTCCTGCAGTGCTCCCGAGGCACTGCACACAGCTCTGTGCTGTCATTACTGGTTAAATGTTTTTCATGGCTCCCTCTTGGGTCAAAAGCTTGGGGGAAAGCAGCAAGCCATGTACCGTCATGTCTCCAGTAATGCCCGCTCGCTGCCCGGCAGACAAGTGGCTGCTCCCTTTCCCCGAACTGATACAGGGTCTGAAATGTGAGTGAGTGAGTTCATACCAACTCTGAGAAGTAGGTGGTTTCCAGCTCACGGATAAGGAAGCATAAGAGGGAACCAGTCTGTCCTGGACTGAAACTTATGATTCGTTTGTGAGTCAGTCAGGGCTGTAACCTAGCCTGGGTCTGTCTGCTCTGCCCATTGCATCCTGTCCTAACTATCGTGGAAAGCCATGGGGCCTCGCGCCAGGTCAGACAGCAGAGACCGTTGGAAGCACAGGTGAGGGGCCGTTCCGAAAGAGGGACTTGTACGTTCTGCGCCAGCCACAGCCTCTGGGGAAACCTCTAGAAAGGCTCTTCTCCCCACCCTCACCCCCCTACCTTTATTGAGGTACAACTGACAAGTAAACTTTAACATATTTAAAGTGTATACATTGTGAACGGATTCCTCCCGTTAGGTTTATTAACACATCCATCACTTCGCATATTTACATTTATTTATTTAATAAGATTCTACTCTTGGTAAATTTCAGTTATACAATACAGTGTTATCACTTATAGTCACCATGCTCTACGTTAGATCCTCAGACCTTGTTTATCTTATAACTAAAAGTGTGTACCCTTTTACCAACGTTGCCCTATTCCCCCTGCTCCTGGCCACCACTCTTCTACTCTTTGTTCCTCTGAGTTTGACTTTTTCTTTTTTAAATTCCACATATAGGGATACCATGTAGTATTTGTCTTTTTCTGCCTGGCTTATTTCACTTAGAATAAGATCCTCTAGGTTCATCCATGTTGTCACAAATAACAGGGTTTTTCTTTTTAAAGACGGAATCATATTCCATTGCATAAGAAGTGTGCTTCTTACTCAGTGAGCTTCGCAGCCCTGACTGGGGAATCTGTCTTATTCCTTAGAGTGGGAAAACGTCTGTCAGTATGTCTCCTGGGTCACATTTTTAAATAGTAGGTTTTGAGGTATAATTCATATACAGTAAAGTTCATCTTTCTTAGGTGTGCTGTCCTATGAATTTAGATAAATGTGTACAGTTGTGTAACCACCACCACAATCAAGGTAGAGAATCACCCCCAAAAGTTCCTTTGTCCCTTTTAGTGACAATCCCCCATTCACCCACCTGCTCCCAGCTCCTGGCTACCACCAATTTGTTTGCCTTTTGCAGAAGGTGATCTAAGTGGAATCACAATACGCAGCCTTTGTGTCTGACTTTTCTCACTTAGCGTAATGTTTTTAAGACTCTAACGTGTGCTTACATGGGTGATTAGTTCATTCGTTTTGATTGCTGAGCAATATTCCATTGCATGAATGTACCAGATTTTGTTTATGCTTACCCATGGTTTTACGTTTTCTTGATCCAAATGCTTTTCAGCATAATTGATATTTTTCTCACTGGCAAAATAAATGTTGGTATGATGTACTTCTAGCACCATCATATTCTTTTATTTCATTCATTTGTTCAGTACAGTTAATGACTCTCAGGAAGCCAGCGATGTTGAGACAACCTACGTGGGCAATGGGAATCATGTCAAGCCAAGCACTGAGCCCCTCGCATGAAATGGAGTATTTAAAATGTGGGCAGAGCCTTCGTGTTTGAGACCTAAGCCAGCGATGTTTCTCTAACTGGCTGCACTTTAAACTCTCCTGGGAAACTTTAAACAAAAAAAAGGGGGAAAGAAAAAACAACCACAAAAAATAAAAAAGTGAATCTGCCCTGATGGAGGGGCCTGGGTGACCAGCTGTCCCCGTTTGCCCTGCCGAGGGGTTTCCTAGAATGCTTGGCTTTCAGTGCTAAAACCTGAGCGCCAGGCTCCACCCCCAGGTGGAGTAAATCAGAGTCCCTAGACCTGCAGCTGTGCAGCATTTGTGCCGGCTGCCAGGGGATTCATATGGGCGGCAAAGGGTTGATGGCCATTGTACTCACTAAACCCTCAGGCTGTCAACTCCTCCGGTTTCCTGGAGGCAACAGTGAGGAAGAAAGCCTACCTGGGCGGTTAGAGGTGAGGTTAGGAGAGGGAAGGTAAGTGAACTGGCAGCAGACAGTTTTCCTCTGTTCTTTTTTTATTTTTAATGACTCACTTCTCTTTCCAAAAGGTAAGGAAATAACATTCCTGAGTGTGGGCAGACAGTGCACTGTGGTCCAGAAGGAGTGAACTAGGTGAGGGAAGAGCCAACAGGCAGGGTAGAAGCGTAGAGGCCACACAGCTGCAGGACAGACACTATGTCTTTAACCCCCTGAGTGCTCCAAGGCTCGCTCAGATCACCCCCAGAGCTCTCCCCTCGCTGCCTGCTTGTTTGGTTACTTTTCTACGGTAGCAGCAGCCTTACAGGCCCTACTGCCATAGCCTCACAGAGTTCTGTCTGTGACTTCTTTCTGCCAGGTCGCAGGGGCATCGTTCTGACCTGGGCTGTCATTGCGATGTGGCATGTTGAAGGCAGAGGGGCCCTATCCGTATGCTAAGTGACAGGCGCAGTAGTGTTGCCTGTTACGTGGGGATCTTTTCCATAGTTCAAATTTTGTTTCAAGAAAAATACGAGAATGGACGGTTTGAAAAAGGCTACAGTATAATCTTAGGTACCCTTAGCCTGCACGTAGGAGGTGGCCTGTTTTGCCCTCTCTGCCTTCATTGGCAGTGTTGTAGCCACAGCTTTTATCCGTGTTGCAGTCTTCTCTAAAAGGAACATACCACAGGCATGTGCACAGCATTTTACCGTTAAGGAAATCCCCTCCTGGGCCCTGAGTCCATCCTCACAGCCTCAGCATAACGGGTCACGCTGCATTTTACAGGTAAGGAACTCAAGGCTGAGGGTATTAAGAGCCTTGACCAGTGCCTGTCAACCTGTTAAAGGCAGAGCCAGGCCTTGGAACCACGGTTTTATGACAGATGTGACTCTCTCTCTCTTCCTGTTTGGGTTCCTAATTAAACGTTCTTGCCACTGAAACCCCTTCTGGGTCTGCCCGTTAGGAAGCAGTGAATGTGAGCTCTGACTTGTCTTCTGTGTCGCCCCTCTGTAAGGTCTGCTCCGTGCGGGGCTGCGGAGCACCGAGTTGCTAACGTGTCCTCCCTTCTCTTGCCTCTCTCCAAGGCGGGGAACACGGCCCTGCACCTGGCCTGCCAGAACAGCCACTCCCAGAGCACTCGCGTCCTCCTGCTGGGCGGGTCCCGCGCCGACCTCAAAAATAACGTGGGTGAACAACACCGGCTTCTGTCCTGCTTGCTTGTGTCAGTCACCTTAGAAAACAACCCTGAAAGCATTCTTGAGTGTTAACACCTAGAAAATAAAAATGAACAGTGTCTGGGGGCTATCTATAAAGCATTCATTTTTTGGGTGATTTCCTAAAGGGTCATTTAGGAGCATGAGAGGAGGAATCAGGAGACTTGGAAACACTGTTCCCCTCACTCCTCGACCTCGATTTGTTTTATCATTTCCTATAGTGTGTGCTGGTGAATGAATCTAGGGAACCGCTAAGTGTCTTAAGAAGGGCTCTGCCCGCAGTGTTTACTGTTAGCAAACACTGAATGATGTGTGCAGGGGAGGTCGCCTGATGCTACATGCCCGGCGTCTACAAACCAGTGAGAGGCATCCTGGGAATGAGCTGGTGGTCAGTAGTCTGAGAGGATGCCGGCCTGAGAGGTCACCTGGTGTCCCTCTCTCCGCAAAGAGCTGCCTTTCCTTTCTGAGTCCCAGGCCCCAGCCACTCGACGAGGGAACCTGACTGCGGCATCTCTTTAAGAAATGGCCTTAGTTGGGGGCAGACACATCGAAGGTGCTTCTCAGAATGCCCCGCACCTCGGCTGTGAGCTTGGCTCCTTCTTAATCTGGGGAGAAAACTATGCTGAATGGTCGCTATCGCTAGACAGCACTGGAATAGAATGTGAGGGGAATGCCGCAGACTGTCAGGACTTTGTCTCCAGTTTTGTTGTCTTTGGGGGCAGCTTGGCCTGTGACCACTAAGGAAAACCCTGACCCTGAGTCTTTCTGACTCCCCTCTTTATGCCGTGCCAGCTCCCCAGACTGCACTGCTCCATGTGGGATATTGGGGTCCGACTAAAATGGGATGGTGCTTGAATTTTTTAGAAGATATGTGATCTTAAAATCCAGCCACTTGCCCTGCTGCCCTGTCCGTAGAGCCATGACAGGTCTATGAAGGGGAAGGCTCGTTCCCAAAGCAGTGCTCGTGGTCTTCATGCCGTGTACTCCTGAGTCTGGGTTCTAGGAGACGGTGGGGGTCAGTGGATTCTTATCAGGTGCTGGGTAAGAAGAAGCTGTCTTGGCTATTGAGGAGGTCTCATGGGGAGCATGCACCCAGCGTCTGAAACCCAAAAGCAGAGAAGTGCCTGGAGGAAGATCAGCAGGGCTGCAGACAGCAGCAACGGGCTGGTGGTCCCGGAGTGGAGCCTCCATGGGTGAAAGAGATGCTTATCACTCAGGCCGACACCCTCTAAAGAATATACACTAGTCTGCCAGCTTTTAAATGCTCTTCCTTTTTACTTTCTCTGTCTTGTTTTGTAACCACTCAGACCGTGCTTAGAGTGTGATTTCTGTCCGCAGGCAGGCGACACCTGTTTGCACGTTGCCGCGCGCTATAATCACTTGTCCATCATTAAGCTCCTCCTCAGTGCTTTCTGTTCTGTCCATGAAAAGAACCAGGTCAGTGCATGTGCCCTCCCCATGGCTGCCCGGTCCCCTTCCCACAAGGCTCACTGACAGGTGTATGAGCCCAGACGGGAGCAGAAGCTGCTGGGAGCCTCTCTCTGCCTGGCACTCGGCCAGTGCTGGCCTTCCAGTGGCCCTGGTGTATCTGGCCTCCTAATCATCCCAGTGCATACCACCACATTTGCATATTGAACATCCCCTGGAGATCCTGGGGTGGGGTTTTGTTTTTAATGTGATTTTACAAAGGAAACCGGCAAGAATGTGGCTCAGTCATATGCAAGGAAAAGGCATCTCGCAACTCGAGTTCTGTTCCTTGCGCTGCCACGTTACTGAGCTGCTGGTTTCTGTGAATTTGGGCACATGACCTATCTCTTTGCTATACAAGGGGGTTTTGAAATAAAGCTGTGATTATTACAGTGTTCCTGGAAATGTGCTTGACTTTCAGTAGTTATTTAGATTGTTTTTAAACAATTGATATGTATTGATACCTGAGCGATGCATTGTTTGGCTTTTCTGAGTTTGGGTACATATATCTGAAATTTAAAACATAGATCGTTATTCAGATTGAATATACCCAGTTGTGGTGGTTTCTAACCCTGGCTGCACGTAAGAATCAGCAGGAATTAACACTTGGGTTGCGGGAAACGAGTTAAGTCGGCTCGCGTGAATTGCGCGTACTCGGCGGGAGCCGTCTTAACTCGGTTCATATAGATTTGCGGTGGAGTGCGGGAAACGTGTAAATTCGGGCCGATTGTAACTGCGTATTACCAAATATTTGTTTCAAAGATACCTACCTGCGTATGCGAACCGTTTCATACCCATTTCAATCGAACCCATACTTCAAAAGACATAGGAATTTTAAACTAACTCTGATTTTGCGCGGGAAACCTAAATAATTGCCCACGCCAGCTTATATTGTGGCGGGAAATTCACCCGACACCAGAGTGTTAAAAATACCAATGCTGAATTTCACCCCAGCTTAAATGTCCAGAATATTCAGGTAATGGGATTTATAAAGAGCTCCTGGCCTGGGTGTGCAAATAGGATTGAGACCACTGACCTGGCTCAATAGCCAAGTCATCATTCTACAGCCCCCCAGGGGATTCCGGTTCATCAGATTACCCTACACAGCCCCCACTAACCAGTGCTTCTCAGCCGTGGTGCGTGTTTCAGTCACCTGGGAACTTTGAAAACTCACCAGGCCCAACACCCCCTCCTCCCCCAGACCTCCCACCAGAATGTCTGGGGCGGGACCCAGGCATCAGTAGTTTTTAAAGCTCCCCGCCTGATTCCAGTGAGCAGCCAAGATTGGAAACCACGGCCACACAGCTCCCCGCCCCCAGCACACAGCTAAGTGACTCAGCAATGAAATAAGTCCCCCGGCACACACTGGGGAAGAAGGCCATGGGGTGACTGAATGTTCATGCTGTCAGGAAAAACGTATCAGAGTGCTCTACCTGATCACCTGATGGTGGAGAACGAATTATTCTACTTCTCCCACGTTTGACTGGCTTATTTATATTATTCTGTCTGGAGTTTAAAAAAAAAACAAAAAACCAGCATCTGCATTTAGAATTGACTCACCACGCTGCATTTGTCCAAATCCTCCTTTCATAGTTGATTGTCTGAGAACATTTTTTTCTTTTGTAAAGAAAATATGAACTTATAGGCTATTTGGTGAGAAATTGGAAACAGCTGGTGTTCCGTGATCACTGGTTCTCAGCAAAGAGCACCGTGAGCCTGCAAGTGATTCCCAGCGGCCCCGCACATCCTCATTCTAGCACTCAGAAACCAAGGGTTCTCTGCTCTCTCCCCTGCCTGGGCAGTGGGACATGGCCCAGAGCTCCAGGATGGCCCACCTGCCGGCCCCTGGCTACCTGCCATCTTGCCTTAGTGTAGGATCCAGGTCTGACCATTCTCAACAACCCAGCCCAGCATTACTTTACCTGTGATTTCTGGCATCTCCAGTCAAAAAGGAATGTGATAATTGTGCATAGCTCATTTAGTTCAACGAACTTTATATTTTATTGATTTTTTACAGAGAGGAAGGGAGTGGGATAGAGAGATAGAAACATCGATGAGAGAGAAACATCGATCAGCTGCCTCCTGCACACCCCCCACTGGGGATGTGCCCACAACCAAGGTACATGCCCTTGACTGGAATCGAACCCGGGACCCTTCAGTCCGCAGGCCGACACTCTATCCACTGAGCCAAACCAGCCAGGGCAAGTTCAACGAACTTTAGAGAGATCCACATAACACTTGAGCAAAGGGCCCCCCCCTCTCAGTCACATTGTAGATTGACTTTGAAAAGCCACCAGCAGGGCATGGGATGAAAAGCTGGAGGGCTGTGGGCCATGATCAGATGGGGTTTAGCAAACTTTCTTCTGATTAATTTCAGGCTGGAGACACAGCGCTTCATGTTGCTGCTTCCCTAAACCATAAGAAGGTGGTTAAAATCTTACTGGAAGCGGGAGCAGATGTAACCATTGTTAATAATGTAAGTCGAGTTGGGGCAATAGTTTCTAAAGCCCTTTCCACCCCTTTGCAGAATGGGCATGTTGTTGCTACCTCACCTCCTACAGACTCTGAGGGCATATAGCCTCGCCAGCTTCACTCTGGAAGAATGTAGGGTTCTAATAGCCATAACCCTTGGGGCCCTCGGGTGGACTTGGGAGACTCTTGAGTTTAGCTGCCCCATGAGTTGACAAGCCCAGAGGACTCATCTTTAGATTCCTGGCTGACGTGAGCACACCTTGGCGTGAAAAGGTCAGGGATGTCTAAGTAAAGGGATGTTAACTGTTCACAGGTGTGGTCCTCAAGAAAATGGCCATATGGTCATCAGATTAATCATCCTCACAACTTCTAACTCCTTTTTCTCCAAAATCGCCTTATCTCCTTTCTCAGTATCTCCCTCCCTCTGCCCTTCCTCTAGCACCCTCCCCTTCCTCTCTCCCAGATCCTGTAGCAGCCACCAGCTCAGGTGCCTGTTTTTCTAGGCTGCTCTGTGGTCTGTGCCCTCCTGAATCAGACTCGAGGGGCCAGAACAGTTGTGTGAGTGAGTGTCTGGGAGTCAAGGGGGTTGAAGCTGGTGAAGGCTCCTGTGGGTGGTTTCCCCTCCCTCCTCACAGTTCTGGTACCTTATGGGTGGTACCTTACGGTACCTCTCCCCTGATGCCTTGAACACTTTCCCCATGCTGGGAATCCCACTGTTATCAACTCTCGGTGTTTGGCTTACCCACCCTAGAGCCTCCATTGTGGCCAGAGCTTCCTCGTTTGTTTTTGCAATCCAGTTCCTGAGACTCTGGCTGGGCCTCACCTGCCCGTCCAGGTGTCTTCTTTCCTGTTCTCCAGGGACATGTCATTGCTTGGCTGGATTTTATGATCCTTTGAGTTTCCTCAACTGAAATCTTCCACCTTGGCCTGTCTGCTTTTCACCTTCCAGAAAGCATTCCAAGGCGGACAGTGCCCCTGACCCTGGCCTCCCGGAGCACTCACTGCCCATGGGGTCAGCACTTACCCTCTCTTGCTGCGGCCTCAGGTGGAACTTGGTTCCCTTGTTGGGAGGAGGCTCAAGAGCAGGGCCACTTTGTATGTGTGTTTCGGTGCTGGTGTGACTGAGTGCAGGGTTGCTGTCCCAGGTGGGCTACGTGCATGCGGGGTTCACCAGTTCTCACTTGTCCTCCCCTGTGCCCTTCCTCAGGCAGGCCAGACCCCACTGGAGACCGCCCGCTACCACAATAATCCGGAAGTTGCTCTTCTCCTCACTAAAGCTCCCCAGGTAGGACTTCCTGCATTTTCTGCTGCATGGATTATGTGGGGCTACAAAGTCACTGGGAGTCTCTGGTTGCAATGTCCTGAAGCCAATTCAAATGGCCTTAAACAGGGGCTCACTAACCAGGCCGTGGGAAATGTGGGGACCCAGGTGGGCCTCCGGGATAACCAGCACCAGGACTTCAGGCCCAGCAGGCTGTTCTTCATGGATGGGCATGATTTTGTCTCCACCAGCTTCCTGGATTATAACTCCCTGGGTACTCAGCCAGGAAAAAGTTCCAGTTTAAAACATCGCCGGAGAGCTTGGGGCAAGTACCCTGAGCAAGTGTGGCAAGGGCTTTAGGAAGATGGCCACATCCAGGGGACCATGTGGTCATGGCTACTTAGAGCAGCGGTTCTCAACCTGTGGGTCGCGACCCCTTTGGCGGTCGAACGACCCTTTCACAGGGGTCGCCTAAGACCATCCATCCTGCATATCCAATATTTACATTACGATTCATAACAGTAGCAACATTACAGTTATGAAGTAGCAATGAAAATAATTGTATGGTTGGGTCACAAGATGAGGAACTGTATTTAAAGGGCCAGAAGGTTGAGAACCACTGACTTAGAGTCAGTTAAGTACGGTATCATTTTCTTTTTATTGAAGAGTGGTATTTTGGTAATCAGTCAATTAAAAAAAAAAAGATGACATATCATTTGAGTTGAGGTTGAAATTATTTAAGTAATAAAGAAATTTTATAGTGATAATTTATAAGCGAGTCATAATTTCAGCACCCCGAAATAACTTTTGTTTCTTCATATTACCTTCCACTGACACGTAATTTTTACATAATTGTGCCTACAATGTATGCACCTTTTGTAGTGTGCCCTCTATTCTGACTGTAATAGGAAAGTGCTCTGCAGTCAGCACACTTATTCATCTTAATGGAGGCACAGTATTATTTTTTATTGCTGTCTCTGTTTTGTTAAACCATTTCCTTAACATAGGACATTTAGGTTATTTCCCAGTTGGAGCTATTCTGTGTTACAGTATAGTAAACACTGATTTGCTTTCCACCGCACTCTGACTACTGCTGCAAGAAGGTACGTGTCAGGGAGCCGAGGAGGCCTGGACACCAGCCTGCTGCCTCGTGGCTCAATCCCGGCCAGCCCAGGGTTCCGCACGGCCCTGTTGCATTTAAGTTTTAAAAACATGCCTGATAGAAGCAGCTTCTGGAATAGGTTAATGTTTTTGTCTTTTGCAAAGTTGATCACCCTCTTGTGGGTGGAGTTGGTCCTTCTCAGTGGTCCCTGGAGGTCACAGAGCCCCGGGCAGGCGCAAGTCAGTGCTCCTTGCGAAAAGGCTGCGCTTCTCTCTCGTTATTAACAAAGAATTCGTCAGTGGAGTCAGTTCATGAACCCTGGACTGATTCCACTGACTAAAAAGCACAAGGAGCTACGTGCTTTTCATCACAGTTATCAGAATTCATCACAATTATCTGGCATTTCCATGTTTGGCCATTTGATGGACAGCCAGCGTGTGGCTCAGCCACCTGAAGTTCATCAAGTATTGTGGGTGGATGGTCCCAGGCACACAGAGACTGATGGGCCTTTGACCCAGCTGTTCTTCCGGAGCCCAAGGATCTTCATCCACAGACAGTTTGCCTGTGCAGTTCTCCTTTCGTGTTTCCAGTTAAAAACGACTCACGCGCCCAGCCGGCGTGGCTCAGTGGTTGAGTGTTGTCCTATGAACCAGGAGGTCACGGTTTGATTCCTGGTCAGGGCACATGCCCGGGTTGTAGGCTTGATCCCCAGTGTGAGGCATGCAGGAATATATTTACAAAACAAAACAAAAAAACGGCTTAAGCAAGTTTTTCCACGCCCACATTGAATAGCATATAGGATGACATTTTTTGAAAGTTGATTTTATATAATTGTACATGCTAAACCCTATTCTCAACACAAAGAAGGAACTTTGGAATATGCATAAAATTATATGCCTGCTGTTCTGTTGTTACAGAAATAGCCTTCCTGTTTGTTTTGTCTGAAATAAGAAATCCCTGTGCCTTGGTGCCTTAGTCGGCCATGGATTTTGATGGTTCACAGGAGAACCAAGGCTGTTTCTTTCCAAGCCTTTAGATCAGTATTCCCTGATTTCTGTGAATTGGGAAAAGATTGATATTTCATTTGGTGGATACATGATTTTTCAATGGCTGGTAACATGGTTTATGGAGGGATTTTTTTCTGGTGATTATTTTTAGCTTGGGTGACCTCTGAGTGTCATTTCTCATTTTTAAAAAAATAAATTTTATTGATTTTTTACAGAGAGGAAGGGAAAGGGATAGAGAGTTAGAAACATCGATGAGAGAGAAACATTGATCAGCTGCCTCCTGCACACCTCCTACTGGGGATGTGCCGGCAACCAAGGTACATGCCCTTAACCGGGATTGAACCTGGGACCCTTCAGTCCTCAGTCTGACGCTCTATCACTGAGCCAAACCAGTTAGGGCTCATTTCTCATTTTTGATTGACATGGTTCAATAGTGCTTCTGAGAGTGAACTTCAGGCAGAACCTGGTACTGTATCCTGTTGTAAGTGTCCATTAAATGAGTCACTTCCTTTTATCAGACTCAACTTTTAATTATTCTAAACGTAGCTTTAGAAACAGCTCAGGACAGTGGTTCTCAGACTTTTGGTTTAAGGACCCTTTTAAAATATTTTGGAGGCAACAAGGAGCTTTGTTTATGTAAATTTTATTCATCAGTAGTTATCATAATTCAAATTAAACTTGAGAAATATTAAAGGTGTTTATTAATTTACAAATTAGAAGTCCATTTTGTGTTAGTAGAAATAGCATTATCTTGTGAAAAAAATTTCTTTCAGAAAAATTGAGAAGAGCAGCATTGTTTTACATTTGTGCAGATCTCCTTACTGTCCATCTTATTTAGAAGGTAGCAGGGTTCATTGATTTCTGCCCGCTGTCTGCTGCATTACCACGTATGCAGCCCCTGGTAAATGCCCCTGTGCACCCTGGAGAGAGTGAGAGTGAAAAGGGCCACATCATCTTCATAGTAGAAAAAGTCTTAATATCATGGCCCAGGGGTCCCTAGACTTTCAGAACTGCTGGCTCAGGGGGTGAGAAGAGGGTTTAAAAATGAGGTTTATCAGCAGGCAGATATTGTCAGGGGTTTTCCCTTTATGTGATACCCACTGCCTGTAAAGGTTCTTTTTGTCGTCATGGTGTCACTTGAACATATGAACAGGAGAAGAAAGTCTGAAACTGAGATGAAAAATACTTTGGGGAACTTCAGAGAGCCCTTGTCTGTTTATATAAGAGAACAATAACATGTTTATTGCAGAAAGACAGAGTGACCTTGAAAAGTGTTTCCACCTTCGGACCTCCTTGGTGAAAGGAGCTGAACCCTGGAAGTGGGAGTAGGGGCTGGGGGAAGGGCATGGAGCTGGGCCAGTGCTGGTCTCCATCTGTACTCTGGTTAAGCATCTTCTGGGCGTGGAGGCAGCCGACAGTGACTGAGGGTCCGAGGTGCGCCAGCCACCTCCTTTGTCTTGGTTAATCCCAGCAACTCTTCCTGTGTTTACATTTGAGAAGATAGAGCAGAGGTGTCAGATAACTTGCCCAGAGATTCTATAGCTGCTGGGTACCATCCCTGGGCCTGTCGGACTCCATGTACCTGCCTGTGTCCATTCCCCCTCTCTAAGGGGCCGACCAAATGCTTCCTTTTGGGGAAGAGGTTCCTGCCCCATGGTGGGTACCATGGATCATAGATGTATCTCAATATTATTGAATCAAATACATGACTTGGATATGGTTTGACCAAGAGAAAATCTGATGGGTAGTTTGGGTCCAGTGTACGAAGCTAGTGAGTGAGGCTGTGCCGGCCTAGGACTGCTGCACTGCACAGTTCCAGGGGGCGCCATTCATATCCCCGTCTCTCGCCTGTGTGAGTGGTGCTCTCTGGAGGTTGGCAGTGCACAGCCTGCACACCGACGTGGTGGCCCTGGCCTGGCACACAGATGCCTGTTACTGTCATAGACTGGAAGCTGCTTGAGGTCAGGGACAGTGTCCAGCTCTGGGTCTGTAAAGCGCCCAGCAGGAGGCATTGCAGGAGGTCTGAGGTGGTCGATGTGAACGCTTGATCTCCCTGTTGGGCTGGAAGTTCCTGTAGGTCAGAGCGCCAGGTCCCAGGAGAATCCTCTCTCGCCTGGGCTGCACCGGTTGTAACGATGCCTCTTGCCTCCTTCAGGTCTTGCGCTTCAGTCGTGGGCGAAGTCTGAGGAAAAAGAGAGAGAGGCTCAAGGAAGAGAGGAGAGCTCAGTCTGTGCCAAGAGATGAGGTGGCACAAAGCAAGGTGGGGGTAGCCCTCCCGCCCTCCCCAGCTCCAGCCGCTCTCGGGGTGGGAACTGCCGACTCCGGGTTCATCTGGCGGCTGCCATGTCCTCTGGTCTCTTCCTTTCGCTGGGGTCCCTCAGACTATTGCCAGTCTGTTCCCTTGGCTTCGCGTCCTCCACTCCTCCTGGATTTCCTGTGTGTGTGCTGCCCTTACTTCCCAGCACCGTCATATGCTGGTCACTAGACCGTGTGTCTGTGGCCTTGCGCTACCCTGTGGCCAGCACTGCCTCTCTGTCACTGCGCCCGTAGTCATGTGGAGCAGGGCTTTTCTGAGTGTGGGGCCTCCTCTCGGAGCCACTCGATCAGAAACTCTGGCTGGGGCCCAGCGATCTGTTGAACAGTCCTCCCGGGGGCTCTGATGTGATTGCATTTTGAGAACCACTGGCAAAGGCTGCTTCCTCTCTGTCCGCTTAGGCCGTGGGCTGAGGCTGTGCAAATTAGAAAAAGATGCTCTCTGGGCAGCAGGGACGCATATGGTGACTAGGGTCTGAGTTGGATTTCAGTTCCCAGTGCCCACTTACCCCCTTGCCAGGTGCCCGTGTGCAGCTCGCAGCTCGTAGCTCGCAGCTCGCACTACTACACACGGCAGCCCTGGACTGGGCCACTCCCAGGAGGAAGACTAGGAGAGAGAGAACTTGGGGCACATAAAGTTTTATACCAAGTACTCATTCTTCTCCTATTTCGGTTATAAGTATTACTTTATAAAAGTTCTCACAAGGACCAGAAACATTTTTTTTTCCATTTCAGAGGGTTCTCTCTGCTATGATTTGAGGATCCACGTGCAAAGAATGGGGGCGGGGGTGTTTTGTTGAGATGTAAAAGAACAGAAATCTCCAATGCTGAGATTCTTGAAGTTCACATTGAATCAGATCTGAGAGTGTTTAGTTTGACACCTAATAAATAAAGTAAAAGCCAAACGTTCAACTGCCTGGGAAAAGCGCACGTGGCCAGTGAAGACCACCAACCAGTGCCCTGTATCTGAAATTTGTCATCGGCAAAGGTTCCCGTGGGTCTTGTGGTGGATGGAGTCTTGCAAGCAGAATTTTACAGCATTATTGAAAAAGGCCAAGGGGGCGAGTAGAACCTGTTTCTGGGCTCTCTTTCTCTGTAGGGAAGTGTCTCGGCAGGAGACACCCCTAGCAGTGACCAGGCTGCACCCAGAAAAGAAGAGGCCAGAGAAGATTTCCTGTCGGCCTCCCCAGAGCCCCGAGCAAAGGACAACAGGAGGAGAAAGTCAAGGCCCAAGGTCAGGAGGCACGTGAAAGCCGCCCAGAGATGGCTGGGAGCCGGTGACAGGGCCCTGGGACAGCCTCATGCCCAATGGCCAAAAGGCGCCTTCCCTCACTGGCTGGTTTGGAGCCAGAGCACAGACATTAAATCTGGTTAGCGGCAGGCACAGGTTAGCTTGCTGATGCATTTCTTTGGAATGTGGTGCTTGGAGTAGAACGCCATGAGACAAAGCCGGGCGGGGTTCTCTGCCCAAAAGTGGGTGAGATGGAGCCGCGGGCCAGGGGTCAGTCTTGCAGTTGTCACAGTGTTGAGGGTGCTGTCTCTTCCTCTCCCGCAGGTGTCAGCATTTTCCGACCCCACCCCACCTGCAGACCAGCAGCCTGGACACCAGAAGAATTTACATGTTCATAATCACCCGAAAAAGAGGCCCAGACATCGATGTTCACCCCCACCCCCTCCCCATGAGTTCAGAGCGTACCAGCTCTACACGCTGTACCGGGGCAAGGATGGGAAAGTGATGCAGGTACCTGCCGAGCCCCGTTGGACGTGGGACCGTGGCCTGCAGCAGGGTGCCTGTCGAGCACCATATCTGGGGGCTAATGTCCACTTTAGGCATTGGCTTAAGTGGGTATGAGCTTTAAGGAGAAAGGCTGGTGGCCCGCCCCACCTAAACACTGAGACCCTCCTGCTGCTTAGGCCCAGGCAGACAGGGGTGGTTACAGATCTTTCTGCACGGTCCCTAGGTGACTAGATAATCTTGAGGGCCCAGAGAGGATAAAAGCAGCCTGGGACTCCGTTACCCCCCTCTGATTCTTCCTGGGGCCTCCTGGACCCAGCACTGGGCCTGTGGGACCTTCCACAGTAAGGACAGGGCTGAGCCTGTCTCCATCTCGGCACCCCCTGCTGTGCTGGCTGGCACATGATGGGCACCCAGAACTCAGTTTTTGAAGGATCCAGGTGAGTTGGATCGATTCCTTTTTTGTTTCCCTCTTAGGCACCAATAAATGGCTGTCGATGTGAACCCCTAATCAACAAGCTGGAGAATCAGTTGGAGGCGACTGTGGAGGAGATCAGAGCAGAGCTGGGATCGGTTCAGGATAAGATGAATACGAAGCTGGGGCACATGGAGAGTAAGACCCAGCACCAGGTAAGCGAGCACCCGGCCTCCTCGTGCGCCGGTTTCTGGTGAAAACGTGATGGGAGACACCTGGGCAGACATCCTGTTCTGTAAACTGCCCTGAGCATGTGGGTGGGCTGACAGGAAGGGGCCTGCCTATGTGATTTTGTTGAAGCCTGCTTATTTAAACTTTTAAAGAACATGTTTATGCTTCTGTTTATAAAAGTAATATATACCTACTAGTGGCCTGGTGCACGAAATTCGTGCTCATTAAAAGGGAATTAATCAGAGGAAATATTTTAATATTGCTATTTGCCCTTTCTCTATAATAGAAGTGTCCGGCCGGCCCCACCCCCATTGGGAGACACCAAGACCTGGCCGGCCCCACCCCCGTCAAGCCCCGCCGGGCGGGGGACGCAGCCTCATGTCCCGGAGCTGGGGCAGGGGGCGTGGCCTCAGGGGGGGCGCAGCCTCAGGTCCCCTGGTCCCAGCACTGGGGGTGGGGACTCGAGTCTCACGCAAGTCCCCGACGCTGCAAGTCCCCGCCTACCCACACCTGCTGCATACGCAGCCTCCTGCTGATCGGTCATTACGTGTGAGAGTGTCAAAACCATTAACATATTAGCTCTTTATTATATAGATACCAGCCCAGGATCCAGTGAATCTTTTGTGCATTTGTGTTATTTCTGGGATCTCTTTTACTGTAGAACAGTTCCTGATTCTTTCTTTCAGCTCCACACCCCCCCGCCCCATAATACTAACTTTTTAAAGAGTCCAGGCCAATCTATAATAATAAAAGCATAATATTCTAATTAGACCAGACAGCTGAACAACCTTCTGGATGTCATTCCGTACGTCCTTTCAGACAAAGCCACAGCAGTGGGGGCCGAGGCAGAGGTGGTTAGGGATGATCAGGCAGGCAGGCAAGCAGTTAGGGGCAATCAGGCAGGCAGGTGAATGGTTAGGGGCGATCAGGCAGGCAGGCAAGCAGTTAGGGGTGATCAGGCAGGCAGGTAGAGTGGTTAGGGGCGATCAGGCAGGCAGGTAGAGTGGTTAGGGGCGATCAGGCAGGCAGGTAGAGTGGTTAGGGGCGATCAGGCAGGCAGGTAGAGTGGTTAGGGGTGATCAGGCAGGCAGATGAGCAGTTAGGAGTGATCAGGCAGACAGTCAAGTGGTTAGGGGCGATCAGGTAGGCAGGCAGGCGAGCGGTTAGGGCAGTGGTCGGCAAACTGCGGCCCCTTGAGTGTGGCTCTTCCACAAAATACCACATGCAGGCGCGCACGTACAGTGCGATTGAAACTTCGTGGCCACACTCAAAGGGCCAAAGAGCCGCATGTGGCTCGCGAGCCGCAGTTTGCCAACCACGGGGTTAGGGGCAATCAGGGAGGCAGGCGAGCGGTTAGGAGCCAGCTGTCCTGGATTGCAAGAGGGATGTCCGACTGCCAGTTTAGGCCCGATCTCTGAGGGGTCCGGATTACGAGAGGGTGCAGGCCGGGCTGAGGAAACCGCCCCCCCCCCCCCCACCACCGCCCCATGCGAAAATTTCGTGCACTGGGCCTCTAGTCCTAAATAATATCCTATATACTAAAAGCCTAATATGCTGAGTGGCCGGTCAGCCATTCAACCAATCAAAGCGTAATATGCTAATGATATGCTAAGGCTGCTCAGCCACTCGCTATGACATTCACTGACCACCAGGTGGGCAGACAGTCAACCAGTAGATTAGCTTGCTGCTGGGGTCCGGCCAATCAGGACTGAGTGAGATGGGCTGGACACGCCCTGTAGCCTCCCCACGGTTCCTCCCCAGCCCCGATTGTGCACCGGTGGGGTCCCTTGGCCTGGCCTGTGCCCTCTCACAATCCAGGACCCCTCGGGGGATGTCGGAGAGCCAGTTTGGGCCCGATCCCACAGACCAGGCTGAGGGACCCCACCCTGTCAAAGAAGGGAAGGTTCAGCCCTCCTGGCCCCTAGGGCCCTGTGGGAAGTGTCAGGATGAAGAGGGGACCCAGAGGGTATGTGATTGAGAGGTGGTGACCATCATTTCTTCTCTGATCAGTCCCATTGAACTCTCTCCACAGCCTTCCTCACGCTCGCTTTGGCCATATTTAGTGAAGCACCAGGAGGATTTGTGCACTGGCTGGATAAATGCCCTGAACACCCAGCTGCTTTCACTGCCTCTTAGGCAGCCACTAACATTTAAAAGGGGGAGAATAGCCCTGGCTGGGTTGACTTGGTGGATAGAGCATCGGCCTGTGGACTGAAGGGTCCCAGGTTCGATTCAAGTCAAGGGCACATGCCCGGGTGTGGGCTCCATCCCCATTATGGGGCTTGCTGGAGGCAGCCAATCAATGATTCCCATTCTCATCAGTGATGTTTCTATCTCTCCCTCTCCCTTCCTCTCTGAAATAAATAAAAATATATTTTTAAAAAATAAAAGGGGGAGAATAGCTCCATACTTTAAGAAATAGTTTTTCTTTTCAATCATAGTCACAGAAACACTGTTCTGAGACCTATAGAAATTCTCTTTTACCTACAAGGTCTTTATTGGCTTAAATTTTATAATTACTGTATATTCATAGTCTCTTAAACCCCTTAGGAACTTTAACAAGTGAGAAAAAGAAACATTGGCCTACATGGAAGCCTGATTGGAATTCTGAAAAATGAGAGTTCCGTGAATACTGCTTGAAAATGGAATAGAATGAGGGTGGAGGTTTGCTTGCCTTCTCTCTGGTCCCTGTTTGGTACCCCAGGTCCCTTCCTCAGGGGTCCATCCTTAGGTCATCTCAGCCATGCGCTCTGCCCATTGAATCCTAGATGCGTGTTCTGGACAAGCTGATGGTCGAGCGACTCTCGGCCGAGAGGACAGAGTGCCTGAGCCGCCTGCAGCAGCACTCGGACACAGAGAAGCTTGAGGGCGAGAAACGCCAGGTGAAAACCAGTACCTGTCAGTCCTTACCTGGTGGTTTACCACACTTCTCCTTGGAATTGAAAGACGGGAGGCCTATCATTGAAAGCTCAGAGGCTGGGGTCCCCTAAAGGGGTTTGCAGCAGCACATAGCACGTCATTTGCATCACTTTGCGATGAAGTCAATAGGAAAGGACCTGCCTTTCAGTTCGTGTTTGTTGCTGAATATGCCGGCAACAGGTGGGGACTGAAAAGTTCCTAGAACATGCTGGGGGAACTGTGACGTCTGCCCCGAAGCATGTCTGTGTGTGGGGTGTTCATTGGGCCATTCCTCTATTGAACAAGATCTGGTTCCTGCCCTCAGAGTGTGTGGTCTACTCGGGACAATAGACCTAAAATGAGCACTTGTGGTGTCTGAGAGCCGTGCTCCTAAGCAGCAGAACTGCTTCGTTGGGAAGACGTGGGAAGCTTTGGGTGTTTGAGTTGAAGGTGGCTCTGAGTCACGTAATGAGGATTGTAGACACTGACAGCCTGGGTGTTGGGTGAATCCTGGTCTATAGAGGGCAAGCAAAGAGGTTGTGTGTGGCCTGTGGGAGGGGGTTATCCACAGGTTTGGGGCTTGTCGAGATGGTATTCCCAACTATCATAGTTTAAAAGTCCATTCTTAATGCTTTATTCATTAACCATGGATTAAATTCACCTGAGTATTTTGTGGGTGCTTTTCAGATGTCCTTGGTGGATGAATTAAAAACCTGGTGCATGTTGAAGATTCAGAATCTGGAACTGAAGCTTACGGGAGACTCTAGGGCTAAATCCACGCCATCTACTTGTGAGTCCTCCACAGGTAACCCTCATGCAGAGAGAGAGCCCTTCCACCCAAAGGTGATGAAAACCCCCAAATCTTGTTCTCTCCTGCATCCTAAGGCGGCCCATAGGATAGGGCTGTGGAAAACTGGATTGCACAGCAACCTGTAGGGGCAAGGACAGGCTTTCTCACTGCTGTATACCAGGTCCTGTGCAGCAGTAAAGCTCTCTCATCTAAGTGGTCAGCATATTGGAATGAAGGAATAAAAGAATTGTTTTGATCATTGATAGCAAGTGCTTCAGGTACAGTGTTGATGGTGTAGAGTGGATCCCGTCCTGAGGGATGATGAATGGACATCTGTCCCCTCAGCAGCTTCCCTGATACCTCTTCCCCCTCTTCTCCTCTGTGATTGGCCTTTTACCTTCGTCCAACTCTGTGAAACTTGGTTGAGTGCACATCATGTATTGAAGCTGCCTCAAGGTGCTAAATCAGAGATGCTTCTGCAAAGCATCGTTACATTGGCCACAGAGATGACCCACAGTGATAGCTTTAATGACATTCAGAGAGTTAGAAATTAGGCTTCCAGGGCGGTTTTGGTATGTTGAGTGTCTTATGTTATCACAGACCATCTCTGGGACTGTGGTTTTATCTTCTTTATGCTCATGACAATGGCGAAAATCCTTGGCAGATTTTTCATGCGAGGACTAGTTCTGGAGCTTGGCGTGGAGCTCTGAGAACGGGGGATAGGACGGCCTTTCCCAATTGGAGCTTCACTCAGGGAACCAGTACCTGGGGCTGTGGTGTGGAAAGGGTTACTCATTCTCATTGGTAAATGCCCAGGTATGTTTGAGACACTTGGTGAGCTGTGCCATCCTTGGCCGTCAGGAAATGGTGCCCGGAGCCTTCCAGAGTGGGTTGAGGCAGGCTAAAGGAAAGGCCAGCACCTTTTTTGGCTTAGATGCCACCAGCATGGCTAACACAGTACCCATGAAAGCCTTGACAAGCCAGATGGTCATCAGGAGAGAAGGGGCAGGAAGGGCAGAGCAGCAGCTGCACACTGGTTGGTGAGTGGGAAGGCTGGTGGTCTGCAGGGTCCTCAGGGCTCCCAAAGGCCGACCTACAGCCATGTGACTGTGCCTGTGGCTTTGCTCTGACTTGTGTTTTCCTTCCCAAACCAGCTGTGGATCCATCAGTGGTGACGGCAGGTCCAGTCGCAGCTTCTGACAGTTCCCCTCGGGTGGTCAGGCCCAAGGAAAAGGGACTCAGCTCCACGGCCGCCCACAGGCTCCAGCAGGAGCTGTCCTCCTCCGACTGCACAGGCTCCCGACTGAGGAGCGTCAAGGTCCAGACAGCCTTGCTGCCCTTACAAGAGGCAGCCAGATGTGATCAGCAGGCCGGGCCCTGCGTCCACAGAGGCACCCAAACCAAGAAGTCTGGGAAAAGTGGGCAGACGAGGCATCGAGCCCAGCCACCAGCACCCAGCACCACCTGCGGGCAGCCACCACCAGCTACCGGCAGCGAGCAGACTGCCTCTCACATTCGAGACACCTCCCAAGCTCTGGAGATCACCCAGTATTTTTTTGAGGCTGTGGCTACCCAGATGGAGAAGTGGTATGAAAGGAAGATTGAAGAAGCACGAAGCCAAGCCAGTCAGAAAGCCCAGCAAGACAAGGCCACCCTGAAGGAACATATCAAAAGTTTAGAAGAGGAACTTGCTAAACTAAGGACGAAGGTGCAGAAGGAAAATTAGGGCCTGGGAAGTGGCTCAAGAAAGGATCCTTGAGGATTTCTGGTGTAGCAACTGCAGAATAGCTGTGCCCCAAGTGTCAATTAGAGTGCACATAGCAGACTTGCCTTTAAAACACATCACTAGTTTCTAAAATGTGCCAGACACACACGTTTCCTATGCCCTGAAGTTATGAAGACGTCAACAATTAAACTGAAACCAGGGAAAGCTTGTTTAGTTTCAGGTTTCATTACAAACTTAAAACCTCAGCCCAGGTTCATCTGAAGTTCAAAAGCTCAGATTAAGCGAACCACCTAGATACTCAATGATGTGTAAACCTAAGCCCTAAAATTCAGGATGTACAAAATAATAAAAATCAAAAGCAAGAAAAAAAAAGTTAATCCCCTGTGAACTTAAATCAAGTCATCATTCATGTAAACACACCTGCTGTGCCTAGACAAGAGTATCTTTCCGTCAGAGCTGTAACGGAGATGCGCTAACGCCTCCCTCAAATGCCGAATTCTCAGAGTGCTGACACTCTAACCAGGTGAAAATTTATCACACAGAGTCTGAGGAGAAAGGGATTTTCATAATGTCACAAGATCCAGTATAACTTAAAAGAAAATGTTTTAAAAAGTCAGAGTGTGTTTAAAAAATGAGTCATTGGATAATAGCACTGGGAATGTTTGTTAATAATGAACACAGATGAGAAAGATTCAAACCATTTGATCACAGTTTCTATATTTTCAGCCAAAATATAGAAATACTATATTTTCAGTGAATCCTTGTGATTTTAAAGCAGATTAATGAGGGGGGGCGGGGGGGGGGGGGAGTCACGTAACAATTACCTGAAACATCAATAACCTATTGATAATCCAACCCATTTACCTTAGAGTACCTTCCTGAATTTGAGTTTATGCATCTGTATTTTATAAAGAAACGAGGCTATTTCTTGGAAGTATTTCATTTTTAATTGAGTTCTGTCATTAAAACACCCCAAAAGCTTTCGCACTGCTTCGCAGTGACTGTGCATTCCCCAGCCTCCGGGGCCCTGAGGGGTTTGCTCTGCTCTATAGAATATACAAAGTTACAAAAGTAGCTCCGTATGTTGAATCTTTCAATTTAATCATCTTTAGACTTCTTGTCCCTTGGAATGTGGGATTATATTCATCTCAAAATTCCATGTATGCATAGAAACCTCAGTTCTATATCTATAAACACAGGAACTGAGTAACTATTGCCTGTAATTTTGAATAAAATGTTGCTTATTGAGCCAAAGAGAAAAGAATGACTTCTTGACATGGAAATAGTCAGAAAAAACAAGGTATGTTTTTAGCCCCTTTGTGGGGTTTTTGCCTTCCACACTCACCGTTGTTTTTGTTTTTCTTAATAGTGACAGGATGGATATAAACATTCCTCATAAATGTAGACGAATGGCAGCTTGACCGAACCTGGGTGGGGAATTCATGTGATGCTCTCAAGCTTCTTTTCACGCTCCTGAGCTTGTCTTGTTCCTCAGCTGCTGTGGAGGTACACGGTCTTCCCCGAGACGCTCTGCATTGCTACTTGTGGAGGTGCTTCCTCTTTTCGAGTTCCTGGTGCAGAATCACAGCGCTGGGTGGTAGTGCTAGGTGGCACCTTCAGACCATAGTGTGCTTTGGTGGGAAGTATTTTGATTATGTACCTCCTGCCCACCAGGAGCAGGCAGCTTCTTATTGTGAGCTGGCTATTTCCATCCAAGCCGCAGTTAGGGACGAGACTAGGGAGGAATGAGAAAGGTCGAATGTACCTCGTCTGCAGAGAACACAGATCTTGTTTCTCAAAGATGGGAAAACCTGTAATAGAGGCTGGGAGACGGAACAAGCCATCAGACTCCTAACGCAGAGATAGATGGCAGCCTCTCAAGACAAAGCAGTAGCTCTGATCACACCTGCGTTTGGTCTGTTTTTGTTCCTTATTGTCAAAAAACTCAGCTGTGGGTCCGATGTGGTTTTTCTTATTTTTACCTTGTGCTATCTACTAAAATGAGCAAATGCCACAATAGTACTTTTCCAAAGAAGCAGAACTATTAACTATTTATAGCTGGTCATGTAGGTAGTGTTTCAGAGTGAGGCTGGAACCTTCAGTGGCTGTGGGGAAAGTGATGTAAAATACATAAAAGTTATGCAGTATTGCAGTGTTGCTGTTTTTTGCTGTTGTTAGTGCATTATTGCATTTGAGTGTAGTAATATTTGTGATAGACTGAATATCGGTTCTAATCTTACCTTTGACTTTGGGAGCCCAAAATAAAGGAAGTGATCTTTTCATGTTATACCCTCTTTTTTCAGTCAAGCATTGAGAGGTATGTGGTCTTCTATTTAACATTTTTATCACCTTGAATTTCTGTTACTTCCAAGCATGAGACTTGGTTCTCAACACTATGGATACGAAACTCCTTATTTAAAACATGAAAGTGTGAATATTTAGCCTGCATTTTCATTTGTGTAGCTAACCAAATTTTATGATTCCTGAAAGAGTGCCTTCACTCAACCACACTTCACCATGTTTCCATAAAAGTGTAGTTTAAACACATCTGCTTTAAAGTAGAGATCAGGTGAACTGCATGAAAAAAATATTTTTTAAAAGCCTGTTGTAACATGGAAAGATTTCTCAGTGTAAGCTTAAACAAATGTTTTATTTAAACTGTTGACCTTTTGGAAAATACTGAACAAAGAAGAAGGATAACATTACTTGTCATTTTATGCAGACAAAGATAACATTTTTTTTTTTTTACTAACAAATAATTCCTAAAAGCTAAATATAATTCATCTTGTGATATAAAAGCCAATCAAGATTTAAAGGACAAGCCAGTTTTAAAAAGCTAATGACATTTTTAGAATACATCTTATGAATAAGAAAAAACATTAAAAATGTATTTTGTTATGTTTTTAAAGGGAAATATGCATTTCCTATATAGTAAGTCAAGTATTATGACTATAAATGTGAATATATTAATTTAAATTAATAACACAAAAGCAAGACACAATACAGCAAAGCATTTTCTTTTAATACAAAATAGAGTGGGTAAAGTGATTCACTCTTCTCAGTAAACAAATAATTAACTTAATTCTAGTATAATTTCTCAACTGCCTGACTCAAGGAAGGAAGTAGCTCAAGGTGATTTCTAGTTTGGCACAGAGTGACAATTTGCTTTTTATTCTGTTTGAATCTTATTCTACATGATCCTAATTTTGTTTTCAAAGTAGATGTGAGCAGCTTCCTTTTGTTTTTATTTTACTAGCATTTTCCTTCCTTCATAAAAGAGAGATAATTTAGGTAAGTATGGGCCTCTGCCTCTCAGCTCTCCTGTGTCTGTTGGCATGACTGCAGTAATACCTATACCAGGAAATACATTCTGCTGTCCTCAACCTTTAAAGTCCTGTGACTCTGCAGGCACATTCATAGCATTGCCGTGCCAAGAGTTTAACATTTCCAACCTGACACACTTAAAAGAGGGCAGTGACACCGAGGCAGTCAATATGCTAAATAAGAAATAGCCTTAGCAACTTCTCATATGCTAGAAAGCTTTTGTATTAAAATTTTTTAATATAAAGATTTATTCTTCAAATACATAAACTGAACATTCAAACTTCTTAAAAGTAAATGTTAGGAACAAGACTTGCACATTCAAACAAGAGTGTAGTTTACAGGGAACATACCCAGGAAGGTAACTTGTCTTTATTAGAATACCGATAAAGATGATGGATAAAATGTACTTCACCAGCAGTTCTGTTCTGGCCAACATCTTTCTTAATGACCATCATTTCATATGTGAGGAGAAATTGCTAAATAAATCGTAGGCTAAACAACAGACTTGACCTATAATTCAGGGGGAATATTGAAAGCATGTAAGTGAACCAAAAAAATTAAACTGTTCTGTAGAAATGAAAGTAAAAGCTTGTCAGTTATAATAATTTGAGCTTCTGGAAGGTAAGAATTAAGTTTTGTGTTTTACCCATTTTAAAAAACAAACAAACTACAGGTTTGGTTTTCTTGAAGTCTTTGGTATTTGCATCTTGCAAATTCAAACCACAAATGCTCTTACATATTCCATATACACCACTGCTGGGAAGAACAGCGAGTCACTGACTTCCTCACAACTTCAACGATGGTTTTTAGCTTTGAGATTTTAGGTTTTCTAGGGACAGCCTATACTTGAGTATGTATGTCAATCATGCTACTCAAAGAATATTTTTAATGTGTTCTCTGTTCAGAAACTGTTCAAATGCTTTTTTCATCAGATGGCTTTGCAGTAGGCTGGCCAATGCACATCTTTATAAAATCTAAAAATTGTCTCATGCAAGCATTTTGAATGAACAGATTACCCTGTGGCAGAGTATTCAGAAATATTTGGTCTTCTGAGCTCTGAGGCTGTGGGACATGGAGGTGGACCCTGGTTGTGCAGGTCATTGACATATGCCACCATCGGCTAGGCCTCTCCACTGGCACAGTCCAATACTAAACACCATTTGTCTTTCTGCGTAATTTTTCCTATATCTTTCAGGGGCTGGTCAGATTCTTGGATTAATTTTTTAGATCTGTTCTGTAGATGAACAGAGGACTTCAGGCTGCAGGACTGCCGGTCCCAGCCTCTTACCACAAACTCACTTTGACTGTATTAACTGTTATACATTTGGTCTCTTTCAAAAGTGTTCTGAAGTCCATGTCTTTCTCGGATGTATTCTTTAAGCTCTTTGTTTTTTTTTCCTGTCACTGGAGAACCTATTGCACTGAAGATCTTCCCTAATGATTTATTGTGCTACTTCTACATGGATGTTAAGGTAATTGCATTAGTTTCATCCAGACGTTGCCTCTTCTTTTGGTGTTCAAGGTATTTACTAAGGATCTCTTTCTCCTTTCTCTTCAACAAAGATCTAGATTCCAGTGGTTATCTATTTCAGTATCAGATCATGACACATCTGCAGAACATACCTCAACCACCGTGAGGGATAATACAGGAGGATTTTTTAAGGAAGTTCCAGGTTATCTCCTGAGGTCAGTACACCCCAATCCTACCTGTCATACTGTTTTCCAAAACAGCTTAATTGACTTATACAATGTTATATGCCAATTATATTTTAATTTTTAAAAATGAAAAAGAAACAGCTTTATTAGGTATAATTCCCATAGGATACATATAAAATATACATTTTCATGGGTTTTAGTATATTCAGAGTTATGCAACCAAAACCTAACTTTACAATGTTTTCATCACCCCAACAAGAAACCCCATATCCAGTTACTCTCCATTACATCCAGAGCCCTAGCAACCACTGACCTTTCTACCTATCCCACACATTTCCTATAAACGGGATCATACAATATGTGATCCTTTGTGACTGGCCTCTTTTACTTAGTGTTTTCAAGGTTCATTCGTGTGTCGCACGTATCAGTACTTCACTCCTTTTTACCGCCGAATGTTTTATTGTATAGATATACCACATTTTTTATTTACTTGTTTATCAGTTGGTGGGCATTTGGATTGTTTTGGGCTATTATGAAATAATGCTGCTATGAACATTTGTGTACCCATGTTTTGTAGACGTGTGTCTTTAGTTTTGTTGGTTGAAACCTAGGAGTAAACCTGCTGAATCAAGTAACTGTTTAACCTTTTGAGCAGCCGACAGTCTGTTTTCCAAAGCAGCTGGTATATTTTCTGTTCCCACCAGCAATAGATGAGGGTTCTGATTTCTCCACATCTTCCCCATTAGTAGTTATCTCCCTTTTTGATTACAGCCATTCTAGTGCATGTGGTGGATGTGTAGTATCTCATTGTGGTTTTGATTTGCATTTCCCTGATGAATAATGGTGTTGAGTATTTTTTTTATGTGTTAATTCAGTGGTCGGCAAACTGCAGCTCGCGAGCCAAATGTGGCTCTTTGGCCCCTTGAGTGTGGCCACAAAGTTTCAATTGCACTGTATGTGCGTGCCCGCACGTGGTATTTTGTGGAAGAGCCACACTCAAGGGGCCGCAGTTTGCCGACCACTGTGCTAATTGACCGTTTCTTGTACTGGTTTTTGCTTCTTATAAAAACTGCTGACAAATCCAGAAACATTTTCAAAATACAGGGTATGTTTTTCAGCGCTAAGGAAATTGTTCCAATGCGGCTTTTCTTTGCCCTCTGTGACGTGCCATGCTCCACGTTCTGATATTCTGCTGGAGTGTCGTACATACAGTTTGACTTGACTTTGGGCTGCCTGTCGTTGAGCCTAAGCTCAAAAAACACATGGAGACCTTGAAAATCTTTCAGGATAATGCTATAGTTAAGATTTTGCTAAAGCAAGTGTTCTTTCTAACTCCTTGAGCTGCATGTTGCCTTGTGTAATCATCATCCGGATTGTAACCTGTAAGAGAAAGTGAGATCTGGTCACTGTTTTACCTGGTTAATCAAGGTGCCGCTGTATGATTGTATTTGTTCAAGTTAA
This sequence comes from Myotis yumanensis, assembly GCF_028538775.1. Taxonomy (NCBI): domain Eukaryota; kingdom Metazoa; phylum Chordata; class Mammalia; order Chiroptera; family Vespertilionidae; genus Myotis; species Myotis yumanensis. Next base: position 51,881,252 of record NW_027223757.1, on the reverse strand, counting down.
GAACCAATACTGAGAATTCAAACTGCTGCGTATTAGAGAAGCCAAAAATCTAACAATCAGGAGTGCACGGTGTCTGACAGTCATACTTCCCAGACCCTCCTGCTGTAATATTTACAATATTTTCCTCTGTGTGTGTTGGGGGGAAGGGAGTGTTAAAGAGAAAAGTCAGGTGATGCTAGTGTAGAATGTAGATACTGATAGTAAAGATTGTAAAATTTTAAATAGTTAAGGAAGTGGAAAATCAGTAACATTAGAGCAATGATCAAGATATCTCAGTGCCATTTATATTCCAAGATGTCTACCAAACGTTTTTAAAAATTCACTGAACAATACAAAAAAGGGTCAGGGACTGTCGTTACTATGAGCTTGTTCTTACCTCGTCAGTGGCACTTTTGTTTCTTTTGAATTCTTCCCTTGCCCAGTCCTTCAGGTATTTGCGATCAGAATCCTTTGGAACTTGCCGAATGGCTTGCAAAATCCTTCTGTAGAGAAGGAGGACTTGCTGCCTTCTCACAAACTGTGCAGGGGAGGAGAGAGGGCCATTACAACCGCACCATTACAGCCCAGAAGGCTCCACTTTAGCAAACCAGACTGTAACCACATCACTTCTCTTTGGTCCTTAGTTTTGAAAAGGACAAAGAAAAACCCTCTTTTATTTTTCTTTTAAGAAAACAAGTTTACTTGGGCTGTTTGTTTGCTCTGTCAAACGTAAGAGCCCTTAAAATCTAGAGCTGACTATTGGGCAGAAAAAGGGCTCCCAGAAGAAGAAACTATAACCACAACAGCACTTTTTCTAAGTTCAGGCAGTTGTGAGAATCCCCTGGTAACCTCATTTGCTCTTTTCCACGGATCAGTGTAACAGGCAGAGCAGTTCCCGAGGCGTCAGGGCTCCAGGAGATCAAGAGCCTGCCCTGCCTTTCTGTCCGACCAGACTGGTTTCCGCCTACACGGCCCCGCCCCTTCCTCCCAGGCCCCGCCCCCTCCCAGCCACACCTCATGGGGAAGCCCCGCCCCTCCGGCCCAGGCCCATCAGAGGGCGCGCGGGGTCACCTGCCCCAGTTGCTCCCCAGACGCACCCCGTAGGTTGGGTGCAGGGGGAGACGGAGAGTTGAGCTGAGACCTGGGGAAGCTGTCCCAGAGGCCCGGGAAAATAGCTGGTACCTGCTTTAGCGTTAGTGTCGCTGGGGGTAAGCGGGAAGTAGCCATGTCCTCCACGCCGCCGGTTGGCTAGAGCCACAGTGCGCAGGAGCGGAAGTGGAGAGTGGGACGAGGGGGCGGGCCGAGTTCGGTTTCCTGGGAGACGCCTGCAGCTTGGGCGTCTGCCTGGAGAGCCGAGCTGTGGAATCAGCTTGTAGCCTGGGCACTTTGTTGTCTGGGCCTGAGTGTCCGGGTAAAAGGGGATGGCAGTTTGTCATAGGTGGTTGAGAATGGAGTGAGTGGAAAGGCATTTAGCACAGTTCCTGACACATGGTTATGAGTTTCATTAAATGGAAGTTCAGTTTTTTGGGGGGTGAGGGGGGAAATTATTCTGGTGTACTCTTTTTGAACTTTTTTACTACTAATATATATAATTAGGAATGTTATAAGCTTAAATGTTAATTTATTTTAGAATTCGTGCCCTCTTCCTTTGTCTTTTTCATTCTCATCCTGCCCTTTTTTTTATTGCATTTTCCTGGCAGCGTGGTGGTCTTCACGAGGCTTTCAATGGCCGCCCCATTGCAGCTGTAAGAACTTTGTATCGCTAATAACAAGGAAATGCACATCCTATGTCTTCATTTCCTCATAATTATTTTGCCCTCCCCACAACACACACACACAAGCATTTAGGTCGTTACTATAAGGGGGTTAGTGGATCTTTGCTATATTTCTTTTCTAAATAGGGTGTTCCAAATTAAAATACAACCAAACAGGATCATTCAATGATCTGTTTACTTGATGAACATTTACAAAAATGTCCCATTACCTGTTGCCTCGCTTTTTGGAATCCTTGGTGCTTCCTTTTCCAAATTGTGTTCTGGGTCTGTGAAGTGAGATGATAGCATCTCCCTCAGAGTCCTTGTGTGTATAATGCACTGAGAACAGGGTGTGGCACATATAAGCACTCTAATGGTGAGTTTTTTTTAACATTACCAGGCTTACCCCATGACCACTTTTTCAAAATTTGTGTACTAATTAGCAATAGCAATTCATTGACTTCTTTTTCTTTTAAATATTAGTGAAGTTTGCCCAGCCATTGTGGCTCAGTGGTTGAGCTATGAACCAGGAGCTTCCAGTTCAATTCCCGGTCAGGGCACATGGCTGGGTTGTGGGCTCCATCCCGTGTGGGGCATGCAGGAGGCAGTTATCAATGATTCTCTCTCATCATTGATGTTTCTCTCTCTCTCTCCTCTCCCCTCGTCTCTGAAATCAATAAAAATACACTTAAATGTTAGTGAAGTTAAATACCCCTGACAACTTTTAGTTACACTTATTTTTTGAATTGTCATGACTTTGGTCCATTAATGCTGATTAAGACTTTTTTATGTAATTAATTCATTTACTTTTTAAATTAAATTCTTTATTGTTTAAGGACTTTATTCTAATCTTATGTGGGTTGTTTGCTTGTTTGTTTGTTTTTTAATTTGGTCCTTTATGTAGCTTTAAGTTTCTATACAATAATGTGTATTTTTTGAGGCTTTTCAATTTTTAAATTTTTTTTTCATTGTTAATGTTTAAAATATTTACTTCATCTAGAATTTATTTTGATTCATGGCATGATATGGATGTTAAGTTCTTTTTCAGCTGCTAAACTATACTTTTGATACCATTTAATAGTTTATTCCTCTTCCTGGACTTTGTGATACCTATATGGTAAATTCTCTTAGGATTTGAATAATCTATTCAGGATTATTTTATCTGGGACTCATTTTTAATTTTTGTTGTGTTGTTTTTTATATGGCAAGAAGACTCCTCTGTAGTTTCTTGCACAAATCTTATTAATCTTCTATACAACCTTTAGAAATATTTTCTATCATTTCCCTCCAAATCATCTTAGGATCTTTATTACAATTTTGACAGTGTTCAACCTATCCTTTCTATATAATAAAAGGCTAATATACAAATTGTCCCCTCAACCAGGAGTTCGACCAGGGTGGGGCCAGCCGGCCAACCGCCTGCAGCCCCTCCCCCTGGCTGGCCCCCCTGATTGCCCCCCCCCCCCCAGCCACCCCAATCAGGGCGGGCCGGCTGGACCCCATCCGTGCACGAATTTGTGCACTGGGCTTCTAGTAAATTAATGTGTGAGAACAGATATTTTTAGCCCATTTCTTCTTCTCATCAAGAAACATTCATGTTAGATACTGGTAATGCTGTCAAGAGTCATATATGCTCTCTGTTCTCAGCCCCACAGTATGGGCAGGAAGACATGTAAGTCTAAGTGTTAGATGTCAAGGTTCATAATATGGGAGCTCATTCTTCCTGGAGGGCTTATCAGAGCAACATGTTTGTCAGAAAGGAAAGTAGGTAAGAGAATTCCAGAAAAGAATGTGTGGAACATGGGCAGATTTTAGGATCCCTGTAGTTTGTTGTGATAGATGGAATGGTGTGGTGGGGATGCAGGGAGAGCAAGGCAGCAGTCAGGGCACCCTAATAATAAATGTCCTCTTCACAGCGGGGCCCTCTGGAGGAACTTTTGAAAGATCGCCTTGGATGTTGTGAGTAGGACAAAGTGAAGCTAGCAGATTACTTTAGGATACTATTTAATACTCCAGGCTACAGATTTAAAAGAATTCCCACTACAGTGTCGTCAGAGGAGACAGGATAAGATAAACACCCAGAAGTTAGAGCAGACAAGACTGGGGTTTGGATGAAGAAAGAGAAGTAAATAAGGCAGACGTAAAGACCGAGTAGCAGGTGAGTGTGAGAGGAAGCATGTCCTCGGAACCTTCTAAGTGACGTGTGCTTTGTACCCTGGGCCAGGGTCTGCCTGACCCCCACCCCGGTCCCTGATAGGTCTCCTGTGACTGCTCCCATGCTTCCTAACCCTTTCCCCATCACAGCACAAGCTGAAAAGGGCACTCTTGGGTAGCTGCTTACTGGAATTCCTACTGCTCCAGGGCTAAGGGACTCACTATCTTAGCAAACCAGCTGGGAAGCTCCAGTTTGGATGGTCCTATCAATTAAAGGTACAGATGATAAACTACCGCATCACTGTCATAATGTTTTTTCCCTACCAGATCCAACCCTGCTGGAAGAGTAAACTTCCTACCCCATAAATGGCTTTGGACATGAAATCTGAGTGGAAGAGATGTGTCCTTTTGGAACAGAATTTTTATGAGCCATTGTTTCCACCAACTTGCTATTTCTCCATTGCCACGAGGCCCGCAACTCACCTTCCGTGGACATAGAAACAAGTAAGAAATAAACCCTACTGTACAAAAAGCCACTGATGTGTGGGGTCATGTCAGTCTAGGTAGTGACAGCTGACTGGTCCAGCAGATAAGACCGTTCCCTTTGTACTTCTCTGTTGTATTCCATTAAGAATGGTCACAAATTATATCACCACTGGTATATTTTTTAATAGTTTTCAGAATATAAGCTGCATAGCTTTTTAGAATAAAAAATAAATGATATAACGTCAGGTACATGCTTTGGACTCTTGGTTAAACAAACAACAAGCAGTCTGTGTTTTGCTGACCACCTCAAAAAGAGTGGCAAACTTCACAGTGTAACTTGATAACAGACATGGAGATAGACAATTACATCATGGCATGTTGTCTACAAAACAACATTCTGATGGTCAGAACTTAAGTCGAACAGTTTCAAGTATTCAAGCACTGCTTTCTGGCCAAGTAAAAACTGCCTAAAAACCGTTGATGTATTTTGACTGGGGAAAAAAATAGATGTAGCTTCTTAGTTCTTCTGGATACAGCATATCTTTTCCAGAATAAAACTGGCTCAGTCCGGCTTGAAAGCAGTGTGAGGAATGATTCTTCCCCTTAACTGATAGGAAAAAAAGGAACTAAAGAAATAAATTACTACAACAGCAGGGACTATGGCACTGAGAGAATGAAATACACAAGGCGATGATCATCTTCCCACCATTGCATAGTCTCCCGAAGCAGCAAATGTGAAGGACACTGAAAAGCCACTTCATGTTTACTCAGCCCTGGGATCAGCTCCGCTTCCTGGAGCCCCCGGATGGCTGGGGCTTATGAGCACACATACAACCAGCCTCTTCCCCCAAAGAGAAGGTGGTTCTTTTCACGGGAAGCACGGTAAGAAAACACACTCAGCCTCTGAGGACTGCAGCTGTCCCAGCCACTTGACAGCTTTTGGGTCCACACTGTGGGCTTGGCAAAGCCAAACCTTAGAGTGGGGTCAAAAGCACAGCTCCCATCAGGCCTTTAGCCAAAGAACTGGCACAGCCCGGGGCTCCTGGCAGCACCTCCTCAAGGCAGGTGTCCAGGGTCCCTTCGAGGGAAAGCAGACAGCTGGGCCCACGGAGGGGCTGGCCTCTTCTCAGGCCAGGGCTTCCAAGACAGGCTGGCAGGGCAGTCTCTCAGGTACGAGACCAGACGCCTGCTGCTCCTTCGCTGCCCCACATCTGTTCTAAGAACAGTAGCCTAGGCCAAGGAACCCAAGTTTCCTCTGAAATCATGTCAAAATGTACATTGCAATACATTTTTTTGTAGCTGAGTGAATTTTTATAAATCAGACCTAAGATAAAATATAACTTAGAGCTGCAAATTCAGAAGTGTCCAGAAAGGAGCACCTGGGTAAGAAGTAGCTCTTGACCATGGTTTCAAGTCTCAACTTTGGACTATGTTCTTGCTGGTCTACAGGTGGTCAGAGGCTGTCACTAACTCAAACCACTGCCTGAGAGCATCGCTGAGCGTCTCGGGGAGTGCGTTCACGTCGCGAAGAATTATGTAGAAGGGGAATGGGAACTCCTCCATGTAGGATCGAATTTCAGGAAGCTCTCCGGGTCCTTTAAATATTGGCACTTTAATGTCCAAGATAGAATCCTGCCAACAGAAGACATTTTGAAATAAATCAGTGTCCTTGGCTAGCTCTTCCAGGCTTTCTCTCTCCAACATGTTTTAGGTCTCCTGTGTGTAATTCCTGCCTCTGAGAGTAGCTTTCATTACTAAGTAAAACAAAATTTTCAGAACTCATTGAGGAGGAAGGGGGATAAGAAAACCCAATTTCCCTGTGACGGTGTGTCCCATTCTCAACTTGGATTATTCACATTAATCTTCAACTTGCTGTCTAGGCCTTAACCTGACCTGCAGAGCCCATGCTTCCCCTGGAACAGAACTGCCCTGTGGACGGACATCTTTCACTTGGCGACTAATCTTCCTGTTCAGAGGAGGGCACTGCCGAGGTACGAGTAACTGGAAAGGGCCCACTGTCAAAAGCTGGCATAGGAAGTAGTTGAGGGGTGCTCTCGGGAGTCAGCCAGAATCCTGGCTTTCCTACTCATCACCTACAATCAGTGATTCTGTCCTTCACTAAAGTGGGAATAATCCCCATCTCACTGGATTATTGCAAAGTTAAAAAAGTTATAAAGTGCCTAGACCAGGGCCTGACGGAACACTGTGTTAGGAATTCTGAGTATGATGGTGCGACCCAGGCCATATTTCAGATGGAACAGGCTGAAGAACACCTCCACGTTATCCCCAGAAAAGTGGCTTTTCGTAGTCGCTCACCCGGGAACTGGGATTATCCAACACAACAAAAATGACGAAGATGTTCGCATTCCGGGCAGCCTGGACTGCCGCCAGGACTCTGTCTTTGCCCTCGAGGAAGAGGCCGCGCCCATCAGAGACCACCAGGAGGAGCTGTGCAGCGTCTGTAGAACACAATGGAAATCCATCTTGAACAATAACTCAAAACTATCTGAAGAAAGACAAATTAGTGTAGGCTTTCTCTGTAATACATCAAACAGCTCTGGGACTGGTGAATTCTGGGCACAAGTAAAAGGGCTCTCTCTAATTAGATGTTACTTCAGACGCCTGCATCAGGGACGGCATACATACAAAGCTTCTGGCAATAAAACAGTTTTCCAGTAGTGTTTAGGGAATGTCACATTTAGATCAACTTCACTGGAGAATTAAAATACAAAAATGCGGTACTGAGGAGACCATTAGAAGAAAGTATCTGTCAAAAACCTGGACCTGTCTCAAATTTTTGCTGATTTCTGTATTTTTCCCCTTAAAATTGATTTAAAAACTCAGAGGGGGACACTAAAAAATAAATGGTGAATTAACATTATACACTAAATATTTTTAAACATTTTATCAGCTAAAGATTGTAGTGTCTGAGGGCAAATGTCTTTGACAGAGAAAGTCAGCCCACCAAGTCTTGAGATGTATGAAAAGGACTTGCTTCCAACAGGAAGTTCTCCATGATACAATCATAACTGAGAGATTTCTGTAAAGAACTAGAGAAAGAACTGGTGTGTTTCAAGGCCCAAATCAATCATGGCTGGATTAGCTGGTTTCTGAATCATGTCCTCCTCTGCTTTCTTGTTAAGCACGAATATTCTGTAATATTGTATAACTTGCTCCTTTCATAACTCTCAACCCAATCTATCAAATAAGTATATACTAGTTAATTAGTGTCTAATTCCTTCATTTATTATAAGCCTCCTGGGTATGGGTTTAATAAAAATTTCTAAATAAAGAGTAAAAAATTCCAGAATGGCTAATACCTCTCCTGGTTCTTGCTTTCCCTGTAGAGCATCCACATTAAAAAATGGTGACAAATGCAGTGAGATGAAGCAGGCAACTTGCAAATACAGACAACAGAAAACCATTTTGTCAACAAAGGTAAGAGAATGCAGCTCACCTGGACTGACGTTCTGTGAGAGCTGCTGAGCGGCTGCAAACATGCTGGCTACCGACTCTAGAAACTAAACCAGAAACAATTAGGAAACTAAATTCTCTTCCCATTCTCAGAGAGCTTAAAGTTATAACCATCTCAGATCTACAGGCAACCAGACTATCCCTTCAGCCACCTGTAGTCAAGGACCACTGCTTGGTATTCACCCTTGAGATATGGCATACACCCGACTAGTGTTCTACATGACACCCCAAAGGAAAAGAAATACCTTTACCGGGGGATAAGAAGTGAATTAACTCCCCAAATGAACAAAACAGCTGTCTTTAAAAAAAAAAAAAAAAACAGGCAAGAAAACACAAAATGTCAACGTCAGAATTACTGTCCCATGCTATGTTTTGAGAACTTGTCATGTGGCTTTATTTTACATCATTTCTTCTCTAAGCTAACTGGGGGGCGGGGGTGGGGGGGGGCGGGGAGAGACTGGCCTTGACCCTGATAAGGGTACTGGGAGATGGTTTATTTTTCAAAAATGTTCCAAACCTCTCAGAAAAATAAGGAGCCAGACACAAAGTCAAAAATGACCTTTGAGAAACTGAGGTTACACCGCGTCAATAATGGGCGCAGGAAGTTTCTATCCCGCAGGATACAGGCTGGGGTTTACACTGTTCTATTGTAAATTCTGCCTGTCCTTATACCACATTGGGAGGAAGGTGTTCTAAAACCTCCACTAAACGAGAAGAGTATCTGCAGAAGACTTCTGATGTCATAGCATACCTGAGCAATCTTGGTTTTCTTCTGTTGGAATTTGCAGAGCCGTAGAATCTGGGACCCCGAGTAATCACTGAACTGTTCGTGGAATGGGTGTAACAGCTTTACGGACTCTCCAAAACTTCGGGGAAAAGCCAAATATAATGATTATTTTTTGTCATGTGAACAAAATAACCATAGACCAGTTTTCCCAGTGTGATTAAAAGGCACTCTTACCTGCACACAGCAATCTGACCCACTTCCAGCAGAGTTAGAGCATTTCCAATCACAGCCAAAGATTCAAAGGCAAGCTGTAAAATAGACAGTTAAGCGTTGGAAGGAGTCAGAATATCAACCTTTTTTATACCAAGATTTTTACAGAAGACATTTTTTTTGTAGAGCCCACAGGGGAACACCATTAATATGGCTATTCACAACCAACCAGAGGCTTGGTGTCCTTGGGCCCTGGCTAATACCACAAATGCTGAAACCCATAATCCATTACACTGGTAGGAAAGGTCTGCTCTAGACATCATTCCACAAAAGTGATCTTGAGATATTTGGTCCATAAATTTTAAAAACTTACTTTTTTGATGACATAAAAAGTAATTTTTTAAAAAACCAATTTATCCTAATTATGAATATGACTGCATAGTTTTAAATTTTAAATTCATATATAGAGATGATTATGATGACACTTATGGCAACTAACATCTTCTAAATCAAGTGCTAGACATTAACATTAAACCAAGTTTTCTACATCCATTATTTAATTTAGTTTTCCTAACAACTCTGATGAACTGCCCAAAGTCACACAGTAGTAGAGAGTCACGTGGTAGTGGGGAGCTGAACCCAGGTTCAGAGGTTAAACTTTTTCCAGCGGATCCTATGTGTAGATTTTAGGTTGCTTGTTGGCTCGTGCTGCGTAACAGCAAAAAACAACACTCTTCAGTGTGCATATTACTTACTGTATCGTAAGTAATTATGTTCAGGCTCCTAAACCTTGTTAATACTGATAAAACTCTAACTCTAGATAATTTCAGACTTAATAGAAATGTATGATGAATACATTTTTTTAAAAAAGGTATGTTGTGCATGGTTTAAAGAATGGCAGTACACTGCATTTTGTGGAAAATACACATTGTCAGATTTACTTATTCTGCAGCTAGACAATAGCACAGCAAGGCTATAAAACAGTAAGGCACCAAAATATTTGAGACATCTTGAAATTGCCTTTTTGAACTCTTTAAATTTTAGGTCTTCTCAAACATGGTATTTGCATTCTCAGGAAAGAAAGACTAATTGGTGTTTCCTTCAGGTCATATTTAAAGCATTTGATGTCCCATGGTACAGGGTTTGATTTAGGTAACTTCTCCTTCTTACCTGTTTGGTATGGTTGTCTACCATGCTAGAAGAGTCATCGATAGCCAAACAAATCTGATACTGGCGTTTACTGGGCTTGGTCCTTCGGAGCCAAATCTTGTCTTTTCGGAATTGGCTAGCAATGTATGGGATGACCTTCCGCATGTTCAATCGCTTCCCAGTTCGATAGTCTCCTCTATTAAATTTATCCAAATGGGACAAAGATTAAAAACTGCTCATCCCTTGAAAAGTACCTTATCCCCAGTTATACAAAATAACCAGTAACCTGGCACAACGAAGTGTTACTGCAATTGAGGTTTAAGGGCCAGGATCTCCTTGATTAGCCGCCAGAAAAACTGGCTATGTATGTGGCACAATAATAATTAGATCCAAAAAAATTAAGGGACATTTTATAAAATTAAAAAAATGTTTGCATTGAATATTAAATCTTGGATTCTCTTTTCTGTTCTACAGCTATAATCTTGGACCCATCTTTGAAAAGATCTAGGTGAGTAACAAGCGAGTAACCCAACATGTAGCAGCAATATGAGCAGCACAGGCAAAGGCTCAGCAATTTCCCATCAGTTATTCATGAATCAAAGAAACTGCATTCGTGCCAAACTTCACTGACTCTTTGGTAGACAACAGACTAAGGAACACCATCCTGGTGCCTGTGCAGCAGAAATGGCAACTCAGAAGCCAGCCCAATAAGTGGTTAAGTGCTGAGCTCAATGGAAAAGGCGGTACTGCCATCATTTCAGGGCTCTTCAAGTGTACGCGATGGAGACGACTTACTTCAGCTTGGCCGCCTGGGTGGGCTCTAATATGAGGCGAAGCTGTTCACACAGCTGTTGTGAGAGAGGTGCAGTTAAAATCAGGTAGCTCTGCCACATCTCAGCTGCAGCCTTTTCCTGTGACAACAGCAAGAACATGTAAGTTACCTCGACAATGTCAGAGCTGACCAATCATTACAACAAGGTGAAGGTTTGACACCAAGAAGCACTTTAAAGTTTTTCTTAGCTGCTATCTAATTCACTTGATTAAAAATGTCTCTTTCCACAAAAACAGTTCAAACTGTAAAATATTGACACACATCAATGCCTTCTTCACATCACCTACAGAGTATAACCTGTACTCTTCATGTGGAGAGGGAGCTGTGAATGGGTAATTTTGGTGCCAACAGATCCAGCCCCTTAATTGTGGGCTCTCAGGGTCATGTTTTAAAAGTGTCAAGTGCAAATCTCAACACATTAAGCAGTGTGCATATTTCCTGAAACAGCTCTGTGATTTTTTCCCAAAATATGTATATATATAGTAAATTCAGAATGCAAAGAAATTAAAAATGAAACTTCTGGGTGATCTACACTTCAGTATTACACCACCTGCTAATGCCCCAGGTGGCCTATTCTGAGAATGATATAGTATCCTTTTGCCCCGTTTTCAACCACTGTGGCATCCATTACAGAGTAAGCAACAGAAGTTAAAAAAATTAATCACATCATTTTTATTTTAATTAAACTACAGGTCTAGTGGCAAAGCAGACAATGGACTTGGGCTTTAGGATTATAATTATACTCCATGTACTCGGTCCCTTTTACAAAGGTTCTGGAGCTAAGGACCTATTAACTTTCTTTATCTTAACAAAAGTCAAGATACTGTATGAAAAGGCCAATGACTTACTTCTTCTGGGTTTCCAGGTTCATGTGGCTGCCACCTTTCCAGCTGTCTCTCCAGCTCCTGTCTTAGCTCATCGACATCTTTTAAAAAGGGCTAAGAAGAAAAACCACAAATGAAAGGCAGCCCAGGTTGGAATCACCAACTCAGTCAGGCTGCCTTCTTCCCTGCGGTATGAATCCAAGTGCATACCCCGAGACATAACACACAAGCAAATTTAATGGCACAGTAAGGAGATGCCAGACAACAATCCTTGCTTCCCATTTGTTGAGGCAAGATGGATAAAGGAAATGTTAACTTTTATAAATTGAGCCCAGTAGAACAAAACCAAATGCCCAAGAAGATCTCAATAATGAAATTATTTGATTAATCTAGACTTTCATTAAGTCAAACAATTAGGAAAAGCAACTTGGTTACTCTGTTCTTCCTAAATGCAGGCATTAAGTCAAAGATTCCTGTTACTTAACGAACACAAACTGTTAACCCTCCTGCAGGCTTCTTACACAGGATGATGGACATGAGAAGAGATGTGAGAGCTGGAGGCCCAGATCCACCATCACCCCAGGTCAGGGCACAGACCACCTGCTGTGACCCTGGGACTAACCATTAGAACAGTGTTTTATCTGCTTTTGAGAACGCCTGTCATATCAACAGAGATCCTAAGAAATTTGGTAAGGATATGATACCCCAAAACAAACAGGTATCCCATAAAGTTCTAAAGACAATGATTGAAAAGGAATTTATAATTACATTTTGTCAACTTAGTAAAGTAGTGATTTCTGAAAGGCTTTTTTCCCCCACTCTAATCACCCCACCTCTACTTGTGAAAGTTTTAGTACCTGGAAAATCGTGTCCACCAGGAACTGATGGGCTGTATGAATGGTCGAATCTCGGCTTCTCTCAGGTTTCTCATTCTCTGTCTCCTTGTGGGATCTGTCTATCCTGGGGTCTTGGTCTTCCTCTGTTTTAACAGTTGTGGTCTCCATCTCATCAACGCCTATTTTCATAAAAAGACATAGTTTTATTTATCATACATCTACACTAATAAAAGAGAAAGATGCAAATTGACCACACCTTCATGACACCCACCAGCTAATCAGGAATGAGTATGCACATTATCCAACAAAGATGGCAGGTTAATTTGCAGGCACCCAGCGGCCGGGGGCGGGATGCTTGTGTCGTCGCCATGGCGATGACGCAGGCATTCCACACTGCCCCAGCCACTCTGGGCCTCTGGGCAGCGTGGGAAGGCAGCTCCTGCCAGAGTGAAGGTGGTGCCAGCAGCCAGGGGTAGGAAGGTCCATTCTTGCATGAATCTTCGTGCATCGAGCCTCTAGTATTAACATAAAGACTGAGCCTTCATGGTTGTCTTTCAACCCTAACAACTACTCAGACTTCACTCATTCACTTCCCAACACATCACCACATACTGGTTCCACGTGTTCTTTGACTCTGTAACAGTCATTACCAGCTCTTATTCCCCTAACTTTTCCTCCTCCTCACCCTGATATTGAAGGCAGCTGTTCTGGGGAGGTGGAAATAGGGGAGATGATAGTTCACATTGACAAGCCCTGAAAAACTGTGTGATTCTTTAAATTGTGTGCATGTAGAGCTTTGATAAAAATAAAAGCTGAAATAAATAAAATCATAGTTCCATTTTATAGATGAAGAAACAGGCCAAAAAAATAATAATAATTTGCCTCAACTGGTGAAGTAAGAGGCAAAGTCTGGATTTGAATCTGTGCGAGTCTGATCACAGAGCTGTGCCTTCCCACTGTCACATAATGGCCGTTCAATCAATAGTACCAACACCCCTGAGAGGGCAGGAAGGAGGAAGAAAAAATTTTTTAATTTGGCAAGTTCTTACATGCCCTTGTCCAGAATCGAACCTGGGACCCTTCAGGCCGCAGGCTGGCTCTCCACTGAGCCAAGCCAGCTAGGGCTTGGTATATTTTTTAACCCCTAGAGTGCTGGGGAGCATGATCACGCTCCTCCTGTCTTTTGCCAAAAGTGCCAGGAGCGCTATCAAAGCTTCGAAATGGTGTCCAGTTCTAAGTCTGCTTTTATTAGTGATGATGATATTGCTAAATATGTCAATGTAGTAAAGGTTTCCTTAAGTTTTTGAATATGGAACTCCATTTACTTGCGATTCATAATTTTTTTCCTAAACTGCTGTAAAATCAGCAAAAATGCTTTGGCAATTTTAGCATCGTTCCTAGGATATTGGTTGGCACTCAAAGGGTTAAATATATTTATTTCAGAGAGGAGGGGAGAGAGAAATAGAAACATCAATGATGGGAGAGAATCATTGATCGGCTGCCTCCTGCACACCCCACGCAGGATCGAAGCCCACAACCTGGGCATGTGCCGTTGACCGGAATCAAACCTGGGACCCTTCAGTCCGCAGGCTGACATTTTCTCCACTGAGCCAAACTGGCTAGGGTTGACAGTTATTTTTTACTGTGTTGAATATATTTTAAAAGATAAAGTCCTTGTAATAGCCATTGATCAACTATGAAACTGAACTGTATGTAAGGAGGTTAGTTACTTTCTCACATGTAGTGTCCCTATTCTATATTTCCATATAATAGAAAACATTTCTCTAATAGTCAAGAATATACCTTCTTGTCACAATTGGATAAGTGCTCTATTCTGTTCTGCATGTTTTAAAAAGGCAGATGGGATTTTGTCTGAAAGGCAAGTTTCAGTGGTCTCCTTGAAAGAGTGTGTTGCAACACCACTCTTCCACCTTTCCACTCTGAAACATGATACAGTGACATTATTATAGGCCAATGAATGTCTAAGCCAGGGTTTAGGACATGGAAGTAAAAGACCAGACTAGAATACAGTACAAGAGAAGCAACTTCTCTAAACCAGAGAGCTTAGGAGGGGTCTGTTTTTGGTAAGACTCACCGGAGCCTGCTGTGGTCCCCGACTTGACCTCCTCTGGCTTCAGCTGCTCGGTGTCTACTGCTTTGAGCTCCTCCTGCTCCTCCACGTCCATGAAGATGTCCTCTCTTTCCTCCTCCTCCTGCTCCTTGCTGGAGTCTTTTGCAGACTGTTGCTGCTCCATGCTGGCTACATCTATTAAAAAAGTGCGCACACACATAGAAAGCCTAGGTCAGTGATGGCGAAACTTTAGAGCTCGGCGTGTCAGCATTTTGAAAAACCCTAACTTAACTCTGGTGCCGTGTCACATATAGAAATTTTTTTCTATTTGCAACCGTAGTAAAACAAAGACTTATATTTTTTATATATTTTATATATTTAAATGCCATTTAACAAAGAAAAATCAACTAAAAAAATGAGTTCGCATGTCATAGGTTTGCCATCACTGGCCTAGGTCTTTGTGGAACAAAGTAATCATGAGTGGGTGTGGTTTCTGTCATTATTGCTGGTTCTGTCACTGATCGGCTATGTGCCTTAGACATAGTGCTGGGCTTGTTTTTGCCCAAGATGTCCTATTAACCTAACTATGTAACTGCCTGTTCTCCCCCTCCCACCTCCTCAAGCGTATCATGTAACTACACATGTGACCACAGAAGTAGGATGTTTAGCTGGGTTTCTAGTGCTATGACAAGAGTATGAACCAGAATACACAGGCTGGGCACATGATTCAGAGCAGCTAATGGCATCATCCTCCATTACTAAGTTATGGTAACACTTGGCATAGAAACGCTAACATGGGAATTCCTGCATCCCGATCTTGGACAAGTTCTTAAACTTCTTTGGCCTCAGTGTGCTCATCTATAAAGTGGAGATATCCTCACTCATGAGATTAGAGGAATTCCATGACCTTGCGGCAAAGGCTCAGAACAGTATCTGGCACAGAGTAAAAGCTCAATACATGGTAGCTGTGATCATCTATTTTATTTTCCTAAGGAGTAGGGACAGAAGAGGAGAAAAGTCATCTATTGCAGAGGAATTGCTTCTGTACTATCCTCATTGGTAGATATCAATAGTATTTCACATATTAGGAATAAAACGGTGAAAAGTCACCAAGAACTTGAGAGACTGAAAAATGACTACTCCCTTTTCATGTACAGAAAAAAACACATATTTCGAGTTTACGGCTTCTGCCATTGCAGGGAGCAACCTCAAGGTGATTATGAAGAAATCTCCAGGACTCAGAAAGCCCGAGATCAGTACTGGGATTGGATGTAGCCAATAGTTATCAGGGTATTCTAAAAACTTACACTAGAGCCAGAAATATTGAGCATTTTGGCTACAGATACCTTTAAACAAAAAACAATTCGTATTTCTGCACAGTTATTTAGGAAAGAGTTTTTAAAAGCCATTCCTCTCCCTCCTAAAGATGAATTTGTAGTAACAGCTGGTGGCTCACAGTCATACAGCATAAGTTCTCAGAGAACTGTGAGCAAAGAAGCCTTCCCTGCACCTACCATAGGTCTGCGCATCGTAAGGGTCGCTCCCTTGTTTAATGTGCTCATATGCAGCCGCGTCCTCCACCTGGGCCTGGGGCTGGGCTGGAGTGGGCTCCTGCTCCGTGTGGCTGTCCATATCCACAGTCCTCAGCCTCTTGTGCACGTGCTCATTGTGATCACCCAGGGAGCGTTCATTGTTGGCCTGTCCAGGTTTCCTCTTAAAACTCTGGGAAATAGGAGGAAATTCATCAGAGCCTTGTCTAATAGTAAAAGACTAAAAATAACCACAGTGTCCGTCCCTGTGGGACTGGTTAAGTAAATTAGGTACAGCCATACAAAACTGGAATTCAACACAGCTGTTACTAGTATAAAGAATGGGTGGTTCTTTACATACACATACGGCGTAATTTCTGACAGTTTTGTATCTGAATTAAGACAAGGAAGCAAAGAAAATCACACGCACATATGTATGTCCACATATGTCACATATGCAGAGAAGATCTAAAGACAAAACTGGTAGCACCCACTTCCTTGGGTGGCTTGAGAACAGGGATAGGATGGAAGCTTTTTAGGGAACTGGTTTTTATATAAAAATTTTGTATCATGTGCATAAATTTATACCCCATTAAAAAAACATTTTTTAAACTCAAAAGACTATGGACATTGAAAAGAGTAATACTGGTTGGCGCTGGGCAGCACCACTGGGATCTTAGGCACCATAACAGGAATGGGGTCGTGGTGTGTGTGCACGTGTCCATGACCCTGCACAGGTTCCACTGGGAAAGCCCCAAAATCGTGGCTGCCTCACCAGGGCTGCCATCGTGTCTGGTAGAACAGGGACAGCAAAGATAAAGAATGTGGCTTTTTTTTTTAATCACTATGTTTACAGCGTCTTTTTTATATGCAGCCTTCCCTTTAGTTTAGATGAAGAGTGACAGAGACCTGTGTGTTTTTCCTGGTCTGTTTCTGGGAGGCCAACCGGGCGATGACATTGGATTCGTGGCCTTCTGCCTGGTTCGCATCCGCAGCTCCACTCCCGTGTTCCTATGAAATCCAAGCCATAAAGAATGAGGATGGAGGAAGCTACCAAGCACCTGGTTACTGTGCTGCATTGTGCACAACTTCTCCATTATTCTCATCTCAGAGTGAAACTGTCATAACTGCCCGCCTGCTCTGGAGCTCACGCATGACTACAGCCTGGCCCATGGGTAGAAACAGGAGCATCTAGACCCGGACCTGTTACCAACACTCCGGGTGACCTCACTTTAGGCTGACAGTTCTTAGTTTACAGGAGTATAGTGGCTCACTCTGAAGGCAGGACAGACCTGATTAGAAACCAGGCTTTACCAGCTGCATAACCTCGAGACTGTCATTTAACTTCCCTGAGGGCTATTTAACTCAAGTAAAATGGAGAAAATAAGAATATCAGCTACCTTAGAGGGCTATTGTAAGAACTTGCTGAAGTAATGGAAATGCTTAGCACCTTATGGGTGCTTAATAAATGGGGTGGAGAAGGTGTAAGTATATAAACAGTGGTAATTACTAGGGAGAAAATGGGCTGAGAGAGGCTACAGGAGCTGGTAGAGTCAATGCTACAACAGTAGGTCCTCTGACCCAGGGTTCTCACAGCATGCCAGTGGCCCCAGCTGGGGCCACATACAGAGCACATCACCCATGTCAAAACAAAGTGCTGCCTGGCCAGTGTGGCTTAATGGTTGAGCATTGACCTATGAACTAGGAGGTCAGGGCATATCAAGAATCAACCAATGAATGCATAAATTGAGTGGACAACAAATCAATGTTTCTTCCTTCCTCTCTAAAAATCAATCAATAAAAAATCCTATATAATAAAGCCTAATATGCTAAGTGTCCGGTTGTCTGGTCAGCCGTTCAAAGCGTAATATGCTAAGGCCGCTCAACCACTCGCATGATATGCACTGACCACCAGGGGGCAGATGCTCCGAGCTGTAGGTTAGCTTGCTGCTGGGGTCTGGCCTATCGGGACTGAGCGAGATGGGCCGGACACGCCCTGGAGCCCTCCCGCAGTCCCTCCCGGCTGGCCAACCACACATGTCCCTCCCCAGCTCCAGTTGTGCACCAGTGAGGTCCCTCGGCCTGGCCTGTGCCCTCTTGCAATCCGGGACCCTTCGGGGGATGTCGGAGAGCCGGTTTCAGCCCAATCCCGCGGGCCAGGCTGAGGGACCCCACTAGTGCATGAATTCATGCACTGGGCCTCTAGTCTATAATAATAAAAGCATAATATGCTAATTAGACTGGACGTCCTTCCTGACAAAGCCAGGGCTGCAAGGGGAGCCCAGGTCCCAGGTACCTGCCAGCAGCCAGGAGAAGGAAGGCCTAATCTTGCACAAATTTTGTGCATCGAGTTTCTAGTAAAAAAAAATAACATGAACCTGATTCTCCCACAGAGAACTATTACTTTCTCATTAAGCCTATCAGAAAAATATAATGTGTAGCAAATATTCTGGGGTTAGTTCAGGGAAGCATATAAAGTAGGTCTACAATCATTTTCTCAAGAATGAAAAATGACCTTTCAGATTATAACTAAAACATCACATGTAAGCCAGCTACTGTGATTTCAGACAGGAAGAAGCGGTTCTCCTTGGGCAGCTGGCAGGGCCCCTCACCTCCTTCCCCAGCTCTTTCTCAGGTGCGGCCCCAGCCAGCTCCACCGCCTGCTCGCTCTGCATGTTCTCCACCCCTGTCTGCCCGCAGGAGGAGTGCTCCTTCCTCTCCGTAGCCTCTGGCACCTGCTCTTCTGTGTCAGAGTCCTCCCCTTCTTCTTTTTCCTCCTGCAGGGAAATCAAACACAGCATTAAGTGCTCTGGGGAAGAGACATGAGGTGGGGAACCCCTGCAGCAAGCAAACACCTCACTCCTCACTGAGGGGTCTGCAGGGAGGGGATCAGCCAGGGAAGGTCTTAAACAGAAAATGAAAGCAGCACCACCTGGTGATAGAGGAGTATCCTAAAGCAGCGGTCTGAAAGGTTGGCGACCGCTGTCCTTAAGGACGTTCCAGTGGGAGTAAGAATTTCTTCTCATTATTTCTAATCCAAGGCAAACCAGACCACCCTAATACCTGAGGCTGGAGACCTTGGTCAACAGAGACGCCATTCTCTGCACTGTCCTCACTGGCTTCGGCGTTGTTGTCCTTGTCCTCTGGAGATGGCTCCTCCTCTTCTGAGCTTTCCTCAGAAGGCTGGTCCATATCTTTGTTTTGGTCACTAGCTCCTGTGTCCATCTCTTCCACCCCCTCCCCCTTGTCATCTTCACTGGAGCCTTCCTCAGGCTCCTGCTGACCCTGATCTTCATTCTGATCGGCTCCAGTCTCTTCATTTATTTCCTCAGCTTCATGACCTGCTTCTTCAGTATCCATTGCTTTTTCTTTAATTTCCAAAGGATTCTCTTCTGGGTACACAAAACAAAAAAGACAGACAGAATTTTTAAAAAACAGTAACAACATTTTTAAAGATGGGATGGTTACCTAAGTGTTTTATTTTGTTACTTGAACCAGGAGTTGGCAAACGATGGCCTGTGGGCCTACTGTGGCCCTCTACATGTTTCTGTAAATCAAGTTCTACCAGGACACAGCCACATCCATTCATTTATGTGTTTACCCATCCACTCTGTATTGCTTAGGGCTGCTCTCACACTACAATAGCAGAACCAAGTATTTGTGACCTGTAAATTTAATTTATTTACTATCTGACCGTTCACTGAAAAATGTTGCCTACCCCTAATCTAAACCATACTTATATATTACATACAATTGATCCGATGGTGTGTTTTTTTAAATAATTCACTAAGAAATCATAAAAGCCACTACAATAGGAACATTTTAGACCACAGACAGGAAATGAGAATCTATTTTTCAATTATCATTGGAAATAATTTGTGGACATAATTTTTTATCATACACAGAAAATACAATATTCAAATAGAAACAATCTTATTTGAAAAAGTTTTATTTAAAGAGCTATTCTATACTATGGACACTTCAGAAATCAGTTCCTTTGTAAGCAAATAATTCTTTAAAATAACTACTCCTTAGTGTAAATATGCAATAGCTTAAAATGAGCCTGGGTGTCTTTCTAGGTCAAATGCCTTATTACACTCTCAGTGGATTTTAACTTTCTTAGTTTTATGCTTGTTTGATTGTTGAATTTAAAGTTGAAGTCAGATTTCAAAATTCTAAATTAATGAAATACCCTCAGAAGCAATAATTTATATACTGTTTAAAAACTAGAGATTCATAAAGAATGTTTTGAGCATGAGGAAAGTCTGTATCAATTCCTTAATCAAATGGTTCTAGTTAAAGTTGCAAGTTCACAACTTTATTTTTAATTCTCAAATACTTTAAACATGGAGAATGCATTTTACATTTATGAGAACCATATATTCCCCACCTGGATTTAACGGATATTAACACAATACCATATTTGTGTCAAACTTCTGCCACTTCTTTTTAAGAAATAAATGGTTCTGGATACAACTATCTGGATTCTGGAGGCCTTGGCCCTTCCTTCTTCCTTGGATGTCATAACCTGAAGCTGTTGTGTATTATTTCTGTCCATGTTTTTGTACATTTGATGTATCCATAAATCATATATGAAACTGCTTCTTGAATTAAATTTTTAGGTAAATGGTACCTTATCCTTTTGTAACTTTCTATTTCTGTCACAATATGGTAGAATTTTTTTAAATTTAATAACTTTGTAACTGATTCATCAGGAAGCAGAGTGAGGCTAGCTCACATCTTTCTATCTATTCCCCACCAGGATGGCGGCCACTATCACAGCAGCGCCTCTCCCAAGTGCTCCCAACTAATACCGGACAACACTCCCTAGGGGAGTCACCCAGGTTGAACAATGATAAGGGCATGAGATTACAGTCATATGCCTGCTGTGTAACCGATTTCCCTTGGGTTATTCAATTTCATGCCCCATTATAATGACTTCATATTTCAGGCTTAACACACAACATAAGCACAGCAATCAATAACTGAAACAATCATTTCCTTAAAAAGCTGACACTGGGCTCCATGAAAAGCCTGGATGTACCCAAATTACAGTGTTTCCTTCAATCCATGAGATGGGCACACAGTGATGGCTGTGAGGAGAAGGAACACCGCTCACACACAATAGGATGTAGTCTGGCCGTGTAGCTCAGTGGTTGAGTGTTGACCTATGAACCAAGAGGTCACGGTTCGATTCCTGGTCAGGGCACATGCTGGGGTTGCAGCCTTGATTCCCAGTAGGGGGTGTGCAGGAGGCAGCCGATTGAGGATTCTCTCTTATCACTGATGTTTGTTTCTCTCTCTCCCTCTCCCTTTCTCTGAAATCAATAAAAATATATTTAAAAAAATAAAAATATAGGATGAAATGACAGGAGAGAGAACTGCTGGTTTATAAGCTTCAGGTCCACTCAGGTAAGAAACACTATAAAGAACAAACAATTTTTGCAAGATGGAAATGAGCTGACCAAACATGATTTATGACTTGGCCATGACATTGACCTGAAGAGAAATCAGTTACTGCTCATTTTCAGTGAGTTCCCATTGGTCACTTTAGGTTTTAAAGACACACCTTCTCCTTCTTCCTGGTCCGTGTCCTCACCACTGTTCTTGTCTTCACTATCTAGATTTAAATCCTCTGGAAGGTCCAAGGCCTCAGGCTCTGGCAGCATCTCCTGGTTGCCATGGTAAGGGTCCACCTCACTCTCATCATATTCCCTCTTTGGACAGTGGAGAGAACAGACAAAATGATAAAAACTTAAAACTGCTTTTGTTTTTTTATGAAGTAGTATTCACATATAATTAGCTCTAAGTCAGTGGTTCTCAACCTTCCTAATCGACCCTTTAATACAGTTCCTCATGTTGTGGTGACCCCCAATTTCATTGTTACAAATTGAACATAATTAAAGCATAGTGATTAATCACACAAACAATATGTAATTATATATGTGTTTTCCGATGGTCTTAGGCAACCCCTGTGAAAGGGTCATTCGACCCCCAAAGGGGTCAAGACCCACAGGTTGAAAACTGCTGCTCTAAGTACTTATGCTGAGAGAATACAATGTCTTTGCCCTAACATTACCAACACACATTACAATTTTTCTGACATTTTTAGAATTTTCATTTGGAATTTCAAACTTCACTTTCTCTCTTTTTAAAAATCTTTATTGTTGAAAGTATTACAGATGTTCCCCTTTCCCCCATTGATCCCTTCTAGCCCATACCCACTCCCCATCCCAGGCCTTCAATACACTATTGTCTGTGTCCATGGTTTATGCATATATGCATATATGCATATAAGTCAAACTTCACTTTCTGTGCAGCTTCTCCACTGATAAGAGGTAAGTACTGTGTTACTTGCTCTCAAAGAAGAAACTGAAGTTTATGAGAATCAAGGATCGTAGGTTTTAGCTCCCAAACTACAGCATAAGCCCAAAAAGTATGAAATCCACCTCACTGATAACCAATAGTTAGATATTTATGTCCTGTTAAGAGGCTCTGTTATATTCTTTTATGAAACAGTAAGAAAACAGTGGATGAAGAGAGAAAAAGGCCTTGAGACGCACGTGTGTGTGGTGCAGAGGCCCTGGCCTAGAGTCAGGTGAGCGGATCTGTTTTGTATCCTCATTACCTCATCTATTTGTTCATTAATTTTGTCTTGGCCTTGTCCATCATCATCAGCTTCTGCTTCTTCCTTCTTATCAGGCTGGTTTTTATCTCTGTTTGACTTCCCAGAATCCAAGTTGTCATCTTTAGCAACAAGTCCACAATCTTCCTAAATGTCACAGGCAGAAAACACAAAGAATCATCACTCTTGATCTAAGAAACTGCTGACACACAGGCTGGCTCTACCTAATGTATCTCTTAAGCATGTATAATTTCTGCCTGCTGGGCCTGTCCTCTGAGTATCCAGATGACAGGGCATCATCCATGACCTGGAGAGAAAAGTCTGGGTCTGCCCGACAGCAATAATAGCAGGTGTGTGAACAGCAGGCTGGGTCGGGCTGAGCTGCTGCAGTGTCACATCCAGCCTGGGAGTTCTTTTGTTGTTGTTTGTTAATTCCCACCCAAGGATATCTTTTCTATTGTTTTTTAGAGTGGAAGGGAGAGAGGGAGTATGTATGTGTGAGGCGGGGGGGAAGAGGGGGAGATACAGAGGGAGTAGAGAGGGGAGTTAGGGGAGAGAGAAACATCGATGTGAGAGAAACACATCAACTGGTTGCCTCCTGAATGTGCCCCAAACTGGGTAGGGATCAAACCTGCAACCCAGGTCCATGACCTTGACCAGAAATCAAACTGGAGATCCTTTGGTGTGCGGACCGACGCTCTATCCACTAATCACACTGGCCAGGACAAGTGTGGGAGTTCTAAGCAGGGAGCTGGAGAAGTTCCGTGGCCAATAGCAGAATAAGAGCATATATACTGAGTTTCCTTAACTTCCCTCCTTCATAACACATGGGTCAGCTCAGGTCAAACTACTCTTTTGGCTCTGAATCAATGAGTAAGATATATAGGAGAGAGAAAAGAAAAGAGAGAGAAGCAGCAAAACAAAGGAAAGGAAAAACAGTAAATGACAGGGAGTGGTGGCTGGGAAAACTATCTCCCTTCAACCTGGGGGCTATGGGATGGGGGAATTTTTGAATTACCTCATCCATTCCTGGTCCTGTTTCTTCAGTTTTGCTGTCTTCTTCTTCCTCATCTTCCTCCTCCTCGTCATCACCCCAAAGCCTCTCATCTAGTTTGTCAGCTTCTTCACCATTCAGATCGCCCATCTGTTTATCCAGGTCTCCGCCCTCACTATCTGATTTCGCATCCTCCTCTTCTGAAAGGGAAGGCACTGAGCTTAGTGAGGCAGACCTGGTCCTGTGTGTGTAGGAGAGCCATGAACCTACTACCTGGCAAGAGCCCAGACTGGGACTTACTCCCTGCTTCTACAGAGCACTCTACTGGCAGAAGCCTTTAGATCTGCTGCAGTAGTCCTACTGTGTTTCAGGAACTGTTTGAAGAAACAAGGAAGTCTTGAGTGTGTCATGTTAACACCATTAGAAGGATGGTAGGACAGCTGTCAGAATGTTTAGTTCTGGTGCTGGGGGGATTCATTAGGGGACTCAGCAACCACACTATTTTTTATTTCTTATCTGCAAAATGACAGAGTTGTTCTATAAGATTTCCAAAGTTCCTTCCCTATCCCCAATATACTATACATCTATGATTTTATCCAACACCTAAAATCATGTGCATAATCAGAATTTTCTTGCCACTATCGTTGCTTAAGGTCCACTGTGTCAAAGTTATAACCTTACTAGAGCCTGTGCACAGACTCATGCACCGGTGGGGTCCTTCAGTGTTGCCTGCGGGGACTGGGCCAAAACTGGCAGTCCAAAGCCGCCTGCCGCTCCTGCCCATCCCAGCCCCACTGCACTTGCTGCGGGCTCACGCCCAGTCAGTCCCAATCGGGAGAGGCTTGCTGTGGCTGCGCTCGCCAGCCAGTCGTGAGCCCTGTGAGCCCTGTGTCTGGTACCCATTGGTCAGCTGAGCGGTGCTCCCGCTGTGGGAACGCACTGACCCCCAGGAGGCAGCTCCTGCATTGAGTGTCTTCCCCCTGGTGGTAAGTGCGTGTCACAGCGACCAGTCATTCGGTCACTTAGGCTTTTATATACATAGATGCTGCTTAGACAGTGTACACACTTCTACTCTGAGATCACCTTGCATTTCTGCAAGATCTTTGCTTAGAAAAAGACACTATATCTCAAATTAAGCTTTGGACAGAAACTTAGGGCAATAGTTGAACTATGGAACAAACATATAACAGATGATGATGTGCTATAACAAATTATATTCTCAAGTAATTTTTAATGACAAGGGGAATGTTCATAATATGTTAAACTGTTTATGTCCTGTGGATACACACACACACACGCAGCTAATATGCTAAGTGTCCCTCTGCCCCTCAACTGGTGGGTATGCCGCACACTGACTACCAGGGGTCAGACGCTCAATGCAGGAGCTGCTGAGTTGCAGTGACTTGGCAGCAGTTCTTGGGTGACGCACCCCGAAACCAGAGAGGAGGCAGCCCAATTTCTAGTGGGGCCTTCAGCCGTGGGTTATGTTGTTTCTGGGGCACTGTCGGCTTCGAATTTGGTTTACTGCACACTTGCATTTGCGTTCCACACCCTGTATGACAGCAACTTAGCAGAGTGTCCTCTCGCACTCCAGGACCCCTCGGGGTATGTTGGAGATTCCTGCAGGCCAGGCCAAGGGACCCCCACCTGCCAAAGGGACCCCACTTACTCCGCAGACGCTGGGGAGGGACCGAGGGAGGTTGGCTCCAGGGCATGTCTGGCCTGTCCTGCCCAGTCCTGCCCCATCAGCCACCTTCTAATTAATTTCCTTTCAATGTGCATGAACCTGTGCACTGAGTCACTAGTGCGTGTGTGTGTATATAATAAATGGAAAGAAATAAACCAAAATTTATTAAGTGGTTTGGGTGGTCAGCCTAAGGAGTATGTATCTATTTCATTCCTGCATTTTTATTCCAAATTGTCTACAAGAAATATCTACTATTTTTGTATTTATGGTGGAAAAAGTTAGTTTTAAAAACTACCTGAACAATTTACTTTTGAGCTAAGAGCCCCACTAAGATCGCCTCCTTCCTCTTTTGGACTTCCCTGAAGGGCAGTACCCACTCACTGCATTTAGTAATGAGGCAGCAGGAGCATCAGCCAATGTCTCAGGTTCCTCAGAGAAGAATCTCCAAGACTGACTATGGACCTCCACCTGGGTGGAGATGGTGATGGCATGTGCACAAGTGCTAATGTCCTCATTTGCAGTTATGCAGAATAACCAACTTGGCCCAAAAGATTCTAATAGGACAACAGGCTCCTTATTGGAAACACATAACTTTCTGATTAAAATAATTATTTTTCAAAAGCAAGAATGCAGTGACAGATCGTCTCAAACCTTGTTCTTCAAGCTCCCCATCATGCATCTTCCCATCAAAGTCTTCTGACATCTCAATGGCATTATCCTCGCCCTTAATGTCTGATTTTGAGTCATGATCCTCTTTATCCTTTTCTTGACCCTTCTGAAATGTATCTTCTGCCTGTATCAAAAAGCATAAAGAAAAGACAAACAAATGTAAGTTAACTAATGTTTATTCAGTTCTAAATAGAATATAAATATGTATATAAATGATAAGGTTAAATGCTAAGGTTAATGGCATAAAGTTATCTCTGGGAAGAGAAAAAGAAGAACACAGATAACCACACAATAATTTCTCATGTGCTGTAACATTTCTATAGTTAATTTCCAGTTTTACTGCATTTGTGATTACAGAATAAATTTTGTTGTGGTTTTAAGTGAATTGTTTTTTTTTAAAAGAATCCAGACATATTTTAAAAGAATATGTATTCTCTGTAGGATTAAAAAATTCATCAATCTTATTGCCCATATCTATATACATAAAAGGCTAATATGCAAAGTGTCCCCACAGGAGTTCGACCAGGAGACTGGGAGTTCTATCGCTCGCTATGATGTGCACTGACCACCAGGGGGCAGCGTGGAACGAAAGGAGGCCCCAGCTAGCAGCCAGGGAAGGGAGGCCCTGGCCAGTATCCGGCAGCTCAGGAAGGAAGGCCCTGGCCAGCAGCCAGAAGGCCCTGATCAGCCCTGATCACCAGTCAGGCCTAGGGACCCTACCTGTGCACAAATTTCATGCACTGGGCCTCTAGTCTTTAATATTGTGTCACTTTTATCTCTCTCAGACAGTAACACACTGTGAATGCAACTTTGTTCACTTCTCCTTAAACTATATATTCCTATATACTCTATGTGGTATTTGGGGTGAAAGATTCATGATTGTTATCTCTTCCATTATGAATGAATTTTTAAAGTCCCGTTTTAAAATACAAAAGTAATAAAACCTTATTAAAAGAATTCTAAGCACAACGGAAAGAGTTAAGTTTCCCATGGGACCACCATCTTCCAAAACTTTCAAAGAAATTACCATCAATAACATTCTGGTGCATCTTTTTGTTCATGAATACATCATAAATATTAATATAAGTGTTATGTATTAAATACCTGCCTCCTGACATATTTTTAAATAAAAAGGGAATCATACTTTACAAACTGGAGATATGCTTTTTTTTTAACTTAAAAAAATTGTCTTTTAGATATATTTCCATGTTAATGCGTATGAATCTAGCTCATTCTGTTTAATGATTTACAGTATTGCTCTGTATATTATCTTTGATCCTTATTAGCATTTCTATAAAAAGTGGAATTCCTAAGTCAAAGAAGATAACACAATTTAAAATTTATTATATACTGCCAAATTGTTCTGGGTGTTCCCCCCCCCCACCCCCTTCGTGTTTTTTTTTTTTTTTTTTTGCATTGGGTTGTACTTTTCCTATTAGGCTTACTCTTTTTACTCTAAATTTTTCCTATTAGGAAATACTATATGTTAAGTTAAATTTGAGAAATAAAGAAAAGCCAAAAGCCAACCTTTTTATTCTCAAATGGACTACTACCAAAAATACTTTAGAAATTCAACAGCAACGATCTCCCCGTTTAACATTTTTAAATCACCTCTCTCTCAAATTATAGCCACAAGCAGTGACTGAGTTGCAAAGTTCCTTTCTGTGATCTTTATGCTTTTTATTTACACCCACTCACCATACCCGAGTATTCTTAGAGGTCCACAGATCTCAGTTTGAAAACCATTGACATTTATGTCAGTAATTTAACTATTGAAAAGCAAGGGGAAGGGGAGCGGTCTTCTGTAAACTCTACATTTTTCAGGCATGTGAAACGTACCTGTTCTTCATTTTCTATCTTGTCACTCACATCCTTCATGCCTTCACCTTCTCCAATTCCACCTCCCTCATAGTCATGAAACTCAGTTGCTCCCTCGCCTGCTGAATCTTCCATAAATTCTTTGGGTAGGCAAAATCCCTTGAACATGAAAGAGTGAACAGTTAGGCAATAAAGAAAGGGAGATTTTCAGTCCTACCACACACAAAAAAATTTTAACGAATGCTTAATTCTTCTCCTAGATTAGTATTTTAAATCTGAGGAAGTATAGTAGGCCTCTGAACTTTTCTTCCTTGGTGATAACAGTTACTATGCAGTTTCAAAGCTTGACATCAGATTTAATATATGAGGTTCTGACTTTGAAGAGGCCTCTAGTGTATGGTTAATTTGTCATTTTGCCAAGACAGAAATTTGAATGACGTATACTAGGGAAAGTATTTAGGAGCAAGTCAGAGAGTAGACCTCTCAGTGTCTAAATCCCAAAGGGGTTTTGTTTTTCTTCTTATTTTCTTCTGAAATTAGTAAGCCCAAGAAGAGAGGGAGAAGATATGTAACCCTGGAGGTACAGCAACTTGAAGCAGATGCTACAAGAGGGAAGTTTCATCTTTACTTGAAAAATGGAAATTTTGCGCTAGCTGGTGTGATTCAGTGGATAGAACATTGGCCTGTGAACCGAAGGGCCCCAGGTTCGATTCTAGCCAAGGGCACGTACCTCAGTTGCAGGGGGCTCGTGCAGGAAGCAACCAATAGATGTGTTTCTCTCACATCGATATTTCTCTCTGTCTTTCCCTCTCTTTTCCACTGTCTCTAAAAATCAATGGATAAATATCCTCAGGTGAAGATTAAAAAAAAAAAAAGAAATTTTGTGCAATGCTCCTTAAATAAAATTTTAATATGTTGAAAAATATGCCTTTCCCCAGCTCTTAAAGCAAACCTGTCCCTCTTGGTAAACATGCCACATCTGGCTGCCACCTGGCACCTGGAACAGTGTGGGGTCTAGAGTGAAGAACAAGGCCAGACACAGTAAAGTTTGGGGAGTGTTAACAACACTGTGTTTCATGTTGGAAAAGAACTGACAAGCAAATTCAACTACTTTAGTGTGTGGGACGAAATTGAATAGATAAAATTGAATAGTGGCTCTGAATGAGAAACTTAAGTTTAGAAAATACAATCTATCAAGATATTTGTCATTCTGAGGATGAAAATGTACTAAAAATAAGTTAAAAATAAGTTGCCAACTAATAAGGAAGATCCAAGACCAGTGATTATGACTTAGTTACAAAGAAACAGCTTTTTTGTGGATTAAGTGCTGTAATTACAATCTAGATTATTTTAGTGCCATGTCCAACCTATTTTCTTTAAAAAATTTTTTTTAAATAATTCTTTATTGTTGAAAGTATTACATATGTCCCCTTTTTCCCCCCTTTAGCCCCGTCTAATCCCCCACCCATATCCCAGGCCTTCAGCACCCTATTATCTGTGTCCATGGGTTATGCATAGATGCATACAAGGTCTTTGGTCCAATCTACTTCAAGTTCCCTCAGCACTACTCAGAAAGGATACGAATAAATACAATATGGACATAAAAAAAATAAAAAGGAAAGGCAAACTCACTTTCAGGAAAGTCACTGAAAACACATCTTTGTTAACTTACCTAACTTTCCCATTGAGCTACATTATTAAAAAAAAACAAATGATATTCAGATACAGGCAGAATAAGACCACACAGGAAACATTCAGATATCCTGCAGGGCACACCACTACAGTCGCTGCAGCTGGGACAGCCACTGGGCTCCCAACACCTTGCTTATATCAGAACCACTTCCTCCTCCACAACACACCCCAACACACACACAAGTCACAAGGCCAAAATCATTCTAGAACCTATCAGACCAGTACAATGTGCAAGTAGACAAAACACAGCTAACCCGAATCTCAGGGCACCCTCACCACACATTGTTCTGCTACCATCGTTTGCATGCAGAGTCACCACCAAGAAATGATGGAT
Organism: Myotis yumanensis; assembly: GCF_028538775.1. Lineage (NCBI taxonomy): Eukaryota > Metazoa > Chordata > Mammalia > Chiroptera > Vespertilionidae > Myotis > Myotis yumanensis. The sequence goes on along the minus strand of NW_027223757.1, from coordinate 51,851,408 downwards.
GTGTAAGACTGGCTCAGTGCTCATCAGATAGAGGGGGCAAATCGGAGACGCATCCATTTATTTATTACTCAACAAATACACATATTTATCCTCTAGAAACAAGGCATGGGCTTGCCTTCCATTCTTGGACCCTTTCCAGTACTCCAGATACTCAGAACTAGGAACTCTCAACTGTTTATAAGAAACCTAGACCCTACCTTCAGTTTGTAAATTCCTATCTCCCTCAAATGAATCTCATCTGTACTGTACTTAAATTTGGAGAAAATCTTGGAATACTAAAGAAATAAAAACAAAACAAAACTGTACACATTCAATTGAAATTATCACAAAAATGCTAAAGAGTATAGGCAGATCTCATTTTACAAATGAGGAAAGTGAGGTTCAGAGAGGTCACATGAGTAACTTGAGAAATGGATACCTCATGATCGGATTACCACACCATGCTGAGTCTGTTAGATTTGGCTGTCTCCTGCTGGGTGCAGGGGCCAAATGAATGAATGCGTGAATGAGTGATTTCCCAATTAAAGAAAAATGCTCCACCTAACGTTAAAAGCTCCATTACCATTTCATCATAATTACATAGAAATGATTTAAAGAAAACTTAGCCTTACAGATTCATCTATCCTAGAAATCTAGCTGGGAGTTAATTGAAGATGACTTCAAACATGAGAGAAGGCTGTGAAAAGCTGCAGCCATCAGACAGCCTCTGGAGTCGAGCGAGCTCATCAGTGAGGTGTCTGTAGGTTCCAAGACTACAGCTGAAATAGGCTTACTAAAAGGGTGCCAGACAAAGCCTTGCATAAATAATCCACAGGGAGAGCAAATGTGTGAAGGCCCAAAATAAAAGCCCATTAAACCAAACACTAATGGTACAGAATGTTCCAGCTGCCCACGGTGCTCCACATGGGTAGTCCTTACCTTCTGAGCAAGCTCCGTAAAGACCTGGGTAAGCACAGAGAGCAGCTTTGCAGTGCTACGATGAGTTGCCAAAGACAGGGTCAGGAAGAAGAGGACGAGGTCTGAGTACCTGGAGAGCATGGGCAGCAGGCGCACCAACCAGCAGCAGGACTGGCTGAAGAACTGGGAGCAAAGCAGATCAGAAGGCCTGGTCACACTGCTAAAGGGGTACTGGGTTTCCCTTGGGGTAATCAAAATGGTAATGAAAAGGTACTGGAACTATATAATAACATAGGTTGTAACAACACTGAATTTAAGGTACTAAATGTCACTAGTGGTAGGGGTTATGTATTTTTAACATGCACAAACGCCTGCTCACTGGGATTTCTTCCTTGTTCACACAACGTACACTTTAAATTCTCAGTCACTTAAATCTCATTTAGTTAACAAAGTTGTTTGTTTTTGTAAATGAAATGTTTATAAACAAATTCCATTGGGAATCAAAACTGGCACTGGAGGCAATAATACAGAGTGACATACAGTGTCCTACAAAGTAAGTTGCCTCTCAGGACTTAATGGATGTGACAGCTTCCTCTGCTAGCTTATTGGGAAAGGAATGGTATTTGCAGAGTGTGGCCACTAAACTTTAGTTAATGGCAGCAAACAGAACATCGAATACTCAGGAGAATGTGGTTAGGATATAAAATACCAAAATAATGAATATTCTGGATTGCTAGCATTTTTGTACCTAGGCATCTTACAACTGTAACTCTTAGCTAACAAGCCCTAAGCTTTTCAAAGTTTATCAATGGCGTTTACATCTATAAAGAAAGCAAATTCCTAGTGATTTTGCCAGAGGCCTGCTTTAGGACCACCCACATGGCGAGGTGAAACCCCCTCTGCCTTTGCTCAGCCAACTCCCGACAGCAAGAAGCTTATAAAGAACAGTTGATTACCATATGCTTTGCTGCTGTGCCGTCCTCACCACATGATTTCAGTCTCTCCAACAGCTCAGAGATAGCAGAAATTATTTTCTGCACATGCAAAGTGCTCACGTCAGCCCACAAGTCTTCCTCTAAGAGTTTTGTTAGATGTCCTGATTGTAGTCTCTCAAAGCCTGCTGAAAAGAATGACATGATGAATAACTGAAGATAAACCCTTTTCATCCCCATTCATCCAGTCATTTATTTAAAACATCTGTCCTTAAATATTCAGTCACAAAGATAAATCATCAAATTGAAAAATTAAATCAAATATGAAACTAACGTTTGCCTGATTTCAGACATACCATCCCCTTCCTGTGGCCTTATCTGGTCAGTGTTCTCATCTGTCTTTTTACTATTTCTTTCTGCTAAGTTCTGGATGGCATAAAGGATGGACCGGATGGCAGTTTCCATCTTCTCTGCAAAATCTTCCACAAACCCTTCATCCAATAGTTGGTTTCCTATTAAGTAAATGGTACAAACAAACAAACAAAAAATCCGATCACTTGTGTCAGGAAACCACTGGCAATGTTCACTTGTTATTTTAAAAAATGACCACCTGTAAGCACCTACTATGGATCAGCCACTGTGCCAAGCTATGCTGGATACAAAGATGAGACACAGTCCCTACCTAAATAAAGCTACAAGGTTATCGTCTTATATTAAAACAATTTTGCTAAAATAATGTAAAAAATATGAAAATAACAGTTTATGTGTATATACACTTAGTCAAATGCCACCCTCAGCTTTCTGGTGTAAGGGAGAACTGTCTGTAACAGCTGAGGGAGCCTGTGGTGTCTCCATACACGTGTGCTACAAAGAGAGTGACGGCAATCCAAAGACAAGGGACACGAACGAATGTAGGAAAATAAGAGCTGTGGGTCCAACCGCACCTGTCTGCCTTAGAACTCTGGACAGATATGTTTAGAATGAACAGTATGTGTCTTTAGTATAATCTAGACTTTGTCTATAAGACATCATTCCTATGCTGAGCTTTTCCTCCCTTACTGAATAACAGTCCTTACCTCCTTGGCTGCCTGACGTGAGAAGATGTGTCTTCCAGGTAGTAAAGTCATCTGTGGCTTTACCGATTTCTCCTCTGACATATTCCAGGCTCTCAACTAATGCCATTTGTTGGTCTGTTTGCTCAACCTCCATCCCTGGAAGAATGAACAAGGACTCTAGGCCTTGCAAATGAGCTGACACCTGGGACAGGCAACTCAGCCCAGAAGAGCAAACTTCAAAATCTTTCCTGCAACAACAGAAATGCCACAATGTTGAAAGGAATGGGGTATGCACCGCGCCTCCCTGCCCACACACACACACAGTCCTCCCTCCAACAACTAAAACTCGCTGTATGTGAAACTGCTACACATATGCCACAAAGCACTATGCCTGTCCACTGAAAAACGGAGGACTTAAGCCCTTGCATAATTTTACCTATCACTAAACTCTGAGCAAGTACCCAAGCACACAGAGGAAGAGCAGAGGCATAAGCACACTCACCAAGAATGAAAGAGAGTCTCACAAGACTGCTGCCTAATTCTGTCAACGTCAGCTTTCACTGTTTGAATGGTCTTTAGCATCTCAGTTAATCTCGAAGTTGACTGTTGCCAAAGCTGGTCCTGTTTCCGCATCCGGCAACCGGAGGGCAGCTGATTGCCAGGTACTGGGGATGGATAGCTCAGATCTGATGGGCTGAAGTCCAGCACTGCTCTGGAAAGCTGCCCCGTGGTGAGCTCTGGTCCTTCCGGGCAGAGGGTAGAAGACTGACCCTGTGCCCGGGCATCACCTTGGCTTGGAGCTGACGCTGCGTCGGGGCAGCACTGAAGGAACCAGGAGAGCTGCTCAAGCAGGATCTGGCTCTGCATGGCCAAGTGCTGCAGCCTCTCTGTCCACTGCTGCACACCGTCCTGGGGCGGGAAGGCCATGGGGTAGAGCAGTGGCCCTGTCAGCCTGCCCTGAATCTCCTGCACACAGCTGAGGAGGTTTCTGTGCAGAGAAAGCCATGGGAAAAACACAAGGCACCTTAAACTCTGTCACCATGTTGTTTTTTAACAGTAAATTCATTCTTTCTAAAGCAAGTATGGGCTTTTTCACATTAAAAAAAAGAGGGGGGGGGGGTGTGTGGAGGATCCCTCCAATAGGTAAGAAGTCTATTCAAATGCCTTCCAAAGCACCTAGACACATCCCTCAGTCTTTCACAAGCATCAACACTTACTGCTTATCACCTGACCCCTTACAGCCCTCTCACATGCAAGTCACACCACTTTTAAAAAAAAAAAAATCTAGTAAATGTAATACACTTTGCTCAATAAACCCTATGAGCGAGCAGCAAATACCTAAAATTGAAGTGATTAGTCTGGAAATACTGCCTCTCGACACTCAATAGATGATGACAGACTTCCCAACTGTCCTGACCTTTTAAATATCTATTTCCATTGAGGAGCGTCCATGTATGGCTGAGGACATTGAAACTGTGTGATCCAAAAAGCCCAACAAACTGAAGCAGACTCAGATCTGATTTGTGCTGAGACTGGGAGGTCCTATCCATGAACACAACCCTGTCTCTCAGCCGGCACAGACTGCCAGCCACTGATGCCCTTTCCAGACCCAGTGCAGTTCAGCCATGGTCATATTTACTGTCTGGCTCAGCTCTGAACTCATCTCCCAGGCCCCCTTCTCCTGAAAAGTATTGTCAGAACCAGGGGGCAGAGGCACATCACCAGAAGCCAGGAGAAACCCTACCTGTCTTTTCAGACCTCAGATTTCATTTCACAACTGAGGGCAGCACATGCAGCAACCCTGAGCTGACCCACAGAATTCTTGCTAATTCAGGCCACAAACCTAACGAGTCCGCTGTTACCTGAGGAGGATCCATTGCTCAGTCAGCGTGGTCAGGGAGCGCCGCTGTCGGATAAGCATCTTCATCAAATGTGCCGAGAACCCCTTACACCGCTCAATGCTGCCCACGCCCATTTCCTAGCAGGGGAGAAGGAAAGGCGCTTGAGGGTACTGCTGGCCAACCCCAGGGGAAGAGCAGTCGATAAGCTTTGGGTGTGCTGCATTCTAGAGGCGTGAGCCACATTGATCTTTCTAAGCACTGCTTCTCAAATTATGCTCCCACAGATCATTGACATTCCACGAATAGAAACTAGGTTTCACACAAAAATTGGGTTATTAGTGGTCTTTTTTCAGTTCATAAAGGAAAAAGATCTGAAGGTGGTATTCTGAATTTGAAGTTTATGTTTAATAATTTTTCTTATGCATTTGGCCCTGTTAGCAAATGTAACAAAATTTATTATAAGATGCTCTCTAATTAGGCACAAAATTACACTGATTTGTATTGTAAGTTTAATGATGTTCTGCCCTGGGATGACAGAGCTGGAGCTCCCTGGGCCCTGGCAATTCTGAGGGGCTACCACTCTAACCTTGACAGGAGCTGCTAGGGCTGCGCTAAGTCTGGCGTGTCGTGCGAGAGAGCGATAAAAATACTTCTGGCACCCATCCCACGAAGACGAGATTTCTGTAAGCAGCCTGAAAAAAAAAATTAAAATGTGATTTACTTAATTAAAATCACTTATCCCACCCCAAATCCTAACGATTCAGAGATTGATATATTTAGCCACAACCAAAAGCTGAGAGTCTGAATAGATTTATTTATATGAGGCATTCATGAGTCCTTTATGCAAAGGATGTATCATGTACTTAGCACTGAAAGTATAGTGGGGAGATAAATTATGATGACCATATGATTTCCTTAATGGAAACTTAGTAATTATCTTGGCAGTGGAGGCTAGGTCATAAATCCCAATGCCTACAAGGGCCAAGCAGATGTCACATGATTAAGGAGAGCCAAGCACAAAAATGATACATGGCAATGACAGCTGACCTCCACGTGGGAGAACAGGGATTGTTAGGGAGCACTGTGAACGGAGAGCATGTGTTCTGTCAAAGGGAGAGAGCCTACTTCTGACCACATGGGAAAGCTAGCCCACCTGGCCAAATTCTCTTAATAACCGAAAATCCAGAATGTTTATGGAAAATCTGTACTGTTTACAATGTTGTGTTGAACTACAATTTAAAGCACCAAGAAGGCTACTAAGCAAACTAAACACAAATGTATGCAATACCCAGTTCATGCAAATCAGCATTTATAACAACCTCACCATAGTTAACAGAGGCAGCTCTGTCTCAAAGATTCTAGGCTCTCAAATTCAAGAATATATTATAATTTATAAAAGGTTTATATTTGTGAAAAAGCCAAAACTGTGGCTATACTCTCACAGATGTTCACTTGTACATTCCAATGAAGTAGAGACCTCAGGAAAATCAAAGGACCAAAAGATAATTGAAGAGGCAAATACAAGAAAAGAGAAAGGAAAAAGAAGGGAGAAAATTAACACTTGCTGAATGCTCACCAGGAGCCAGATCCTGAGCCAGGCACTGGTCTAAATGCTATCTTTAGAGCAATGCTAGAAGAGAGGTATTGTTATCCCCTTTGGCAAATGAGGACATGGAGGCTTACATGACTGGCTCCATTTATAATTAAACAAACAAACCTAGAATCTGCCTCCTGAGTGCTGCTGACTATAGACAATGCGCTCCGGAGATCCAACGGGCGAAGATGAAGCATCTCTTGAGGGTTTTTGGAACGGGCCCAGGCAAGACCTTTGCGATACGACAAACCTAGGAAGTAAGTCGCATGTGTTTGAGTAAAGATGCTGACGAGAGAGTGGATGTGCCCTGCTCCGTTCCTGCCCCTCAATGCCATTGCTGCTCAAAGTCAAGTCCTCGGAACAGCATCAACCAAGCAGCCTACTGGAAAGCAGATGTCCAGGCCCTGTGCCACACCCACCAAAACAGATCTACTTGTGCACCTTAAGATTCCCCGAGTGACTCATACAAGTACTGAAGTTTGAGAAGCACTGCTCTCTAAGCGATGCTGGAAGGGTGGGTGCTGTACAACAAAAGGTGATGAAAATAAAAAACATAATTTCTGAGAAACCTCATTACAAAACTGAAAATATTTGGGAGTCACAGACAGTTCATCACACCATTTTTGTATGTGTGTGACTGGAACTCTTAGAATGGCATTTTAAAACCTTGCCAGCCACCTTCTATTTCCCACTGTCTCCACTGTTTCTAGAAAGTTCCTTCAAATCATCCATGCTGTTTTTCTCCCTAAAAGCTGGTGATTATACTCCATTGGGTTTCAAGTGAGAACCTTACCGGTTTTTGCAAGGTGCTTAAAGAGGTCTGCCAATGCTCGCTGCTTCTGCATTAGAATGTGCTTGGCTTCTGACCGCTGCTTCTCCTTCTCTGCAGAGGGCTCCACCTGTAAGCTCTGCAGCTCCCTCACAGAGGAAATTACTTCACCTGGGGGGAAACAGAAATATGGAAATCCCCAGGCTCATTAATGTGTTAAAAGTACCGAAGACCATGCCCTAGCTGGTTTGGCTCAATGGATAGAGCCTCGGTCTGCGGACTGAAGGGTCCCGGGTTTGATTCTGGCCAAGGGCACATGCCTGGGTTGCGGGCTCGATCCCCAGTGGGGGGGGGGGGGGTGCAGGAGGCAGCCAATCAAAGATTCTCTCTCATCATTGATGTTTCTATCTCTCTCTCCTTCTCCCTTCCTCTCTAAAATCAATAAAATATATTAAAAAAAAGAAAGAAAGAAAGAAGGACCAGCCTCACTGACACCGTACACCCTGGGGGAAGTGGTAAAGGGCTGCCAAGAGTCCCAACACCTACTAAATGCTGGAGTCCTCTCCCTAGCCGCTAGTGTTATACTACTGAGCAAATCTTGGTTCTCAAGTCCCTGAGCAAAAGTGCTCAGGGAGATGAAACTGCTACACCACTCTGAAGTGAAGAAAGCAAGAGGGCTGTGGGTGAATCTTCCTTTTTCTTTAACTTAAGAGACAACATTCTGAGAGGCAGAGACAGATTCCAAACTCTGGGAAATCCATCTCCGTGACCCTCTACTCAGGGCCACAAACAACAGGATCTGATATAGACAAGGCTGCTATAAAATGGCATAACACCACTAGTTTAGATGTGAGGACAAGAGGAAAATTGAAAGTTTGTGTCATTTCAGCTGGCTCCTATATCTGGGCTCAGCTGTTTTTTAGCCCACTTGTTTATTCAATTAACTACTCAACAGTATTCAAGATGTCAAAAAAGGACATAGGTGACAAATTCCCAGCCCTGCTGGGCCACTGGGAAAAACACGAGAGAGCAAACCCTACCCTTGCCCCTGGCTGCAGGCACCCACCGGTGAACTGATCGAGGCCATCCACTAGGTGAGGGAGGCGGCTTTCCTTCATGAGCGTCAGGCACATCTTCCTCATTCGTTTTGTGAGCTTCGGCAAGCGATACAGAAGCTCACCCTCCGAGGGGAAAGGGGCACCCAGACACTGTTCTGGAACTGTGGCCTACGAGACAGAACATGGTTTGGTCTTCCTGCCAAGAATACAAGGAATAGCACTAACCTGCTCAGGCACTAAATGTAAATGCTTCACCCTCCACACACACCCAGCTCAGCAAATATTAAACTCTCTTCTGAAGTCTCACAGGAATACATGTAGCATCACCGAAATTAAAATAGGCATGAACCGTGGCTATTTAGAAAATGAGATCACAGCAGCAAAGGACCCCACCTCACCTCTGGCAACAACAGTGCCAGCCATAAGAGACTCTGGTTCTCATCTCTGGATGCAGCAGGATGAATATGCATGCTGCCTTTGAAGTGCTGTGCTGCCCACCAAGGCTACACTGATCTGCCAAATCCTTCTTCTACTGCCATCTCTCCCCGCCCACCACTTCCAGTTCAAATATCAAGAACCCAGATAGTAGATGAAGGAAAAAGCTTTCATCCACAGGGGCATATTTTCATTATTTTTCCCCCTAAGAATCCCTGAAATCCCCGTGTTGTCATTAATAAATAGCATGTCAAAGTTTTAGATCAGCATGACAGAAGCAGTGAGCTGACAAATACAATTAAAAGAAAATACACCTGGCAACCATCTTATCTGTAGAGCCATATCATGGCTATATGCTCCATTTCTATTATGCTTTCTGTACTATTAAAATATTAAAAATAGATTGAAGAACTCCGTTGCTCCCTCTATGGATCCAGGTTGGGAAGTACAGGAAGAAGGCAAAAGTGATTACTCTCTTGAGGCATGCTCCCCTCCCCAAATCCTGGATCTCCCTACAACCAAGGATAGAAAGCAGGAACACCCATCCTGTAATAGACCTATTCACTCAAAGTCTCTATGACTATTACATTTTCAGGAATTTTGCAAGCCACCACTTAACTCTTGGTGCTTGAAATTGGCCACGGTGAGAGTATTTACACCATGGTCATCAGCAACCACCATAAACTAGCACATCACTACATACATTCACTCCCGGTGCAGTAGCTTCAGTGTTAGCACCCAAAGGCAGCTCCAATGGCATATTCCTACACTGATGCTTCAAATCTTCTGTCATAGGTAAATGAAATGCTCACAAACAAGCATACTTATTTCTCTTAGGCTAGCATTAAACTTTCAGCACCAGGATCCTGGCTTTTTATCTTATTCTGTAGTGAGGTCAGGCAGACATACAAATGCTAAATACATCCAAAGAGCAAGAATTTAAGGTATTTCCTCACCTAGTTCTAAGAACATTCCTTACATAGAAAGCATAAATCCCATCTGACTGGCCTAGGCATAAGAAACACTATTCCTCAAGCTAGTACCTGTGCAACTGCTGGCCGGGCTAGCAGAGTCTCCCTCAGAGCCTTGTTCAGATTCTGAATGGGTGATGCTTCACTCGTGGCTGCTTCTGTTGGCTGCGGCAAAAAGTCAGGCTGTTCCTCCTTGTCACTCTCCACCAGGGATGACTGGCAGGGTTCACTGAGGACAGCTTCAAATTTCTTCATGAATTTAAAGAGGGTCCTGGCCCCAGACAATAACAGAGATGAGGAGGGAAAAATGGATGGAAGTGAGGAAATGTAAAAATAACATCATACTGTGTACACATGTAACTTACCTTTTGTATACAATGAGTTCCATTAGATACTCACAATCATATTTTAAAAGAATAAGTATGACAAGTATTGTCATCTCCCTTTTCTAGAGGAAAATAACTAAAGCCAGAGATGGTGGGATCACTTTACTCAAGGTAAAACAGCTGGTGGGTGGAAGAAGATTCAGCCTTTCCACAGCACACAGTCTGCTTCACCTCAAGGCACACCTATCCAGCCTGCAGGTAGACCAGGCTTTGGGTGGTAGGGGATGGTGTTGGAAAGCCACACCAAAACAATCTTGTGTTTTATAATACGTTTAGGCAGCACTAAGTCAGGCCATTATAACAATGTAATCTTGCTACCTACCACTCACAAATTCTGAGCTTTAGTCACCGCCAGTTTTAAAAGATGAATTACCTGTGTGTCTTTTCCACAGATTGTTTAATGGACCAGAAGCTGACATCATTCCACTTGGATATTTTAACAAATTCCTGTAAAATAAATGAAGCTCAAGGGATGGCTTTATAAACCTGGTATCATTCTGTTTCTTTTAAGATCATCTGTTTGCCAAAGACCAGAGCCCACTCCATCCCAAACACAGGGCTGTCAGTGAACAAAACAAGTCTAAAAAAGGAACCAGTGTTTGTCTCAAAGGAATGAAAAGGACTACTGCTATAATCAAAAGGTCACCTGATATTTACTCTGGCTCATATCAGGGTTGGTTCCACCACCACTGAAAGTATCAAAAAGAGAGTGTCCTTATGTGGCCGGTGTGGTCAGTGGTTGAGCATAGACCCATACACCAAGAGGTCACGGGGTTTGATTCCGAGAAGGGCACATGCCTGGCTTGCGGGCTCAATCCCCAGCAGGAGGCATGCAAGAGACAGCGGATCAATGTTGATGTTTCTCTCTCACCGATGTTTCTATCTATCCCTTCCCCTCTAAAATAATTAAAAACTTTAAAAAAAAAAAAAAAAAGAGGGTCCTCGTTACCCCGTGGCACTTCACGGCACATGGACAGTGCTCCTCTGAGCTGGAAGATCAGCCTGGTAAGACCAGGGGAGCAAGCACTAACAGACACCTGGGGCAATTCTCTTGAGGAGTCTCTGACGGGCTACTCCATTAGCCCCTCACGAACTGAGCCAGGTCACAATGGAGCCAATGCCACAGAATGTACATCTTGCCATCCTCCTGGGCAGTTGCAATGCTCTCCTCCATTCCCCAGAGCCCCTGCCTCATTGTTAAACAGATGAAAGAACAGAACTAAATAAAAACAATTTGTTGATTTTACTCTCCCAAGAGTGATCATGACAGCTGTTCATCTTACTTTAAGTTCTTTTTCTAGGGGGGAACGAAGTTCCACAATTTTGGCCTGGACCCGGTCAAAGAATTGCTTGTAATAATGGTACAAATTCCATAGAACACTGCAAAGTGAATCTGGAAGAAATGAAAAGGAAACAAAAACACCACACTTGCTACATGTGCTACTGGCTCCACCTGTGGGGGTCACATTTCAGAGATGTGCCTTCCTCATTACTCTTCAGGTAATAAGTTTACAGTATGTTTCATAGGCTCATCAGGGAGCCTATCTGAATTTAGCAGTTCCCAGAGAGGCAGGCTGTCAACAACTACCCTACCTTTTCATTTCAGCTTGTAGCGAAATTTCTTGTTGCACTTTTTTCTTAAAGATGGTGTACTCAGACATTCTGCTAAATTTAATTTCAAACCCTTTCTCTAAATCTTATTGTAAAGTCAGCAGAAACTGAGCCTGTTTAAAAGGTGGCATATTGAGAGGCTCACCGTGACTGCTCATTCACCTACACTCTATACTCATTTTACAGTGACAGTGTTATCCAAGTTGCTGCAGTCAGGGGAAAGTAACTGACAGTAGGAGTTTTGTGTGCAGGTGCTTGATGAGTGGCAGTGTTCTCACTACATCAGAGAAGCTAACAATGGCCTGGATCAAGCAGAAGCTCAGCAGGACATACCACTGTCTAGACAGAAAGGCATGCCGCCTCAGCATGCCAGTTTGGGCCCGAGCTCTGCACCTGGCAGGTTACCTCTGCCAGAGTTCAGCAGTCAGCGCTTCACTAATAACCAGCCTGTACTTTAATCAAATGTTTATCTCTACATCTCCTGTGAATCACATTAAAGTGGAAGATGACTAAAAGTGTTTAAAACCTGGTATGCAATAAGATACCTGTATCATGAGGAGAATTCAAAGTCTAACCCATTATAACACTGCAGCATAAAAGTAAAGAAAAAAATGGTGTCTCCTTACCTTTTCCTTCAACTTGTGGCATCAGCAAGACATGACAATGGAAAACCAGTAACATCTGAAGGCGTACATGGAATTCTCCCAGTGAGGATCCTTCAATAAATGCTTGTAACGTGCTGACCAGCAACATCAGGGTCATCTGTTTGTCATCTGTAGAGATTCAAAGAGGAAAACATACATGTGCCTGCAACCATCATTCCCTATTCATAACATGTATGCAGTCTCCTAGGGCACCCACTGAGGGATGGCAGTCGAGCAGAGATCACAAGGAAGCTTTGAAGCAAGGATCGCAGCTAAATTCCAAGCTGATTTAGAAACAAGTTGTACTCAGGGTGTATTAAATGCACTCCCAGCAAATTATGAAACTGAATTATGAGGTGCTCATTGTAAGTATGAAATGAAACACTTTTAAAGTCACACACATTAACTGCTACCTACCAAGAAAGCAACGTTCATTTTGACTTGTCTCATGGATATAGAGCCTAAGGAAACCTTATGACTAACTCTCTGCTCTCGGGAAATAGTCACTTAAACCTCTCTGACTTTTGTCATTAAGAGAAGAACTACACGGCTTTCTTGGCTGACCGCTCAGGAATACTATGAGGTCAAATGACGCCTCCCTGTGAAAGCAGTGGCAGGAGGGGACATGGGTGCAGGTAAATCCCACACTGTGCAGCACTCCAGTTCAGCTTGGGCCCTCTGAATAAGCAGGCACTGTCTGACAGGTGTTACCTTCCTGCTCTTCTGTTTGTTCCTGCATGTGCTTCTCAAGCATCTGATAGATGGAGAACCAGTGCTTGGTAGATTTCTCAGTGTGGCGCTTCATGGTATTATCCAAACTCATAGACCAGCAGCTGAAACATGAGAGAAGAGGACAAGGAAACATTTAAGGAAATCCATTTGAAATATCTAGAACCACAGAGGCAGCAGCTAAATGGAGATGGAGAAGACTCCCAGTTTGCTGCCTCAGGACGGTATGTAGTTACCTGGTCTCTACTAAGGTCGTTCTAATGCCCAGCTTTTAATTTGTGGTTAATGACTGAAAGCACATTCTCTACCTGTTCTCTAGCTGTACTACAGAAACAAGAAGAAACAAACACGCATGTCCCTGCGACACAAGGTCAGGAGGGGAAGGGAAGTGACAAATGTACCACTTACTTCAGTTCCAGTTTACGCCAACGAATGATCATCTGACTGACCAAATCCAGGTGTTTCCGCAGAGAGAGAGCTCGACTTGCATTCTCCTCCCAATCCTACAGAAACAAAGATGAAAGTTACTATGGCCATCATTCAACCCTTCATCACCTCCTCCCTCAAGAACATCCCGGGCTTTTCTTGTAAACACCACTGGGTCCTTCAACTTGTATGCTGATTTTCCAAGAGCAGTAATGTGTTTACATCCTGTGTATCTAGCTTCCAGTTCTTTCTGGTCACCTGACAGAACCCCAGCAGAGCCAAGATTAGAGTCAGGCAAAAAGCACAGGATTTGGAGACCTGGGCCGGAATTCCTGTTGTTAATCCATGACCCCTGCAAAGTTCAGGGCCCTCATCTGATAATCAGGGAAGCACCAGCTACCTCCCTGTGAGAGGACTGAGGGGGACAGGGTGTGAAGGCACTCAGCCAATCTGAAGGCCCACCTAGAAGTCCTGGCCAGGAGCCCTTGGTGCGCATGGACGCTGCATCCCACTGAGAACAGGTGAGGTAGGGAGGTCCCTTACATGCCTCACAGAGGTAATGGTTTCCCTTGCAATGCCAGAAAAAAACAAGCTTCATCCTTCTCCAACCCAGACTGTAACTTTCTGTCCCTCTAACACTAATGGTGCCACAAGATATTTTTTTTCAATTGATTACAAACTAAAATGAGGAGGAGCGGGGGAATAATTATACCTGTGCCTTTGCCAGAAGGATCTCTAACCCATTCAGGAACTTGGAGATGGGGCTGGAAAGTGGGAAACTACGAATTCTGTCCATTACAACCATCAGCTGCAGGGAGAAAAAGAATTGGGGGTGTCTAGGTGTTAATACCAATCATCCAAAGTCTCAGGGTACTAAAGAGAGACCTTGCCAGAAGGTTCCTGCAGGGATGGCGAAAGGCCACATCCTCCATGCCCTCTCCACACCACCCACCCTACCTGCACAAGAGCTGGATGTTCCGGCCAATCCTGCAGCAGCCGAATGACAGCCTCTGAGAAACCCTGAAGCACAGGTTGACAAAGCCGTGCTTCTGGGACGTTGGGGTGCTGGTAGAAGTCATAGGGTCCATCTGGCTTCACCATCAGGTCTGAGGTTGCCTCCCCAAAGAGAGTGTTATGGGAGAGGGTGCAGGCCAAAAGCTGGCTGCCCAAGAGCTGGGCATTCAGGTCAACGCCTGTGAAGTTAATGTCACAGTAAAGTCAGTGGACTCAGTAATTTGATAAGTTAAAAAGATGTTAGAAACATGCTAGAAAATAATGAACTAATGAAGCGGATACCTCACTGCCATATGCAACCAAAGCGACATAGGCCTAGAGGACTGTGACCTACTATTGCCGCATCACAAAACTATGCCAAGTTCCTTGGTTATATCTGAAGAACTTGGATATGACCTAAGCGAATCAAGAGGGTAGTACAGAGTCTGGCTTGATGGACTCAGATTCAGTTTCTGTAGCTATTCTCAGCAGGTAGAAATGAAATTTAAAGCCTCCTTCCTATTTGCATGGAATAACTCATGAGGTCACGGAGAAAACTGTATCAAACCATATTCGGTGAGATTAATTTCTGAGTTCCCAGGAATACATGATATCATTTGGAAAGCACTGAAGCTATTAAAGGAAATAATGCTGAAGAACAAAACGATTTAAGCCAGTGGTTCTCAACCTTCCTAATGCCGCGACCCTTTAATATAGTTCCTCATGTTGTGGTGACACCCAACCATAAAATTATTTTCGTTGCTACTTCATAATTTTGCTACTGTTATGAATGGTAATGTAAATATCTGATATGCAGGATGTATTTTCATTGTTACAAATTGAACATAATTAAAGCATAGTGATTAATCACAAAAACAATATGTAATTATATATGTGTTTTCCGATGGTCTTAGGCAACCCCTATGAAAGGGTCGTTCGACCCCCAAAGGGGTCGTGACCCACAGGTTGAGAACCCCTGATTTAAGCTAAGTCCACACCCTTATTTTGTTAATCCCTTAACCCCAAAGCATTCAAACGATGAAAATCCATCTTTATCACAGAATTTTAAACCAATTTTTTTGAATCAGCTTGTCTTTTAAACTAAGAAAATTCCATTAATTTTTTTAAAAATCTAGTTTTTTGAGGAAACTCCGTACTGTTCTCCACAGTGGCTGCACCAGTCTGCAGTCCCACCAGCAGTGCATGAGGGTCCCTTTTTCTCCGCATCCTCACCAGCACTTGACATTTGTTGATTTGTTGATGATAGTCATTCTGACAGGTGTGAGATGGTACCTCACTGTCATTTTGATTTGCATCTCTAGGATGATTAGTGACTTTGAACATACTTTCCTATGTCTTTTGGCCTTCCTTATGTCCTCTTTCGAAAAGTATCTATTTAGGTTCGTTGCCCATTTTTTGATTGGGTTGTTTATCTTCCTTTTGTTAAGTTGTATGAGTTTAATGTAAATGTTGGAGATTAAACCTTTATCGGAGATAACACTGGCAAATACGTTATCCCATGCAGTGGGCTTTCTTGTTGTTTTGTTGGGGGTTTCTTTTGCTGTGCAGAAGCCTTTTATTTTGATGTAGTCACATTTGTTTATTTTCTCTTTAGTTTCCATTGCCCTAGGAGCTGTATCTGTGAAGAAATTGCTTTGGCATATGTCTGAGATTTTGCTGCCTGTGGATTCCTCTAATATTTTTATGGTTTCCCGTCTTACGTTTAAGTTCTTTAACCATTTTGAGTTTATTTTTGTGTATGGTGTAAGTTGGTGGTCTAGTTTCAATTTTTTTACATGTATCTGTCCAATTTTCCCAACACCATTTATTGAAGAGACTGTCTTGAGACCCAGTGATCCCACTTCTAGGAATATATGCTAAGAAACTAGAAACACCAATCAGAAAGGATATATGCACCCCTATGTTCATAGCAGCACAATTTACAATAGCCAAGATTTGGAAACAGCCTAAGTGCCCACCAGCAAATGAGTGGTTTAAAAAACGGTGGTACATCTACACAATGGAATACTACGCTGCTATAAAAAGGAAGGAACACCTACCATTTGCAACAGCATGGATGGACCTGGACAGCATTATGCTAAGCAAAATAAGTCAGTCAGAGAAAGATAAATATCACATGATCTCAGTCATTTGTCGAATATAATGAGCAACATAAACTGATGAAAAGAAATAAATCCAGAGACAGAGAAGCATCAATCAGACCACTGAACCTCAGAGGGAGGGCAGGGGAGGGTGAGAAGGGGATGAGATCAACCAAAGGATTTGTATGGCCGAAACCGGTTTGGCTCAGTGGATAGAGCGTCGGCCTGCGGACTGTAGGGTCCCAGGTTCGATTCCGGTCAGGGGCATGTACCTGGGTTGCGGGCGCATCCCCAGTGGGAGGTGTGCAGGAGGCAGCTGATTGATGTTTCTCTCTCATCGATGTTTCTAACTCTCTATCTCTCTCCCTTCCTCTCTGTAAAAAATCAATAAAATATATTTTTAAAACAAACAAACAAACAAAAAAAAACAAAGGACTTGTATGCATGCATGTAAGTATAACCAATCGGCACAGATAGGAGCGGGGGGGGGGGGGGGGGAGTGCATGTGCAGGGGGTAATAGGGGATAAGGACACATATGTAATACCTTAATCAATAAAGAAACAAAAAAAATTTTAAATCTAGGGAAAACAGGGAGGTAATGGTTTCATTGTTCCAGAAGTAGCAATGATATATCTATTCAGTTTGAATTCCCAAGAGTATAACAAAGTAAACAGCCGTACCCATTAGGGGATAGAAGTGTGTCACCAGAGATGCCCCAGTCTGATAGCAGGACAGAAACAGGCTGAGGTAGTGTTTTGCCTCATGCGGTGGCAGAGTCTGTTGGTACCAGAGGGACCGAGCAAAGCTGAGGCACAGCTGCTGGTGAATCAGCATCACAGCCTGCATGGAGCCTGGGGAGAGGAGGGTGGGGTCTGTGGCTGCTGCTGCTTCTTGCCCATCTGAAGTTCCCTTCTCCTCTAGTGTTGGTTCTACCAAAATATCTGCGAAGTCCTGTAAATAACATTAGAGCAATCAAACTTTAAAGAAATATTAAATCCAGTTCTTATCAGACTAAAAGGAAGGGAAAAGATGGAGTGTGAACAATCAAGAAAATGAGGTAGTGACTTATATAAAACTAGAGGCCTGGTGCACGAAATTCGTAGAGTCCCTAGGCCTGGCCAGTGATCAGGGCAGATTGGGCCTTTTGACTGCCGGCCAGGGCCTCCCTTCCCCAGCTGCCAGCCTGGGCCTTCCTTCGTTCCATGCTGCCCCCTGGTGGTCAGCACACATCACAGCAAACGATCAAACTCTCAAACCATGGAGGGAGGGGTGTGTGTGTGTGTGTGTGTGTGTGTGTGTGTGTTATCAAGGGAATTCATTCCAGAACAAATCCTGACCTGCTGATGCAGTGGAAACTGTCTTCTGAACTCCCGCTCCTCCTCTTCCTCCTCGCTCAGGGCTGTCCGGGAGCTCCTGCTCCTGTATCTGTACAGGCTGTTCTCCTGCTCGGCCTTCTCTTGGGCAAGGCGTTCCTGCTCATCCCACTCATTGATGATTTCCTGAAAAGTCACATGTTCAGAAGGAAGCTTATTTGCCTTTGCTGAGTCACTTATAATGAAAAAGCACAAGATTTACTATCTCTTAATTTCTCATGAAAACAGAATATCATGGTTAAAAAACAAATAAATGCCAACATCCAAGAAACTAATTTTCAGGGAACAGAGAGCAAATGGCCTTTGTTTTCAAACTGTGTCTACAGCGACCCCTTTCCTAAATCCCCCCTTGCTACAGCATTAGCATTTTACAGGTGTAAAAACTTCCTGTCAGAGGTTAATGGTGCTCTGCACTAAGACAGGCTGGGGGGGGGGGGGGGGGGGGGAGGGTCTAGAGGGGAGGGGCAGTGTGGGGGTGTGAGGGGCAGTGTGGGGGTGTGATTCACTACCAATCAGGCAAAACTGGGATATGCCTTATCAGACATTTCTTAAATCCCCTATTACCTCTAAGATTTTAAGTCCTTAAATTGGCAAAAGTATAAAATAAAGAAACCACAGAGTATTGATGAAGATAAGCATCCACCATTCAGTAAGATAATTTGTATTAAAAGCCCAAGCAGTTAATCTTTGTCCCAGCAATTCTGCTGCCTAGAATTTGTATGCAAAGACCTGGTTATAAGACTATTTATAGTGTTGTTGGGTTTTTCCCAAAAAACAGCAGGAAGAAGTACACAGAAATATAAATCTTCAATTATAGGAAATTATTTAAATGACTTATATCATACCCACACAATGGAACACTAGGCAGCAGCTGAACATGATGCAAGTAAAGAACACCATAATTATGGGGAAAATAATCACCAAATGCTATTAGGTTTTTTTAAAGCAAGTCACAAAACAGAATGGACTTTATTATTGGTTTGTAGTACTCTAGTGACTAAAGGACCGATCTCAGGGACCATGGAAGGGATGGAATTGTTTTCAATCAGTACATTTATATCAGTTAAATATTGGGTCACTATGTTAAGGTTTTTATTTTTAAAAAGGTTCTATTACTAAACAAAAAAACTGTAAACCACTGGGAGGAATGACTTAAAATAAAATAAGAATGTCACAGACATATATATACATAGACACAAATAAGCAAGCCTAGAATGGGATACACCAACATGTTAACAGAGTTTGGTAAATTCTAATAATTTTTTGCTAATATTTACTATTTTAACTGTTTAAAATGAGAACAAGTTGATTTTGTTAGTAAGGGGAAAATAAGATGTTATTTTATTCATAGTAATAAAAAATTATATGACAAAAACTAACAAAGTCAAAAGAAAACCAACAAATTCTTTGCAGTGTGTAACACAGATAAAGGGCTAATATCACTATGATTTTTTTAATCTCTTAAAAACTGAGGAACAAAGGCCTCCAAACCCCACCGTTAAATAGGAAATGAAAGAAACAACAGTAGATCCCCCTCAGTAATCACAGTCTCTATGTACACTGACACTGCTGTAATGCAGGTACCCCGCTTGTGCTCCCAGCTCCCTTGAGGAGGGGTTGGGGCAGACCCACACTGGGACAGGCTTACCTGGCACACATGTCTAAAGAGCTGCAAGGCCCTCTGGTCCAGCTCTCCCTTGCAGAGCACATGGGAACGCAGGTAAAGAAGGGCATTCAGCAGCAGCTGTTCTCGGGTGGGGCAGGGTCTCTGGCTCTTGCTTTCCAGCTCCTTTCCTCCTGAGCGCTTGAGGGTCAACTTCCCAAGGCCTCGCAGAACCTCCTCTGACTTGACTGAGCACAAAGCATCTGCATGAGCATAGTAAGTGGGGAAGGTGGGGCCCACTGATGGGAAAGCCAACAGGGATGCGACCAGAGTGTCCAGCCTGTCTGCACAGACCACGCTGCTGTGGAGTGAGGAGTGGACCTCGGATGCCACCAGCCTCATGCCATGCTGCATCTGCAAGATGGATGCCTGCAGTGGGGTCACGGAGTCTGGATACAGGGCATACTCCTCGGCCAGCCGCCTCCTGAACTGGTGGTGCGACTGCTGCCAGGAGGCTTCCTCCTTCAGAAGGTTCTGGGCCACCTGGGCAGACCGAAGCCCGTCCATCTGCAGGGCCTGCAGGAGCCGTGTGAGCAGATCCTGAACAGCCGGGGCCTTGGCGATGCTGGAGATGTAGTGGTGGATCTCCTGCACCAGGGACTCATATGCAGGCAGCTGGGGTCTGAAGGCCTGCTTCTTCGACAGGCTGCATATTAGATTCTCCAGCTGATCAATTCTTTGGTAAAGCAACCTAAAGGCAAAATGATACAAAAAGAAGAGCAAGAAATCTAGACTGAACTGTCAGGAAAATATAATGAAGACATTCCTGCTACTAAGGGATAACATGATATTAACAATTATAATAAAAATGGATAATATAGACAGCAGTTACTACGTGCCACACATGATGTTAATTAAGCAATTTAGATGCATATCTCATCACAACTCACTGAAGTGGGTACTATTATCCTTTTACAGATATGGGTACTGAAGCTTAAAGGCATTAAGTGGCCTACTCAAAGTCCAAATTCAAAGGGCAGATGCAGTTCTGAGAGGCACTCAGAACCCAAATACCATACAGTATTTCCTAAAGCAAGACCCACACAGTGGACCTCATCACCCAACTTCTTCCATGTGAAGAGTAAGTTCTGTTTTCAACCCTCTTGGCCCCATGTGAATCCGGCCCCTCCTTTCATAGAGCATATCTTTTCCTGACTATAACCATGGCTTTGGGATCTAATTGTTAATGTGGTTCAGAGATATATATCATCGCCTCTGCTAACACTGTAATTACATTACAAAGATCAACCTCAAAATGCTTTTTTTAAAAGGAGAGACTATAATCTCCAACACAAATAACCACTCTGCTGTGTTACCTGATATGAGGATGAGAGTAATTGATAATGACTTCATCTTCCAGGTCTCTTCCAGTCTGTAGCTCGGACGAGAGGTTTCGGGTCTTCCACTCGCACTGCAGCTGGTATAACTAATAGAAAGGGAGAAGCTGGTCTGCTATGCCCAGCTAAGACCTTGCCCAAGAGGACAATGCCCTGGGGGGAGGGTAGAGCACTGGACTGGAAGAATTGGGGCTCCTGAATGACCTGAGGGGTGGCTCAGGTAGGTCCCTCAAGTGATTAGGTGAAAGAAACTACCTTATTTTCAACACTGAACTTCTGGGACTCTGCTATAGCAACTTAGTCTTCACTTCAATTAATATAATTTTCCTTTAAAATACAGAACTAGTATCTCACTATCTTCATGTAGGCAGTTCCTGGTTTGGTTCAAATAGAAAAGGTACCCGTAAGATCTGAATGTACTTGATTCTGGACTTTTCAATACCGAACAACAAAAGTTCAAAACCCATAGAATATTATACTCTGTCTGAAGTACTTTCCAAATCAAACATCCAAAACTTAGTTCCAGGGCAGGGAGTCTGAATAGTAAGGGCTACAGCACTTCCCTGGCAGTGCCTCAGGTGTTCTGCTGTCATGCCCTCTGCCCACTGAAGCCTATAGCTAGACAAAGCAGCACCCTATGTAGGGCCCCTCTCCCAGGGCCTGAGCCCACGCAGAGGAACTCCCAGAGGGAAAAAGCAGTCTTTAGAACACAATCCTGGGAAGTCACAGGGCATCTTGAGCAAAATTGCCCCTTTGATGCTCTGTGTGCCCAAAAGGGAGTAAAAGGGGTTAACACACTAAGTAAATCCAGCCAGTCAGGACAGAGCCCATGCCCCAATTCTCGTCTCCATACCTCTTCCTTGGCATATCTGAGCTTGTATTCCCTCTTCACTGCGGGGGTCGAAGCGTGCCTGGGGAAGCCATGTCTGAATCTGGAGCAGGCCGAGGCTCACCCAGAGGCTCCCACGCCGGGCTGGCTCAGGCAGGTCCCGCTTACCCTCCCCTTCCCCGAACAGGAGGCGTAGGGAGGTAAGCAAGAGGCACAGCAGGTCTTTGGGCAGCAACTCCTGCCCCGCCACGTCCCCAAGAGTCTGGCCCACGTGCTGAAAAGCCTGGCTGTCCCCACGCAGCAGCTGCTCGCAGTTGTGCATGTACTCCTGCCGTAGGGTCTCGGGGAGCAGCTCAGCCAGGCCTGCCAGGTGTCGGCACAGCACAAGCCCCTGGAGCCGGGAATCCGTGCGTCTGAGGGGATAAGGAAGCACTTAAGTGCTTGCATTGCATCAAACAGCATTCCTTTCTCCCACTATGACATGAAAGACTGCACTCCAATACTAGGTGTTTTCATTTTCATATGATCTATGATTTTCTAAGCATTACTCTCTTGATCATGACATGCTTAAAATTGACTGAGCAGCTGGCCAGTTCACAGTAGCCTGTGATCGGTTGAAAACCTGCTGATCCAGCCAGAAACACCCTGGCCTTCACCTACCAGAACTGGCCACCAGAGAAGCAATTTCTGACTGAGGTTCCTGATGCATACTCTGGAGAAACAAAAGCTTTACAGCCTGCCCAGGGGGAGGGAATACCTGAACTCTGCTACTGAAGGAACAGCCATGTTGGTCCAAAGCACTGAGCTGATGTCCCGGAGCTGCTGGGCTCTTTCAACCCACTCTCCCAGAGTGACATGCGAGGAGGATAGGATGGGGAGGCCGCTCACATCCCAGGGACTTGCTCTGCAGCTGCTGGTCAAGACTTCGAAGCAGCACTTGGAGAACATGGCTCTACTGAGACTGCCAGGGCCCTAATGGATAAAGAGTTAAGTCACTTTAGAAATTAATTAAAAGGATTTCAATAAGTAGCACTGGCACCTTAGAGGTAAGGAAAAGAGGTTCAGGTTGCTAGGACCAGGAGGACTAAATGGTGTAAGGTGTTAGCAGGCTTTAGAGCAGTGGTTCTCAACCTTCCTAATGCCGCAACCCTTTAATACAGTTCCTCATGTTGTGGTGACACCCAACCATAAAATTATTTTCGTTGCTACTTCATAACTGTAATTTTGCTACTGTTATGAATGGTAATGTAAATATCTGATATGCAGGATGTATTTTCATTGTTACAAATTGAACATAATTAAAGCATAGTGATTAATCACAAAAACAATACGTAATTATATATGTGTTTTCCGGTGGTCTTAGGCGACCACTGTGAAAAGGTCGTTCGACCCCCAAAGGGGTCGCGACCCACAGGTTGAGAACCGCTGCCTTAAAGGACTGTAGACTCTATTCTCCAGGAATGAGGAACAATGAGTGCTTCAGTAATGCGAGGAAAACCCCTGAATCCTGGACATTAAGGAGGCCTTTTTTTTTTTTTAATGTATTTTATTGATTTTTTACAGAGAGGAAGGGAGAGGGATAGAGAGTTAGAAACACTGACGAGAGAGAAACATCGATCAGCTGCTTCCTGCACACTTCCTACTGGGGATGTGCCCGCAACCAAGGCACATGCCCTTGACTGGAATCGAACCTGGGACCCTTCAGTCCGCAGGCCGACGCTCTATCCACTGAGCCAAACCAGTTAGGGCAGGAAGGCCATTCTTGCAGTACAGCTCGGAACACACTGCAGAAAGGTGAGATTCAGAAGCAAAGAACTAGGAGACAAATGTAAGAGTCAGGGACAAAGTTTGCCAAGCTGTGCTCCTTGGACTGTTCATCTGGGACACAGTAGTAACTGTCCACAGCAAAAGCTGTTCAAATACATGTAATAGGAAACTCTACACAACTCTCGGGGACCCATAATGTTTATCACCAGGAGCTTTGAGAGATATTTTTCAATAAAAACAAAACAAAACAGTTTTGATAGAGCAACAGAATAGAAAAGACTCCAAAAGTAAATTCTTGAAAATTTATGGGAAAATAAAATATATAATCAAGGTGGCATTTCAAATGAGAGTGAAAGGGTTAATTAGTCAAAAATGGTGCTGTTATACAGCATTTGGATACGTTTGCAAAAAATAAAAAATTTGTAAGTCTACCTCAAAAAACAAGATATCCAGATAAACTTGATTTAAATACAAAATAAAAATACAGAAAGAATTATGGGAATAGTTTTTTTAATTCTAGGTATAGTGAAGGAAGAGTTTTTTTAAAAAAGCACGAGACCTGCCATATACAGATGATGTATCACAGAACTGTACACTTGAAACCTAAACAATTTTATTAATCAATGTTACCCCAATAAATTTAAAAATAATGACAAAATAAAAAATGAATAAATAAATAGCACAGCACCAAAGCCAGAAAGCAGAAAAAGGTAAGCATATTTAAAAAGAAGACATTAAGCCCAGCCAGCATGGCTCAGTGGTTGAGCAGCAATCTAAGAACCAGGTCACATTTGATCCCCGTCAGGGCATATGCCTGGGTTGTGGGCTCCATCCCCAGTGTGGGGTGTGCATGAGGCAGCTGATCTATGATTCTCTCTCATCATTGACATTTCTCTTTCCGTCTCCCTTTCTCTCCAAAATCAATAAAAATATTTTTTTAAAAAAAGAGGTAGCCAATAATAAAATGACGAACCCAATTTTTTAAACAAAATGGGCAATGAACATGAATGATACATAATCATATTCAATCTCAAAAAATAATCAAAGGTGTATGGATTAAAATGAGATTGTAAAAATTGTCTAATTTAATGCTGATAACACCAGTGTGGCGATATAATGGAGAAACAGGTCCTCATGTATATAATAAAGGAAACTGTGCTCTAGTCCCAAGTCGTCCTGTGGTTGTCCAGAGCTTCGTGATCTCCCTCTTTACTGGCTCCTGGCATGTTTAAAAAGTAAAGAAAAAACCACCTGACTGACATTCTGGTAATAGCTATAATTTCTTTAACTGTGCGTACTTTAATCAAGGGTAAAATTCCAGTTCTTATATCCACAGAAATACTCAAAGGGACAAAAGCTTATGCAAGGGGAATTGATACAGTATGCTTATTACAGGAAAGGGAGGAAATACAGACAAGAAACCTCAAAACCTATGATTAAATAAATTTCAGCACTTCTGAAGGATGGAATACCTTAAAAAGAATAAGCTAGAACAACATAAACTGATGAACAAAAACAGATATAGAGACATAGAAGCATTGAACAGAACAACAAACCTCAGAGGGAAGGTGGGGGGCGCGCGGTAAGAGATCAACCAAAGGACTGGCGTGCATGCGTGTAAGCATAACCAATGGACACACACAGCAGGGGTCGAGGGCATGTGCTGGGGGGTGGGAGCAGGCGGGAGAGATCAATGGTGGAAAAAAGGAGACATATGTAATACTTTCAACAATAAAGAATTTAAATTAAAAAAAAGAGTAAGCTGGAATGACAGGTACATGTTTCCATAATGTATTATGTAAACAAAAAAAATCTTATTTTTGTTCATGTATATATTTAATATAAAATATAGGTAAACAAGATACAGAGCAAAGCCCTGGATGGTGTGGCTCAGTTGGTTGAGCATCATCCCATGCACGAAAAGGCCCAGGTTCAATTCCCAATCAGGGCACATGCCCTGCGTTGCAGGTTCGATCCCTGATAGTGGGTGTGCAGAAGGCAGCCAATTGATGTTTCTCTCTCCCTCTCTCTCTCTAAAATCAATAAAAACATATTTAACAAATGAAAAGATACAAAGAGCGATTATTTCTACTGAATTTTACTATACATGCACATACACACACATGAACACATGTATGCTGTGTTTAAATGTTTTGTAATTAGTCAAAAGAGTATTTTAATTAAAAACGAGATAAAATACTTTTTAAGGAACCTTTCTTTCTTTAATTCAGAACTTCCCAAATCATTTAAAACAGAATATCTTCTTTGAAGGTACACTTATTAAAATCCTGTAGAAAATAAAGTCCTATAATTACTTAGTCACTGCTTTATGCTAACAGTTATTGCTAGATCTATTGTAAAATCTTTTCCACTATCACCAAACATTTTTATGTTTTATGCCAACAAACCTTCAGTGTGGAGTCCAAAAGGGACTTGGGCCTCTCCCTCTGCTGCGCATCGGTCAGAGGGCTCCATGTGAGCCAGTACTCTGGATTTGTGGTCACAGTACTGCTCCAGAAAGACATAAATGTGGAATTAAATAAGTCAGACCACAGAGAGGTAATTTCTTCTGTAGACACCTAGAGATAAAGAATAATTAGATAAAGAATAATTAATCTTTATGAGAAATATCTGATAAATCAAGTTATATGGCCTCTATAAGATCCATTTAAAATTAATATGGGTTTAAAGATATTAATCCTGATGTTCCTAATTTTCTGCCATCCTGGTGATTTTGGTAAAGTAACTTATCCTTATAAAATATATATATATATATATATTTTAATTGTCACTTGTGGATATGTTTTTGCATTGACTGAAGAGGAAAAAAAAGGTAGAGAGAGAAAAACATTGATGTGAGGGAGAAACATCAATCAGTTGCCTCACACATTGAACCTGCAACCCAGGTACATCTCCTTGACCCTTGACACTTCGGTGCATGGGCCAACGCTCTAACCACTGATCCATTCCGGCCAGAGCTACCCTGATTATCCTATATAATAAAAGGCTAATACGCAAATAGACCGAACGGTGGAACTGGAGCAACCGAACAACCGGTCGCTATGACATGCACTGACCACCAGGGGGCGTGTGCAGACCATGGCGGGCGTTGGCTGCAGCGGGATGGTGGAGCAGGTGAGCGAGAGCGCCAGACCAAGGCGGGTGAGCCTCTGGTGGTTACTGAAAATTCTTTGCTCCCACACGCTGTAGTCCCGCCCCACGCTCACACCTGCTGCCAGCACCAGCCCCACTTGCACTTGCACCCGCACCCAGCGCCGGAGCCGCTGCTCGCACCCACTGCCAGCGCCAGCCGCACTCGCACCCACAGCTGGTGCTGGAGCCGCCGCTGAACCCCACTGCTGGCCCTGATCGCCCCTGAGGGCTTCTCCACCTCCCCCTGCTCCTGAGGGGCAATCAGGGCAGCAGCAGCTGCTCGCACCCACTGAGGGCCTCAGCCCCACTTGCACCTGCTGCTGGCACCGGTCCCAATCACTCCACACTGTCAGTGGGTGCGAGTGGGGCCGGCGTCGTCAGCATGTGGGAACAGTGACAGCGGCAGAAGCGGGATTGCCGACAGACAGGGAGCTGGGGGCCACGGCGGGGGCACAGAGGATGGGCTGAGACCCACCCCTGTGCCTACCGCAGCCTCGCAGCCCACGGTTCCTTTCAAGGTGCACGAATTCGTGCACTGAGCCCCTAGTAATTTTATAAGACTAAGAAGAGTCCTGGTCAGTGTTGCGCAGTGGTTAGATGGTTATCTGTGTACCAAAGTGTTGCGGGTTCAATTTCCAGTCAGGGCACATACCCAGGTTGCAGGATTAATCCCTGGTGGGGGCATGTGCATGAGGCAACCAATTGATGTTTCTCTCTCACATCAATATTTCTCTCTCTCTCATCAATGAAAAACATATCCTCAGGTGAGGATTAAAAACAAACAAAAACTAAGAAGAGATCTGTTTACATAAGTAAAATAAATCAAACAATTATAATTGATTCCCAACAGCAAAACAGATAAATAAAACATTATTTAAAAAATTAAGATTGTACTAATGAAGTTGTATTAACTACAGTTTACCATTTTTCACATTCAATAGTTATTCTTGGGGGAAGAGTAAAACCCACTCTCACAACAATGTATTTTTGAGAAAATAAAATAAAAATAAGCAAATATTTTATCCTCTTTTAACTGGAAAATGAATAGAATGATCCTGTGATTGGAGCTGAGAAATACCCAGGTAACTATTGCAAAAGAACATTAAAAATTCTCCCCCTTGACGTTAACTCAAGTAAGAATGAAGTTTGCAACATGTAATTTTGAGATAATAAAACGTGCTGCAGCCAAAACCGGTTTGGCTCAGTGGATAGAGCGTTGGCCTGCGGACTGAAAGGTCCCAGGTTCGATTCCGGTCAAGGGCATGTACCTGGGTTGCAGGCACATCCCCAGTAGGAGATGTGCAGGAGGCAGCTGATCGATGTTTCTCTTTCATCGATGTTTCTAACTCTCTATCTCTCTCCCTTCCTCTCTGTAAAAAATCAATAAAATATATTTTAAAAAAAACGTGCTGCAATTAGTCTGCCATAGAAAAATCTAATCAGCTCATAGTGAAAAGGAGGTTTATTTCTTTTTGATTTTGGTTTTTTACCTTCTGATGATGCAGTAAGGACCAAAGGCCTCGAAGTTCTTGCGGAGCAACTGGTGTGTGCTTAAGACAAAACGTGATATGATTACTTATTTCCTCATCTATCTGGGGTTGCTGATTTTTACTGGACCTGTTCCAAAAATAAAGAGGGAGAGAGGGTAGGCTGTGAACTATCAATGAATGGCTAGAAAACTGCTATGTACAAAAATATGAAAAACACTGAACTTAGAATAAATTTACTTAAAAAATGAGCAAACAATACTACTGGAAAAATAGCCAGCATCTTTTAAAGGTGGAGTGAAGACAAGCAAGAATCTTCAAGAAGTTGTGGCTTGCCGAAACCGGTTTGGCTCAGTGGATGGAGCGTCGGCCTGCGGACTGAAGGGTCCCAGGTTCGATTCTGGTCAAGGGCATGTACCTGAGTTGTGGGTACATCCCCAGTGAGAGATGTGCAGGAGGCAGCTGATCGATGTTTCTCTCTCATCGATGTTTCTAACTCTCTATCTCTCTCCCTTCCTCTCTGTAAAAAATCAATAAAATATATTAAAAAAAAAAAAAAAAAGAAGAAGTTGTGGCTTTCTAAAGTGGCAACTGACCTCCCTCTGCTTCGGCAACTACTCCCCCTCAAGACAAGTCTGTGCTTTGTGTCACATGTAGGACACACAGATTAATCTAAAAAGAAAAGAAGTTCCCCCGAGAAAAATGGCTTACCTTCTCAGACAAGCCTGTGTCATAAAATCAGCTGTCACTTTGTACTGCCAAAGCACAGCCAGATACTCCATTGCAGGCCATAACTGAACACTCCTGGTGAGTTGGATTAAGGAGGTGAAATCTGGCTGAGATGGGGTGGAAGCATCACTGGGCTTTCGCTCCAGAAAACCAAGTGAAATTCCTTTGGCTTTTACTTCTAAACACTGAGCATTCACAAGATTCTTCAATTCATCTGGACAAAAGGACACATGTGGCATCATTGTATAGCAGTCAATCGTATAGGATCAGATTCCCAACAGCCAGTAATATGACTGTGAGCTTAACCAAAGTGCAGCTGAACCTGAGCGTGCGTGTTGTATCTGTGAAATGTTATTAATCCCCGCAGAGGTCTAATGCCAGAATTAAACAATGTATGTGAAGTTTAGCTCTACGCCTGACACTTATTTAATGGTAGTTATAGTATACCAAGGGGGAAAAGCAAAAGAAGAAAACCTAAGGGAAAAACTTAGAACTTATTGACTGCAGGGTGGCAGACACACTCTGAGAGTATCTGTTAGCAGGCCAGATTGCAGAGTATGTTACCTGGGTTGGTATCTTGTAGAATATTAGCTCTGAGGACCAACCCCCAAGCCTGTAGGAGACTTTTCTTTAATGTCCATTCAGAAGCAACCACTTGGAGCCGACTGATGTCTTCTAGCCATACACTCTCCCCCATAGCAGCCATCCGCTCCCTGATGGCAAGGGCTTTGTTAAGAGTTTTCAGTTGTGAAAAACACTCCACCACCAGCTTGTCCTGAAACAATATAACCCAGGAGAGCCTACTGTAGAGAAGAAATGTGGTTCTTTTAAGCAACCTATTCAAGTCTGAGAAAAGATTCAAACAATTTCCACAGTGCTTCTAGAAAATATACGGTTTGTTTGTTCTGATGCTCTCAGAAGATTTTACTGTAATACAGTTACTACCTAGCCTCAGCAGTCCCAAGAGTAAGTAAAATGGTAACTTTTAACAAATGAGTTAATAGTATTCGTTGGCCACTTAACAGGTAAGCTTTGCAGGCAAGGATGAGTCCAACTGAATGGCAGTTTCACATCCCAGAAGAACTTGAGAAGAGGTCAAACCTTTGATTATTACATGATTCCAAGGTTTACCTTAAAAGGAAACGGTCGTCCTAGGAACTTCTGCAACTTCTTTATACCAGTGAAGCCACCAGTTGGGCTCCCCAAGCAATTCTGAATATGCTCTGAGACAGTCTGGACCTCTTTGTAATATCTTCAGAGAAGGAGAAAAAGGGCAGAGGGGAAGTAAGGAAAGGGGAACATGCTGAACAATAAGAGACATCATTTACATTTTATATCTGATTTACATTCACTAGTAGGCCAAGGGAATAAACCAAAGAAAGAAGTTTCAATTCCAAGCCATCTTCTCTTTAACATCATCAATACTGTAGATATTGACATTATTACTCTAAACATGAGTCTTACTTGTCTTCATGGTTCATCAGGAGTTGGGGAATCTGACGGACCAGATGTTTTAAAACCCAATGCCAGTGAAGGGCAAGAAGGGCCAGCCCTGGGGCATCCACCTTTACTGTGTCAGCCACAGTCCAAAACCGGTCCCGCCACCGCAGAGAAGCCAAGATCTAAAAACAATGGAAACCAAAACTGCTCACAAACATCTTCCAGAAAAGACATAGACTTCAATTATTAACCAATACTCACCATCCACACGTGAAAGGTCTAATATTCCACTGGAATATTTTTAGGGACAATAAGGCAGTCAGAGAAGGCAAAAAAATCTTTGCTCCTAATACTTAAAAGTTCAGAGCTATTACATTAGAGAAAACAGAATTACTGGGTCCTATGGTTAAGTGTAGAAGTAATTTTATAAGGAACCACCAACTTGTCTTAAAAAGCAGCTGCATTGTTTTGTCTTCCAACCAACGGTATAGGCGAGTCCAAGTTGTTCCATTTCCTTGCTAATATTACCTGCTGGGAGTGATTATAATTTTACCCATTTTGGTGTGTGACACCTCACTATGGTTTCAATTTCCATTTCCTTGATAACTAATGATCTTGCAATTTTTCAAGTTCTTACTAGGCATTCTTACATCTTCTGAGAAACATCTATTCAAAATAATCTTACTCATTTTTTAAATTGGGCTGTCTTATTAGTTTGTTTATATAATTTATGTATGATTTTTAAACACATGTTCCCAGTGTTTCCATTTTCTTAAAGTTGTCTATTAAGAACAGAAGTGTCTGATTTTGATGAAACTTTTACAAACAATCTTCCAAAATCTTTTCCTATCCTCAGGTTATGAAGATTTTCTCCTACGTTTTCTTTTAGACAGTTCATAGTTTTGGCTTTAATATTAGGCTATGGTCCATTTTGAAATAACTTTCGATATAATGTAAGGTAGGGATAAAGGCTCATTTTTACTTTATTATATGAACATCTAGTTGTTCCATTTGTAGGATAGGCTCTTTTTCTCCGGTTAACGACCTTTGCACATCTGGCAAAAACAATAACAACAAAATCAACTGACCCTGCTACCCAGTCGCTCAGTGATTAGACTTGCCGGCCTGTAGCCTGTGGACTGAAGGGTCACGGGTTTGATTCCAGTCAAGGATACATACCTCGGTTGCAGGCTTGATCCTCCGCCCGTCAGGGCGTGTGCGGGAGGCAATCAATCAATGTGTCTCCCTCACATCTATGTTTCGGTGTGTGTGTGTGTGTGTGTGTGTGTGTGTGTGTGTGTGTCTCCCCCTTCCTTCCACTCTCTCTAAAAATCAATGGGAAAAATATCATCAGGTGAGGATTAACCCTCCCCCCCCCCCAAAAAAAATAAAAATAAAAATCAACTGACCACATATGTCAGAGTCCATTTCTAACAATACCCACTGTTTTCATTTATGTAGCTCTGAATGCAAATTAGGTAAATGTGAGTCCCCAACACTGATCTTGCAAAAATGTATTTTTACAGCAAGTAGTCTCAAGATTAGTGATTTCTTTCACGGTTTCCATGAAGTTAAAGCTATGTTAACAATAATATCGCATTACTTGCCTCTTTCCCATGTTGACATTTATACTAATGGTACCCCTCCACCCCCAAAAAAAGATAATAGACAAACTGTGACTGGGTATCTGGCAAATACTGTATTGAAAATGAATAAAGTGAATCTGTCAGGTCATGAAAAACAATTCAGAGTATATGCTGCCAGTGATAAAATTCAAGCTTTTAAGCAAAACCTGAAACTTAGAAAAACCTTCCCAACATTAAAAGATTTTTCTGCCCTAACCGGTTTGGCTCAGTGGATAGAGCATCGGCCTGCAGATTGAAGGGTCCCAGGTTCGATTCTGGTCAAGGGCATGTACCTTGGTTGCGGGCACATCCCCAGTAGGGGGCGTGCAGGAGGCAGCTGATCGATGTTTCTCTCTCATTGATGTTTCTAACTCTCTATCCCTCTCCCTTCCTCTCTGTAAAAAATCAATAAAATATTTTTTTAAAAAAAAATATTTTTCTGATGAGGTTTGCAGTAATTTTTTTTTATGACTGTGACTTTACTTATATTGAAGAATGACATATGTTAGCATTTGGAAGATCTGATAACTCAGAGAACAATATTTTCCAAATTACCAATACATCAGCTATAAATGCACACAAGGGTAAAAGTCTATCCAAAGAGCAAGCTAGGCCAATGGATTTTAATATACTAGCTTAACAAGATTAGTGACATTTTTTTGGATTCCATATTACAAGTAACCTTTATAAAACCATCATTTGTCAAGTTGTGGTATAGTATCAAAGAAAAATATTCACAATTATATGAAATATCTATTAAGATACTCCTCCTTCTTCCAACCTCAAAACTATGAATAGAGGCCAGTTTTTCAACCCAAACAAATATATTGCAAGAGAATGAATGCAGAAGCAGATGTGAGAATCCAGCTTTCTTTAGTAAAGCCAGAAATTAAAAAGACATACAGAAATGTAAAACAGTACCACTCTTTCTCATTAATTTTTGTTTTGGAAAAGAGTTGATTTTTCATTTAAAATGTTATTCATATTAACATGAAATGGATTCGTTATTGCGTTTTTAAACAGATAAATAACTATTTTTTTATATTTGTCAGATTTATATCTTAATTTAATAAATATTGATGTAACCATATAAACAAAAGTTCTTTTGGATCTTTAGTAACTTTTAAAACCATAAAGGAGTCTTGAGACCAAAGGGTTTAAGACTTGCCGAAACCGGTTTGGCTCAGTGGATAGAGCGTCGGCCTGCGGACTGAAAGGTCCCAGGTTCGATTCTGGTCAAGGGCATGTACCTGGGTTGCGGGCACATCCCCAACCTGGGTTGCGGGCACATCCCCAGTAGGAGATGTGCAGGAGGCAGATGGTCGATGTTTCTCTCTCATCGATGTTTCTAACTCTCTATCTCTCTCTCCCTTCCTCTCTGTAAAAAATCAATAAAATATATTTAAAAAAAAAAAAAAAAAAAAAAAAAAAAAAAAAAAAAGACCTGCTACTCTAGTTTAATAGAATTACTAGAATAATCCAGATTCAAAACTCAATTAAATCCACATGTGACAGTGATGTCTAGAAGGCTTAAGTAAATTAAAATGAAACTAAAAATTCCAAAGTCCAGCAACACATACATTGATAAATAAGTTACAATACATACATTTAATGGAATTACTAGGCAATCTTAATGAACTCTTGATACACCAAACAATATGGATGCATCTCAAAATAACTATTTTGAATGAAAATCATCAGACAAAAAAGAATATGTATTGAATAATTTCATTTATAGAATATGCTATAGTACCACAAAGCAGAGCAATAGATACCTGGTTGGGGTGGGGGCAGGGGACAGGAATACAAAAAAACACAAGGAAAGTTTGAGGGTAATGGACATATGTTCACTATCTTGATTGTGGTAAGGGACTCATAGGTATATACATATACCGTATAACGGAACACTTTAAATACATGCCATTTGTTATATATCAATTATACCCTAATAAAGCTTTAAACTGTGTATATATTTTCAAGTGTTAAGAACAATTAAATTTCTCAATATTTGACATAATAAAAGTTAGTCTCATTCCTAAGATTCTTTGTGCCAAGACGATGTTGTTAGAATAAAAATAGGTACATTTTTCCTTACCTCATTGACACTGGCATCAGACACTATTCCCTGGGAGGACTGTACCCAGAGCAGGATTAGTGCATCACAAAGTTCAAAAAAAGCAGCAAGATTGACCACAATTTCATGGGGCAGGCTCTGATAGCTCTCTGGATCTTAGAGTTGACATAAATAAAATAAAAACATCCCATCAGATTTAAATTAATCTCTGGACATTTTCAAAATCAGCTGTAATATGAAATGTAATATTATCCCCAGTACAAAGGTCAATTTTGAAAGGTCAAATTGAAATCAAACTCTTCTTTGCCTACTATTAAACTTTGCAGATCATGCATGTATACCTATAGATCAGTGATGGCGAACCTATGACACGCGTGTCAGAGGTGACACGCGAACTCATTTTTTTGGGTTGATTTTTTCTTGTTAAATGGCATTTAAATATATAAAATAAATATCAAAAATATAAATCTTTTTTTACTATGGTTGCAAATATCAAAAAATTTCTATATGTGACATGGCACCAGAGTTAAGTTAGGGTTTTTCAAAATGCTGGCACGCCGAGCTCAAAAGGTTCGCCATCACTGCTATAGATGTTCACACTGTCTTAATGAAAAAAAGAAAATTATAGAGTAATACATATTTTAAACAAGTATTCATTTAAATACAAAAGAAATACTAAGTGTATACATGTTTGAATGGACAGAGAGCACAGTTATGAGAAGATACAAACAAATGTACTATTAACAGTAACAGCTTTAAAAGCTGAATTCTGCAATTTTATGTTTCTACTAGAGGCCTGGTGCACGAATTCGTGCACCAATGGGGTCCCTCAGCCTGGCCTGCGGGATTGGGCTGAAACTGGCTCTCCAACATCCCCTGAAGGGTCCCGGATTGCGAGAGGGATGAAGCCAGGCTGAGGGACCCCACCGGTGCACGATCGGGGCTGGGGAGGGACACAGGAGGTTGGCCAGCTGGGGAGGGACTGCAGGAGGGCTCCAGGTCATGTCCGGCCCATCTCGTTCAGTCCCGATCAGCTGGACCCCAGCAGCAAGCTAACCTACCGGTCAAGGCATCTGCCCCCTGGTGATCAGTGCATGTCAGAGCAACTGGTCTACTGGGTGACTGTCTGCCCCCTGGTGATCAGTGCACATCATATTGAGTGCTTGAGTGGCCTTAGCATATCATTAGCATATTACACTTTGGTTGAACGGACGACTGGACACTTAGCATATTAGGCTTTTATTATATAGGATTTAGTTTGAATTTTCCGCAACAAGCATGGATATCTTTTCAGTTTAAAAAAATAAAGTACGGAGGAAGAAAGAACCTATAACCAAATATTTATGAGCATGTACTTGTTGAGCAAACAGACCTAGGTTTCACGTTTTAACTGTTACTTGCTAGAAATGTGACCTTGAGCATCTGTGTGCCTCCCTTTCCCCTTTTAGAATATGGAGCCTACATTGCATACAGTTGTTATAAAAAGTAAAGGAAACCAAGGAGTCTATCACTAGTACTAAGTAATGGAACATGTTTAAAATCAGGCCAGCAAATCAAAAGGAACCAATAAAATGACAGCAGTTCATCAATATGTCTCTTAACTTCAGCAACATTTTGCAATCAGATGTGTAACTGAAGAATATGAAAGGCAATGTTCTTACCTTTATGGAATTCAAAGGACATTCTCAAGACACTATTTCTTAACTTTCTGCCACCAACAGGAGCCAGATTTGCTTCAGTAAAAATTCGTTTTTCCCGGTCAAGATATATGATTGTCCTGAAATGAGATTCAATAACATAACAAATCATTATTGATGAATAATACTTTTCAATCACATCCTCTATCTGCTGAATCCTGAGAATCCTTGAAACATCAATGTCCTTCAACCTGACATTCCTCTCCTGCTTCTACAAATTCTGGACTTAAAGAAACAGGTGAGAGTGATGACAACAAAGTTGGAGGGAGGAGGACAGACGGCTGGAAAAAGCTGTGTCTAGGTACATGGCCAGGCCTCATTCTGTTGCTCTGTTACTATACTGGGACCTTAAAAAGTGAGCATCATAAAATTAATCTGTGGTGTTAGAAGTCGCCTGGGGAGGTTTAGGGGAGTTACTAGAGGAGGAAACAAGGGGGTCTCTGAGGTGCTTGCACTCATCACATGCATGAGTTCACTTTGGGAAAACTCATCAAAATCATGTATACCCATTACGTGCGCTTTTCTGTAATGAACATTATACTTCAATTACAATATTATTTTAAAGACTGCATTACACTGATGGCCAATTAAAAGAAACTGCTGGTCATTACATTAAAAGGTGAGGAAAGGCTAGCTTATATGCCAATTAGGTAAATTTATATGTGAGTGTGAACGGAAGCATGTATGCCTCTAGCATTTGAGGAAGTGAAATGATGTGACAGACAGATGATTAAGGAAAGGACATGTGAGAGAACAGGTAGATGAAAATGGGAGGAGCTATAGGGAATCATAACCAGAAAACAGTAGCAACATGACTATCGATGATAAGGAATTACCCATAAAATATATCCCACCATTAATGCTAAGTTGATGTTTCTCTTAAAGCACCCTATTTAATTATTAAGAATCTGCAAGAATTATAGGAATTTCGACATCACAGTCAGAATTACTTCTCTGAGCACAAAGGAGAAGTGGTAACAGAGGCAATCACTCCCATCACGGAGCAGGTATTAGGTTCAGAAGAGTAAACAAACGTAAGACAGAGACTGAGGAAAGGTGTCACCTGTGAAGCCAGAGTGTACAGTGAGGCAAACAATGCCCAGAACAGCAGGCTTCACCTACTTGTTTGCAATGGACTCTAAAAGGGCAAAGAGCTGCTCAGACTGGTCCATTTGCGGGTCAAAGTCCATCGAACTTCGAATGATGTCCAAAGCCTGCATATTCCATCGAGGGTCCAAAGGAATCACAAATTCTTCTGGTTAATAAAACAAAACAAAAAAAGAATTTTGGTGTTAAACTCCTCACCTGGCAAATTTCTGTTGAGAGCTTTCATTGTTTTAAGTTGACCACATTCAGTCCTGATGGGGAAGAGTGGCACAGAGAAGTGCTGGTTTCAGCACATGATACTAGAAAAGTAGGGTTCAACAGCTTTTATGTTATTTTCTTTCTAAATACAAAATTTCTACCAGCCCTGAAAATTCATTCCACTGTAGGATATAAAGGCAATCATTACTGGAACATAAACATTCCAACCAATGCATTCACTTGCTCAGATCCTACTACTGGTCAGAAAAATAATCCATGGGCTTAATTACCCAATCTTTTGCCATTAAACACAAGAAAACTAACTTACATGGCAGAAAATGAATGAATACATCTCATTATTTGCTTTAATAAGAAAACAAGGTTATTTCACCTAAAAGCCATTTCTCATTGTTTCTGACACCTCACTGAGCTCCTTTGGCTCAAACTTGGCACTTCTCTGTCAAGTAGCAGTGATCGGTCTCTGATCTCCCTCCCTCCCCCCAGAAGTTGTGAGAACCAGAGGGAGGGAGGTGAAGACAAAACAATGCTAACATTAGCTTGAAGGTGGCTGCAGAAGACGTGTCAGTACTTCAAATTATAAAGACTTCCGCCATACAGCAGACGACAAATGCCAACTGTGTAAGGCACATCAAGGAAGAAAGCCACATCCCAAAATCCAGTAAGACTACTCAATCCAGAGCAACACAGTTGAAAAGGAAGATGAAGACAGACTATGTTCCAACAGTAAGCAAGTGGTGTCTGCTAAAAAGGGAACCTGCTACTCTACTCTATAATTGTTTTCTCAAAAACCAAAGTTACTTCATAATTGGAAAGCCACCACTTAGTTCAGTCACAACCTGACCACTTACAGTAGTTTTCTGTTGTTTGATTGCTTCACAATCATTCACCTCATTACCTTGTGTACATAAGGGAATTGGTTTAGCAGCACAAAGGCATCATGCATACTTTTTTCTAAAACAAATGGCTAATGGTATATATTTTGATCAACAGCAAATGAAGATGGGGGTGAAAAATAAAAAACCTGTATCTGTGAAAATGTCACCTATTTTCCTTATTAATACTTACATTCAATCAACTTTATATTATTCTGCTCCAGTAAGCAAGTCTTCTATCTCACTCATTAATTTAAAAAATTTTGAATACTTCATTTGATAAGACAGCTTGGATGGCTATTTCTTTCATCATTATGGTTTTATGACTTTTTTTTGAAGGCTTTATAACTTTTATCAAGGGTTTATATTTCCTTAAGCAATTGATCCTTGTTTTCCCTTCAAGTCTAATAGCTTTCTAGTTTAAAAACTTTTCTGTTAATAGTACTAATAAGTAACAGAATGTTATAAGTAGAAGGGACCCTATATAAGTGAATTTTATTTCCATGTTTTTTAAACACAGGCAGTGAGTATGAATGATGGGCCCCAAATCAACAAGGCAGTCTGTGGACAAGTTGGAACCAGAGCCCAGCCTTCCAACGCCCATGTTCTTCCCACTTCACTGTGTATCATCCTTTTTCAGAAACTGAAGGATAAATGGCTGGTTTCAGACAAAGAAGTGGAATTTGCATCTGGATGCTCTGAGTGTTCTAAAAAATACCATGTTGCAGTGGTAGCTCTGACAGGTCTTTTCCCTGGGAACTCAATAGAAATCAAATCAGGTGCAGTACCTGTTATATTTGGTTGTAATATTTTGATGACATTACTGATCCCAGCTGAGAGAGAATTTGAGTAAAATTTCCTAAGGGATGCAGCACTGGCTTCCAAATGAATCTGTATTGACTCTGTGGAGGAAGGAGAAGCAAACTTCAGTATCTAAAGCAGGCTGTCCAACCAAACTTTCTGCACAATGACGAAAATGTTCTATAGCGGCCGCTAGTCACCTGTTAGCAACTGAAATGTGGTCAGTGCAACCAAGGGACTGGACTTTAGATTTTATTTCACCTTAATCAGTTCATAGTTACCTTTTACAGTGACCTGTGGCTAGTAGCTATCACACAGGAACCATTTTTAGACAGATCACAATTACCACAATAATATACACATTCACTGGCTTATCTATAAATTCTCATGGAACAGAAAGGCGCATGTAAACTAATTACTAATTACTTTAAACAAGTTCTACCAACAAATTCCATGTCCTGTACTGTACAACCCATGTGATGTTGTTACTGTTGCTTTTTCATCTTTTAGAATGAAAAAATATTAAGCGTGACAACTTAGAGCACCTGGAATTTAGTAAATCTCTTAGGTACTTCTAGGGGAAATGAATTCACCAAAAGCAACACCTTTCCCAGATAAAATGGTTGTGCAGCATTATTTATACAAGAAGCAGGATGTTCAAGAAAATAAAAAGTTACATAATATAGTACTTTTTCCTATTGGATTTGACAAAAAGGTGGACAGACCTTGAAATGCTAAGCATTACATGGGAAAGAAGTTTCTTTTGGGTCACACCTAAGGGCAGATATGATTTTTAACTTTTTAACAACTATACAAACAGTAATGCTAGGTCACAAATTTCTTGCTATGTGATCTCCCCTGTGTAAAGTAGCAGTGTAGTTAGAATAACATAGCTGCTGAGGCACTAAAACAGGAGAGGTGTAAATTCACTTCATTATACAAATTAAGCTTTTCTACTCACCAAGCCCCTGTGGTA
Source organism: Myotis yumanensis (assembly GCF_028538775.1). Classification (NCBI taxonomy): domain Eukaryota; kingdom Metazoa; phylum Chordata; class Mammalia; order Chiroptera; family Vespertilionidae; genus Myotis; species Myotis yumanensis. Next base: position 51,811,815 of record NW_027223757.1, on the reverse strand, counting down.
TATTCTTGGCTAAATGGTAAAGCCACTTAACTCTGAGCATCCAATCTTGATTGGTTGCTCTTTCTATGAGCAATTTAACAGCCATGGCCAGAACTTCTGGTTCATCGATCCAAAGAGTATCCACTTCAACAGAACTAAATTTCAGGCTCTCGGGGTTGGGGGACTGCATAATTTTCTCTAAGTCTGGCAAGGTAAGAGGCTGAATCCTGAAATTCATCGGAATATGCAAAGTCAGTACTAGAATGAACTTTCATTTTACATTTCAAAGAACCAGGAAAATAACTTTACAGATAACAGATCAAAGAGGTATTGGGGAAAAGATGAGTCCCCTCTGAAGAGGACAATTAAAACATATACGGAATGAATAACAAATAGAGAGCAATATCACAATGAACCTCTGACAGCTGGTAATAAATGGCCACATAACATTCTGGTCTAATATGTTGGGTGACAAACATTACATAAAAAACAAACAACACAGTGAAGATGCCAGAGACACACGGGCTCAAGGCTCTGCTAACCTTGCCCAGCTGCTCGTTTTCATGCTCATCCTGTTGAGGCAATATGCTAAGATCTGTCCATCACTTCGTACGATAGAGAGGTGAGAATCTTCCATTGCAAAGAGAGCTGAGGGTAGAGAATCTGGCCACAGCCCCACAGCAAGAATGGAGCTACCCCAGGTTTCATGTGCTCGCAGAGAAGAAATATGTTTCTCCAGTAAAGCCTGCCCGAGCTGGTACAAGATAAAAACGCATCATGTATAGGCACCAACATATATGTGCTATTATCAAAAATGTACATTATAAGCTAACTGCTACTTTTTCTGATGATAAATTTCAAGCATATAATACATTTAACCTATTTTCCAGAAAAGTGCCTGGATACCAGATCTCTACTAGAGAATAACTGCATGGTCAGGTCATTAAATTTATCATTAACAAAAAAGAATTTCCTTGAACTAAATAATGTAGAGTGTTATAATTTAGAAAGCAGTTTGAAACACTTCATGGTACCTTCTGGTTTGCTGGTGAGTGCTGGGAGCGGACATATGCTTTCCAGCATGCTTCAGAAAAGGCTCTGTCTAAACTCAGCCCTCGCTGCAGGTACTGCACAATAAGTAAGGCTGTCTGAATTAGAGTTGAAATAGATGATGTTGGAGAACCTATAAAGAAAAAATATTGCCATCTATGAGCAATAGACTGCGAAATCTCCAGTGAAAATGGAGAAATTTCACCTTCACATCAAACTTCGTTTCACTAAAAGCTACCCAGATACTTATTTTAGAAAGCCTCCTAAGTGGACTTTAGAGTCTCACTAGACAACATGGACTTGTGGCAACATTCTACAAGTGTGATAAAGCTGATCATATATAATCTTCCTATTAAGTTGACACACAATGAAGGGGGCAAAATGACCATGGCCTCATAAAGGACCGTGTGCTTTGAAATCCAACAGACCTACTTTCGAATTCCAGCTGTCATTATTTACTATTTGGCTTTGATGAGCTACTCAACTTCTCTTAGCCTTATCTGTAAAATAGAAAGACATGCCTTGCAGAACTAATGTGAATACTAAAAAAGTAACGAATATTGAACCTAACACTTAATAGTTATTCAATAAATAGGTTTCCATTTATTATTATCACTACTGTTATCAATTGCTTTTCTTGTACACTTGGACATTTAGAAGAAGTAACATCTGTCTGTTTAAACAATTCATATGATGATCCTGAAGATATGAGGGATGCACTTCACAATCTCAGTGCCTGAAGCAGTATTCTCCAACATGTGGGCCTCTGATTGCAGGCATCAGAATTACCTGGGAAACTTTTGTAATTCCTGTGCCTCACCCAGACCTGCTGTTAGCGGGGGGAGATTATTGGAACATCTACATATTTGTGGTAATGTCTATGTACACTAAACATGAGAGAACTCCTGGACTAGCAGTCAAGCGGAATAACACATGAATTTCCACAGGAATAAAATCTTGCAGAGGCAGTGGCCTAGAAGTCAAGCACCTTACCTACAAAAGCACTTTGGGTCTCTCTGTGTAGAGCCAAGAGGGTGTCACACACACTGTCCCCCACCAACCCAAGGCTGTGAAGCAGAACTTTCAGATCCAGGTCATCTGGGATGCTCCCATCCCCTTCTCCTGAAATGTAGATTTCAAGGCCACGATTCCTCATAGCTCGGGATATTTCTCCATGAACAGGATCCATTGAGAGAAAAAGTCTAGTAACACAGCAATTCAAAGGGAAAAAAATTTAAATCCCAGTGCAACCAATGGTGCAGCTCAGAAACAACAGCTGAGGGCAAACCTTATTTGGCTCATCTTCAGGGAACTAATCAAGGGAGACACCACTAATGAAAAGTCTGCTATTGTCACATGTATTCTATCTTCTAGTCCCAAATTCCTCAAAATACAGTAAATTCATTCTCTAAACCTACTTTCCTTAGGAACTAAATATTGTATATCCAGTGCACCTTTAGTGATATCTGAGAACTTTAAGATTCTTAACTTTCAGATATTCCCCAAACCAGGCAGTAATAATTCATCATTCTAACTTACAGAGCGCAGAAAAAGAAGCACTATGTTTTCCTGAAACAATTAGCATCATACGTTCAATGTCCAGTTATCACATCCATCTAGCTATCGGACATCTCCAACACTAAACAGTGATTCCCTGCTGACCCTCCCACACTAAACCTGCTCCTCTGCCATTCTTCCCTTTCTCATTGAACACCCCCATTTAACCCATTACTCAAGCCAAAAACTTAGATAGCATCCTTACTTCCTCTTTTTCTCAACCCACAAGTCCATTGACATGTCCTATTCATCTGACCACCTAGTATAAACTATCATTATCTCCTCCCTGAACTACTGCAAAAGGCTTGTAACTGGTCTCCCTGCTTCTACCCTTCACCACCAACCCACTGCAGGACTTGTATCTCTCATTTACCACTGTATCCCCAGAGCATGGCAAAGAGCAGGGCCTCAATAAATACTTTGTTAACTCAATCAATGAATGGGTGAACATACTTATGACTGGGTGTGTCAATATAATACCTAAAAAGGGCCTACTGAATGTCAGCCTCTGCTTTTAAGGCTGTCAGATTCTTAGGCAGAAACTTAAGAGGCACACATACCTGAAATTGGGATGTGGTGTTATGGTGGGAGTGGATCCATCTATCATTCCTCTCTCACTAACAGTGAGGACACCTCCAGGTTCAAGCAAAGCATTCAAACGATCCAGCACGGACGGGCTGCACAGAGAGTTCAAATGGGCGACAGACTGACATGCTGCCTTGACTCTGCTTTCCTCACACAAGCCTCCCACTGCTTCTGACCCATGTCTTCTCTTAGCACAAGTCACTCCCCTACATAGAACTGCGATCTCTTTCCCCATCTATTCCCACTTTCACTCCCAAGGCATACAGGCCAGAGACCCATATACAGTAAAATCACAAAATAGTTGCTGAAAAAATAAAGGAAAATGACAGCAAGTTCCCTGAACTGTAACTCTTTTCTCTTTTTCCCCCTCTCCTCTCCCCCACTTCCCAACATTATCACTTAAAGGTTAACTCAGAAATCTGCACTCAAAAGTGACCGCTATCTGGTCATTCTGGTATTAAATAAAAAGGACTCAAAGACGACTGGAAATGTAATCCAACTCTGTTAGTCTTCAGTTCAGCTCACTAAAATCTTGCAGCTGTCTAATTACCAACTAATAAGTTCAACACAGGGAGAAATCTACAGAACAGGGCTGAGAATGCATTTCTACTTAAGAAACAGCGTATTAAAAACACCAAAACTTCAACCTCAGTATCTACTCTGACAAGCATATTCCAAATTTCAGTCAGGCTCACTCGTGATTGGGCAGAAGGTCCTTACTTGCAAAAGTTAACGTTATCCATCAAAAGCCAATCTCCAGACTTCAGGGCCCGAACCAACATGCTGTCGACCCATTCAAAGGTGCCATGGCTGCCGCCACTGGATGACTGCACAAGCTTCGCCCCAAAGCTTCGGAACTCTTCCACAAGTTTGGCAAACTCTGAAATGTCACAGCCACATCACTTAATTTCAAACCAGGACAATAAAAACAACAACAAAAACTAAGTTTATTAAAAGAAAGTCGAAAACTCCTGTCCTGGCTTTTTAAAGTTTCATAAAAGAGTCAATAGGAAAAAAATTGTGGTTTTGTTTAAAGAAAATAGATAAGGTTTTTGCTGAGATGGCGGCGATATAGGCAGACGCGTCCCAGGTCTTGTCCCGGAGCAAACGGAGTAAGCAGCTGAAACTAATAACACCCACCCCGAATTGGCAAATTTACTCAGCTGGTGAGACGGCTTGCAGCCTGGAAGGGCAGACCTCCCCTGGAAAGGTTAAAAACCAGGGATCTGGGCAGGAAAGTTTGCCAGACCTGAGCCCAGAGGGTCGGAGGGAGACCGCATGGCAGACAGCCGCGTCTCTTGGGACAGACACAGACCCTGACCAGGGTAAGGAGTTCCGCGGGTTTGCTGGCGCCAGGAGATTTGAGATTTGGATTTTGTGATTGCGGAGAACTGAGACTAAAGGGGGCATCCTGAGGAACTGATCAGACCGTGCAGTGCCCATAAGAGAGGAGCGTTTCCCAGACCATGCAGTGCTGGTAAGAGGAGCGTTTCCCAGACCGGTAAGAGGAGCGTTTCCGCGGCCGGCCGGCGTTTGTCTGTTTCTTTGTTTTCACTGAACCCTGCTCATAGGACAGTTCGGATACAGACACTCACCTGTGCTGAAGAGAGGGTGAAGGTGCAGACGAGGGGAATTTGGGGAGAGGCTGAGGAAAGAGGGGGAGCCGGAGGAGGTGGCAGCGAATTGAGTGCTGAGACCCCCCTGGGCCCAGGACTGGGGCAGCCATTCCTCCAGAGGGTGGAATTCCTCCCCCCAGCCCCCCAGGCAAGGAGCACAGCCACACCCAGATTCCACCCTGTATGAGATAAAGGACTAAAACAAGCTGATTAGTCCCTGGGAGTTACCAGGGTCTGGCCTATAGAGGGATTTTCAGTCCCACCAACAACACAGAGCAGGGTAAGGATTAAAAAAGGATAGAGAAGCTGTATAGCCTCAGAGGCCAACCCAAAAACACTGCCACCCAGAGGTTGAGCCACAAACTGACTCTTAGGGGAATACAAATTAAGGCAGACTGGATCACAAATACGGCCTGCTTTAAAATCAGGACTGTGATTTACAACACGGAGGAACAGTGTAATGCAGGCAACACTCTCCTAAATACCTGGCAGGACCAAGGCGAACCAGGCTGAAGAGTAGAAGAACCGAAAGACCATCACTACTGCAAATTTTTTCTTTTTCTTTTTCTTTTTAATTTTTTCACCTTTTTACTAAGAAACCAATTTTTTTTTTCTCTTTTTCTTCTTTTTCCATCACCTGATTTTACCCTTTCAATTACCACATTTTTATTTTTAACCAGTATTATTACTCCTACCATTTTACCATTTTTTAAAGTGCCATTTTATTTTCTCTTTATTTTCTTTTGGGATTAGTGTTCTCCATTCTATTTTCATCGTTCCTTTAGCATTAATTTTCCCTATCTCAATTCCACCTCTTTGCTAAAACCCTCTTCCTTACTTTTCCCCTTTTGGTGTCCTGTTTCTCTTACCCTATTCCTGCTCCAGACTTTCCCAATTCCCTCTTTTTACCCCCTGTCTAATTCCACCCTACTTATATATCCTATTTCCAATCTACTGCTCTAAATCCTTATACACCTATTCTTTATCCTTCTTCACTTTCCAACCATTTTTTTTTCTCTCTTATCTTTCTATTGTTTTCTTGATTGTTGAATATATTGGGCTTTTTTTTTTTTTTTTTTTTTTTTTAATTTGTTTGTTTGTTTTGTTTTGTGTTTTTTCTTCTTTTTTAGGACTGGTTGTGAGGTTGTTTTTCTTTTTCTTTTTCTTTTTCTTTTTTTTTTCTGCTGGTTTTTCCCTTCCCTCCCCCACCCCACCCCAGCTATTTTTGTGCTTCTGTTTTCCCTTACCCCTCTGGATATTATTGGTGGTTTGTAGTTTGCATTCATCTCCAGGGATCTGTTGCTGGAATTTGTTGAGATTAGTGGCAGTTCTATTGGAGTTTGCTCCTCATACGGGGAGTCTCTTCCCCACTTCTACTTCATTCTCTTTTTTCGCTCTCTTTTTTTCCCCCCTCTTTTTTCCCAATTCTATTTTTGCACTCCTTTTTTGTTTGTTTTTTTCTTATTTTTCTTTTCTGTTCTCTCTTTTATCTTCTTCTCTTCTTTCTCCCTTATCCCCTAATTCTCTTAATTCGGGTGGTCACCTTTATTTGGAGTTATTAATATTGTGAATATACTTGTGTTCAGTGCCTGGTACGTTGTGCCTTGCTCTGTTGTATTTTGTGCCTTTAAATCAACGCAGCAGATCCAAGCAACAGCAGCCCCCTGATCACCGCAGCCTCCTGATCACCACAGCCTCCTGATCATCACACCCTCTGTCTGTGGAACAGCAACTGTACGTGAAGCCTCCCCCCACCAGCCAGAAGAGCCAACACAGCTGTGAACAACACCCACCAGAGGAGCTGCTGCCAACTGGAAAGCAGCTGCTACCGCAACCGTCTGAGCAGCAACCACAACCCAAGGAGCCCCTGCCACCCAGGGAGCAGCCACTGAACACCTCAACATCTACATATGTCAGCGAGATCAAACATGGGTAGGCAAAGAAACCCCCAAAGGAAAGAAAAGGAGGACTCGCCAGAAAAGCAGCTAAGTGAGACAGAGATATGCAACATGACGGAAAAAGAATTCAGAATAAGGTTCCTAGAGTACATGCACCACATGTTCAAGAAGCAAGAAGAAACAGATGAAAAACTCAACTACTTATGCAAGAAGCTAGAAGAAACAGATGAAAAAATCAACAACTTAAGTAAGTCCCAAGAAGAAATGAAGAGTGACATAGCTTCAATAAAAAACTCCATTGAAAGTATCAACAGTAGACTGGGAGAAGCGGAGGACCGAATTAGTGAATTAGAAGACAAGGAAGCAAAACACACTCAAACTGTACGGCAAATGGAGAAAAAAATTAAAAGACAGGAGGAGAGCCTAAGGGAGCTTTGGGACAACATGAAACGAAACAACATACGAATAATAGGGGTGCCAGAACAACAGAAAGATGAACATGGATTAGAAAACCTATTCGAAGAAATAATATCAGAAAACTTCCCTGAGGTGGGGAAGAAAAAAGTCACACAAGCCCAGAGAGTCCCAAACAAGGTGAACCCGAAAAGACCCACACCAAGACACATCATAATTACCATGGCAAATGTTCAGGATAAAGAGAGAATCTTACAGGCTGCAAGAGAGAGACGGAAAGTAACATACAAGGGATCTCCCATTAGATTATCAAATGATTTCTCAACAGAAACACATCAGGCCAGAAAAGAATGGACGGAAATCTACAAAGTGATGCAAAGCAAAGGACTGAATCCAAGAATACTCTATCCAGCAAGGCTATCATTCAAAATTGAAGGGGAAATAAGAAGCTTCACAGACAAAAAAGGGCTAAGGGAGTTTATCACCACCAAGCCAGCCATGCAAGAAATGCTAAAGGGACTGGTGTAAAAAGAAGAAATATCAAGCTCAGAAAGAAAACAGCCACACACACACACACAAAAAGAAATGGCTACAAACAAATACCTTTCAATAATAACTTTAAATGTAAATGGACTAAATGCTCCAACCAAAAGACATCGAGTGGCTGAATGGATAAAAAAACATGACCCATACATCTGCTGTCTACAAGAGACCCACCTCATTAGAAGGGACTCACACAGACTGAAAGTGAAGGGATGGAAAAATATCTTTCACGCAAATGGAAAGGAAAAGAAAGCTGGGGTAGCAATACTTATATCTGACAAAGTACATCTCAAAGTGAAGGCCATAACCAGAGATAAGGAAGGCCACTTCATAATACTAAAGGGATCAATACAACAAGAAGATATAACCCTGGTAAACATATATGCACCCAATGCAGGAGCACCCACATACATAAGAAAACTTCTGGAAGATATCAGGGGAGAGATCGACAACAATACAATCATAGTAGGGGACTTTAATACACCACTGACATCACTGGATAAATCCGCTAGACAAAAACTCAGCAAAGAAACAGCAATCCTAAATGACTCACTAGATCAGATGGACTTAATTGACATCTTCAGAACACTTCACCCCACAGCTGCGGAATATACATTCCTCTCAGGTGCTCATGGGACATATTCAAAAATAGACCACATATTGGGTCACAAGCAAAGTCTCCACAAATTCAAGAAGATTGAAATCATAAAAAGCTTCTTCACAGACCACGATGGCATAATGTTAGAAATAAACTACAATAAAAACAACCCAAAATACTCAAACACTTGGAAGCTGAATAGCATGTTATTAAATATTGATTGGGTTACCGATGACATCAAAGAAGAAATTAAAAACATCCTGGACACTAATGACAATGAAAACACAACAATCCAAAACCTCTGGGACACAATGAAAGCAGTCCTGAGAGGGAAGTTTATAGCTCTACAGGCCTATCTCAAAAAACAAGAAAAAATGGTAGTCAATCGTCTAACTCTACAACTCAAAGAATTAGAAAGAGAGCAACAAGAAAACCCCAGAGTGAGCAGAAGGAAGGAGATAATAAAGATTAGAGCAGAAATCAATGAAATAGAGACCAAAAAAACAATACAGAAAATCAATGAAACCAAGAGCTGGTTCTTTGAAAGGATAAACAAGATTGACAAACCCCTAGCCAGGCTCACCAAGAAGCAAAGAGAGAGGTCCCAAATAAACCAAATCAGAAATGATAGAGGCGAAATAACAACAGACCCCACAGAAATACAAATGATTGTTAAACAATACTACGAGCAACTCTACTCCAACAAACTGGACAACCTGGAGGAAATGGACAAATTCCTAGAAAAATACAACATTCCAAAACTCAATCAGGAAGAATCTAAAAACCTCAATAGGCCAATAACTATGGAAGAAATTGAAGCAGTCATCAGAAAGCTTCCAGCAAACAAAAGCCCAGGGCCAGACGGCTTCACAGGGGAGTTCTACCAAACATTCAAGGAAGAACTAAAACCTACCCTCCTCAGACTACTACAAAAAATTCAAGAGGAAGGAACGCTTCCAAGCTCATTCTATGAAGCCAGCATCACCCTAATACCAAAACCAGGTAAAGACATCACAATGAAAGAGAATTACAGGCCAATATCCCTCATGAACATAGATGCCAAAATCCTCAACAAAATCTTAGCAAATCGGATCCAGCAGTACATCAGAAGGATCATACACCATGACCAAGTAGGATTCATCCCAGAGATGCAAGGATGGTACAACATCCGTAAATCAATAAATGTGATACATCACATAAACAAATTGAAAGAAAAAAACCACATGGTCATATCAATTGATGCAGAAAAAGCATTCGACAAAATCCAACACCCATTTTTGATAAAAACTCTCAGAAAGGTGGGAATAGAAGGATCATACCTCAACATAATAAAAGCCATATATGACAGGCCCACTGCCAACATCATACTCAATGGACAAAAACTAACACCATTTCCCCTAAGAACAGGAACAAGACAGGGATGCCCACTCTCACCACTCCTGTTCAACATAGTACTGGAAGTATTAGCCATTGCAATTAGGCAAGAAGAAGGAATAAAAGGCATCCAAATTGGAAAAGAGGAAGTAAAACTGTCCTTATTTGCAGATGACATGATATTATACATACAAAACCCTAGAGACTCCATCAAAAAGCTACTAGACTTAATACATGAATTTGGCAATGTAGCAGGATACAAAATTAACCCCAAGAAATCTGAGGCATTTCTATACACCAACAGTGAACTTTCAGAAAGGGAGATCAGAAAAACAATCCCATTTACCATCGCACCAAAAAAATTAAGATACCTAGGAATAAACTTAACTAAAGAGGTTAAAGACCTCTACTCAGAAAACTACAGGACGTTGAAAAAAGAGATAGAGGAAGACATAAACAGATGGAAGAACATACCATGTTCTTGGATTGGTAGAATCAACATCATTAAAATGTCCATACTACCCAAAGCAATCTATACATTCAACGCACTTCCCATTAAAATACCAATGGCCTTCTTCAAAGATCTAGAACGAACTCTCCAAAAATTCATCTGGAATAAAAAAAGACCCCGAATAGCTGCAACGATCCTGAGAAAGAACAAAGTAGGTGGGATCTCAATGCCAGATATCAAGCTGTATTACAAAGCCACTGTTCTCAAAACTGCCTGGTACTGGCACAAGAACAGACATATAGATCAGTGGAATAGAATAGAGAGTCCAGAAATTAGCCCGAACCAATATGCTCAATTAATTTTTGACAAAGGAGGCATGAACATACAATGGAGCCAAGATAGTCTCTTCAATAAATGGTGTTGGGAAAATTGGACAGACATATGCAAGAAAATGAAACTAGACCACCAACTTACACCATACACAAGAATAAACTCAAAATGGATAAAGGACTTAAATGTACGACAGGAAACCATAAAAATTCTAGAAGAATACAAAGGCAACAAAATCTCAGACATATGCCAAAACAATTTCTTCACTGATACAGCTCCTAGGGCAGTTGAAACTAAAGAGAAACTGAACAAATGGGACTACATCAAAATAAAAAGCTTCTGCACAGCAAAAGAAACCATCAACAAAACAACAAGAAAACCCACCTCGTGGGAAAACATATTTGCCAACGTCATATCGGATAAGGGCTTAATCTCCAAAATTTATAGGGAACTCATACAACTTAACAAAAAGAAGATAAACAATCCAATCAAAAAATGGGCAAAGGATCTAAATAGACACCTTTCAAAAGAGGACATTCAGAAAGCCAAGAGACATATGAAAACATGCTCAAAGTCACTAATCATCCGAGAGATGCAAATCAAAACAACAATGAGGTACCATCTCACACCTGTCAGAATGGCCATCATCAACAAATCAACAAACGACAAGTGCTGGAGAGGATGTGGAGAAAAAGGAACACTTGTGCACTGCTGGTGGGAATGCAGACTGGTGCAGCCACTATGGAAGGCAGTATGGAGGTTCCTCAAAAAATTGGAAATGGAACTCCCATTTGACCCTGTGATCCCACTACTAGGAATATATCCCAAGAAACCAGAAACACCTATCAGAAAGGATATATGCACCCAGATGTTCATAGCAGCACAATTCACCATAGCTAAGATCTGGAAACAGCCTAAGTGCCCATCAGTAGATGAATGGATTAGAAAACTGTGGTACATCTACACGATGGAATACTATGCTGCTGTTAAAAAGAAGGAACTCCTACCATTTGCAACATCATGGATGGAACTGGAGAGCATTATGCTAAGTGAAACAAGCCAGTCAATGAAGGAAAAATACCACATGATCTCACTCATTCATGGATAATAAAGACCATTACAAACTTTTGAACAATAATAGATACAGAGGCAGAGCTGCCTCAAACTGATTGTCAAACTGCAGTGGGAAGGCCAGAGAGAGTTGGGGGGCAGGAGGGAGGGGAGTAAGAGATCAACCGAAGGACTTGTATGCATGCATATAAGCATAACTAATGGACATAAGACACTGGGGGGTAAGGGAGGGTAGTGGTTTGTCAAGGGCGGGGGGGGGGGGAAAAGGATACTTATGTAATACCCTTTGTAATACTTTAAGAGGAAAATAAAAAAAAATAAAAAAAATAAAAAAAAAAAAAAAAAAAAAAAAAAAAGAAAATAGATAAGAAAAATGGTTTAGGGGCAGAAAATACTTCTTAATAGCATTCTGGGTAGATAAAAGTGACTTGAGGGTGGAAAAGATAAATAATCCTTATGTGCTATAATTTCTCAAATGGCAGAAAGAAAATAATGTCTCCCATGTATTACTGCATTTATTACAAACAAGTGTTATCAGTTGGCACAATGAAATTAATGTCATTAAACTGGGCTTCCTTTATAATGACTATATGATTATAGTAACAACTGGTATTTATTTGCCTAGTGCTTTGCAGTTTATATAGCCCATCTCTAGAAATCTTTCAATTGCTCTTTTTTGTTAGAAATTATTTTATGACTCTTTTTCATATCACAAGGTAATATATATTGAATTCCTGCTTCTAGCCATAGGAAATAATAAGATTTAGACCTAACCTCCACTGTCAACAATCAGAAAGCTAGGCAAAATATACGAAACAACTGCTGACGACAGACAGCATAGGGCCATGATACCTAAGGAATGCTGCACCACAAAACGAGGAAAGTTAAATTTCCATGTTAATTGAGGAATTTCTTCCACTTTCTATACACAACTACTAAACATATCCTATCAATTTAGAGTATTATTCTTCAGTTGAAAATGCCATTCCTGAGAAGCTATAAAGTCTTTTCAAAAGGCCAATAAACAATAAGACGAGCTTATAGCTTTGTCATTACAGCTGGTTATACACAAAATAAACCATCAGCTCAGAAGCCAATTTCTTCCTTGGCTGCCCTGTTTAGGATCACCAATTGTGGATACTGCACATCAGCTTCAGTTTACTTTCTAAGACCAACAGTTTCAAAATTTGGGTGCTAATAATCACTAAAAAAATTATGGGCATTACATTTACAAATACATTTCCTGTAAATGGACACTAAATGGACGATGGTAAATGTCTGATACACGCATCCAAACACACACACCTGCCTTGGAGTATGAGTTGATTTTATTATTGAGTCGCTGCATAAGCAATAATACTGCTTCCAACTTGTTGACAATCTCCATCGTGACACCTTTACCATCTTCTCCAAGACATTTGGGCTTGTACGTCAGAAGAAAATGACTCCAGGCCCGCAGGACTACTTCTGCATCGTCAGCACTGACAAGGAGGCTGTCTCTTAACAGTGCCCTCACAGTGCTCTCCACCTTCTCTAGCAGCTGCCTCCAGGGCCGTATAAGGTCAACCTGAAATATCCAGAGCATGTGAATTTATGATAGCTGTTTGCCAGAGCCAAAGACTGCTTCTTATAGTCACCACCAACAAGGAAGACTACCAATTGGACAATTACCTGCTCAAATCCGCCCAGAAGCTCTGTCGTATCCATTGCACTGTTCATAGCCATGATCTTTAATGTGTGGCCAGTAAGTTGTGCCAGGAGCTGGACCAGACTGGTCTTGCCCACAGAAGCTGGGCCCACAAGGATGACCATCCAGCTCATCTGCACACACTTCATAACCGACTCCAGAGACTGTAACGACTGGTGCAGGAGCAACAGGGGATGGCGGGATGGGGGAGTGACATAGCCGCCACGGCAAAGGACTGAGTAGCCCAGCTGAAAAAGACATGCCAGTGAGACTTAGCAAGTGTGCCTGGTAGTGGGATAAAGAGAAATCAGAAAATTGTAAAAGAACAGAGAATTTTGCTGGTCGTCTCACCTGAACATCATAGGGAGTGATGTGAAATAGTCTGGTTCCCATGTATGGGTTTGAATCTGAACTAAACACATCCTTAAATATAGCAATGACCTAAAGGAAGAAGATGGTACAATCAAAACACAAATCACTCCATCAAATTCTGAGTCACACCTTTTAGAATAAATACTTCTAGAAAACATGCACAGCAATTTGAGTCACAATATTGTGAGAAAACTACTCACAATATCTTTATCCTTTGGGATTTTCTCTTATTACATCTATTTAATTCTTCAGAATGAAAGCAAATTGGAGCTCAAGAAAAGACCAGTCATATAATCTCAAACTATTTGAGATTCCAGTGTGAATGTACCATAATTTAAAAAAAGCATGAATACAATGGCAAATCTAGAGATAAAAAAAGAAATTTGCTTTCATCATTCAAGATACAGGCTAAAAAGATAGACGAAGTCAACAATATGAATAGTATAAAGAACAATGCCTATTTCTTGAGTACCTACTATGTGTCAAACGTTATAGTGGGTGTTTTAATAGAGATTACTTCTAATCCTTTTGGCCTTGCAAAATAGATATTCTTCCTATTATATAGATACTAGAGGCCTGGTGCACGGATTCGTGCACTGATGGGGTCCCTCAGCCGGGCCTGTGCCCTCTCGCAATCCGGGACCCCTCGGGGGATGTCGGACAGCCGGCAGTCCAACATCCCCCGAAGGATGTAGTAGTATGCAAAGCGGCAGGCAGCCGGGGAAGAGCCCGAGCCTGGGCCGGCTGCTCTGCTCCTGCTCATCCCGGCCCCGCTGTGCTTGCCCCTCCCACCCAGTGGCCACCATTTGATAGTGCTGCCACGGAGGTAGGAGAGACTAGGGCTACCGCAGCTACGTTTGCCAGCCGTGAGCCCAGAGTCTGGTGCCTTTAGGTCAGCTGAGCGGCGCTCCCACTGTGGGAGCGCAGTGACCACCAGGGGGCAGCTCCTGCGTTGAGCGTCTGCCCCCTGTTGGTCAGTGTGCATCATAGCGACTGGTCATCTGGTCACTTAGGCTTTTATATGTGTAGATGGATAACAGGATTCACAAGTTATATGATTTGCTCATGGTTAGTAACTGATTTTAAATCTAAGGCAGTCTGACTCCAAAAGCACTGTATTATCCTTCTAAATCAGTGGTTCTCAACCTTCCTAATGCCGCGAACCTTTAATACAGTTCCTCATGTTGTGGTGACCCCCAACAATAAAATTATTTTCGTTGCTACTTCATAACTGTTATGAATCGTAATGTAAATATCTGATATGCAGGGTGTATTTTGATTGTTACAAATTGAACATAATTAAAGCATAGTGATCAATCACAAAAACAATATGTAATTATATATGTGTTTTCCAATGGTCTTAGGTGACCCCTGTGAAAGGGTCGTTCGAGCCCCAAAGGGGTCGCGACCCACAGGTCGAGAACCGCTGTTCTAAATATTTATGTAACCTGACAACCAAAGTTACTTCTCTCATTATTTACATTTAGTTATCTCTTCCTTAGCAGGAACACTGTTAGAAAACTTTCCATTAACTTTACTTCTTAAAACTGACCAGTTGAGGCAGGGGTGGGAAAAGGAGGAGGGGTGATGGGGGAGTAATAAAAAACACCAATTTAGACCTTAGCAGCAGGAAAATTCCAGCCACACAAAATATTTACACCAAGTTGCTTGTTTTCTAACAAAGTGTCACTTATACACATCATTGCACACTGGACTGAAGTCAGAAAATAAAAATAATGCTATTATATGCAAGTCATGGGGATATAATGTATATAATCACTACAGTATGTTGACTATCTATAATAACAAAAGCCTAAGCGACCATCACAACCAAATGGACAACCGAACAGGCTGCATGGGGTGAGTAGGCCGGCAGGGGGGTTAGTGAGGGGTGACCAAACAACCAAACAGCAGGCTGTGTGGGGCAACCAGGCCCGCAGGAGGGGCAGTTGGGGGTGACCAGGCCCGCAGGGGGGGTAGTGAGGGGCGACCAAACGACTAAACAGCAGGCTGTGTGGGGCGACCAGGCCTGCAGGGGGGCAATTGGGGGCAACCAGGCCAGCAGGGAGGCAGTAAGAGGCTACCAGGCCAGCTGGAGCTGGGGGGGGGGGGGGGGGGGGGGCGGGAGGGGGAATTAGGGGCAACCAGGCTGGCGGGTGGGAGGACAGTCGGGGCGACTAGGCCGGCAGGGGGGACAATTGGGGGTTGCCAGGCCAGCAAGGGGGTGGGGGGGGCGGCAGTTAGGGGTGATCAGGCAGGCAGGCAGATGAGCAATTAGGAGTGAGTGGTCCCGGATTGTGAGAGGGATTCAGGATTGGAAAGGGTGCAGGCTGGGCTGAGGGGAGACCCCCCCCCCCCCCGCATGAATTTCGTGTACCGGGCCTCTAGTAGTTAATAATAATAATACTGTATTGCATATCTGAAAGTTGCTAAGAGAGTAGATCTTAAAAGTACTCATCAAAAGAAAAAAAATGTTTTGTACTATGTAAGGTGATAGATATTAACTAGACTTATTATGGTGATCACTTTGCAATGTATACAAATATCAAATCGTGTTGTACACCTGAAACTAATGTTACATGTCAATTATACCTCAACATACATACATACATATATACATACATAGATTTCAGAAAATATTAAGAGGAAAAAAAGGTAAAATCACAATCAATGCTAAACATTGAATGCGGGTCAACATGCAGCACAGGCTAAAGTGCTCTTGTCACCTACTCCTGGATTATAAAGCCAGGCAATTTCTGGCTTTATAATCCACTCTAAAACATATCATCTCCTTGCCCTGATAATCCACCAGAGTAAAAATTATAAGTACTTTCACAATCTAGCTGGTTCATTTTGCTTTATAAAGTCAGATTTAATTTATCTGAACCCTTCCAGCTATTATAGCCTTTCCCGTATTCTTACATCTCCTACCATTTTATTTTCTTTTTCAGAAAAATCCATTTGGTCAATTATAATAACTCAATTAGAGGAGTGGTGGAAACCTTCCACAGACTACAGTGATGCACCATCTGACCAGCCTCAATTACCCAACGACTGGCCAGTGTCTAGCCACAATGAACACACTGTACCTAGTAAGAGAATAAAGAAATTAAAATACTAGCTGATAGTACATGAACTGTATATCAATAAAGCTGTAAAAAGAATACTAGCTGAACATTCTGTCCTGATTATAATGACAGAAAACCACTTACACATAATAAATGAGTTGTTACCATCTAACTAGATGCTGAATTCCACATACAAAGGGATCTGGGCACTCAGCAGAGTAGAAGGTGTGAAAACTATATGCACTATGAGACAGCCACAGTGTCAGATTTCAAGAAGGAAGTTACTGCTTCTAATGCATAGATCTGTGTTAGTTAATTAGTTTTAAGTGGTTGTGATGTGGCAGAATAGCAAAATGGAAAGGTCTGGGCTGAGAGCTGGCTCTACCACTTGCTACTTGTGAGACGCCATGACTCTGAGCCTTGGTCCCTCAATTGTAAGAGGTCATGACAGCACCTGCCACCTGTAGCTGTTTTGAGCATTCAGTGAAAGGACTTTACCACAAAGTAAAATGCGCACATTACTACAGTTTAAGCTGGGAATTCAAGTTTTATTTTCCATTTATAAAGGGGTATTTTTATTTCCATTTAGATTATCTTCTTTTTATATCCACTTATACTTTTCAGATAAAATACTGTGTAATCAAACACTTATTTAAAAACAAAAAACCCTTTAAAAAAAAAAAAAGCCCTCCTCTCCTACTGGGTGTCTCTTCCTGCTGCTGCTTCTTCCCTTTGTGCGTGGAAAGAGGATGGGAACCTAGTTCTTTATTACTGGAGGCAATACTGTTGTAGAAAAGTTTACAATCATGAGGATTCAGCTAAGTGAGCACAGTGTGTACTTCAACGCAAACTACTCTATACTGTGAGACCCTGAGGTAGGTAAATGTATAGGCTCTTCCCTAATTTCTAAATTTCCAAGCAGCTTTACTAAATTTAATATTTGTGAGTATGCCCCCTCTCGCCCTTGTGACGAAATCAACTTCCATATGGTAAGAAACACAAAGCAAAAATGTGATACTCACCTTTTCTTTGTCTTCCCTGGTTCTCATTCTTTCACCATAGACCAAAAACACATGCTGTCCAGGATCATAGCAGCCAGGGGACTGGTCAACCAGCATCAACTGACACCAGCGGAACAGGTCCCGGAGGTTGAATTCCCATGGTCCTCCTTTTTGCCCCCATTTCTTCTCAACAGTCACTTCATGATCAATCTAAAAAGAAAATACCTTTATTGAAAAACATGTGTCATTGCTAAGCACTGCACTAAGTACTATTCTCATAGTACAAATGCATACATAATCTGAAACAGAAATTAATAGGCTTGATTTAGATGTCTCCTTTTTCAATCCAAACTTCTAAATACAAGGAATACCCTGTAAGCATTAACACTGATACATACAACAAAACTGAACTACTGCGCCAAGACCGGTTTGGCTCAGTGGATAGAGCGTCGGCCTGCGGACTGAAAGGTCCCGGGTTCGATTCCGGTCAGGGGCACGTACCTGGGTTGCGGGCACATCCCCCGTGGGAGATGTGCAGGAGGCAGCTGGTCGATGTTTCTCTCCCATCGATGTTTCTAACTCTCTATCTCTCTCCCTTCCTCTCTGTAAAAAATCAATAAAATATTTTAAAAAAAAAACAAAAACAAAAAAAAAAAAACTGAACTACTGTAACCCTCAAATTAGTAGCTTCCCTTCCACTATAAACTTGTGATTTATATTAGAAAGACTGGTAATTTGGTAGTGTCCCAGAAAATAATAGTTCAATTATAGCCAGGAAAATAAAGAATAATTAATACAAGTAGGTATTTACCTGATTGTTGAAAGCAACCATTTTCTTAACAATATTTTTGTCAATGGCTGGAAACAGAGTACTGGCAATGAACTCCATGTCAATTACTGTAAGGGGATCCACAAAGACCTATAAAATCCAAAAATAACATGGAGAGATGCTATAGTTTCTCTTTACTAAACACCAAAAATGACTAACACTTGTGATGTAAAATTTTTATTTGACATCAGCGGTACACACACACACACACACACACACACACACACACAGAGTTTTTTCTGTTCTAGAAACTTCTTGCATTTTTACGATACAGAAGCATATAAAATCTTCCTAATAAGAGTAATATGCAAATTAACCATCACTCCCTCACTCAGTCACTAAGATGGCAGCGGCCACGGAGCTGGAGCGAGCAGGAGGCTTGGGTTGTCCCCGGCGATGGAGGAAGCCAAGCTTCCCACCTGCTCTGCCGGCCCTGAGCTCCGCTCAAGGTTACAAAGTTTCAATTATAGCCGGCATGGCCTCAGCTCAAGGAGGGGCTGGGAGCCTTCCCAGAGGCAACCGAGGCTTCCAGTCGGACCAAGACTACAAAGTTTCAATTATAGAAGTTAAATAAATCCCAGATACCTGCTTCCAGCCCTCGGGCATGGCCAGCCTGAAAACAGCCCTCAGTCCCTCACCCAGGCTGACCAGGCACCCCAGCAGGACCCTCTTCCCCACCCTGAAGGGGGAGTGACCAGCCTGAAAACAGCCCTCAGTCCCTCACCCAGGCTGACCAGGCACCCCAGCGGGACCCTCTTCCCCACCCTGAAGGGGGAGTGACCAGCCTGAAAACAGCCCTCAGTCCCTCACCCAGGCTGACCAGGCACCCCAGCGGGACCCTCTTCCCCACCCTGAAGGGGGAGTGACCAGCCTGAAAATGGCCCTCAGCCCCTCACCCAGGCTGGCCAGGCACCCCAGAAGGTCCCCCACCCTGATCCGGGACACCCTTCAGGGAAAACCAGCCGGCCCCCACCGGTGCACCAGGCCTCTAACCTATATAATAAAAGGGCAATATGCAAATTGACCCTAACAGCAGAAGGACTGGGAATGACTGGTCACTATGACACACACTGACCACCAGGGGGCAGACACTCAATGCAGGAGATACCCCCTGGTGGTCAGTGCGCTCCCACAGGGGGAACTCTGCTCAGCCACAAGCCAGGCTAGTGGCTGCCAGCACAGCGGTGGTGGCGGGAGCCTCTCCCGCCTCCTCAGCAGCGCTAAGAATGTTTGATTGCAGCTTAGGCCTGCTCCCCACTGGCAAGTGGACATCCCCCTAGGGCTCCCGGGCTGCCAGAGGGATGTCTGACTGCCAATTTAGGCCCGATTCCCCGGGGAACGGGCCTACGCCAGCAGGTGGACATCCCCGAGGGGTCCCAGATTGCGAGAGGGCACAGGCCAGGCTGAGGGACCCCCCCCCACTCCGAGTGCATAAATTTTTGTGCACTGGGCCTCTCGTTGAAATATAAAGCAACTGGGGGTTTTTTCTGTTAACTCCACTCAACTAAAGAAAAAAAGATATATGCAATTCATTTTTAAGTATATTTTTTAAAATTTCCTACCAAAATTCTGAATTTATATGAACATATAAATCTGTTCAGCTTTTCAATATCTGAAATTTTTCATAATAAACTATTCTCAGAAGATACTTGGGAAATTCTTAATTATCAAGGGACAGGGACATTAAATAAAGCTAACATCTACAGCCATTTCCAAACCTCTAGATTAGCCAAACTTTAAAAAACAGATGTTAAAATAATTGAGCATATGCTCGCCCTCTCTCGCTCTCTACTATCTCTGCAAATGTGAATAAAGGCAGTAAGAAAATATACCAAATATGAATTATAGTTGACTTTGGTATGGAGAATACTGGATTTTTAATTCTTCATGGTAGTTTTCTGTTCTGACTTTTCTTTAATTAAAATGCATTGTTTTCATTATAAAATTCTTATAATGGCTTCATAGATCATGTAGACACTTGAAAAGGTTTACGCTGGCCTTAATCCTGAGAACAGTAATAGAATCCTACAGAAAGTGGTGACCTTACTCTCCTCCAACTGAAAATAAACCAGGTCCTCTCAGACATAAAACAAGGGATTCACACCAGAAGAAAAATGATAATGGAAAGCAGTTGCATTGATATTCATCATATAGACATGGAATTGAAAAACAAATCTTTAAACTAATTCTCCCTCATTCTCATAGAGGACATCCTAATAACTATACCTCAGCAAGCAGTCTTATCACTCCCAACACTCCACATGTGGTCTCTGTATATCAGGATATCTCACCTGAGTGAATCTGTTAAGGAAAGACCTGGGCAAGCCTTTCCTCCCGCCTCCTTGTCTAAAGGGATTTTGACAACCAAAAATCTTTGTCTTTTCATGCTGCACTTGAAAGCTCATTCCTAACTCAGGAATATAGATTTCTCCTCGGTGGTCAAAACAAGCATTGAGTCCTTCCAATACAGACTGAGAAGCCAGGTTGAGCTATTTGGAGAAGAAAATACACACATGTGTTATATATGCAGTGTAAATATAACAAAAAGCAGAGGGATAATATGCACAAAAGATAGTGTTATTTTCAGTAAGAGGAAGCTCAAACAGTATTGGAAACATCCTATTTCTTGAACTGAGTGATGGATTAATGTGTATTCATCCTACTAGTCTTTCATATACATGTTGGATTTTATGTATATAAATTATCAATAATTAAGTAAACTAAATAAGTATTAAGACTGAATTTTTCAAAAAGCAGTTAAAATCTTCTCTAAATTTAAACTGTATCTATTATGTGCACCCATATTGACCTACTTCATAAATCACAGCTTACAAGAAAAACTTGCCAATACATAGATATATCTTTTTTGTACTCTGGGATTTTAAAAGATGAGGCAAGATAGCTCTCTACATACTTAGGTAAGTAAATATCTTTCCCAGCTCAAATACTGAATAATCTCCAAATGGGCCTAAAAATCATGATATAAACTACATAAAATGGATCTACATAGCTAACTTTCACTAACAGTTTTGTGAACAAGAATGAATACAAGGATTTTGTGCCACAAATGAACAGAGCTGAATAGAGGTCTTCAGATGCTGAGTTCAGAGCTCAGGGATGGGAAGTATGAGCGGTTTTAGGTAACATGGAAAATTTCAATTGGGAAAATGTGAATCAATAAAATTCAAATGGGCAAACACAAACTACATTACAATTTCAAATGTCATATTTACACAAGCATAAACTCCTCTGTATATTTCCAACTGGTGAGGCTCTAAAAGATGTGAAGTATGATTGCAAGTCCAGTGCCTTGTGGTCCCTAGATGCATTTCCATCCAGTTGGAATATGATCAGAAGTCTTAAGCTTTAAAACTAGGCATTCTTTTTTCCTGGATAATGAATATTCTATCACACATCCTTTTCCAAAAAATCTTTGGGGAGGGTAGGGAGGAGGCGGAAACAACTCTCTCCTTAGTATCTCTAGTAAGTAGGAAGCAGCTCTGCAGAAAAGGAATGCTCAGCACACCCTCTGACCAAAGGGGTCTGAACTCAGGGAACCAGCTGGGCCTGTCAGGTTTCATCGGTAGCACTTTCATCACTCTAATAATTTAAGCTCCACAACTACTTCTTAGCCTTTTCTTAAATTAGCATGAACACGGCACATCCCAAACTGATTTGACTCCTTTAGTCACAACCTTAGATTTTTTATTTTTGTGTATCACTTTTCCTTTCTCAAGTTGCCTGCCAGTCACTGAGATTCAGCAGTTAGCATAGGTCTCATAACACGCTCTGTTCTTCTGGTCATTAATTTATCCAATATACACATATAACACGGATTATCTTCTATTTTTGTACGTGTGTTCTTAAGATAACTTTCCACAGGCTCTGTTGCATTGATGAAATATAAGGTGCTTGACACTGTAAAATACCCATAAAATACAAACAGCAAGCCTGTCAGAGACTACAAGAAAACACTAGTGAAGAGGCAGTTATTCTCTGGAGATTACCTTACAAAAGCAGGCTAGCTTGTAGGTTATAAATAGAGAGGGGCTGCTATTTGTGCTGACAAGTGACTATTTTTATTCTTTAAAAGAAACCATGGAGGATTCGTTTCATTAGAGAATTTGTCTTTACTAGGCAACAGCATGATCATCCACTGAGAAATGCCCTAGAGCTATGAAAAGTCTGACTGCTCTTCACACTTGGCATCCCATCGGCAGGGTGGACAATCCCCTCACCTCATCCAACACAACCCAGTGCCCGGCCTTCAGAGCTGCCAGCAAGGGGCCATCACGCCAGGCAAACTCTCCTCCCTTGCCACCTTCAACAGGTAGATCTGCTCCAAACAGGTCTGTGATGTCCTTTGGGAAGGGAAGAAGTGAGAAAAAGCCAAAATTACATAAAAATTAGATCCCAAGACCTAAAATCTAAAATGACAAATACTTGTGCTTTGTGCCACTTTTCCTTCTTACTCCCAAGACAGAACTAATTACTCCCAGCATTCTTTACCAGGATCCCAGACATGCCCCAAGAACCTTCTCATCACAATGCTCCAAGTATCCATCAATTGGAGCTGGAGCTCCACATCAGTAGCTCTCAACTATGGCTGTACTTGGAAACTAAATGGCAAGCTTTAAAAAACACACCAAAAAAAAAAAAACAAAATAAAAACTAACAACAATGCCCAGACCCTGCTCTCAGACCCCATTCCAAGAGATTCTCATTTAATTTGTCATCTCTCTTACACATTTTCATAAGGTTGTTTGAAAATCATTTTATTTCTACTAACTTTTATTTTAGAAAGGACAAAAATAAAAAGAGGTTATCTATATATATAAAAGCCTAAGTGACTAGCCAACCAGCTGGCAGCTATGATGCGCAATGACCACCAGGGGGCAGGTGCTCAACGCACAGGCATGGAAACATAGAACAGACTGATGAATCTCAGAGGGAAGGGGGGAGTGGGGAAGGCGGGAAGAGATTAACCAAAGATCTTATATGCATACTAGAGGCCAGATGCACGGATTCGTGCACTAGTGGGGTCCCTCAGCCTGGCCTGCAGGGATCGGGCCGAAACCGGCTCTCCAACATCCCTCGAAGGATCCTGGATTGTAAGAGGGCGCAGGCCAGGCCAAGGGACCCCACCAGTGCACGTGCACCGGGCCTCTAGTATTACAATAAATACTGAAGTGGGTAATTCTCAAAAGAGTTAGAATAAAGCTGAGTGAATATTATTAAATATGTCAGCTATTAATGAATTCAAAATAATTATTTTGGAAGGTGACGTTGTTGTGGTCTTTCATAGCCATGAAGTATTTGGGATACTGAAAATCTCATCACTCTTCCTGATTAGGAGATTATAAGCAGATACAAACATTACTCCCTATACTTGTCCTCATCAGCTGTAGGACTACTGAGCTTACCGTCTGCTCTGACAAGTTGATTCGAACAAGAGTGTTGCCCGAAGCCTTTGCTAATGCTCCCACCAAACTCGTCTTGCCCACACCAGGAGAGCCCTCCAGGAGAATGGGTTTGTTCAGTTTTGTAGCTCTTAAGAGCCTCTGGGCATTCATAGCTGTGGTGCCAGCACTGAGTGCATAGTCCGCAATGTTATTCCTGTGAAGGATAGGTCCTTAAAAGGAGGGGGGAAAAAATCCACATATTTAAGCTGGACATCACCAAATCATATACACACTTCAACCCAAGATTATGAGAATCCACCAAGTGGACTATTAGTAAGTGAGATGCCATCTGTGGTGAAAATGCTTAGCCCTGTATCAACATTTCCCCACTTTGGGGCCCATAAAATGCTTTAGCGGAATAGCCAGAAGCATACGTTCCTTAATTGTGTCTACTGCACAAATCTCTCCATCTCTTCTACCTATACATATAACTACCACATAGGAAAGCTGGACCTATCACAACCTATACCTGGAAATACTGCAGGTACTTGTACAATTTACCTTTATAAGTAGGTAGTTTTCTAAAAGTCAAGTGTAAACTAGACATATAGGATAGGTGGTGCCATATTAAACAATTTCATCCAAGGTTTTTAGGCCACCAAGACAATTCAGGATGCATCACCTGCATTTTCCATTTAATCAATCATTTGTTCATCCATTCACTCAATCAACACATTTTCTGGATGCCTATGACTGACTGCTAGGCTGCATATCAGATGCCAGGGACAGTTAAGTGATACAAACCTGCCCTCAAGGATTTGCAAAACTATTTTTTTTTTAAGTGTTTCTATAGTTGGAATATATGGACTCAATTGTTACTATACGAAAGCTCTTCTTTTGAGCACCAAATAATAAACAAATGCATTTTTACAAGACAATTTATTCATAGATTAAAACTATATTTTCCCCTACTTTTACATGCAAACTCACATGTTAACTACTCACAATTAAGGGTATGCCAAGTCAGATTCTAATTCAGATAACTAGTTCAAAAATCATGATTAGTATGATACAATAAAACAAAAAGTCATAGTAAAAGTCAAGTACCTATGATATATAAGAAGAGAATCTTCATTTATTTACAATCATCCTTACCTCTTGGTATAAAAAATGGATGAATTCCCCAACGATTATCTATCCCAGTGAATTCCTTGGCCTTGAGCCTGTCATAAATCTTTAATTCATTTTTCTGACTTTCTGTCAGTCGGACTATCTTGGAAAGTTTCTTGATTAGGAATTTCAGACATTCTTTGCGAGCCAAGAGGGCTGTACCAAACCCAGAGGAAGTGACTCCTAAAAGACAGAAGATCAGTCCATCAAACAACAGCACAACACCAAGCTTCACAACCATTCAACATGAGCTCTAGGGCAGTTTCCTGGGGAAACAAAGCCCCTCGCTGAATTACAGCAGAAATACAACTGCTAACCTCTCCCCACAATTTACAGATCAATTCAGCAGCAACTTATTCAGTAAAGCGCTCCAGGCACTCCATGATAGATCAGCATGGAGATAAGAGTACTGGTCATTTTGGTTTATATCTCTAAATCTTCATGGCTGAGAAGCAGAACCTAAATACTGAATTTTATTAAATTACAGTAAACTTAAAATAAAATAAATTAATAAAGGATTCAGGCCCATTAGCTATAAATAACCATTCATGTTAAGAATTATCCAGCCCTGACAGGTTTGACTCAGTGGATAGAGCATCTGCCAGCGGACTGAAGGGTCCCAGGTTCAATTCCGGTCAAGGGCATGTACCTTGGTTGCAGGCACATCCCCAGTAGGGAGTGTGCAGGAGGCAGCTGATTAATGTTTCTCTCTCATCAATGTTTCTAAGTCTCTATCCCTCTGCCTTCCTCTCTGTAAAAAATCAGTAAGATATAGATATTAAAAAAAATTATCCAGTCCTTCAGGAGCAAGGGCATTTCCAACAGTCTTCTTTCTATTCAGAATCACCACTTCATGTTTACTAAGTCCTTTGCCTATAAGTAATGAGAAGTTTTTGGCATATCTTTTATACCAACCACATCTCAAAGAGTAGAAAGAAAAGGAAAGCCATTTTGTGCCTTGGAGTAAGGGCACACAAAAAAGCCATTTTGTTAGAGTAAGTGATTCTATAAAGTATCTGGGTAAGAGGTCTGGACTTGCTCTATTTCATCCTCCACTTTACCCTAACCCCTTGTTCCACCAGCTAACAGACAACATACCTGAACCTATTCCATCTATGTACACCAGGCATGCAGCATGGACAAAAGTTGTCACAGTGGAGATGGTCTCTGGCCTTTTCAAAGCAGCTTCCTCCCCCATTGTGTTCATGAAGTTAACCCAGGACAGGATATCTCTGATACTGACCACACACCTTCGGCCAAATTCCTGGTGGGTCAGCCAGTCAATGAAATCCAGCATCACCTCAGCTATGTCAGCCCCTACAACACAAGGAAGCAAGTATTTACCACTTAGGAACACCCAAAACAGGGAGCTTGTAATCTGGGGCCAACAGATGGCCTAAAGTGACTCTATGATCCGTGGATTATCTGCAAATCTCTGTGAATTCACATTAATGTTTCTTCTAAGGGGGGGATTCCATAGCTCTTATTGCATTCCAGTGGGGTCATAAATATAATTCTACACATACAAAAATGTTTTACAAAAATACATGGGTATTATAGTCTAGAAAGTTACACTCTGAAAACTCAAAGAAATATTCATTTGGTTCATATTCAGACACAATTTTGAAGTAAAGACACAAAGATCTTAGAAAAATATACAAATTTTACTATACTATAAAATGATTCCCTGGAATGGAAAATCCCACATTTTTAGGGCCATTTAGTTCAGGCTTTTGGTTTTCTTAAATCAATGCATCCATCAGAATTCAGTAAATTACAAAATTCATACATTTTATTTCATTATGTAGGTATTTAAATGGCTATTCTATTTATAATTTCATGCTGTAAAATATTTAAAAATAAACTACTTAAACAGTTATATATAGATGAAAGCAAGGCCAATTAAATTTAGTAGAACACTTTATATATAACTTATGAAATAATAAACATCTATCTAAAAAGTATAAATGCCATAGAATATTTTCTAAAAAAGAAAATATGATGAGGAGGAATCCACACTGCTATAATATAAACAGACTATTCAACAACATTCTTCAAGGCTACACTGAGAATTGGTTAGAAGAAAACTAATTGGTCAGAAAAAAAAAAATACTAATTAGAAAAAACCCCACAAATCTTTAAAAGAAACTTAAAAAGTCTAGGAACAATGAGTACTTGGATCCACATTTCAGAGTGAAATAAATTTGAGGTACATCAAGGACTTAATAAAAAATGGATAACTTTATCCATTGTTAGTGAAGAATTAAACCATGACTATTAAACAGAAAGAAGATCACCGGTGATAAAGTAGATGGGTTCGTGTATTTTTTACAACAAATATAAAGAGGTAACATAATAAAGAAACCTATGTGATAAATGTAATAAAGAATATTATCCAAAAATACATAATGAATACTAACATATGATTAATATTTCTTTTAAAATATGCCAGACATATTTTAAATGTTCCATGTCGCTAATAATGAAAGAAAATGGAATTTTGGAATATCCATTAAATTAACCAGGATAAAATAACAGATTTAAAAATGAAAACTCCATGTTGGAAGGACTATGCCAAGCAGGCTAAGCTGCTGACAGCATTGGGAATACGAACATCATTCCGGAGAAGCTGGCCATAATCAATGGGATCTCTGAAGATCTTTATTCCCACTTTTAGAAATAACTCAAGGATACATGTATATATATATCATGGTGACAGACATTAACTATAGTTATTGTGGTGATCATTTCAGAATACATACAAATATCAAATTATTATGCTGTACCCCTGAAACTAATATGTTGTATGTGAATCGTATCCTAATAAAAATTTTTAAATATATATATATCAAATCAATCTAGGCTCAATTAAAAAAAAAACAACTCATGCTCTTCCTCCCTGACTGCTTGGAGACTGGCCACCATCATGAACAACATAGTAATTATCTGAATCAGGAAGTTCCTGACCAACAGACTATTTCAGTGGAAACAGCCATCGACGTCCTTCACCCTTGGAAGGCAATAGTACCTAACACAGAAATTCAGGAAAAATTAGTCAAAATGTATGAGACCAAACCAGATGTCATCTTTGCATCTGAATTCAGAACATATTTTGATGGTGGCAAACCCATCCTGGCTTTGGCATGATTTGTGATTCTGCAAAGAAAAATGAACCCAAACATAAGACTTGCAAGACATGGCCTTGTATAAGAAAACCTCAAAAAGCAGAGAAAGGAACACAAGTACAGAATGAAGAAAGTCAGGGGGAGCACAAAGGCCAGTGTTGGAGCTGGCAAAAAGGAGTAAAGGTTCTTCAGTGATGTTATATGTGGTGACTGTGTAGATTTTTCATTAGAGGATTAATAAACTAAGAACTCTAAAAAAAAGGAACCACATAAATGTTTTGACTCTTACTGGATATCTTAAGAACTGTTAAATCTAGGTTTACACATGTGGGAGTTCTTTTTAATACTATTCTATTTTCCTTATGTTTGAAATTTTTCATAAGATATATTTTAATAATTATAAATTAGCTGGTGACAACTAAAGAAATGCAGTTTAAAATTCCATGAACATTTTCTAGTCCTGGCCTATGTTCCCAGTGGTTAGAGCATCAGACCACATAACAGAGGGGCATGTACCTGGGTTGCAGGTTTGATCCCTGGTCCCAGTTGGGGCATGAGTGGGAGGCAACCAATCGATGTGCCTCTCTCATCGAAATTTTTCTCTCTCTCTCTCTCTTCCCCTTCCCTTCCACTCTCTCTAAAAATCAATGGAAAAAAAATCCTTGGGTGAGGATTAACAACAGAAATAAAATTCTATGAACATTTTCTAAAGGTGAAAATGACTAAAATTTAAATAAAATTTTCATCATCGTTACAGGTGAAACAATAAGGTAGAATTTAACAACCCTGGTGAAGGAGGCAATGGGAAGAAGGGACAATCTAATAGATGGTAATAGGTTAGTATCATTTCCTTAGGTCTATTTTGTTCCTATTTCTCTAACTCCCCTTCTCCTTATAATACACCATATATACATACTGCTAATGTTCTATACCACATCTCTCACTTTCAACACACAGCCCCTCCATCCCATTACCACCACCACCTAAAAACTCTCACCTTTATGATCTATTCTGCCCAGAGACAATCCTGGACGAAGATTACTGCTGATTATCTGTTTTAAATCTTCACGGTTTGTGCTCTGAGGGCACCATATTTCTGTAAACCGGTTTCTTAAGGCAGGAGACAGCTGTAAGGAACACAAACTGCAATGTGAATGTAATACCTTTGAGAAAAGCTAGAAAATAAATCGTTTCAAAAAATATTAGCTGTTAGTCTGGCAAGTACCAGATGCTTCTTTTATTACCTCAACTACTAGTTGCAATTTACTGAAGACTTACTTTGTCCTGGCTCCTTCCATGTTATCTCATTAATCTCCCCCACACTTTTCAACCCATCACTTTCTTGATAGACATAGTACAGAGCTCCAAAGTCTGTAGAGTGTAAGTGGTACAAATAGGACTCGAGCCTATCTGGACAACTCCCTATCCTGAACACCTTCCCCCAAGCAAAGACCATTCCTTTATTTTACCTGTAGTTACATAACCAATGCTTTAGAGAAAATAATGCTATCTTCCCTATGGAGAACTGTCTGAAGTAGAAAGAGATAGCTTCTATGTGGCTCAGAGTACAATTATGAGGTACATATTTTACCTGCTGTGTAACAAACAATCGTTTAGTCCCTCCAGTCTTAGGGCCTCTACCCTGATTCCTCTTACCCTTCTTACCCTTTCCCTAGGTCAGTTAACCTGCATTCACAAAAGTTAGCAATGGCATATGCATGTAGTTCTCTGTTTATCATCACTTTCCTTTTACTTGACAATAAACTCCATCCACTGTCTAGTCTACCACAGCAGGACCAGGAGCACTCAATGAAGACCCAGAGTTGTCCGGGTAGCTCAGTTGGTTAGACCATCGTCCCGGTACGCCAAGGTTGCAGGTTCGATCTCCAATCAGGGCACATAGAAGAAGCAACCAATGAATGCATAAATAAGTGGAACAACAAATCAATGTTCTCTCTCTTTACCTCCCCTCCTCCATCTAAAATCAATCAATAAAAAGTAAATAAAAATAAAGACCCAGGGAACACAAGAGTGTTCCTCATCGTCAGCCTAGATAAGAAATGCCTCAGGTGTTCAGAATCCTATCTCTTTGCTAGACATGCAAAATAAAAGTTGGCAATCTTTGGCTAAGTAAAACTTAAGCTAACCGGACGGGCAAGTCACATACACAACCTTGAAATCATCTCCTCTGTGCTATTTCCACTTGCCAAAGAACCAGTTTTTTTTACACTCTGGTGTATTTTATTTCTTCTCTTCAGAACATTTCTTGAGGCCCAATGATGTAACCTTCCTTCTTATGGTACCAAGGAAAATTAGGCCCAAAATATCATGTCTGCATTACAAGTACTCACCAAGTTACCAAGAATATGAATTGCTTTCAACTCCTGGTTCTTCTCAGCATCCCTGACCTGCCACTGCACCACCATTTTCTTAACAGACCAGGAACCCACACAAAATGCAGACTCCTTCACTGAGAAGCTTTTTGAGCCTAAAATCCCAGGACTTGAGATGTTTAGATCCTAGCCGGATCCTAACACCCTCCTCCAAAGAGAAGAAACCATCTGCAGCCTTTTCTTTGTAACATTCTGAGGTGACCCACAGAACCCTTTGCAGTGGTTCTCAACCTTCCTAATGCCGCGACCCTTTAACACAGTTCCTCATGTTGTGGTGACCCCCAACCATAAAATTATTTTCATTGTGCCCTGACCGGTTTGGCTCAGTAAATAGAGCGTCGGCCTATGGACTGAAGGGTCCCAGGTTCGATTCCGGTCAAGGGCATATACTTTGGTTGCGGGCACATCCCCAGTGGGAGGTGTGCAGGAGGCAGCTGATGGAAGTTTCTCTCTCTTCGATGTTTCTAACTCTCTGTCCCTCTCCCTTCCTCTCTGTAAAAAATCAACAAAATGTTTTAAAAAAAATTATTTTCGTTGCTACTTCAAAACTGTAATTTTGCTACTATTATGAATCGTAATGTAAATATCTGATATGCAGGATGTATTTTGATTGTTACAAATTGAACATAATTAAAGCATAGTGATTAATCACAAAAACAATATGTAATTATATATGTGTTTTCCGATGGTCTTAGGTGACCCCTGTGAAAGGGTCGTTCAACCCCCAAAGGGGTCTCGACCCACAGGTTGAGAACCACGGCTTTAGAGCAATGGTCGCCAACCGGTGTTCCGTGAGGTCCGAAAAGTTGGTGCCCGCTGCTTTAGAGAACAGATATACATGTTCCACCTGCAAAACCAAAAGAGGTTCTTGGCTGGCATTTCTTTTTTGGGACTTTAAAATCACTCATAAAGCACACTCGTGTTTAAGGGAGTAGACTGTAGAAGCAGAGGTGGAGATAAATTTCAGTCTCAGCTTTTCTCATCCACAAAAGTAGATTAACTTTCTCAGAGTCTTGTGAGAATCTATTACAGTAACATATGTAAAGAACTGTGTAAATAACTGGAAGAATGAAATTTCAGGCATATAAGCAAAGTGAGATGTCAAATAAAAAAATGTTTATCTGTCAAAATTATTTTTCAACCTTATAATAATCCTAAAATATCTTTCTTGATTTTTACCTTTACCCAGTTTATACCCAAAATAAAAATTCCAAATGTATTTTTACATTATGCATTTAAGGGTGCCAACAAGATATGGTCAAAAAGTAAAAAAAAAAAAAAAAAAAGTATACTTCAAGAACATAGTTATACCTCTTTTTTTCCAAAGTCGCCCCCAGGGTTCATGGTTGCTAAGATACGGAATTTTTTCCCAGCAGTCAACAGTTCTACTTCATTTTGCTTGTCCTCTAGGCTGCCTTTTTCTGCTAATACCAGAGACTTTTCTACTTCAAGGACACTAAAAGACAGAAAAAACTGAAGATAAGATAAAAAAGGCTTATTACATAATCTTCCTATTTTGTGGTTTTCAATGCTCTTGAAAAGGGAAAAAGAGCCCAGCCAGCCTGGCTCAGTGGTTGAGCATTGACCTGTGAAGCAGGAGGTCATGGTTCAATTCCCGATCAGGGCACATGCCTGGGTTACAGGCTCAATCCCCAGTGTGGCATGTGCAGGAAGCAGCCGAAAATGATTCTCTCTCGTCACTGATGTTTCTATTTCTCTCCCTCTATCTTCCTCTCTGAAGCCAATAAAAATGTATTTTTTTAAAAAACTAACTTAAAAAAAGGAAAAAGAAAGTTATCTCCTCTGCTGAGCTTTCACTTTAGTTAATGGTTTCCTACAACACATTTTAAAATGCCTCATTATCCAATAGCTATGTGATGGAACAATAGTTCTGATTAAAAGAAAAAGAACTCCCTTTTCCACTTATGCTATTGTAGCATTTGTTTTAAAAATAAGAGTGTTGCATGCACATGTTCATGGCAGCATTATTCATAAAAGTAGAAACACTCCCAATGCCACCAAGTGGTGAATGGATAAAAATATGGTGCCTTCACACAATGAAACACTATTAGGAATAAAAAGAAACAAACTACTAACAGGCTACAACATGGATGAAGCTCAAAATATTAATGCAAAATGAGACCATTTACATGAAATGTCCTGAAAAGACAAATCTAGAGACAACAAATAGATTAGTAGCAATAAGTGGCATCAGAGAGAAACTTTAAATGGGCATGAGGAATCCTACTGAGATGATGGAATTGTTGTAAAACTGAATAACTGGATTGTGGTGGTTGCAAAACAGTAGATTTACTAAAACTCATTGAAGTATACATTTTAAATGAGTGCATTTTATGATATGCAAATTACTATCTATAGCCATATATATATATGGCTAATATGCAAAGTGTCCCCTCAGGAGTTCGACCAGGAGTTCAATCACTCGCTATGACGTGCGCTGACCATCAGGGGGCGGTGCAGAACATGGAGGGGGACCAGCGGTGGTGGTAGGGCACTGAGGGAGCGAGGGAAGGAGGAGACAGGTAGGTGGGGAATCACGCGGTGGCAGTACGCTGGCAGTGAGGGAAGGAGGAGGTGGAGAGGTGGGGAATCGCACGGTGGCAGCGCATTGGCAGTGATGAAAGAAGGAGGCAAGGAGGCGGGGAACCTGATCGGCCCTGATCGCTGGCCAAGCCTAGGGACTCTACCTGTGCACGAATTTCATGCACCGGGCCTCTAGTACCTCAATAAAGAGAGAAAAATAGGTATACATCAAGACTCATATTGGTCTGAGGTTTTGAGAGGCCTGACAGCCATAATATCTAGGATGCTGATTCTAGTTCTTCAAAAAAATTTAAGACACTGGCCATATAATTTTTCTTAAAAAAAAGAATTTTAACTTAGCCTCATTTGTTTTAGCCCAGCTATCTCCCCGATTATTGACAGTAAAACAAAAAAGCAGGCTCCTTAGAAGAGATCCTAAGTTCTAAAGCCAAAAAAGCAATAACTCATTATTATTTTCAAATATTTACTATGCACCTAAGAGGAACACTACTATGCACAAAAATTAGTATCTATAAAAACAAGACCAGCAAAAACATCAAACACAGGGACTGCACCTGTTGAGTCTTTCCAGGACAGAGTCATCAGCCAGTGAGATCTCATCCAAGAGGAAAAAGCTGCCCTCCTTCATGGCCAGAACCAGAGGCCCATCGTGCCACTCAAAGAGCCGAGATGTGTCGATTTCTTCCTACAATTTGGAAAAGAAGGAGAAATTAAAGGCCAGGTGTCCACAAGACAACACTATTAGGAATAAAAAGAAACAAACTACTAACAGGTAGCTAGCTGGTGTCTGCTGGAGTGAAGTGGTCATTCTGCCAGAAAGTAAAGGTCTGAGAACCAGGAACACATGCTACACAACAGGATGCTCATGAGGCCCTTACAGACCAGTGAAAATATGAAGATACATATCAAACCTGGAATTAAAACCCTACCAGGAATTCCACAGTTGACTAGGGCACAGAGCTAACTGCATCCTTTAAATGAATGTACAGAATGCTACATCATTTGCTATTGGACAAACCTTGTCCTTTGGCTTCTGTCTCACCGGCCGCAGCCCGCCCAGGAAGTCCGAAGTCTCCATGTGTAAGTGGCAGTTGACTGAGTATAATTTCTGATTTGCCAAGGCTGCAAACACCTGACAGATACTCGTTTTCCCACACCTGTCAGAGTTACACACCAGATTAACGAGGAGCATGAATTCTAAATACACACCCACAAACACCAAGTCAGCAAAAGAGGGGGACACTGGTGAGAGCCTCACTGCAACAGCAGTCATTGCTGGCCAACACAGGATGTCTGTACCCCTGGCCTGGGGCCTACTTCCCCAAAACACCAGCACCCTGCCATATTCCTTATCCAGAATGGCACAAAATAGCATGAATTCGATCCTTTTCTACTCCTACCAACCACCACCAAGGGATGGGAAAGAAAGCCAATCGTTAACAGACTTTCAAGACACACTAACTCATGTGCTATTCAACTATACAAATCTATAAAACAAATGTCACTGTTTAAAATAATTGAATAGAAAAAAAATTAGCCCTGGCTGGGCAGTTCAGTTGGTTAGAGCATCATCCTAATACTCCAAGGTTTCGGGCTCAATTGCCTTGGTAAGAATCAACCAATGAATGCGTAAGTGTAACAACAAATTAATATTTCTCTCCTTTCCTCTCTCTAAATCAATCAATAAAAATAAGACCCATTCTTTTCCATCACAAAGGTCTAAAGGTAGAGGAAAATAAACAATATTAGATCCCTTATTGCTCCTTAAGAAAGGGAGAGCCCTAGCTGGTTTGGTTCAGTGGATAAAGCATCGGCCTGCGGACTGAAAGGTCCCAGGTTCGATTCCGGTCAAGGGCACATACTTCAGTTGCAGACTCCTCCCCAAACCAAGCCTTAGTCAGGGCTCGTGCAGGGGGCAACCAATTGATGTGTTTCTCTTACATTATACTTCTCTCTGTCTTTCCCTCTCTCTTCCACTTTCTCTAAAAATCAAAGGACAAATATCCTCAAATGATGATTAAATAAAAAATTTATAAAAGACAACAAATTAATTGAACGCCAATCAGCCCTTTTCATAAAAAAAAAAGGGGGGAGGGGGGGAGAAACACAGACAACAAAGATCACCCTGACCAGTTTGGCTCAGTGGATAGAGCGTCAGCCTGCGGACTGAAGGGTCCCAGGTTCGATTCCAGTCAAGGGCATGTACCTTGGTTGCGGGCACATCCCCAGTGGGGGGCGTGCAGGAAGCAGCTGATCAATGTTTCTCATGGATGTTTCAAACTCTCTATCCCTCTCCCTTCCTCTCTGTAAAAAAAATCAATAAAATATATTTTAAAAAACTTAAAGAAAACACAAAGATTGCTTTCCTGATGAGTCCTTCAGAGATAACTCAAGTAATCCTATGGAATTGAACTGAACCCTCATAACCAGTTATTGTCACAGAACGTTACCCAGTGTCTCCAACCAAAAGCACTGGTTCACTGAATTTCAACGCTCTTCCCACCAGCACAGCCAGTCTCCGCATGCTCTCGGTCCACACGATATGGCTGAACTTGGATTCCAATGTGGATTTCTGAGTAGACAATTCACCTATCAAAAGTAGAATAAATATTTAGGTTCTAATATGAGTATAACTCAATTCATTCTCCTCTGGATATTTTAGCCTACTCACTCAGCAATTTTAGGACATTTTCTTTGGAAAAGAGGGATCGAGGACACAATTTTTTCTTGAAATGTTTTTCAAGGACTTCTTGAATCACATCAACCTCCTCCTGTTTCCTGACTCGGCCTGCCAGAAGCATATAACCTTAAAAAATAAATAAAAATGAAGAACCGTCAAGTGTCAATACCAAGGGATGCTGAGAATATAAAGCAATAGCAACTCTCACCTAACCATATGGCTGCCTTATGCTCCAGCAACATGACTTCTAAGGAGACTCAAACAAAAATGAACACTTGTGCACCAAAAGACATAGACATCAATGTTCAGGCATCTTTATTCATAATAGCTAAACAGTGGATCTAAATATCCATCAACCAGAGAATGGCTAAACATATTATGGTATCTCCATATAAAAGGGTTATAACAACAATTTTTTTTTTTTAATGAAGTCCTGATACATGTAACAACATGGCTGTATCTTACATTAAAGAGTGAAAAGAAGCCAGACTCAGAATGCATACTTCATGATACTATTAAGATGAAGCTCAAGAACAGGAAAAATCAATCAGTGGTGATCAATATCAAAGCAGTGGTTACCTCCAAGGAAAGTAAGACCGACAAGAGCCATGAAGGACTCTTCTGTGGTACTAGTATTCTAAATATCAGCCTAGGTAGTGATTTACACGATATCAAGCTGTACATGATATAACAGAGTGTTTCACCCACTTTACCATAGGTTATATTTCAATTTAAAAGGTGTTTTTTGTTTGTTTTTAAATGTGTTCCTCCTTCTATCTATTCTTAATCAGGAAAGAAAAGACATTACAATTCTTATGGGCTAGTTTTATTTACTCACCTTGCTTATTAACTAACCCATTAAGGACTCATTAGCACCTTTCAAGTCAGAATATTCTGAAGTATTTTCTATTATAAAGAACATATAGATTCTCCCCATGGATTAAACCAATATGATCAATCCTGAGTCTCAAGTGACATCACTGCCTTCTCTCAGAACTCTGATATTATCTGACCAGTCAGTTCTCTGACTCTAAGGCACAGCACGCCTCTCCACAGGCACCACATTGCAGACAAATGGTCCAAAAGACATCACTAACCACCTGCCTAAAGAACTAACAGTATTGTGGCCATATCCTGACTCTTACATGTGGCCACCTGAAGGAAATAATGAGAACACCTAAGAAACCAAAACATATTAGCACAGAGGCCTGTAGAAATAACAGCACTTTCAAAAGCAGTTGGAAATTAAGGGAGAAGACTCAGTTCCTGGAGTACCTAGTAAAATCTACATATTGATCACAATTTGGGTGAGGTTTGTTTTAATAAAAAATAAAGAAAAAAGGCTGACGTTTGATAGAATGTCACAGTTTGAGAGATGAATGAAAGCATACCATCGTTGGCTAAGTGCTGTAGCCAGTCATACTCCTCCTTGGTCTGCTCAGCCAATCGGTATCTCTCAGCCCATCGAAACAGGTCTCGAAGGGTGATGAAGCCCTGCTTTCCAGCAAACACTGAAGAACTTCTGCGTTTGGACTATTAATGTATGCAAACAAATGGAAAAGAACAATGTCAAGCATATAGTAAAACATACATAAAAATTTTTTTAAATATATTTTATCGATTTTTTACAGAGAGGAAGGTAGAGGGATAGAGTTACAACATCGATGAGAGAGAAACATCGATCAGCTGCCTCCTGCACATCCCCAGTACATGCCCTTGACCAGAATCGAACCTGAGACCCTTCAGTCGCAGGCCAACGATCTATCCACTGAGCCAAACCGCTTAGGGCCAAACATATAAATTTAAGCTCCCATAAAAATTATTCATTCCATTAAAATTAATTTTTTAAAGTGAAAATGGGGTGTAAACATTTGAAGAAAAATACAAACTCATGTAAAAAAATGTAAATAAACAATGGCATTCCATCTCCTATGCCATACAGAAAAAAATCACAAATACAAATGTGGGCAAACATGCAGGAAAATTAATCCCATAATGTGGGACCATAGTAGTGAAAATGATTCAGAAAAGTAATTTGACAGTGCATAATTCTGATAAATACTTTTAACCCCATAAATTAAATGGGATATTTTGGGGGTGAGGGGAGAGGAAAAGAGAAGAAGGAGGAAAAAAAAAGACAATTGTAGCTCTGCATTTAACAAGGGAGCGCCACACAAAAAGAGTCTCTTCAATTTTGTCCATTCAAGGAACATCCCATATAATAAAGAGGTAATATGCAAATTGACCATCATGCCCTCACAAGATGGCTGCCTATAACCAGGCCAGCAGGGGGGTTAGTGAGGGACGATCAAATGACTGAACAAGCAGGCTGCGTGGGGTGACCAGGCCGGCGGGGGATTAGTGAGGGACAACCAGGCTGGTGGGGGAGCAGGGCAGTTGGGGGCAACCAGGCTGGCAGAGGGGGCAGTTGGGGACAACCTGGCCAGGGGGGAGGGGGCTGTTGGGGGCAACTGCGCCAGCATGGGGTACAGTTAGGGGTCACCAGGCCGGCAGGGGGGACAGTTGAGGGTGATTAGGCCAGCAGGGGGGGGGGGGCAGTTGGGGGCAACCAGGCTGGTAGGGAAGGGCAGTTAGGAGTAACCAGGCCGGAAGAGGGGGGCAGTAAGGGGTGACCAGGCCGGCAGGGGGGCCAGTTAGGAGCAACCAGACCAGCAGGGAGGGGGCAGTTGGGGGCGACCTGGCCAGCAGTGGGGGGCAGTTAGGGGCGACCAGGCAGGCAGGCAGGCAGAGGCAGTGAGTGACGATCAGGCCGGCAGGGGGGGGGCAGTTAGGGGCGACCAGGCAGGCAGGCAGGTGGGCGACTGGGAGCCAGTAGTCCAGAATTGTGAGAGGCAGTCAGACATCCTCTAAGGGGTCCCGGATTGGAGAGGGTGCAAGCTGGGCTGAGGGCCGCCCCCCCCCCCCCCCACAGCACGAATTTCGTGCACCGGGCCTCTAGTCCTATGTAATAAAAGCCTAATATGCAAATAACCGATTGGTGGAATGACTGGTGGGCAGGGCCTGCAAGCGGGCGGCGCCAGGCCAGCCAAGGCGGGTGTCAGCAGGCAAAGGGAGGGGGCGGCGATCAGGGAGCAGGGGCAACCGGTGGTGGGGCGATGTGGGGTAGGGCCGGAGCTGCCCCCTGGTGGTCAGTGCACTTCCACAGGAATGTCCGCGGGGAGCGGGCCTAAGCTGTCAGACATCCCCCAAGGGCTCCTGGACTGCAAGAGAGCGCAGGCCGAGCTGAGGACACCCCCCCCCCCCACCGAGTGCACAATTTTTGTGCACCACGCCTCTAGTCTATATAATAAAAGCCTAAGCGACCATTATGGTGGAACGACTGGACACTATGATGTGCACTGACCACCCGGGGGCAGACGCTCAACACAGGAGCTGCCCCCGGGTGGTAAGTGCTCTCCCACAGGGGGAGCGCCGCTCAGCCAGAATCCGGGCTCACGGCTGGTGAGCACAGCAGCGGTGAGAGCCTCTCCCACCTCCATGGCAGTGCTAAGGAGCAGCAAGCAGATGGGTGGTAAGGAACAAGGGGTCCCTAGACTATGAAAGGGTGCAGGCCGAGCTGAGGGGGGACATCCCCCTCCCCCCCCCCCCCCCCCCCAGTGCACAAATTTTGTGCACCGGGCCTGTAGTATCCATATTAAAAACAAAACTGCAGTTTGTTTATGCCAAACGAACCTCAACAAAATGTTACACTATTATCCACAAACAAAAAACAATCATCACATATAACTATCAGAAATTTTTTTTAACATATTAAATTGTTGACTTACAAAACACAGCCAAAAACATTAATGGAATGCATCATTAAGACAAGATCCTTACTCAGTAAAAAGTAATAAATGGGTGATCTGCTGTTTCTACCCGAGTAACCTATCAAATTTGACCGAGTCTAATCAACACATTCCATTAGAAACTAAGTTCAGGGATGGAGCGATGATCTACCTGAAGGTCCAGCATGATTCTAACCAACTTGCTGCAGTAAGAGGGTGGCAAACTACACCGCTTGTGCAAGATTGTTTCCAACTCAGAACTTGGCAATTCATCAAAGTGCAATTCCACAAACCGATTCCTGAAGGCTCTGGAAAGCACCTAAGGAAAAAAAGCATTTGAGATACTGCTCTCCATAAGGTCAGTTTGGGCTCAAATAAACGCTTATAAAAATTTTTTTAAATTGTTTTAAAAAAGGAAAAGAAAGCTCCTACAAAATGGAGGCTCTGCTATTCACCACAAAAAAGAAAAACCCTTCAAAAGAGGTAAAAAATTTCAGTCTTTCCAAGAAAGATTTATGACTCGACGCAGTAACAAGGAAGAGTAGGAGGGAAATGCTACACACCTTTCTGCCTCCATAAAGTCCTGGGGGATTCTGGGTAGCAAAGAGCATGAACCGAGGGTGGGCTTTAACAACTTCCTGTGTTTCTGTTATGAGCAATTCACGGTTATCATCTAGCAGTCTGTTCAGTGCCTCTAACACATCAGTAGGGGCCAAATTCAATTCATCTAAAATAATCCAGTAGCCCTTTCTCATAGCATCAATAAGAACACCTTGGAAGAATTAAACAGAGAATTAGTACATAAATTAGTCAAAAGTTGTATATAAATCAACAAATCCTAGGTTACTATTAAATTTCAAAGCAAACCACTCTCTGTAGTCATGCCCCCAAGTAATTTGTGATGTTGAATATCAAAAAAGCACAATTTTCCATTAAAATAGCCCTATTTCATACAGAAGGGGAGTCAAGGCTGACAAATATCACATTTCCAACTTATTTTCCCCCCTGCAGCTTAATTTTATTTATATCACCATATTTTTGTATCAACTCTCAGCTTCCTTCTGTTCAGTGCTCACCCCATTCTCTTGAGACTTTAGGAAATGAAGTAGGAGTTCAACTACACTCTTCAAAACTTGGTGCTAGTCCCGCCTACAGCTGACAAGATTTCAGTGGGGCCCAAAGAGAGCTGGACCCCAAACCATCACTCCTTCACCACCACGCAGCTCAGGGAGAAAGAAAAACCAGCACAATGGCAGCAGTCCGCACGCCTCAACTGGAAAGGGTAAAGAATACTTGGGGAGATGGGTCTAAAAGAATGAACACCTACACACATGCAACAGAATAATAACCCTACCTTCTTTAAACACAAGCTTCCCTGAGGAATCAGATGTGTAACAACCGATGTACTCTTGAATATCCGTGTGTTCGTGATTATTGATACGCACACAGTGGTTGCCAGTAGCTGCAGCCAGCCACCGGATCAGGCTGGTTTTACCAACTGATGTCTCCCCCTGAATCAGCACTGGATAAGTTCTTTAAAAGATCAGCCAACAAAACAATTAAAGAAAAAAAGATCAAAACCAGAATTAATCAAGTAGTTTTTAAAAAGAATGACTATATCATTTAACATCATTATAAAAGAACATTTTTATATATCTATATACTACTAATGGAAATGTTTCTTAAGCCCTGGGAAATGTCTATATAAAAATGGTTCCTAATACTAAGGAAAAATTCCAACCTCTATTGTACTACTTGTGGGAAACAATAAGTGGGACTATCTGTTACTCACTTAATAAATAATGGGTGATGAGTATTCATCAACAAAATAATGAAAAGCAAACCTAAAAGATGGCCAAAATAATCTGAATCCATATTGTCCTCACTAAAGGTGCAACTAGAAAAAATGGTTTGTGCCAGAAGAAAAGTGACAGTTCACTTAGCCAATGAATAACAATAAAGCACTGAAAGTGAAGACTAGAAAGTCATCAATGTCTATGATGATAAAACTTCAGATCAGCAGAGGAAAGTTCCACATACCCTGCAGAGACCACTCGGACTATATCTCTCAGGTTCAGCTTGACGGAAGATGTGAGAATATATGTCTCATCAATTGTAGGTTCCTTGTCTCCCATCGAAATCCAGTAGCCTTCAACCTGGATGAGCCGTCCTCCTTTGGGTTCTGGAATAGGCTGAAAGACACAAAAATTAAAGAAATAAGCCACAGTTCCATGGCAACTATGGCATTCTTTCAGATAGGGTGGTAAAGTGGGAAAAGAAGTTGTCACCAAGAATGCTGCCCTGTTCTGGATGCTTTCAACATTAAAACCCATGGGTGAGATATGAAAATAAAATTACTTTGAGGAATGAGAACAAGATAATACCAAGTATAGGTTTTTAAATTCAGGTGGAGTTAGGTGAATATGGGGGAAAATTTGAACCAAAATAGTGTCTCAGTTTATGATTCAGTTCTCTTCTCTTGCCTATTAAAACCTCCACTCTGAAGTATATTGGTCAAAAACATGTATTTCATATAAACCATGTTCCCCAAAATAGGGCTAGTGTTGTACACAGAGGGGCTTTGCATTATTTCATCTGGATCCCCCAGAAGACTTTAAAAATAAAAGCGACACCACCACCACCCCCAAGAAGCTACTCTATTACAGATAACATTGTGGATAATACTGCAATCTTTTAAAGATATGGTAAAAGCTATTACGTTGATTTACTCAAAATTGCTATTTTTATGGAACAAAATGCTTAGTGGTCAGGTTTATAACTACGAAAAAGTGCTCTTCCAGTACACTTAGTTCCCTGACTAGAAGCTACACTCTATTGAGGCTAAGAAAGGAAACTACAGAACATTCTTATGAAATGGTCCCATTTATGTAATTTAACTAGATACATATTGGGATTTATATGGACAAATGTACACACATAAAATTGATTTTAGAGGGAGGAAGGGAGAGACACAGAGAGAAAGAGACACACAGAGAGAGAAACATCAATGTGAGAGAGAAACATCAATCGGCTGCCTCCTGCACTCGTCCTGATCAGGGACCCAACCCACAACCCAAGTATGTGCCCCCACTGGGAACTGAACCTGCCACCTTTTGATGTATGGAACCATTCTCCAACAAACAGCCACACCAGCCAGGGCCATTTATCAAATTTCAGATGGAAAGGACTGTCTACAAGGTTTAAATCTCCAAAGAGTAGGCTTATTGGGAAACTTTTTTGGTTTGTTAATCCTTCACCCAAGAATATATTTCCATTGATTTTTAGAGAGAGTGGAAGGGAGGGGGGAGAAATGGAAGAGAGGGAAGGGAAAGAGAGACATCAATGTGAGAGACACATTGATTGATTGCCTCCAGCATGTGCCCTGACCAGGGCTGAAGATCGAACCTGCAACCCAGGTACATGCTCTTGACTGGGAATCGCACATCAAGACCCTGCAGTGCTTGGGTTAAAGCTCTGATCACTGAGCAACACAAGCCAGGGCAGATTATTGGGAATGTTTACCATCTACGATTTAACTTTCTAAAATAGATTTATAATTAGAATCAAGATTTATAAAAAACCTAACAGTTCGAAATTTTATAATATAGCCTTTCATTTATTAATCAAATCAAAACAAACAAACATACCTGCTTCAGCAAACTTTTAATACTGCCAGAGACAATGTGTTGACAAATAAGCTTCTGAACTATTGGGTGTGATGCCCTGTCAAGCTGTGTTAGGAAACCCAAACAAAAGCCCTAGGAAAAACACAGAGATACATAACACCAATTATTGCAGGACAACTTATTTCAAAAACAAAATGCCACTTTGTGGGTGGGGCTGGTTTGCAGAACAACTTTTAATATCACGGTAGAAAAAAGGTTAGGGTAGCTCTGGTATAAAATATTCTGGGTAATCTGACTAAATGGAAAGTATAGCAAATCTGGAATATGCATCTCTACTCCCTCCTTCCCCATGGTGAGCCCATCCACAACACTACACCCAAACCCAGACTTTGGAAAAACCTCATAGAGCGAGCGCTGGATGTTGCTACACGGATTGGAGGCTGCAAATCGCAGGGCCCTGCAGAGAGTCCGAAGGCTGTAGTGAGGTCTATGGCCAGTCCCGTCCACCAATGTTCTCCCAGACTCTTTCCGAACATCTCTGTAGAAGCTACAAAAAGGATGCACTTCAGGTGATTTTTTAAAATTGATTTTTAAAAAGAGAAAGGGAGAGGGACTGGGGGGGGGGGGGGGCGGGGGGGGCATAGGGGGAGACAGAGAGAGAGAGAGAGAGAGAGAGAGAGAGAGATCAGCTGCCTCCTGCACACCCTCCCTCTCCCTTCCTCTCTGAAATCAGTAATAAAAATATTTTTTAAAGTTAGAAGATGACAAGATGGAAAAAGTTTTAGACTGAAATATAAAGTGCAAGAAATTTATGACCAGCTACCACAAAATCAAATATAACCAAGTAAGTGTCACAGATAAAACCCAAGTTCTTATTTCAAATGGGCTTTAACTGGAATATTTACAATCTATCTATATATTCTTTCTTTTATTAGGAAAATCCAAGAGATTTCATAAGGTTCCAACTTTAAAACAGACATGTAAATAATAATCTTTCCATTAGTTTTCTCCAGTTAGAAGCAAAAAGAAGAAAAAAGGAAACAATTATATGAATGAGGCACACTTTTTATGTTCAGAGGAAAGGTTTATAATAGAACCTGGAAACCACCTACTTTATGATTCCTTGAACTGTGCTCTTGCTCACACTCAGTCCTTTCAGATAATCCACAATAAGAATTTGTAAGTCTTCTTTACTTTCCAGTTCTTCTACATAAAGTTCTGTAAACCTGTAAGACAATTATTACTATACTAGAGGCCCGATGCACGAAATTCATGCAAGGGGCTCAGCCCTTGCAGCCCC
The DNA here is from genome assembly GCF_028538775.1 of Myotis yumanensis. Lineage (NCBI taxonomy): Eukaryota > Metazoa > Chordata > Mammalia > Chiroptera > Vespertilionidae > Myotis > Myotis yumanensis. The sequence goes on along the minus strand of NW_027223757.1, from coordinate 51,767,343 downwards.
GGCTTCATCTAGAAGGTCGTCCAGATGACCATCCAGGTGGTCGTTCTGATGTTCAGCCATTCGGTCAGTTTGCATATTATGCTTTTATTATTATAGATAATAACAATATTTAGAAAGTTAATACAACTATTCTGACAATAAAAAATGAAAAACAGAAGTCAAGTAAACTCATTTTAATTGTTTCTAATATAAAATATAACCCTTCCAACTTGAGATATAGACTGACCATATAAAATAAAAAATAATCTTTTACAAAAAACCTACCATTAATATACTCTGGTTTCTCTTCAGATCGCATAAATCTTTCACCTTTTACAAAAATCTACCATTATTTCTTCTTGGATTGAAGTATTCTATTTATAGTCCTTACAACTACAAAAATAAGACTTATTTATCTTCATTTTCAGGTGTATTTCATCATAAGTAAAAAATACCTAGAATAGTTTGACTCAGTGGTTGGGGCGTTGGACAAGGACCAAGGGGTCGCCAGTTTGATTCCCAGTCAAGGGCACATAAAAAACATCCTCACTCCTTAGGTAAGGATTAAAAAACAAAACACAAAAGCACATGGAACAAAAAAGGCCCCTCACAGTAAAAAATAAAATAGTTGCAGCAAAGGAAAATATGTAATTGTAGTTTATAAATTTTTCTTAAGATGCTTTTATTACTGTAATAATGGGAGCAGGGCCCAGCTGGTGTGGCTCAGTGATTTGAGCATCGACTTATGAACCAGGTCAAGGTTCGATTCTCAGTCAGGACACATGCCTGGGTTGAAGGTTCCCCAGTTTGGGGCATGCAGGAGGCAGCCGATCAATGATTCTCCCTCATCATTTTTCATCTCTCTTTTCCTCTCCCCTCCTCTCTGAAATCAATAAAAGTGTATTTAAAAAAATGGGAGCCCTAGCCGGTTTGGCTGACTGGATAGAGCGTCGGCTTGTGGACTGAAGGGTCCCAGGTTCGATTCGGGTCAAGGGCATGTACCTTGGTTGCAGGCACATCCCCAGTAGGGGGTGTGCAGGAGGCAGCTGATCGATGCTTCTCTCTCATCGATGTTTCTAGCTCTCTATCCCTCTCCCTTCCTCTCTGTAAAAAAATCAATAAAATATATATTTAAAAAAATAAAAATAAATGGGAGCAGAGATCTAATACAATTTTAACACTGTTTTAAAACATAAAACCCAACAAAAGGTTACCAATAATAAATAAGGTCATTTACCTTTTCCTAAGTGCTACATACATAAACACCAATAACTAAGAACCTTGTTCATGTCAGTCAGTGCTTAATGATGAAAAGTGAAATTTAAAAGACCTTTTACAAATTATTGGCCTTATTCAAGAGGACTTTGCTGCTAACTTGCACTTATGCTATTATACTGTTACTAGAGGCCTCGTGCACAAAATTCATGCACTGGTAGGGTCCCTGGTGGCTGCCGGCTGCCGGCCAGATACTCCCTCCCTTCCCCAGGCCACCTGCAGCAGCCGCCTGCCAGGGCCTCCCTCCCTTCCCCTGGCTGGCCCACCCACTGCCCCCCTGGTCAAACTCCCAGAAGAACTCTGGTCGAGGGGACAATTTGCATACTACGCTTTTATCATATAGGCCTAGAGGCCCAGTGCACGAATTCATGCATGGGTGGGGTCACTGGGCCTGGCCGGCTAGGGGGAGGGACTGCAGGAGGTTGGCCAGCCATGGGAGGTTGACTGTGGGAGCGCACTGACCACCAGGGGGCAGCTCCTGCATTGAGCATCTGGCCCCTGGTGGTCAGTGCGTTGTCACAGTGATTGGTCGACCAGTCATAATGGTCACTTAGGCTTTTATATATATAGATAAATATCATTATGTGAACTTTTTCTAATAGCCACAAGGCTATTTGAAGAAGGAAACATTTTGTTTTCAACAATATCATGAACCATTAAGTGCCATACTAACAACCCAAAGGAAAAATTCTCCAGTGTTCTGGAGTTTTCCATATTTCTACTGCCTATATAAACTGAAGGAATAAGACAAGGAAAATTCTCTATCTGTGGTCAAAAATTTTTAACCATTGTTACGGGGTTTGGTTATGTTAATATTACCAATCAATAAATAATAACTTTTTTTAATATATTTTTATTGATTTCAGAAAAGGGGAGGTGTGAGAGAGAGAGACAAAAATCAATGAGAGAGAATCATTGATTGACTGCCTCCTGCATGCCCCCTACTGAGGATCGAGCCTGCAATCCAAGCATGTGCCCTTGACCAGAATTAAACCCGGGACCCTTCAGTCCACAGACTAATGCTCTATCCACTGAGCCAAACCAGGTAGGGCAAGAAGAACTTTTTAAAAAGCCTCCAGGAATCAGGCCATGTCTCCTTACCTGTTTCTTATTCCTGGTGGGAGATTTCTTTTGCCCACATCAGTTGCTGGATTCATACAGGCAAATAAACGAAAGTCAGGATGACGAACCAGTGGTTCTGTTAAGAGAAAATTATAAATTCTCAACAACTTGTAAAATTAGTCATCAGCCACAGGTCCCTAGGGGAAGACTATCTAACTCCATAAGAACCCAGGTCAAACAAAACACTGCCTCAGGCTCAACAAAGTTGTTACTGGCTGTTCAAACCTTCCCTGCCTTTTCTGAAATCAGTTTCCAGACCGATGGACACTACTTAATTTTATGCTGCCATTCCACTATCTTTTATAGGTTCACTGTTGTTTATGTCTTATCACCTGTTCCAGTATATAGTTTCCCACTAATTGTGCAAGTCTATTACCCACTACCCAAATGCCTTGACAAATTATTGTATTCTTTGAATTCCCCATACCACCTAACAATAGGACATTTACAGAAAATAAATATCTATGGAATAAACAAATCCAATTGGATGGCCCATGTAATCCACCTAACTAATAGATTCTTACTCTAAAGAGGCCAAAGACCTGGCAGCAAGTCAGACCAAAAAGGGGCTCAAGTCCTACCTGTGTCCCCTCGATCCAGCAACACCAGGGAGCCAGAAGAGCCTTCGAGCAAACCACTGAGACATTCTAATGTTTCTGGAGCAGCCAGATTAATCTCATCCAACAAGATCCACTCTCCTTTCTTTACAGCCTGAGCTAATGTACCCTAGAAGAAGATAAAGTATAACCTGATGAATTATGCCCCAAATACCAAATTGCTGCCAGCTGAGTGCCAGAGGTAAGACCAAGTTAACTTTTTCAAATGTTTAAAAGAATCAAGGGAATATCTTTGAGCCTAACAGTGAGATACAATAAACTAGATCATCTCATTATATAGATGTGAGATAAATGATAGCAATGTATTCAAGTATTTAAAGGTACCCAGATGGCCCTGAGGGTGGCTCAGTTGGTTAAAGCATCATCCCAATATGCTAAGGTTGTGTGATCTCTGGTCAGGGTACATGCAAGAAGCAACCAATGAATGCATAAATAGGTGGAATAACAAATTAATATTTCTCTCTCTCTCTATCTCTAAAATCAATTTTTTTTAAAAAGGGTACCCAGATGGTTATTAAAAGCACTCAACATAAATATAGGGTTAAGCTCTGAATATACCACGATCAGATAAAGGACTAAATCAAAGATGTGTAGTGGTTGTAATATGTAGCCTTTCACAGTTGTTGAAGAGTATCACAATGAATCTTTCCTAACTCTTCTCTACCGATTTTGTCTCAAAGTTCTATTCCAAGAGTAATAAAAAATAAATCTTACAGTTACACATCAAAAACTGAACTGTTTTAGTTACTAAAATGCTTTATACAAGCCCAAGCCAGTGTGGCTCAGTGGACAGAAATCGGCCTGCGGACCGAAGGATCCCAGGTTTGAGTCCAGTCAAGGGCACATAACCTCGGTTGCAGGTTCCTCCCTGGCCTGGACCCTGGTCAAGGCGTGTGCAGGAGGCAACCAATGGATGTGTTTCTCTCACATTGGTATTTCTCTCTGTTTTTCCCTCTCTCTTCCACTCTCTATAAAAATCAATGGAAAAATATCTTCGGGTGAGGATTTAAAAAAAATAAAATAAAAAAGCTTTATACTTTTGTTTTCATAATAATCCTGACAAATTATCTACAAATTTAATTTTTTAAAAAAGAACAGCCCTGGTCAGTGTTGCTCAGTCGGCTGGGCATCATCCCAAGCACAGAGAAGTTGCCGGTTTGATTACCAGTGAGGGCACATACCCGGATTGCAGGCTCCATCCCCGGTAGCAGGCATACAGGAGGCAGCTGGTCGATGTTTGCCTGTCTGCCTGTCTGTCTCTCTCTCCCTTTCTCTAAAAATAAACTATTCTTTTAAAAAAAAGAACAAATGTATTAAACTCCAGTGTAACGCTAAGTCATGAAATAGGTTTAAACCCTACTCTGGAGAGCACTTGACATTTTAATTGGTTATTTTAGAAATAATTATAGCAAGATTAAACACTAATGACCAAATTTCCCATATAGATGGGACATATGGTTGAGGGACCTTCTCTCATACCAAAACACCGTCTCAAGTAAGATTCCTACCTGTCTTAGGGTATGGCCTAAAAAAGTGTCACAGAAACAAATTTTAAAAAGAAAAATTTTAAAAGCTTAGGTCATGAACCTTTAATTACACTGATGTTTCCTACAGGGTCACAGGACAGAAAACAGCAGAGCTACCCATTTGAATAAAAATGGGGCCTAAAGTGGATGGACCCAAACCTAGCGGGCTTGCTCTCCTCACACATCACACACACAGAGCCAGGAAACAATAAAGAGTTCAGCAGCTGTCCTCAACTTCCATCTTTAAAAATAATAGTGTTAAAAATAATAATAATAATAGTTTACCAAGACTATAATCTCAATAAAGAACATTTTTCAAAACCTTCCCCCAATACATTATTTCAATTAAGTGTTTAAGTCTTGAGCAGCAAGCACTAAAAATATCAACATGAAGAGAATACAAAATAGAAGCCAGTCTAAAACTTGCATTTTGCATCAAATCAACAGTCCCTTAACCTTAATAACTAAAGCAAAATACCTCTACAAATGCAAACAACAGGGCATTTTCAGTCATTTTCATCTGTTGTTGGGCGTGGTCGAGTCTAAGACCAAAAGCTTCCCATTTCTCTTTCAGGAGTAACCCTAGAAAGGAATAAAGACAATAATTTAACCTACATTTTGAATTGTAATATGTATAACTTAAACACACAAAAAACAAATATCTTAGTATTAAAAATGTAAGTCCAGCCCTAGCTGGTTTGGCTCAGTAGATAGAGCGTCGGCCTGTGGACTGAAGGGTCCTGGGTTCAGATCCAGTCAAGGGCACATGCCTGGGTTGTGGGCTCAATCCCCAGTGGGGGCAAGCAGGAGGCAGCCGATCAATGATTCTCTCTCATCATTGATGTTTCTATCTCTCTCTCCCTCTCCCTTCCTCTTTTAAATCAATATATATTTAAAAATATATATATATATTTTTTTAAATGTAAGTCCAAACACTTGCTAAGTGCTAGCCACTATACTAGTTAACTCACTCATATGCACATGTACACGTACTAGTTAACTGATTTATCATCCCTCACAGCAACGCTTTGAAGTAGGTACTCTTATTTCCATTTTATAGATGGGAAACCACAGAGAAGATAACTAAGCTACCAAAAGCCTCTTGGCTGCGGAATCAAGCTTCTTGGAAACCACCTCTTTTGGAAACCACCTCTTTTTTTTAAGGAAATCTGATGATTCTTATGGAAACCATGCCTAGAATCATGGGAGCAGCAATACTTCAAAATTAGTCTTTTTTGCCCTAAGTCTTAGAAAACTCCAAGTTGCATTGCTTCACTCTGCTCCCCAAATCTTCTCCTAATTCTGCTAATTAAGCCCCAGCCTCATGCCCTTTCACTAGTAGCCTTGGTCACATTCTTACCGGTTTCACTCTCTTTTCCATCCTTGTTGACAGCCGATTTGTGCACATGTTGCATTAGTCTGAGGAGATCATGCCACCGTTTCTGCCTGTAACAGGTCTGAATGTGCCCCAAGAACGTAAAGTTTTGCTTCTTGGAAAATGTCTGGACAAAGAGTTCCTCAAATGCCTCCCGTAAGGGTAGCCAAATAAGCTTGTGGTCCACTGGTTTGTAACTAAAACAAATGGTAAATGTGATTGAAAAACTACTGAAGACAATAAAACTTAAAAACCATAACTCAGAAAATAGGAATAGGTCTAAGATTTCATTTACTCAAAATCAGAAATACCAAAATACTTAAAATCTATGTTAAAGTTTTAAATTATGATGTATTTTCTGCACTGTGTTTAAAGGGCCTAAACTAAAGGTAAAGCATTATTAAAATTTTTGAAACTCATAGTTGGGCACTGAAAGGCCTGTCATTTATTTTACTAACATTCAAATAAACATCATTTATAGCAGCAGTCGCCAATCTTTCGGACCTGACTAACCACTGGTTGATGACCACTGCTCCAAAGGCTTCCTTAAACCAGCGGTCGCCAACCTTTCAGACCTCACGAACCACCAGTGGTCCGCGGACCACAGGTTGGAAACCGCTGATTTATAGGACTCAATGATAAAAACTAATTTTATTAAGATCAACCAAAAACTTTTCAGGATATTTTAGAAAAAAAATACAACAATATCTGAAACTGATTTACATAAGCAAAATAAACTCAGTTCATACCTTCTCAATTGAGGGAGGAAAGGTTCTGCTCCCAAGAGATAAATATAGGCAAAAGAAACTTAAATGTTGCAATGGTTTGTGACCTTCCACAGCTCAACATTTTATTCCACAGTATTTATTCTTTTAAAAAATATTTTTATTTATTTTTTTAGAGAAAGAGGAAGGGAGAGGGAGGGAGGAATGGAGGGAGAGAGAGAGAGACAGAGACATCGATGTGAGAGAAACATTGATCGTTTGCCTCCCATACACAACCTGACCAGGGATCGACCCACAACCTGTATATGTGCCCTGACCAGGAATCAAACCAATGACCTTTTGGTGCACAGACGACGCTCAATCAACTGAGCCACACCAGCCAGACACTTTGGGAACCCTGCTGTATAATGGTTCATAGTTTGAATCACCAGCTCGCCCAGGTGTCAGGTTGGTTCCCATTGAGTAGGTATCTGTGTTATAGTTCATTTTTGTTTTTTCTTTTGTGAAATGTATGTATGATTGCTCATTTTTAATCACTTGAAATATGTATTGACTTAAGTGTTTCAGCCACTGTGTTCAGCTTTAAATGAATGGACATTTCTCTTAAGGAGTTCAGTATAATTTGAAACAGTAAGCCACTTCTTTCATTTACAAATTCAATACACTGAATCGATGAATAGTTGTAATGATTATGACAGCTAACTCTTTAAATATTTCTTAAAATAAAACTGGTATGTGGCACTCATGTGCCAGATACTAAACTGAATCCTTTATCTGTATTAACCCACTTGGCATTCTTAACAACCAAATTCTCCAAGTGTATGTACGTAAGTTTTCTTTTGATAACTGATGCTAACCTAATACCAAGAAAAAATGGATATATATTTTCATCAAGTTAGCACCAAAACAAAATTCCAATATCACACTGATCCCAATCTTTTGTATGATCAATTGGATAAGGGCACAAATGAGCTCCCATGTACTTGCTATATTTAAACTACTTGCGCCTGGCTGGTGTGGTTCAGTGGTTGAGCATAAACCCATGAGCCAAGAAGTCACAGGTTCGATTCCCGGTCATGGCACATGCCCGGGTTGCAGGCTCGGTCCCCAGTAGGGGGGCATATAGGAGATAGCCGAATAATGTTTCTCATCAATGTTTCTATCCCTCTCCCTTCCTCTCTCTCTATAAATCAATAAAAACATACATTTTGAATAAGCAATTGCACACACAAATATTAGTTTATTATATGCTTATCTCCTTTTCTCCCTCCCACTTTCAGTATGATCTTCGAGAATCAGAACTCAAGTGTTCTTTAAACTGCAGAGAAACATCGATATACATAAGAACGCCTCAATAAATTCCAATAACTACCCTGCAGGGGAAAGTAAGGGTAGAGGTGGAAGACTTCAAACATTTTTCCAAGGCTAGCTTTGAGCTTTGTAAGAGAAGAGTATTTCCTACCTCAAGCAGGGAACACAAAATAAGAAAACAATTTTAAGCCGCACTTACCCTCCAAGCAAGTCTGCAGTGTCACTCTGTTGATTCATATTGACAACCCTCAAACGGTGGCCTTTAAAAAAGAAAGGGCAAAAGGGTCAGTCCGAAAATTTCAAGACTGATAAAATCCAGTGAGATTCTTAAGGATGTGCAGATATGGGCATGGGGCAAATCTTTAAATGTGCATTTGCTCTGAAATAAGCCAGTCAGAGAAAGATAAATATCACATGATCTCACTCATTTGTGGAATATAATGAACAATATAAATTAATGAACAAAATAGAACCAGAGACATAGAAGCATCAAACAGACTGTCCAACCTATGAGGGAAGGTGGAGGATGAGGGGGTATCAACCAAAGAACTTGTATGCATGCATATGAGCATAACCAACTGACACAGACAGTAGGGGGGTGAGGCATGTGCTGGGGGGTGGGAGCAGCCAGGGAAAAGGTAAATGGGGGAAAAAGCAGCCTCATGTAATACTTTAAACAACAACGAACTTAAATTAGAAAATAATAAATAATAAATGTGCATTTGCGCTGATCCTCTCATTTTATAACTTTTAGGATTCTAAAATTTCACCTAACCCTGAGAAATATGTATAAGATGATTCACTGTATATTACTGCTTTAGCATCAGATAACTAAAAACCACAAAACTCCTTTAGTAAGTCAATGTCTACAAATTAGAATGAAATAAATGCTCAGTGTGGAATATTATTTAGCCATCAGAATAGAAATGAGACAGTTGTTTTTAAAAATATCCAATTTGCTTAACTAAATGCAATACACAGAGCACAAACCCATGTTTCAAAACGAACCCAAATTCATATGTAGATGCATTTGTAGACCATAGAGCAGAACAAAAAAAGGTTAATGCCAATCTGTTAACAGTGTTTATTTCTAGGGAAAGTGGAGTGGTGGCACTTTTTTATATCCAGTGTTTTGTTGACTTTATTTTCAGAAGAAAACAAAGACAGTCAGTGTGAAATGTGTATTTTTCTGGGGGCAGAATCCTTGCCCCTAGGAGTTACCTGTAATGTGAGCCAAATACTGTACAGTAGAGGTTTTGCCAGTCCCAGTCTCTCCTACCAGCAATACTGGTTCTCCTTTGCTAACACACACAGCAAGCTGCTCAATAAGAACAGAGGATGGCCTCGTAGCAGCAAAAGTAAACTTCTCCCTGAGAAGGGGAAAGTAAGCAAGCAGTTAAGAAAAGCAGGCTACAAGCTTCTCTTAGTGGTGCTTTGAAGAGCCAGATTTTCTAGATTCAACAAATAAGAATGAGAAGACAACTGAAAGTAACGGTCTTCATGCTCTGAACAGTGGTCGGCAAAGTGCGGCTCACGAGCCACATGCGGCTCTTTGGCCCCTTGAGTGTGGCTCTTCCACAAAATACCAACTTCTGCACATGGGCCACGAAGTTTCAATCACACTGTACGTGCATGCCCGCACGTGGTATTTTGTGGAAGAGCCACACTCAAGGGGCCAAAGAGCCGCATGTGGCTCGCAAGCCACAGTTTGCCGACCACTGCTCTAACAGATATCCTTACAACATATGAAATGCAAAACTCATTCGTTCTACAAACACTGAGTACACATGTGGCACTTTACCAGGCTCTGGCGATTCAGAACACCAATAAGGTAAGACAATATACTGGGTACGTTATCTTAAGCAAATTACTTAACTTCTCTTAGCCAGTTTCCTCACCTGTAAAACATGGATAGTAATAGTTACTAGTTGTAGTGGGTTGAATAGTCTTCCCCCAAAATTCGAGTTCCATAGAACATACTTAGGGAAAACACCTTACCATCCTATTCACTGGAGCGATCACAGTTCAGAGACATGTTTAGTCAAAGGGGCTGAACTAGACCTTCTATCAAGTTCCTAACTCCACAGTTCTCATATACGTAGGAACCCTATTTACCTCTGTATGTGAACAGCCTCACTTTGTTTCCGTAGAAGTCGCACTCGACCCACTTGCACATCTAGCTCATTGATCACAATTTCTGGTTTATAAAGTTGACAGAAGAATTCAACCTATGGGAGAGGAAAGATTTTACCTAAGTAACATTTTGATTCCTCTTCTAACATTTCCTCATCCATGAGGCTTACTGTGACCCTCTAATTAGTCCTTTACTAAGAGGTGCTTTGTACTTCCAAGACAGGCAAGTTAGCTTTTAATTACTTTATATTTTAATTTTTAAAATTTCTAATTTTTTTTAAACATTGGTTATGAATGTTTCCCTATAATAGCACTTTTTATTCATTCAAATAAACCTACTTAGAGATCTGCCTATATCTAAGTGAACACAGACATACCCCAATAGAGCAAACAGAAACTCTACTAAAAGATATGAAAAATAATCAAAGTAATTTTTCTTCAGCTATGCCTTCTTCTGTTTTAAATTTCTAACATAACGCAGGAAACACTGACCTGAATAAACTATGGTACATCTAACTACAGCCAAAGCAGAAAGAGGAGCTGTGACACAGGCTCCAGAGCATCTACCCAGCTGCCATTTCTTTCTCATCCTTGTCGTCAACCCAAAGAACCCAGATTTTGATCAGGCTCGGGAGGGTGAGAGGGGCAAAGTACTCAGGGAAGGTAAATCCCTCTTTAATCAAAAGGGATGAATCCTGACCAATCAAAGCCAATGGTGTTACTTTCATTTCTCTTGCCTACTATAATTTTATTGCTTAAGCCCCTTTAAGTAGGTGTAGTGTTACTTGCAGCCAAAACCATCTCAACAGTTTCAGAAGCCTAAGGAACACCTCTAACTGGTTCCATTCCTGACACAGGGCTTTTTGAGTCATCATTTTTTTGGGAATGCCAGATATCTGCCTCTAGATGGGCCCCAGATACTTCTCCAGTAACCAACACCACTGCTAAAAGGCTCTCCCCTCTAAACGCACATATTTTGATATAAAACAAGAATGGCAAAAAATATTAACAATGTCAGCAAGGAACCCAAGTAATGTATACACAGATGTTCATTGAGACTATTCTCTTAAACTTTTCCCATGTTTGAAGATATTAGTAATAAAGAGCTGGAAAAAATCTACTTGTGCATAAAACTATAGAGATGTTACTAAGACACAGTTCCAGTCCTAAGTCCATAATCTACAGAATAACATGCTCATTAAAACAGTGCAGAATAGCCTGCCCAGCACGGCTTAGTGGTTGAGCGTCGACCTATGAATCAGGAGGTCACGGTTCAATTCCCGGTCAGGGCACATGCCCAGACTGTAGGCTCAATCGCAAATAAGGGGCGTGCCAGAAGCAGCCGATCAATGATTCTCTCTCATCACTGATGTTTCCATCTCTCTCCCCCTCTCCTTTCCTCTCTGAAATCAATAAAAATATATTTAAGAAACAACAATAGTGGAGAATAAGGCACACATGTGATATAGGACACCAGGAAGCTCACTTTAAGAATGTCGAGCACATGGAGAACGACTTACATAGAAAGTAGTGAGAGCTTTATGGCCATGAGAGGCAGCAATGAAACTAGCAATTTTGATAGAGGCAGCAGTTATTGCAAAAGCTGTTCCAGGTAAGACCAGAGACCAGCAAGTAAGCTAAATACCCCAGCTTCCTTTCAACAGGAAAGCAAAAATAGCATACCTTTTTCTTGGAAATGTTCAATTTGCTCCCAATGACTTCTGCCATTTTCAATTTGCTTGTATGCTTGGAAAGCATTGCTGTGAAACAGTCCAGAGCCTATTAAAATAAGTAAGGTAAGTGCCACTGATGTTTAAAATAATACATTAATAACAGAGTGTCAATCTCTTGACCACAAAAGGGAGGAACATAAAATCCAGCAGGAACATCTGCAAATCTAAGAAGAGTCCAAATAAGATACCAGTGCTAGACACAGGGACCTTGCCATTATAGAGGCAGGACACAAATGTGAAGGCTTTACTATCATTGTACTGGTTAATTAGGGGAGGGAAACAAAACAAAATAAAAGAAACTCATTCAGGTAAAAATAGCAATAAGTGTTCATCTTCAGGTGTATGGTCCACAGGGAAACTTATTCTCAGACAGTGGAAGCAATACCAAAACATTACTTTGTAGCTGGAAAGGAAAACTCCTGGTAGGCAATAAAGGAATCCATTGCCTTTCTTTAACTCAATACTCAACCTTAGCAACTACTTATAGGCCAACCAGGTATGTATCTTCTGATGTAATACAATAAAAAGTACTTATCACCACCAAAAATGGATTCTACTCCCAAAAAAATTGAATTTTAATACCTCAAGCACTTTGTTAAATATATTTACAAGAGAGAAGACCGATAACATGACAAGGGAAAGGATACTATGAGTGTGGCAAAATGAAGAATAGATAACAAATCCTCAGGTAATATTATTTTGTTCAACATCATTTCATTATGATGTTGATGTGAAAAAAATAATCAATTCTGGCTGGGGCCACTGTCTGTGTGGTTTGACCCATGTCCGTGTGGGTTTTCTCCCACATCCCAAAACTGTGCATTTAGTAAGTTGAGCCTGAGTGAGAGTGTGTGAATGCACCCTATCCTGAAGGATGTCCTGTCCAGCGTCAGGTCCTGTCTTCCACCCAGAGCTGCTGAGAGAAGCCACCCATGACCCTGAACTGGAATAAGTGGGTTGGAAAATAATTATCTTGCTTATAAATCTTCTTACATGTATGTATAGCTCATTTACTTCAATGTTTAATATAAAAAGTGTTTGAGATCTTTATTTAGAAGTTTGTGACCAGAAGTATGTTGTATCTGGTTCTGCCACCATCAAGTATATTATATCAATAAACATCACACAAGCATTTAAATAAGAGAGAATGTATCTGGTCTTTGTCCCCAATTCCTGGCACAGAGCTTCAATAACCCTTGGAATGACCAGGAATAAGGAGTATCTTTTGTTCTTTACTAGACCCTCTGAACCATACCAGAGTTTATTCTCTGGATGAGGCCCTTAGATAGTTTAAAGGTAAAGCTGGCCAGGCCAAAAAGGCCAATGTCTGATTGGAGGGTTGAAACTTTCACCTCTACCCTCAAACTCTGCAGAGGATAGAGGGGCTAGAGACTGAGCTCAATCACATAGCCAATCTATAATAATAAAAGCATAATATGTTAATTAGACCGGACAGCCGATCGACCTTCTGGATGAAGCCGCAGCGGCAGGGGCTGAGGCAGAGGCATTTAGGGGTGATCAGGCACGTAGGCAGAGTGGTTGGGGCAATCAGGCAGGCAGGTGAGTGATTAGGGGTGATCAGGCAGGTAGGCAGGCGAGCAGTTAGGAGCCAGCAGCAGTGGGACATCCCCCGAAGGGTCCCCGATTGCAAGAGAGTGCAGGCCGGGCTGAGGGACACACACACACACACACACACACACACACACACACACACACACACCAGTGCATGAATTTCGTGCACCGGGCCTCTAGCGACATAATGAGACCTAAACAAAATACTGGACATCCAAAGCTTGGAGAGCTTCCTCATTGGTAGACATAGTGATGTACCAGAAGATGGCATACCCTGACTCCACAAGAACAGAAGCTCCTGTACCTGAGACCTGTAAGACCTTGCCCTATGCATCTTTGTTCCTAAGTTATACCTTTCATATTAAAACTGTAACCTGCACTGAATTGTGCTTTCAATGAGTTCTGTGAGTCCATTACTGAACCTGAGAGGTTGTGGGAACCCTGAATTTATAGCTAGTAGGTCAGAGTGTGGCTGGCCCCAGACACTTGCAGAACTAAAGAAGATAAAAGCACTCCTACCAATGTTACACTTTTATTTTAAAAGTACAAAACACGGTTACGTATAACACACATAAGAAATGTCGGAGAATTGAAAGAGCTCGCTGGAGAAGAACGAGATTAAAGGACTGGCACACTGCATGTCAGGGTTAGGCTGAGTTTAAATATACACTCCAAATGAGGTTTCTTTCTACTCAAAAGTAACTTTACCAACACAAAGAGATACTGCAAACCAAACTGGGTCACTATTCTCACCTCGGTCCCAACTGACAGAAACCAGAGCACTTTATAATCAAAACTGGACATCTTAAGAAAACATATAACTACTTTTATTCTTAAGCAGGAGGGAACAAATCTGTGTTCTTATTGAATATGGCAGAGTTATAATTCAAAAGGGCTCTATTCTATAGGAAATGTGTTCCTTCCCACCCATAACATTTTTTCCCAAGCCCAGCATACAAGGTTATACTTTGCAACCTCCACATAAATTTCTCTGGACTAAAATTAAAAGGCCCTACAACCCTACAAATCTAACATATAGACTAAGAAATTCCATATATAAGAATAAATATTAAACATCTTAGAAACACTTTATACTTTATAACATTATCATCACTGTGAGATTTTTTTTTCATTTTACCTTTAATTTCAGTACCTGTTTTATTCAATCTCAAACTATACTTATTTGAACCACAAAACATCTATATGCTCAATTAGTCTTAAGGCAACATTAGTTCAGTTTTAACTAGCTAAATATAATAACAATAACCACACAAAAGAAAAACTCTGATAGTAGTCAAGACACAGAAAATAACAATGGAAATCAACAGCCTGATAGAACACAGAGAAAACAAGAACACTGTAACTTACCTCATGAAAAATATGTAATGATGCTGATGAAGACAGACTATGAAAGCTATGGGCAATCCTATTACACCAATTCAGAAGATCCCTTTAAAAAAAAAATCAAGAAATAAAAAACCATAGGCTAAAGACATCAAAGGCATCAGTTTATTTGGTCCACTTAAGTCTGGGACACCTGATAACAACACCTCCTTTCTTCAGGTAATGTGAAGATAAACAGTGTCAGAGGAAGGAATAAGTGAGTGGTCCCAGTCCCTACCCCTACCAGAAAGTGACCTATCGCTCATTTCTCCCCCATCCATCCACACAAGTAGCAGGAGAAGAGGAGCAACTCTCAGAGGAAACTGCGGGAGTTGCCCATTTCTAATTCTCACTTCTCAAAGGGCAAGTCAACTATGGAGAATAGAGAGAAAAGGTACATAACTCAGTATGTACAGCAAAATACAAGAGTCTTATTTAAGACCACAAGTGTCACAAAGGCTATCCAGTGAAAAGAATTATCAGTAACTATTCCCCACTCTGCTTTAAAAGTTATTTTTCAAAGCGAAAATAACGTGACAAGTCTTCCTAACGAGTAACTAGACCTGAAAAAAGGATCTGACACCATGAAGCAGCCCAGAAGTCTAATTTCAAACCTGACCTCTTGTAAGCATAGTCCTAGCTGCTAAGAACTTTTGAGGGAAGCAGTTTTCAAAATATCAACTCAAAAAAGTGTTCAGTCCAATACCTTAGAGATAATTCTCTTCCCTCAAGGCTTAGTCTTTTGTTTTCTGTTCTGGCTTCCGAAACTTCCTTAGGTACCTGTTCACATCCAACAGAACTATCACTCTGAGAGTGTTTCTCTCCAGTAAGCTGGGTGTAAATGTCAAGCAGGTGGTCAGTTACTGCCAACAGGCTGGGGTATCTGTTCTGAAGAACCTGACAGAGGGAGAAAAAAGCAAAGAAAATTTAGCAGTAGACACAGTGATTTTTAAAAACACATGTAAACTGCTCCTGACACTAGTCAACCAAAAAATGTATAGCTCTATGAAATTTGTCATCTTTACCAAGGTATAAGAACTTCCCCCTTACCCACCGCCCCTTCTCTCTCAAAGACTCTAATTTTTTTTCTACCCAGAACTCAGTTGTCCAGCAATCTCACCAGAGCTTAGGATGTAGAAGCCAGATAGGAAAAAAGTCTCTAAAGCAGTGGTTCTCAACCTTCTGGCCCTTTAAATACAGTTCCTCATGTTGTGACCCAACCATAAAATTATTTTCATTGCTACTTTATAACTGTAATGTTGCTACTGTGATGAATCGTAATGTAAATATCTGATATGCAGGATGGTCTTAGGCGACCCCTGTGAAAGGATCGTTCAACCGCCAAAGGGGTCACGACCCACAGGTTGAGAACCACTGCTCTAAAGCAACTTATACACCCAACTCCCAATAATTTACTCACTAAAAATCTAGCAAGTACTATTTACTCACTGTAAATACAATTCAAGTATGATTCATTTCTCAGCCAAAAGCAAATTACAAGCAGTCAATTGGAAAGAGAAAATAACCTTTTAAAAGCAAACCACAGTAAAAGGAGCTGGTGTTAAAGTACTGATCAAAAGCAGCTGATCTTTAAAAAGCAAACAATAAAGTTTGAAAAGATCTCATCCTGTTCAACTTCGATAACTGAGAGTTTTCTGCAATATAATATTTGGTGCTCATAATATTGATTCCAAGGTTTTATGATATAAAATTGTTCAGTCAAATCTATTTAAGAGAAATATCACGTACATATTAGTAATATTACCATCTAAAATATTTAGATAAGCTTGAAAAGAATGATATTGTGATTCTAATTTGTATATAAAATTGGTATATCCAAATTTGTATATATTAAATCGTCTCTAAGTGGTAGCTCAGATTTTATTTCTTCATATCTAGTTTTATTGGAGGATTTTATAACAAATATTGCTGAAAACATACTTCAGATGGTTTAAAAATTAAATAAGGACAAGAGCCCTAACCGCTTTGGCTCAGTGGATAGAGCATCGGCCTGCAGACTGAAGGGTCCCAGGTTCGATTCCGGTCAAGGGCATGTACCTGGGTTGCAGGCACGTCCCCAGTGGGAGATGTGCAGGAGGCAGCTGGTCGATGTTTCTCTCTCATCCATGTTTCTAACTCTCTATCCCTCTCCCCTCCTCTCTGTAAAAAAATAAGATCTATGAAAAAAAATAAATAAAAATAAAAAAATAAAAAATATTAGATGAATTTAATACACAAAAATGTTAGTATATTAACTGTTAGCAAATTAGGTTGATGAGTATTTTGGGGATTCATTATATTATTTCCTCTATTTACATGTAAGTCTGGAACTTTTAATAATAAAAAGCAAAAAAGAAAAGCATCAATACTTTCTAATAACCACATACCTCATTCAGTTCTGTCTTATCCATGTTATCCAGGTGAATTTTGGTCCAATGTTTGTCTAGCAGAGTAGCATGACTACTTAGTGGTCGATACCAGTTCCCTCCACAGCTCAAAAGTCTGTATTTCAAAATCAAAAAAGTCACAAAAAACTCCCAATTTTAATCTTGAATTACAACCCTGGTTATCCCTTGCTAGACATTATCTCACATACAAATAAAACTCACATCCCTTTTGGAGCTATGTTGGACTTCTAGGGCAGATAACAAATGAAAGGCTCTCAACAGACCCAAATTTGACTCTTTTCCTTCAGGGGAGTAATAGAGCTTTAACCAAGTTATTTTCAAGTCACTGCAAATGATTCTATTCGGTGATTTAATCTCAACAACATATTTCTCTTCCTTAAGACATAATTTCAGGAAAGAAAAGACCTACAGCATTCAAGTTCACTGCTAATTACCAAAAGCTATATACCCAAATCATTAAAAATGCCCAGAGGAATATTCATGAAGCATATACTCTGGTCAAGCCACATACACCAAAGCCATTTGATTTAATCCTTACAACTGTCTTGAGGGGATCATGCCCTTCTTTATTCCTAACACATAAGGAAGAGAAGGAGAATGGCCCTGGCTCACTCAACTACGACTATAAATGACAGAGCCCACAGCTGATGTCCCAGGACTTTCTGGGAAATGTACCTAATAGGAGAGAACTTTACTATCCCTGTAAATAAAACCAGGGTCTATTAAAATCAGCAGGGCCTAGCAAGGTGTTTCTTGAGAACTGTTAGGTTAGTGCCACATTCCATCTGGGAGTGAATACTCCACTGAGGTATAATAAACAGTAAATATAATGTGACATTAGTTTCACTCTTGGGAACTTTAAGACCTGTACAGGTATAGACTAGCAGCAGGAAATAAGCTGTTGCCTTTGCTTTGTTATGCACTGTAGACAAGAACACATACAAAGTTTGCTTTGGTTTTATTCCTATGTTGATGCTTATAGTCAATTAAGTTTTTTAACTGCTTAAAATCTGTACGTCATTATAACCATCATCATGGCGAGCCATTAGTTGGGCACTTACTATGTGAAAGGTTTTTAGGTGGTTTTTTTTTAAATATATTTTTTATTGATGCCAGAGAGGAAGGGAGAGGGAGAGAAAGATAGAAACATCAATGATGACAGAGAATAACTGATCGGCTGCCTCCCGCACGCCCCACACTGGGGATTGAGCCTGCAACAGGGGCGTGTGCCCTTGACTGGAATCAAACCTGGGACCCTTTAGTCCACAGGCCAACACTCTATCCACTGAGTCAAACCAGCTAGGGCTGTGAAAGGTTTTTAATGCAAGTCGTTTCACTTAATCTTTACAGCTTACACTAAATTGTAAAGTAGGTATTGTTAGCCCCATTATAACCAGAACAAAACAAGGTACACACAGGTACAAAGTATTACCTTCAGAACTCAAACCCAGGGCTACCTGACAACAATCTTGCCTCTGATAATTTTTGAACACATGAAGACAATTCTTTTTAAAACTGGCTACTTATTTTTAAGTAGAAAAAAACACACCCTTATTTTCTAAATTAATTATCTCCATTAAAAGTTGTAAGGGCTCTAGCCAGCATGGAGCAATGATTAGAGTGCCAGCCCTCACACCAAAGAGTTGCAGATTTGGTTCCCAGTCACGGGCATGTACTTGTATTGCAGTTTCGATCCCCAACCCCAGTCGGGGCACATGCAGGAGGCACCCAATGGATATGTCTCTCTAACACAGTGGTTCTCAACCTTCCTAATGCCGCGACCCTTTAATACAGTTCCTCGTGTTGTGGTGACCCCCAATTTCATTGTTACAAATTGAACATAATTAAAGCATAGTGATTAATCACAAAAACAATATGTAATTATATATGTTTTCCGATGGTCTTAGGCGACCCCTGTGAAAGGGTCGTTCGACCCCCAAAGGGGTCGCGACCCACAGGTTGAGAACCGCTGCTCTAACATCAATGTTCCCCTCTCTCTCTCCCCTCCTCCCTCCTTCCCTTCCGCTCTCTGTAAAAAAAATCAATGGAAAAAATATCCTTCAGTAAGGATTAACAAAAAGTCAAAGTAATAAGGAATGAAGACTGGCCGGGGGCTCAGTTTGCTGGAGCACTGTCCAGGGCAACCAAAAGGCTGCAGAGTTGATTCCCGGTCAAGGCACATATCAAGGTTGTAGGATTGATCCCTGGTTGGGGAGTGTACAGGAGGTAATGGATCTGTTTCTCTCTCACATCAATGCTTATCTCTCTCCCCCATCCTCTCTCTCTAAAATCAACAAACACGTACAAGTAGTCAGGAATGAGAAGGTTGGCTGCCATCAGTTCCAACTAACCTTACTTAAAGGCACCCAGAGAACTCTATTCCAGGACTTTTGGGCGCAGCTCTAGTGTAGAGACTTTTGAGAAAGAGGTTCCACAGTGGAAATGCGACATACCTCCTGGTTGCAAAGAACTGAAATCCAGGAGCCACTTTTAGACAGTCACCTCGGCCAGGAATCAAGAGCTCTCCATTCTCCAAGAGAGGGATCAGTACGGAAACCTAAATCACAAAAGTCCACTGATAAAGCTATTAAGACAAAAGTAAAAAAACAAAAACAAAAACCCTTCTCCAAATAATAAACATATTCATAAAAGAAATTCCAGCTCTCATAGCATGAACTAGGATCAAAAGGCAGGTGGGAAAGGCTGAGCCACCCCACTCCAGAAGAACAAGTTATTCTTTCAACATTCCCTGAGTGCCTATATGGACCAGAAGCAAGCAATACCCTCAAAATCCAGACATGACTGAGGCTTCACAGCCTAGCAGGTAATGGGAGATAGCTATGCAAAGCATCACACAACATGACCAGTGTGAACCCAGAGATGTACAAAGTGACATGTGAAAAGAATGGCTGTAAATCAGAAGTGAAGCCATCCCAGAGGTAATGACATTCACCAAGTCTTAAAGTATGAGCCGGTATTAGCCAGGTTCGGTGGGAGTGAAATGGCACATACACTCCAGGCAAAATATTCAAATGGATAAAAATGTATATGCTTCCGTATGGCATGAGAGGACTATGTTATGGTTAGGGCAGAATGTGCATACAAAGTAGTAGAAAAATACAAGGCTTAAAGACAGATGAAAAGGGCCTCCTGTGTTGAGCTAAGGAATTTGAGTTTTTTCATGTAAGTTATTTAAAGGATTTTAGCCTGCGGGCAGGGAGGGAAATTACATTTTTTTTTTTTTTTTAGATAACCAACTGTGCAACATTATGGAAGATAAACTAGAGTTAGCTTGGAGTGAAAGAGGTGAAAGGACAGCAGTTAGGTAAGAAAGTAAGGAAGAAAGAAAGAGCCCTGGGCTAAGGCAGTGGGATAGGTGAGAACAGAATAGAAAGTCTGAGAAATGTTAAGTCTGAGTGAGAGACTAGAAGAGGGAGACATCAACCTTCTGGCTTGGTAACCTTCTGTGTGGCAGAAAAACTGTTTTGAGAAAGAGCAGACATATTGGACAACTTGAACTTGTGCTAGCTAAGGAATATCCAAGTAGAGTTTTTTCAAGAAAAGTGAGGACTGCATATATGGATATGGGGATGTGAGTTTATAGGGGAACAAATAACAAAGAGCCAAGGAAGAGGTTTCTAAAATATCAGACATAATTTTCATTGTTTCATACATGGCCAGGAGCTGAAAGGAAAGCCCAAAACAGCATAGGGGCAACTCCAAGATAATGCCAAAACTTAAAACTAAAAAAAAAAAAAAAATTCATCCAAAAGGAGATCTGTAAAAGCTGCCTTAAAATATTAGCTGAGAAATTCTGAAAACAAAATAATAATCAAGAAATCAAGTATGTTTTTAAGTAAACACAACTTTACTATGATGATAATTATGTTTAACTATAATCAACTGAACAATACACCTTCTGAAAACAATTTAACAGAAGGGGAATGGTCTGCACAAAATGCAACTCAAAGTACAGGAATTTTCTAATGTTTATCAGACACTGCCAAAAGATTAGGACAAATCATCCGTTTGGCCTTGAATCTGGACTTTGTCATCAAAGAATATACTTAGCAATGGGATAGTGATAGCTCCCTAGGCTCTACCATGACATGGATGGAATATCACTCATATTCATCTACCTTCTTGGGCTCTAATTCCACCATCCACCATCCTAATGATTTCCAGGTACCCTGATAGCTGAAAAAATTGCCCAGGAAAGAGAGCACTAGAAAGGGAAAAAAGTCTCAACAAATGCTTTTAACCTGCCTGGTAGCTTATAATTCAGTTTTATTTTTTAAGTCTCATTGGTAGCAATCAGCCTTGGCTGATTAAGAAAAATGAGTTCCAGCCAAAACCGGTTTGGCTCAGTGGATAGAGCGTCGGCCTGCGGATTGAAGGGTCCCAGGTTCGATTCCGGTCAAGGGCGTGTGCCTGGGTTGCGGGCACATTTCCAGTGGGAGATGTGCAGGAGGCAGCTGATCGATGTTTCTCTCTCGTCGATGTTTCTAGCTCTCTGCCTCTCTCCCTTCCTCTCTGTAAAAAAATCAATAAAATATATTTAAAAAAAAAAAAAAAAAGAAAAATGAGTTCCAGCCCTATAAAACTGAGTATTAAGTCTCTAAAACATGATGATCAAACTGAGTCTCTGCCTAGGCCAATAATACCATTACATCTTTACCTAAAATCATCATAATACCCATGTATTTATAGATACTCCTTCCCCTTCATATCTCCCTCTCCCTCACTCTCCCTCCCTCCCGTCCTCCTCTCCTGTCCTTCTCTCCCCCACTTCTTCATGTTATTCTCATATCCAAGAGGGAAAAGTCCATATGCAGTTAACTATAAGGTTCATATTAAAAGAAAATTAAAACCAATCTCGGAAAAAACTGTCCAAAGTAAGAATTGTTTATTCTGTTATTTGTTTTCTTGGTCCTAGTTTATAGACTACAGAGGAAACATGGACTGCCTCCATAGCTAAATTTTATACACATAGAAAAGTGATCTTTTTAAAAACAATAATATACATCCAGTATCTTTTCCTTAATGGAACAAAGACAAGCACACTCTTAATACATCAACTGTCCTCTGAGAAGCAGAATCTCAAAGTTCTCAGTGTATCTGAAACAGGTAAGATGTTTCCCACTGGGCTGATTCATGGAAAGGCTGTTAAAACTGACCACATATTTGGCTGAAGGAGGGAAAAAACTTTTGTGAAATTGGTCACATTATACCACTAAAGGAAACAGTACAAGCAGAATTTTATCAATTTTCTATCAAATAAGAAACCAGCCAAGTAAACCAAGACCTCAAACCAGATTAGGTAGGTAACCATGAATGACCTCTTACAACATTTCTCTAATCAAACGCCTATGTTTAAATTATCCCCTAGAATCACTAATAAAATATGCTCTTTAAAGACAGGAAATTAGCAAAGCCACATACCACGTCTAAGGGGGCATAGTCAATATCCTCCAGTAGGATCCAGTGTCCCTTTGTGGCTGCCTGTGTCAGGGTGCCAGGCTGCCACACAAACTCTCCTGGGACATCTGTGCAGCGGTACATTCCCAGCAACATCTGCAGAAAGAAAATAATTATTCGAATCACACATCTGAGGTATCACTGCTATATCCTTTAATTCCATTAAACTTCTACCTATATATATACATAAAAGCCTAAGCGACCGTATGACCGGTAGCTGTGACGCGCACTGACCACCAGGGGGCAGATGCTCAACGCAGGAGCTGCTAAGCTGCGGTGACCTGGCAGCTGTGATTCTCAGGTGACACACCCAGAACCAGACAGGAGGGAGCCTGATTCCGGGTACGTCACCTGAGAACTGCCCTCTCGCAATCCAGGACCCCTCGGTGGAGTCAGAGAGCCGGTTTCAGCCCGATCCCTCAGACCAGCCCGAGGGACCCCACCGATGCACAAATCCGTGCACCGGGCCTCTAGTAGAAATATAAGCAAGCATTTGTGTTTTTAGAGCTTGGTCCCAGCGGTTCTGAAAGACCAGTAACTATTATCATAGTCCCCTAGCAAAAACAATATTTTAATGCAAATAGTTATAAGCATGCTAATCCCCCAAAACTTGACATTTCTTAATTACCTTACTGTCGGTCTGATCTCCAAGCTGAACTTTGAGAAGCTCAGGGGGCTTCCTTCTACCTGTCATTGCAGCTAAATGTTCAACTAAAGAAGTTTTGCCGCATCCTATTGGTCCTTCCAACAACACAGGATTCTGAGAAGCCACTGCCATAGCCAGGGTCTGAAGATTTTTGCAGACTGACTCAACCAGTACATAAGACCTAAAGGCCAGCTCTTGTTCATGAGAAGAACTCCTGTTACTAGCCTAAGGAGGCAAGTGAGAAATAAAAA
Source organism: Myotis yumanensis (assembly GCF_028538775.1). Classification (NCBI taxonomy): domain Eukaryota; kingdom Metazoa; phylum Chordata; class Mammalia; order Chiroptera; family Vespertilionidae; genus Myotis; species Myotis yumanensis. The sequence continues at coordinate 51,743,809 of NW_027223757.1, read as the reverse complement.
GCATGTCAAGAATGAGTCCTTTCTCCAAAAGGCACAGGTTAAATTTCTACAGTGCTTCCTCTGATCTTTACATAAACCTCTGCCAATATATTAGCGGTACCATAACTATAACAACAATAGGTATATTATCCAAAGTAAAGATCTGACTTTTTTTTCTTTCCTTTCTTCCTCAACTCCTGCCTTTGGGGGAGAAAGTAAAAAATTCACTACCAAATTTAAGAAGTTTCCCAAAATTTCTGAAGCCAAAAAAGCTGACACACAAGGGATGGGGACAACTAGATTATTTTTCTTTTCCTTCCTCTTGCCATATCCTAGGGTTTCATATCTAAGATAGAGAATGCATACAAGCCCTGGCTGGTGTGGCTCAATTGGTTGGAGCATTGTCCCATACACCAAAAAGTGGCGGGTTCGATCCCTGGTCAGGGTACGAGTGGGAGGCAGCCAGTTGATTTAAGCGGTTTTCTTTTACATATACACTAAAATATTTAGATATGAAATGATGTAGCATCTGAGAGTTGCTTTCAAAATAATGTGGTATGGGTAAAGTGTGCAGAAATAACAATGAAACATAATTGATCACAAATTGATAATTATTGAAGTGATGGGTAGGTAAATGGGGGTTCATTACACCATTGTTTCTACTTTAGAATGTGTTTAACGTTTTCCATAACAAAAAGTTAAAAATAATAAAATAATGTGCCCAATATGTTTAATGAGTACAAAGTTTCAGCTTTGCAAGATGAAATGTTATGGAGTCTGCACAACAATGTGAATATACTTAATACCACTGACATGTACACTAAAAAAAGTTTAAGATGGTAAATATTATGTGTATTTTACCACATTTAAAATTTTTTAAAAAATAATAATGCACCTAACATAATAGAGGAAAAATGATCTCTTGGAAAAGTGGAATGATTATTATTTTTTAAGAAATAATAATTCTCTAACATGGCTAGTCCCTTAAAGATATGTGAGGATAAATAAGATTCAGGGCTGAAAGTTATTTGCAACTTCCTGAAGGGCTATCTATTACAGCAATTTAGCAGGTGGGCTGGGCCATAGCACAATTCTGCACTCTGCCCCCAGTGCCCTGTCACTGCTACCCAACATCAAGCCCACCTGAAACAGAATCCTTCCTATATTAAAATTCTAATGCTCCAAACATTATCTATGTAAGGAGAGTGGTTAAGAGGGGGTGGGTTTTAGCGACTAGAGGAAAACACAGGGGTCTTGGAAGTGCTGGTATCTTAGTGCTGGTTACACAGATATATCCAGTTCAAGAATAATCACTGAGCCGAAACCGGTTTGGTTTGGCTCAGTGGATAGAGCGTCGGCCTGCGGACTGAAAGGTCCCAGGTTCGATTCCGGTCAAGGGCATGTACCTGGGTTGTGGGCACATCCCCAATGGGAGATGTGCAGGAGGCAGCTGATCGATGTTTCTCTCTCATCGATGTTTCTAGCTCTCTATCTCTCTCCCTTCCTCTCTGTAAAAAATCAATAAAATATATTAAAAAAAAAAAAAGAATAATCACTGAGATGTACATTTAACAGGTGTGCTTTTTTACATGTATACTGTACTACTACTCTTTTGTTTTTTAATTGCACTATCAAGTGACAAACCTATGGTTCAAGGAACAACCCAGGACTTGTTCCAAGAAGAAAACTGGGTAGGTCTGACCCAAGGAACAACTGATGAAAGACTGCTGCGGGGGGTCTAGCTGGTTTGGTTCAGTGGATAGAGTATCAGCCTCCGGACTGAAGGGTCCCAGGTTCGATTCTGGTTAAGGCAGCGGTTCTCAACCTGTGGGTCACGACCCCTTTGGGGGTCAAACAACCCTTTCACAGGGGTCACCTAAGACCATCGGAAAACACATATATAATTACATATTGTTTTTGTGATTAATCACTATGCTTTAATTATGTTCAATTTGTAACAATGAAAATACATCCTGCATATCAGATATTTACATTACCATTCATAACAGTAGCAAAATTATGAAGTAGCAACGAAAATAATTTTATGGTTGGGGGTCACCACAACATGAGGAACTGTATTAAAGGGTCGCGGCATTAGGAAGGTTGAGAACCACTGGGTTAAGGGCACATACCATGGTTCCAGGTTCCCTGGCCCTGGTTGGGGTGCATGCAGGAGGCAACCAATTGATGTGTCTCTCTCACATCAATGTTTCTCTCTGTCTCTTCCTCTCCCTTCCACTCTCTTTAAAAATCAATGGGAAAATATCCTCGAGTGAAGATTAACAAGCAAAAAGAAAAAGACTGCTGGGGGGTCAGGGGTGAGGACAGAAAATAGACCGGTTCCCAGTGGTTCCAGATTATGGAACCAGATTATAAACTGTTAAGTCCTTCCCAAGTGTGCTCTAGAGCCACATTCTTAGAAAGGTCATTTCATATGGGCAGGGGGAAGTTCTCTGCAGATACCAGCCTCCCCCACAACAGACAAAGAGAAAATTCTGACAGAAAGAGGTGGCTGGGCCTAGCCCCGTGTCAGCCAATGTGCAACCCAAGAGTCTCTGGGCAATTCAGTCTGTCTTTGTTTTACATAAATATAGCATTATAACATGTGCCACTCAACTTCACACAGTTGTCATAGTAAATAAATGAGAGGATATATAGAAAAGCTTTGCTAAAGTAAGAGCACCACACAAGCATTGTTATAGTATCTAATTTACCATTGAAGAGGGACAACGGGAAAATCAGAGAGGAGGGCCCGAGTAAATGTCTCCTTATCTCTGTAAATGCAATAGCAACTTAGCAAACTCAATTTGGCCTGTGTTATTGCCGTTTAGGAGAGGAAGGGGGCACACACTCTACTGATGCCAACATACCTGCTCTCCAGGGGTTGGTGGCTGCCCAGGCAGCACCACACCACAGACAGCAGTCACTCTGGAGGAGAGGTCAGCTGAAACAAGATGTCCCTGTAAGTACTGCAGTTCCTTCTCCTTACGCCACAGGGAAGCTTCTGGATTGGCCAAAACCAAGGCCTTCTCCAAGTCCTGCAGCTGGGCCTCTTCTAGTAACCTGAGTGAAATGAGGATCTCATCAATAACCTTAATCCAGAGGAAACCACATCAAGGTCTTCAGAAATGTTCCTGCTTACCTCAACCTGAAATGGATCAGTTCCTCACTATTAAAAATCTTCTTAAGGAATGATAGCTTGTGCTCTTCATTCATGCAAGTTACCACAGCAAGACAATGGGCTGTGTACCTGGAGAAAATCAAAGTATATAAACTCAGGACCTGCAGGTGATTCTAAAGAATAAAAAAAATTTGCTAGCCAACTGAATACTAGAAAAGGAAATCTTACAGAATTAAAGTAACACATTTAAGAGTAGAAAATACAAATCAGGTATAATGAATTCACTTGACAGAACATGAAAAAGGTGAAACTCCACTCAAATCATCTCATTTTCCTCTGGTGTGACACATGAGTAAGGAAAGAGAGTAAGAACTCAAAAGTCACCAGCACAAAGATAACATATTAAATGGTTTCTTTTCCCTCCTTATGCACACAATGCTATACTCTCCCCAACATCCCCATACTAGAAGCATAGGAAAAACCCAATAGCTACACACCAGCGGACCAAGGTGTCGTGGCTTCTGAGGAGAGGAACACACACACTCCAGTCCCAGAGCTCCCGGAACACGGACTGCTCTTGCTGTAAAAACTTGTAGGCTGCTTCCATTAGGTCCCGGAGCTTCATCCGCCTGCGCCCATAGCGGACTGGATTAGCATCTGAACTCTCTAGGAAGAGTCTTTGAAAGACTGGAGAAGTGTCCTTGAAATACCTCAGGGCAAACCTTCAGAAAAAGAATTTTCATTTGTTGTTGAGGAAATTGATGTATACATCTCCACTTCGAGACAGGATAGCAGAACATAACAAGAACTCACTAGGGTCTGAGAACAAACAGAGACAGATGCTAAAGCTCCCTAGTCCTAAGATTATACCTGTTCAAGTTCAGGAACCAGTATCATGGCATGAAATATCTGACTAAGAGAATACAAACACCAAAGGTACTTATTTTGCAAGTGTTTACTACTGAAAATGCACTCGTTGCCCTAACTAGTTTGGCTCAGTGGATAGAGCGTCGGCCTGTGGACTGAAAGGTCCCAGGTTAGATTCTGGTCAAGGGCATGTACCTTGGTTGTGGGCAAATTCCCAATAGGAGGTGTGCAGGAGGCAGCTGATCAATGTTTCCTCTCATCAATGTTTCTAACTCTCTATCCCTCTCCCTTCCTCTCTGTAAAAATCAATAAAATATTTTTTTTAAATGCACTCGTTTTCAAAAATATTAAGTCAGACACTGTTAAATTCTGGATGTACAAAACCAAAGAGAGATTTTCCTTGAGGAACTTGCTATCTAGTAAGGAAGACAGCCACTTACAGAAACAATGAGAGATGCATACAAAAAGAGTCAACTGAACCTTGGTTGCATCTTAAAGATAAAGAGAAGATTCTCTTGAAACAAAAGGCAGACAGGTTGGAAAAGAATGACAAAAAGCTTCAAGACATACAAAAAAAATTAACAAAGTAGCAATAGTAAATCTAAATCCTCCCTATCAGTATTACTTTAAATGTAAATGGTTTAAACTTCAATCAAAAGACATATATTGGTTGAATAGATTTTTTTTTAAAAAAGCTCAAACTACACACAATCTATAAGAAACTCATTCTGTACATAAGAGCACACTGAAAGAAATAAAAAAATAATAATTCCAGCCCTGACTGATATGGCTCACTCAGTTGGAGCATCGTCCTGTACACCAAAAGGTAGAGGGTTCCACTCCTAGTCAGGGCACACACCCAGGTTGTGGGTTCAATTCCCAGTCAGGGCACGTGCAGGAGGCAACTAATTGATGTTTCACTTTCACATCAAGGTTTCTATCTCTCCCTCTCCGTTTCTCTCTCTGACTGGGAATCAAACTGATGATCGCTTGGTGCATAGAACAATGCTCAATCCATTGAGCCACACCTGTGGGGCAATAATTTTGTTTTAATTCCATGCAAATAGTAACCAAAAGGAAGCAGGGTGGCCCTAGACGGTTTGGCTCAGTGGATAGAGCGTCAGCCTGCAGACTGAAGGGTCCCAGGATCAATTCTAGTCAAGGGCACATGCCAGGGTTGGGGCTCGATCCCCAGTAGGGGGTGTGCAGGAGGCAGCCAATCAATGATTCTCTCTCATCACTGATGTTTCTATCTCTCTCTCTCACTCCCTTCTTCTCTGAAATCAATAAAAATTTTTTTTTTTTTAAAAAGAAAATTTTGCTTATTGAGCACCCACAATATGTCAGACACTGTCTTGAGTCCCGTGAGGTAGATACTATTATCATAGATGAACTTGGACTTGAACCCAAGGAGTCCAACCAACGGATGTGTCCCTCTCACATCGATGTTTATCTCTGTCTCTATCCCTCCCTTCCACTCTCTCTAAAAAGCAATGGGAAAAATATCCTCGGGTGAGGATTAACCAAAAAAGAAAAGTCTTGTTAAGACTATCGTGGTACTTCATGAAAACCCCAAGTAAATTAACAGCTAGGTCTCAGAAAGAAGTGTGAACCCAGAAATGAATGGCTTGAGGACCCTAGCTTGACTGGGTTCTTCCTGTCCAGTCTCTAGATTTCCATCCCCATCCCATTTCTCTCTCTTCATTCTTCCTCCACAATCTGCTACAATACAAAACCTTCTCTAATTTCCAAGAGGATAACACACTCATTTCTGTTACTTCAATGATTTCCTTGCTCCCCTTATCTATTTGGCTGACAACTCTATTAACATATTGTATTCAATTGTTTGCAAGTACAGGAACCCATTATACGTGATTTTCTTACCCTCATGATGTGGTCTAGACTAGAGCTTAAAAGAGAGGACCTTCTACTAGTACATGAATCTACTGAATAAATAACTGTATCCTATCTAAATATATTAGGTATATTCCTAAAACATTAGGTATATTTCCTCTATGTAAATCTGAGGCACATGTTAAACTAATCAGCTGCATTTCTTAAAACTAAAAATCAAAATCCCATTCCAAATCACTACCTATAGTTCACTGCACATCACGCACAGCTTTTTTTTTTTTTTGCTTGGTTTTAAGTTACTCTATCACAGGCACCTTTTTAAGCTGCATTATATCATTTTGGAACAACGGAGGAACATAAATAAAATATAAAGTAAAATATACTGCCCTGGTAAATTGTAAATTAAAAAAGTAAAGGGCGTCCCAAAATTCACACAAGAAGTAATTTTGATAGAAAACACAGGTCTATAATTAAAAATTGTAAATTTTTTATTGATTCATAAAGTATACAACATAGGGTTATGTACGGAATAGCATATCAGGTAAATGGCCTCCACGGCTTTGCTGGCACATACGCACTCTTTTGTTGAAATTTTCCATGACCAAAATGCGGCTGCTCAGGCAGTAACAGTTAATGGTACTTGCGACATGATAATCCAGTTTTTTGTGCCTAAATTGCAAGCTATGGATGTAGACGACATGTGGCTTCAACAAGACGGTGCCACATGCCATACAGCCTGAGAAATAATTCAATTACTGCATGAGTCATTTCCTGGTCGTGTAATTTTCCATTTTGGTGATCAGAATTGGCCGCCCAGATCATGCGATTAACGCCGTTGGACTTTTTTCTTTGGGGTTTTTTGAAGTCTAAGGTTTATGCCAACAAGCCCATGACCACCCACGCCTTGAAGGAGGAAATTAAGCACTGTATCAACAAAATTCAGCCACATTTATGCAAAGCGGTCATGGAAAATTTCAACAAAAGAGTTTGTATGTGCCAGCAAAGCCGTGGAGGCCATTTACCTGATATGCTATTCCATACATAACCCTATACTGTATACTTTATGAATCAATAAAAAATTTACAATTTTTAATTATAAACCTGTGTTTTCTATCTAAATTACTTCTTGCGTGAATTTTGGGACACCCTTTAGGTATGTACCTCACATTCATTTAATAAGAACATAAAATTTGAAGCTAATGAGACCAGATGTAGATAATCCATCATTTTAATAATTCTGGAAGCACTCTACTATAAAGCCTTAAAGAGAAGTTGGGGTTCAAGTTACCCACAGGCCAATCCTACAGAACTGACTAGCACACCTAGTGAAAGAGTACCAAGGTCAAGTACACGTAGATGATTACCAAGTAAGGCCATAATCCCAATCCTCAATTAAACCACACCACGTGTTCCTGATTACCAAATATGATGCTATTCTTTCCTTTGCTAGATATTTTCTATTTTAATAAAACTAGGCCTGGGAGAACCAAGATGGCGGCGTAGGGAGCGGACCTGTGTGTGCTGCTCTCTCACAGCATCATTGAAACTATCAACTATGAAGTAAACAACCGCCACTCAGAACCATGGGGAAGTTGGCCCAGTGGGAGATCTACAACTGGAGGAAAAGAAAGAAGCGCAGTGAGACTGAGTGGGAGCTACGGAGGCACCAAAACCAGAGGTACGCAGTCACACGCCACGCGGGCTGCAAATGGATTCTCGGTTTTTTACGAACCCTCGAATCCTCTGGGCTTGCTCGGGGCGGGTCTCTGAGGCCCCAGATCCCACAGGGAGAGGCGGCCACGGCCTTGCAGTGGTCGGAGAGCGAGGGAAGCTCTGATACGCGGCTGCTCGCCGGCACCGAGGGACAAGAAGTCCTGGTGTCCCGGAGAGGCGAGGGGCGCGGAGACGCCGCCATCGCTATTTCCTCCACGCTGGTGACTCCCTGTGACCCCGCCCTACCCTCAGGGCTGTGCCAGAGGCACAAGAGGGAATGACTGTGCTTTTACAAACTCTCAAATCCACTGAGCTGGTTCGGGCGGGTCTCTGAGGCCCCAGGCTCCAAGGCGAGAGACGGCACGGCCTTCCAGCGGTCAGGAAGCGAGGGAGGCTCTGGCGCTCGGCTGCTCGCCGGCACTGGGGGACGCAAAGCCCTGGTGTCCTGGATAGGCAAGGGGCCGCTGAGTCTCCGCCCCGGCGACTCCCTGTGACCCCGCCCTACGCAATTTACATTCCCATCTGGGGTGTGCCAGACCCACAAGTAGAAGCGCCTTCTTCTGCAAACTTTCAAATCCACTGAGCTGGTTCAGGCGGGATCATGAAGCACCAGACCCTACGGGGAGAGGCAGCACGGCCTTGCAGCCATCAGAAAGCGAGGGAGACTCTGTTGCACAGCTGCTCACCGGCACTGGGGGACACAAAGCCCTGGCAGAGAGTCAAGGGGCCGCGGAGACTCAGCCAGTGCTATTTGCTCCGCCATGGCGACTCCCTGAGACTCAGCCCTAATCAATTTACATCCCCATCCAAGCTGTGCCAGGTGCACAAAAAGACCCACCTGCGCTTTTGCAGCCTATCCCAACAAATTGCAGACTTCAACTGCTCGCAGCCATGAGAGACACACTCAAGAAGCAGACCCAGGAGAACCAGGATGGCGGCATAAGGAAGAGACCTGTGCGTGCTACCTCACACAACAACATCGAAACTACCAAATATCAGACAAACACCTATCATACAGAACCATGGGAAACTTGGCCCAGTGGAAGCTCTACAACTGGAAGGAGAGAAAGAACATTGAGACTGAGTAGGATGTGACACCAAGTACAGAGCCCAACCCAACAAACTGCAGATTTCAACTCCTCGCATAGAAAGAAGCGCATTGAGACTGAGTAGGATGTGCTGAAGCACCAAGTACAGAGCCCATCCCAGCAGGCTGCAGATTTCAGCTCCTTGCATCTGGGAGGGACGCAATCGGGGGGCAGAGTCGGGTCCGGGGCCGGCCAGGGCTGGGCTTGACTCGGCCGGCACTGTGGAACTGCTGTACCAGCAAGCGCACAAACATGCCCACTGGTCCCAGTCTCTGGTGGGGCGCTGCGGGACAGCAGACAAGCAGTCTGTGCACTTGGTGGAGGGCAGGAGCGCTGGATGTGCAACCACCAGGAACGCCTGGAGATTTTGTCTAGTGGGGAGCCGCCGGCAGGGGACAGAAGGCCAAACTTCCTGTTTCCCCGGTAAGGCTGGGATGGCCCCGGTGAGGTTGAAACAGCCCCCGTGAGGTAGGGACGACCCCAGTCAGGTCGAAACAGCCCCGGTGTGGTAGGGACAACCCCGGTGAGGTTGAAACGGCCCCCGTGAGGTAGGGACGACCCCAGTCAGGTCGAAACGGCCCCGGCGTGGTAGGGACAACCCCAGTCAGGTTGAAACGGCCCCCGTGAGGTAGGGACGACCCCGGTGAGGTTGAAACAGCCCCCGTGAGGTAGGGACGACCCCAGTCAGGTCGAAACGGCCCCGGCGTGGTAGGGACAACCCCGGTGAGGTTGAAACGGCCCCGGTGTGGTAGGGACAACCCCGGTGAGGTTGAAACAGCCCCCGTGAGGTAGGGACGACCCCAGTCAGGTCGAAACGGCCCCGGTGTGGTAGGGACGACCCCGGTGAGGTTGAAACAGCCCCCGTGAGGTAGGGACGACCCCAGTCAGGTAGAAACGGCCCCCGTGAGGTAGGGACGACCCCAGTCAGGTTGAAACGGCCCCCGTGAGGTAGGGACGACCCCGGTGAGGTTGAAACAGCCCCCGTGAGGTAGGGACGACCCCAGTCAGGTCGGAACGGCCCCGGCGTGGTAGGGACAACCCCGGTCAGGTTGAAACGGCCCCGGTGTGGTAGGGACAACCCCGGTGAGGTTGAAACAGCCCCCGTGAGGTAGGGACGACCCCAGTCAGGTCGAAACGGCCCCGGTGTGGTAGGGACGACCCCGGTGAGGTTGAAACAGCCCCCGTGAGGTAGGGACGACCCCAGTCAGGTCGAAACGGCCCCGGTGTGGTAGGGACGACCCCGGTGAGGTTGAAACAGCCCCCGTGAGGTAGGGACGACCCCAGTCAGGTCGAAACGGCCCCGGTGTGGTAGGGACGACCCCGGTGAGGTTGAAACAGCCCCCGTGAGGTAGGGACGACCCCAGTCAGGTCGAAACGGCCCCGGTGTGGTAGGGACGACCCCGGTGAGGTTGAAACAGCCCCCGTGAGGTAGGGACGACCCCAGTCAGGTCGAAACGGCCCCGGTGTGGTAGGGACAACCCCAGTCAGGTTGAAACGGCCCCCGTGAGGTAGGGACGACCCCGGTGAGGTTGAAACAGCCCCCGTGAGGTAGGGACGACCCCAGTCAGGTCGAAACGGCCCCGGTGTGGTAGGGACGACCCCGGTGAGGTTGAAACAGCCCCCGTGAGGTAGGGACGACCCCAGTCAGGTCGAAACGGCCCCGGCGTGGTAGGGACAACCCCGGTGAGGTTGAAACGGCCCCCGTGAGGTAGGGACGACCCCAGTCAGGTCGAAACGGCCCCGGTGTGGTAGGGACGACCCCGGTGAGGTTGAAACAGCCCCCGTGAGGTAGGGACGACCCCAGTCAGGTCGAAACGGCCCCGGCGTGGTAGGGACAACCCCAGTCAGGTTGAAACGGCCCCCGTGAGGTAGGGACAACCCCAGTCAGGTTGTAATGGCCCCGGTGTGGTAGGGACAACTCCGGTCAGGTTGAAACAGCCCCGGTGTGGTAGGGACAACCCCGGTGAGGTTGAAACGGCCCCCGTGAGGTAGGGACGACCCCAGTCAGGTCGAAACGGCCCCGGCGTGGTAGGGACAACCCCGGTCAGGATGAAACGGCCCCCGTGAGGTAGGGACGACCCCAGTCAGGTCGAAACGGCCCCGGTGTGGTAGGGACGACCCCGGTGAGGTTGAAACAGCCCCCGTGAGGTAGGGACGACCCCAGTCAGGTCGAAACGGCCCCGGCGTGGTAGGGACAACCCCAGTCAGGTTGAAACGGCCCCCGTGAGGTAGGGACGACCCCGGTGAGGTTGAAACAGCCCCCGTGAGGTAGGGACGACCCCAGTCAGGTCGAAACGGCCCCGGCGTGGTAGGGACAACCCCGGTCAGGTTGAAACGGCCCCGGTGTGGTAGGGACAACCCCGGTGAGGTTGAAACAGCCCCCGTGAGGTAGGGACGACCCCAGTCAGGTCGAAACGGCCCCGGCGTGGTAGGGACGACCCCGGTGAGGTTGAAACAGCCCCCGTGAGGTAGGGACGACCCCAGTCAGGTCGAAACGGCCCCGGCGTGGTAGGGACGACCCCGGTGAGGTTGAAACGGCCCCCGTGAGGTAGGGACGACCCCAGTCAGGTCGAAACGGCCCCGGTGTGGTAGGGACGACCCCGGTGAGGTTGAAACGGCCCCCGTGAGGTAGGGACGACCCCAGTCAGGTCGTAACGGCCCCGGCGTGGTAGGGACAACCCCAGTCAGGTTGAAACGGCCCCCGTGAGGTAGGGACGACCCCGGTCAGGTTGAAACGGCCCCGGTGAGGTAGGGACAACTCCAGTCAGGTTGTAACAGCCCCGGTGTGGTAGGGACAACCCCGGTGAGGTTGAAACGGCCCCCGTGAGGTAGGGACGACCCCAGTCAGGTCGAAACGGCCCCGGCGTGGTAGGGACAACCCCGGTCAGGTTGAAACGGCCCCCGTGAGGTAGGGACGACCCCGGTGAGGTTGAAACGGCCCTGGTGAGGCTCAGACGGCCCTGGTGAGGTTGAGACTGCTCCAGTGAGGCTGGGACAAATAAAGGGGACCAGTATGGACTGATGAACAGGTGTAGATACAGAAGCAGAGCAACATTGAACAGAATGTTAAACTACAATGGGGAGCCTGGGGAGGGTTGGGGGGGGGATTAAGAGACCAACTGAAGGACCTATATGCATGCATATAAGATTAACCAATGGACACAAGACACGGGACGGGGGGGGGGCGGGGGGTAGGGGCCGAGGGAATGTCATGGGGGGGAAAAAGGAGACATATGTAACACTCTTTGTAATACTTTAAGAAATAAAAATTATTATAAAAAAAAAAATAAAAAAAAAAAAATAAATAAAACTAGGCCTATTTTTTTCCTCCCCTTTTAGAAAAAAGCTCATAAAAATTATGGTTTCCCCCGCAAGCCTTCATTTCGTATTCCCTCATTCAAGGACCAGACTAGAGACCATACTTTCAAGAAAGCCAAGTGTACTTATTGTGTTGATGAAAACTAATACATAAGAGATGGATAAAAGAGATACTCCTATTAATACAAACATTACTCACATTTAGAGTAAAAGGTTCTTTACCTTCTCAATTTAAAAAAAACCTTGAAGGTCATTTTCCTGCCTCTTTTGGCTATTCCACATAAACTATATTTTACTATCAATTTAAAAGAGCGCCCTGGCCGATTGCTCAGTAGTTACAGCATTAGTCCAAACACCAAAGGGTATTGGGTTTAATCACAATCAAGGGCATGTACCTTGGTTGCAGGTTCATCCCGGGCCCTGGTCAGAGCATATGCAGGAGACAACCAATTGATGTGTCTCTCTCACATCAAAATTTCTCTTTCTCTCTCCCCCTTCCCTTCTACTCTCTCTAAATATCAATGGAAAAAATATTCTCAGGTGAAGGTTAAAAAAAAAAGAGAGAGGCCCTAACTGGTTTGGCTCAGTGGATAGAGCGTCGGCCTGCGGACTGAAAGGTCCCAGGTTCAATTCCAGTCAAGGGCATGTACCTTGGTTGCAGGCAACATCCCCAGTAGGGGATGTGCAGGAGGCAGCTGATCAATGTTTCTCTCTCTCTCACTGATGTTTCTAACTTTCTATCCCTCTCCCTTCCTCTCTTTAAAAAATCAATAAAATATATTTAAAAATAAAAAAAAAGGGAGAGAGAAAGCCATGTGTGTGGCATATGCCTATAACCCAAGATACTTCAGAAGCTGAGATAAGAGGCTTGTTTAAGCCCAGAAGTTCTGGGCTGTATTATGTTATGCAATAAATTCAGTATTAATATGGTAACCCCTGGGAGTGGGGGAATTACCATGTTGTTGAATGAGTGGTAAACTAGCCCAGATTAGAAATGGAGCAGGTTAAAAGAGAAATACATTAGAATACAGCTCTAACACAACTTCTTACCATACTGATTTGGACAGATTTATAAAAAGCTAAAATGAATACTAGACCTCTTCTAACCCACGCCCTCAGCTCCTCTAGCAAGCCACAAATCTCATCCATTTGAAGTGGATGCTTTAAGAGCCTCAGCTAAAACTCATTTAAATATGCCTTATATGCATGTATTGCCAGATGATATAATCCTTGGAGGTAGGGGACATATCTTGGCCATTTTTCTGTCTTGATGGCCAAGATTTAAGAGAAACCTAATACATGGTTACTGAACTGAGCAGGATATAAAGAGTTTCTGTGATTATTTTTATAAAACAGTACCACTTATCTCTTTCTTTCCTGTATTTTTCCTCTTCCATTCTCAGATCAGACTCCTCCTTACTTCCCAGGAGAGAGCAGGTTCTACCACTGCAAGAAGAAACATGAAGAATAATACTGTTACTTACGGGAGGACATCAGGATGGCTACCGATGAGCTTGCTCATTGAGACACAGAGTCGTTCGTGTAGATCATGGTTGACTTGGCCTCCAGCTTTAATGGCTTCAGCATTCCTTTCCAGCAAATCCAAAAGGATAGGGCGAAATTGGCGACCGATCAGAATAGTATAGTCCTTATCCAGAAGTAACTGTGCTAAGGTATTCAGGATACACTGGCGATCTTGAGGTGTCCACACCTAAGAGAAAAGCCACACAAAGATCTATATATACAATACTAGGGGCCCAGTGCACAAATTCATGCACCTTGAAAGGAATGTGGGCCTCGAGGCTGCAGTGGGCACAGGGGCAGGTCTCAGCCCATCTTCCGCGCCCCTACTGGCCCCTCCTGCCTCGGCCACCAGTCCCCTTGCTGCAGCAGCTGGCGCCGGCCCTGCTCACACCTACCTACGAAGGCGTGGAGTGATTAGGGCTGGCACTGGCAGTGGGTGTGAGCGCTGGATGGGACCGCAGCACGCGGGAGCAAAGAATTTTCAGTAAGCACCAGAGGCTTGCCCTGATGACAGTGACCTGCGCCCTGCCTTGGTCTGGCACCCCGCCCACCTGCTCCACCATCCCGCCAAGCCTGCCGATGCCCACATGTTCCGCGCACAGCGACGGGTTGTTCAGTTGTTCCACTGTTCGGTCTACTTGCATATTAGGGATATATATATACATATATATATGTGTGTGTGTGTGTGTGTGTGTGTGTGTGTATATGTGTGTGTGTATATATATGTGTGTGTGTGTGTGTATATATATATATATATATATATATATATATATGATTTGTTTGCACTACTGTAGAGGAGCCAAGAGTTCTAGCTTGGAATTAAAATAACCAGTTTCCAGACTTCAAAGGTCAGTTTACTTTATAAAACACCCTGGCCAGTGTGGCTCAGTTGGTTGGACCCTCATCCTGGACAACAAAAGGTGGTGGGTTCGATCCCTGGTCAGGCATGTGTGGGAGGCAACCAATCAAAGTTTCTCTCTCACACCAATATTTCTCTCTCTAAAATAAAATGTAAAAAACAACAAGACACAGTGGGGGTTTTTAGCAATATAGGATTAGAGTTCATTAATGTAAAGGCTGTTAGCAATAGGTCCCCTGGGGTTTCAGGTAAAAGGACTAATAGCAAATCCATGTAAAATACTATACAGCTTCTCTGAAAAATAATCTATGCTTCAGGGTCAAAACACTCTCCCAGGGCTCCTTTGCTCTTGAAGGAAAATATAAGAATTAAATGAAAACAAAAAAAATTTAAAAACTGCAGTTAGTACACAAAACTGCCAACTCTCTTGAGGAAAGGGCAGAGATTAAGAAATCAATTCTTGCCCCTAACCGGTTTGGCTCAGTGGATAGAGCGTCAGCCTGCAGACCGAAGGGTCTGGTTGCAGGCTTGGTCCCCAGCATGGGGTGTGCAGGAGGCACCTGATCAATGATTCTCTCTCATCACTGATATTTCTATCTCTCTCCCCCTCTCCCTTCCTCTCTGAAATCAATAAAAATATATTTTTTAAATGTTAAAAAAAATCAATTCCTGAATATAAATAAAGCTATCCCTATAAAAGCTCCAGCCTCTAATAAACAAAAAAACAAATCCAAAACAGACAATCACACTTTGATATGCAAGATGAAATACACCACAAAATTCTGGTGCCTGGGCTCCGAATGTCCATTAAGCATAATAGGGGAAACTGTAGTGTATAAAAGGTCTCATGTTGCTAGAGTGTATGCAGGACTGTACAACCCTTGCTGTCAAACAAAGCGACATACCCTCTGACCTAGCAAGCCCAATACTATAAATTTATTTTAAGGAGTTTCAAATTAAACAATTATTTATAAGAATGCAGCTTGAGCCCCAACCGGTTTGGTTCAGTGGATAGAGCATCGGCCTGCAGACTGAAGTGTCCTAAGTTCGATTCCGGTCAAGGGCATGTACCTTGGTTTCGGGCACATCCCCAGTGGGGAGTGTGCAGGAGGCAGCTGATCAATGTTTCTCTCTCATCGATGTTTCTAACTCTCTATCCCCCTCCCTTCCTCTCTGTAAAAAATCAATAAAATATATTAAAAAAATTAAAAAAAAGAGTGCAGCTTGAACACAATCTAAACGCCATATGCAAAAACATAACAATTTTTTCCAAAGTTATCACTCTGAAAAGAAGTCACCTTACCCCAGAACTCTTACAAAGCCTCCCAAATTATTGGGCATTCTCTTCATAAAAACACCTAATTTTGAACAAAGCACCGATGGGGAAAGAATATTATCTTAAAACAAATTCTATCAATATTAGTTCTGTTTATAGGGGGCCACCCAAAGGACCTCATAAAAATGGAGGCAAGGAAATTTAACAGATTTGGCCATGATATAGAGGCATGACCTCACATTTTCAACTGCCGAATGTCCCTATAAATAAGCCCCCTAAAAGTATATTTTTAAAATATAAAAATAAAATGACAGTAATATAGTAAGTGGTTATTCTGTGAAGAAGAAAAAATCTGTATCATCTACAAAATAAACAAATATAACATGTCTAATTTCCTCAGGTTAATACAGAGCATCTATAGAAACCTAGCTAGCATCATAGTTAATACATGCACAACCCAATTTAAAAGTGGGTAAAAGGGCCCTGGCTGGTTGCTCAGTGGTTAGACTGTTACAAATGCTCTGCATCAACCTGAGGAAATTAGACATGTTATTCACATGGACACTTGTGAGCTACGAAAAAACCTCCAGAGGACATTATTTAATCAACCTTTTCTTCAAAAGGAAATCTAGAAAACTGTGTTAGAGGAAACAGATGTTTAACTTTTTAAAAATCAACTTTATTGGCTTTTATAATATAACTTATATACAATAAAATGCAGCCATTTATATTTGGATGAGTTTTGAATATGTATACACTTTGTAACCTCCTCCTCAATTAAAATATCAAATCCAAAGTTCCCTCAAGTTCCTTTGCAGTCAACCCCCTCACCCTAGACAACCAATGACTTGATTTTATGACGATAGATTATAGATTTGCCTATTCTAGACCTTTATATAAATCGAATAATACGGTATGTACTCTTTCCTGTCTAGCTTCTTTTGCTCAGTATTGATGCTTTTGGTAATCACCCATGTAGTTGTATGCTTCAATAGTTTATTCCATTTCACTACTGTCTAGTTTTTCACTGTATAAATATATTAACTTGTTTTTTCATTTACATGTTTGATGGATATTTTCACGGTTTCCAGCTACCACCAATAAAACTACTATGGCCCTAACCGGTTTGGCTCACTGGATAGAGCGTCGGCCTGGGGACTGAAGGGTCCCAGGTTCGATTCCGGTCAAGGGCATGTACCTTGGTTGTGGGTACATCCCCAGTAGGGGGTGTGCAGGAGGCAGCTGATCGATGTTTCTCTCTCATTGATGTTTCTAACTCTCTATTCCTCTCCTTTCCTCCCTGTAAAAAATAAATAAAACATATTTTTTAAAAAAAACTACTATGAACACTCATGTACAAGAGATTTATGGACATGAATATTCATTACTCTTAATCTTTTTCATTAACTAAGAGTAAGACTGCTGAGTTATATGGCAACTGTATGCTTCAACAGATAGTAAATTTTAATTTTAATTAAAAAAATTTTTTTCGATGTTTAAAAGAAACTGTTTTCTAAATCAGTTGTACCAGTTTACACTCCACTAGCAATGATTGAGAGCTCTAGTTGCTACATAACCCACTAACACACAGTATTGTCAGTCTTAATGTTAGAAGAGATCCAGTGGTATCTGGTGGTTTTATTTGCATTCCCCTGACGACCAAAGAGGCTCATACATTTTTCAAGTGTTTATGGCCATTCATTTATCTTCTTCTGTGATGAGTTTTTTCATTTCTTTTACCCACTTTGTTTTTTTTGGGGAGGGGGGGGCGGAATCAATCCTTACCAAAGGATATGTTTCTCACTGATTTTTAGAGAGAGTAGAAGGGAGAGGAGGAGGGGGAGATAAAGAGAGAAAAACATCAAATGTGAGAAAGACACACTGATTGGTTGCCTCCCGCCCGTGCCCCAACCAGGCCAGTGCCTAGGCCAGGGGTGGGCAAACTTTTTGACTCGAGGGCCACAATGGGTTCTTAAACTGGACCCGAGGGCCGGAACAAAAGCATGGATGGAGTGTTTGTGTGAACTAATATAAATTCAAAGTAAACATCATTACATAAAAGGGTAGTCTTTTTTTTTTTTTTTTTTTTTTTTAGTTTTATTCATTTCAAACGGGCCGGATCCGGCCCACGGGCCGTAGTTTGCCAACGGCTGGCCTAGGCTAATGCTCTAACCACAGAGCAAAACCAGTCAAGGCTCTTTTACCCACTTTTAAATTGGGTTATTCATGTATTAAATACGATGCTAGTCAGGTTTCTATAGATGCTCTATATCAACCTGAGGAAATTTTGTTCTATTCTTAGCTTGTTTTTGTTCTATTCCTATCTTGTCTTTGTCTTTAAAATGCTCCTTTCTAACTAACTAGTCTGATTAATCAGCAAAAAAATTGTTCATATTAGTCACTTACCTTCTTATTCTTTTTAGAATCTATAATGGTGGCCTTCTTTCATTCCAAGTAGTTTGAATTTTCCCCTTTTATTCTTGATCAGTCTTTTCAAAGAATCAACATTTGGTTTCACTGAATTGCTCTATTATTTACCCATTTTCTTTTTCATTAATTTCCACTCTTTATTATTTTCTTCCTTCAACTTATTTTGAGTTTAATGTACTCTTCTTTTTCTAATTTCTTAAGGTGAATTTTAATACCACTATTTCCTATTATAAGAATTTTAATGTTATGAATTCACCTCTAAATACTTTAGCTATATCCCACAAATTGTTTAAAGTATCATTCAAGTCGAAACCGGTTTGGCTCAGTGGATAGAGCATGGGCCTGCGGACTGAAAGATCCCAGGTTCAATTCCGGTCAAGGGCACGTACCTGGGTTGCGGGCACATCCCCAGTAGGAGATGTGCAGGAGGCAGCTGATCGATGTTTCTCTCTCATCGATGTTTCTAACTCTCTATCTCTCTCTCCCTTCCACTCTGTAAAATATCAATAAAAAATATATTTAAAAAAAATAAAGTATCATTCAATTCAAAATATTTTCTGATTCTCCCAGTGATTTCTTTAACCATCAGTTTTTTCTTTTAATTTTATTATTTAATTTATAACATTTAGGATTTTTCCAGTAACTTCTGGGTTGAATGTTTGCCCCCTTAATTTAATTTCATTGAGGTCACTGAATAGACCTGTATAATTTCAATTATCCTAAATTTATTAAGACTTGTTTAATGGCCCAGCTATCTCCCTTCTGGTTGGGGAGGAGAAGTACAAACCATTTACTCTTGGCTTAGGGAAGATAGGATTTACTAGGTGGCTGCAAACTGTTTATCTATCTTTAGTTTCCCCATCTGTTTGTCCTAGAACAGTGGTTCTCAACCTTCCTAATGCCGCGACCCTTTAATACAGTTCCTCACGTTGTGGTGACCCCCAATTTCATTGTTACAAATTGAACATAATTAAAGCATAGTGATTTATCACAAAAACAATATGTAATTACACATGTGTTCTCCGATGGTCTTAGGCGACCGCTGTGAAAGGGTCGTTCGACCCCCAAAGGGGTCGCGACCCACAGGTTGAACAGCTGTCCTAGAATTTTCCTAGCTTCTTACTATGCTACAACAAGGGGGCTAAGGTCACAAAGCTAGCTTCAGAATCAGGAATCCATGACACAGAGTCGGCCTCCAGAGTCCCTGCTTTTACTACTCTCTGTAACTCTTTAGTTTCTACCATGTGAAATATATCAAGAAATTGAGACTTACGGGTATTAAGTAACTTTTCCAAAAAGTCCCCAAAAGCAATTAAAGAGAATTAATTTGATTTTCAGCTATACTTCGTACTCATGCACCCTAAACACTCTGCTCTTCCTGAATATAGATAGTGATCAAGGAGGTAAGGATATGTGATATTACAAATTATAGTAAGAAATATTATTTGGTCTTTGACCCTATCCCAGGCACAGACCTCTTAAAACCCTTGGAATTTCCTGTGATGGAATAAAAGTGTCATCCCTTATGTTAATGAGGTTTATTTTTAAAAGCTGCCCAAGTTGGGGCTGGATAGAACCAGCCAACTACAGGGAGGACAGAGGGGCTAGAAACAGATCAATCACCAATGGCCAAAGATTTAAACAATCATGACTATGTAATGAAGCTTCCGTAAGTATCTAAAACAGGGGTGGGCAAACTTTTTGACTCGAGGGCCACAATGGGTTCTAAAACTGGACCGGAGGGCCGGAACAAAAGCATGGATGAAGTGTTTGTGTGAACTAACATAAATTCAAAGTAAACATCATTACATAAAAGGGTATGGTCTTTTTTTTTTTAGTTTTATTCATTTCAAATGGGCCGGATCCGGCCCGCGGGCCGTAGTTTGCCCACGGCTGATCTAAAAGGACATGATCTGGAGAACTGGGTTGATGAACAGATGGACAGAGTGGCGCACTCAGAGAGCATGGGCGCTCCAAACCCCTTCCCATATACCTTGCCCTATGCAAGGTAAGTAAAATGTTTCTCTGAATTCTAGAAATCGCTCCAGGAAATTAATCAAACCCAAGGAGGAGATAGTTGAAACCTCCAATCCACAGGCGGTCAGAAAGACAAGTGACAACAGGTCTTGCAATTAGCATCTGAAGTGGGAGCAGAAGGGCAGTCTTTACAGGACTGAGCCTTCACCTGTGGGATCTGAAGCTATATCTTCAGGTAGAAAATGTTAGACTTGAATTAAATTGTAAGACACACGGCTGGTGTCTGAGAACTGCTTGGTGGTGTTGGAAAATCCAGACTGAAACTGGAGAATTGTAGGATGGTAGTGGTAGAAATGAAGAGGAAAGAATAGATTCAACACTGAGAAAGTAAAATCAGGAGAACTTGGCTATATGTGAAGGAAAAAGAATGATGACGACCCTCAGTTCTCTATAAAATATAACTGGATAGAGAGGGTGATGATGTCACCAGCTTAATAAGGATCACTGGAGGAAGCACAATCCTAAAAAATTCTTAATTCAGATACCAAACTCAAATGGGAACCAATCCTTACTTGCCAATAAAAACCATTTTGTTTCCAAAAACAGGAGAAAAATAGAATGGCAACACAATCAACTCTTTTCTGAAATGGAAAGAAACAAACCTGAAAGATATCCCAGACAGGACAGAACTTGCAGACAAGGTGAGGCAAAGAAAAGGAAGGCAAGTGGTCCCAATAACGTTACCAATACGGTTTCCTACAAACCATTTCCCCACCCTGCTCTGCTCCCAGTACATGAACACCAATTTTGCATCCACTCAGTGGTGTGGAATCATAAACCCCCTGTTGCTGGTCTGTGGTCCCTAGATTCAGAACCTCTGCTAAATTCTAAAGCCTATTTACATGAAAGGAAAAAATTCCTCCAGCAACAATACATAATTCAGGAGCTTGTCACAAACTCAGCTCATTTGAACTGATGATGTCTTCCCTTACTCCAGCACACCAAAAGTCAATTTTCTTTCTAGGCCTCCCCCATTTGTGTTAGTGATTTCCTTCACTGGCGGCTCAAGGCCAGAAACCCCAGGGATATTTTCCACATCTCCCTCCTCTTGGCTTCACACGTTCCATTTGTTATTCCCAAATAGAAAGGCCTCTCCTGTTAGTTGTCTGCCGCTCCACATCCAAAGAGCTCCAGACCCAAAATACTGCCACAGGTTCCTAAGCAATGGGATATATAAAGACAACGCATCTGTGACTAAGTTCTAGATACTGGAGTTAGGGGCTGGGGGGAGGGGGGGAGGTTCTATTTTGAAGAAGCTCACAGATACTGGGGCTGGGGAAGCATAAAATAGGAAATTAAAATGAAAAAGATAATGCGTGATAAGGATTCCAAACTCAGGCGGGAGTGGGAGGGTGGAGGAGTGGGAGGGAGCCCAAAGGCTTTTAGAAGACCCAAGACCCGTTTCCCAGAAAACTCTAATTTACCTCGTAATTACTACGGTATCAGGCAGTTAGCACTGTCTTGTTTTTTTCCTTCAGGTGATTTTCTGGTCATGAACTGTCTCCAAAAATAAATGTTACGTTCCTTGGGAGTAGAGACCGTAACGGATTTATTTGTCTGTCTCCCCACAAAACCACACTGTGCCTTAGGCACAGCAGGGACGCAATCCATACTTGTCAGTGCCCAAAAGAATGGACAGGGCAGAGAAGAAAAACATTCATCCGAATCAACAGCGGTGGCTGGACCCGGGACACGCAAGTAAAACACATGGCAAAAGGGCAGACTTCCGCCTCCTTTACAGAAAAAAACCAAAACATTTCTTCCCGAAGGCCACGCCTGCCACACGGGGGACAGAGCGCTGCGTGGGGTCAGTCAGTGGGGAGAGAAAGGGAAGGCTTCCCCTAAATGAAAAAAACAAAGGCTCTTTCCAATCTCGGCGGACGCGCGGACGCCCCGCCACGGGCCAGCCCGGAGGACGGGGCCAGCATGCCAAGGCGCCGCTCCTCGCTCCCCGGGAGGCAGCGCGCGGCGGGGCAGGGCCGCGGGCCCCCGCGGAGGGCGGCCGGCCGGGCATGCCCCCTCTGGCTCTGGTTCTTACCTGCTTGGCCAAGAACCTGCCCAGCTCGCTGCGGCTCTTCTCGTTCTTGGCAGCGATTAAACGCAGCGGCGCGGCCGCCACCTCCAGCAAAAGGTGCTCCATGGCCACAGGTCCTCTACCGCGGCCGCCACCAGTGCGCCCGGCTTCGCGCTCAGAGCCCCAGAGCCTCCGAGGTTCCCGAACCGGGTCTGCCAACAACTACGCCCCCCAGGAAGAGCGGCCGCCGCAGCCCCGCAAGCCTCGGGAGAGCGGCGGCACACGTGGGGGAGCACGCGGCGCCCCGCGTCATCACCCCGCGACGCCCACGGCCACCAGGAAGGCCCGCCCCCGCCCCCTCGGCAGCGGAAACGCCCGGCGTCACTGCTGCGCCAGTTGCTGGAGGGAATGCGAGCGGAATCCGCCCGTGCGACCCGGTTCCAGGGCCTAGTGATGGGAAGTGGGGAGATGACGCGCAACAGGACAATGAGACTGAAGGTTCTGCCACGATGGAGAAGCGAGGGAGCCCACCGTGGTTCTCTCCGCCTCAACACGCAGAAAGATTTGATATGAAAGAGAAGCAGATTCGCCTATCCGGGACCCAGCAATTCTTCTAGACCTCTCGCCTATGGAAATCCGCACACAAGTATGACAATCACGCCCCTTGCAGCATTTTTTTTTTTTCAGTTTTGCATCCCGTTGTATTTTTTTTAAATTGATTTCAGAGAGGAAGGGAGAGAGAAATAGAAACATCAGTGATGAGAGAATCACTGATCGGCTGCTTTCTGCACCACCACCAACCCCCATACCCCCCCACCCCCCTCCCGGGCTAGAGCCCTCAGCCAGGGCATGTGCCCTGACCAGGAATCTAACCATGACCTCCTGGCTCATAGGTCGGTGCTCAACCGCTGAGCCACGCAGCCCCAGGGTCCCTTCCAGCATTCTTAACATAAATATTGGAAACTAGAAGCCCAGCACGCAGCCCGCCTTGATTGCAGCCCCGCCCACCCGGGCGGGGGAATGGGGAAAGTTTTTTATCTTTTTATTGAATTCATTGGGGTGACACTGGTTAACAGAATTATAAAGGTTTCAGGTGTACAGTTCCACAATACATCATCTGTACACTGTATTTTGTTGGTTTCGCCTTTTAAAAAATGTATTTTAATTTGATTTTTTTTTCCTATGGTTTGAATGTTTGCTTCTGGGAGAACTCAAACTCAACACAGAACTTCCAGAAAGAATGAACTGTGAAAATGGGTAGAAAACATCCTATATAATAAGAGAGGAATATGCTAATTAGCAGTTATGCCCTGAGGCATAATGACCAAGCACATCATGACCACTTCACAGATCAGCAGGAGGTGGGCCAGCAACGTACAAGTGGGCTGTGGAGAGCTACAGGAGGGAGCAGGGCAGCAAGCTATGAGCGGGGGAATGGGGAGTGGGGCAAGGGGAGCTACGGGAGGGTGGGGCAGCAGGCGAAGAACTACAGGAGGGTGGCACAAGCAGGCAGCAGAGAACTACAAGAGGGGGCAGGGCAGCAAGCAAGGGGGAGGTGGAGAGCTACAGGAGAGGGCAGGGCAACAAGCTATGAGGGGGGTGCGGGGGGAGCTCCAAGAGGGCAGGGTAGTGGGCGGAGAGCTACAGGAGGACGGCAGCGACCTACTGGCATATGGATTCATGCGCAGGGCTACTAGCTTCCGAATAAATAATATTTTTAAAATTTCAAGGAGATTGAGAGGGTTCCCTGTGGACACAGAACAATGGAGGAAAATGACCCGCACTTGAGTTAATTTTTTTCCTCTGGGTATCTCCCATGTATATATGAAGTATATGTTAATGAACTTCTGTGTGTTTTTCTCTTGTCAATCTGTCTTATTACAGGGGCCTCAGCCAAGAACTTAGAAGGGTAGAGGGAAAATTATTTTTCTTCTCTACACACCCTTTCTCAGGAATCTGTTGAAATAGGTGTCCTTTCCTTTATGTGAGGATGTAAACCAAGAAAGATGAAGACATGGGATCTAGGAAATGAGAGATTCAACACGGAAGAAAAATGTAAAAAGAATACTCAGAAAAAGAAAAGAATACTCAGGATGACTGTTGAGAGAAATCCCAAGACTTTCAGCTGTGCAGCGGCAGGGACATTAATGTCTCTCGAGTGACTACATTGATAGATCAGATCAGTGGTTACCAATAAAAGGGAAAATAACAGCCCTAACTGGTTTGGCTCAGTGGATAGAGCATGGGCCTGCGGACTGAAAGGTCCCAGGTTCAATTCCGGTCAAGGGCATGTACCTTGGTTGCAGGCAAATCCCCAGTTGGGGATGTGCAGAAGGCAGCTGATCGATGTTTCTAACTCTCTATCCTTCTCCCTTCCTCTCTGTAAAAAATCGATAAAATATATATATTTTTTTTTAAAAAAGGGAAAATAACATATATTTTAAAACTACTAGAATCAAGTCAAAAGAACTCAGGTAGTAAAGGGTAGCAGAATATGTCATCCCCAAATATGCTGCTTTGGTATATTGGTTATTTTAAAGCTAAAAGCACTTTTGAAACAGCAGATGCAAGAAGTGCTTTCTGACCACCCCTCCCTTTTCTATCTAAAAATTGGTCATAATATTGTCCATGAAAAAGGTGCCCTTCCTGTACCAATAATAAAAGAACACCCTTACCACCAGAGACTAATAATCAATACTGAAATAGATCTGTAAAAACAAACCAACTAAACTAATCCTTATCTTCCACTAATTTTAGTTCCATATATCTTCTAGTTATTTCCCTAAAATTTACTGCCCCTAGCCTAGGGGTGGGCAACCCCTGGCACACCAGTAACTTTTGCTGGCATGTGAAACCCTCTCTTATAATCTTCCATTTACATTTTTTTTCTTAATATCGACTTTTTTATTTTTCAGATAAATTCAGTGTAGGTGCATCTTAGATAAATAAATAATTTTACATAACAAGTTATCTTAAAGACCATAGACATGGATTGATGAGAGAAGGGAAGAGCAATTTCTATGCCTCTGCCTTAATTCTCCCTGCCTTCCTAGATCCGACCAGTGTTTTGGTTTCATCCACATACCCTTGTGAATCTTTGTTCTCAGTGATGAATTTTGTTGAGTCTCGTAATAGGAGTAGCCTGACAGATGAAAGTAGTAGCTTGTGCATATCTCTGAAGGTCACAAAATATAAACTTGATGTAAAATCTCTGTCATCAGTGATGCAGCAGCAAAAGTCCCACTGATAATATCAAACGGAGTCATAAAGTTTTCTGTCGGACTATCAGTGTACATGTATACATTAAAAAATAAATGTATGTTTCATCATCATATACTGTGTTTTTGTCACTCGAATGAACTTTATTATTTCTTTAAGTTTCTTCACATAGGTACACGGTAAGAGATATCAAGTAGGCGTAACATGTTCCCAAAAAATTAGGGTTGGCACACAGAAGAATTTTGAGTCAGAGATTTTGCGGGTTTTGGCACGCACTCACAAAAAGTTTGCCCACCCCTGCCCTACCCAACACCCCCTTTTTTTGTAATTTCTTCACAAATTTATTGCTGGTCTAGAAAGTATATATAAGCTTCCTTGAGCTGAAAACAGTTGAGAAGAACTGGATTCAAAAGCTCTCTGCCCTCCACTTATTTTCCTAAAAGCAGGACATAAATTTGGAAAAGTGTATCCCCTCCCCTCTCTACCAGAGAGGAAGGAAGTTAATCACAGGAGACAACTCTACGCCCTGTCAACCCAGAGGCAGCATTTAAAGGAACTACAGCCCTCGCTAGTTTGGCTCAATGGACAGAGCATCAGCCTGCAGACTGAAGGGTCCCAGGTTCTATTCCAGTCAAGGGCACATGCCAAGGTTGTGGGCTCCATCCCCAGTAGGTGCAGGAGGCAGCCAATCAATGATTCTCTCTCATCACTGAGGTTTCTAACTCTCTTTTCCTCTCTGAAAACAATAAAAATAAGAAAAAAATAAAAAACTACATAACCCTGCTAAAACTAACCCTTATCTACCATTAGTTTCCCTGTATATTTGCCTTCTCACCGTTTATCGATAGAAAAGCTCAAAGTTCTTTTTCTATGTCTTGTCACTTCTCTAAAAATTTAATGTTCTTTTTTTAAACATCACAAATATGACTTTTTATTTGTCACCATTAAGTCTGAGTTTTAAATAGATTCATGGGCTGGGGGCTCATATCCATTAGCTCCTTCAATGTTAGCACCTGTCTTATCCCCAGAATCTTTTCCAGAACTGCTACTTTCACAGTGGAGCTCCACCAGTTTTACCAATTCAAATCTAGGCTTCTTCAGCACTTTGATTTTTCAAACAAAGACGTCATGGAGTAAATAAATAGATTGGCAAGTTTTCTCTATGTCTTTTCCAATGCTATCTGGAATCAATTTATTGACCACTTCTTTTAAGTCATTTGTCTGTACCTCTTGGGTCATGATTTCCATCGTATTCTTCCGGATTTGACAAATATGTTGATGCTGAGCACAGCAGGTCTTCCAAATCTGATTCTTGCATTTTTTAGTAAAACCAACACAGAATAGACAAAGCAAATAACCATCAGTAGTCTTGCCATCAACATGATCTTCAATCATGGTCTGTCATTTTTTGACCACAGCAGATTTTGTTATGGGTAAGATCCATGTCATGGAAATTAGGCAGTTTTTGCCCTGAACATTCTCATCAGTATTTGTTGAAAAACGAATGCAGTATCTGACTTTTCTACTTTTAAACTGTAAGATCAAATGCAATTAAGAGGCTAATTCTTCCTATTAAAAAATAAGAGAAAAAACTTCTCTCCTGCCTTTACTTTTCTCCCTTTTTCCCCCTGCAATTCTTTCTCTCTCCTTTTCAAATATATGCAAGTATCCTATATAATAAAAGGCTAATATGCAAATTGACCGATCACTGTGATGCACACTGACCACCAGCGGGCAGACACTCAACTCAAAGCTGCCCCCTGGTGGTCAGTGCGCTCCCACAGGGGGAGCGCTGCTCAGCCAGAAGCTGAGTTCAAGGCTGGCAAGTGCTGTGGCAGTGGCAGGAGCCTCTCCCACCTCCATGGCAGCGCTAAGGATGTCCGACTGCCGTCTTAGGCCCACTCCCCGCCATGCTATGTTGGACATCCACTGATGGCTCTCAGAAGGCGAGAGGGCACGGGCCAGGCTGAGGGACCACCTCCACTCCCTGAGTGCACGAATTTTGTGTACTGGGCCTCTAGTTTTAAATACGCCTCTTGCCAATTTCATAACTCAGGAATTTTTCCTCAAGGATGTGGGAGCCCTCTCTTTGGAGTGAAATCATCATCAAGGAAGATAGTGCCCAATTGTCTAATTTCTGTGTAGGACAAAGGCCTAACTTGTCACCTGACTCCAAATTACAAAACCTACCTAATGTAATGGTAATACCACTTGGCTATTATTAAACAAAGAGGCCATTAGACTGAGGTGGCTCTAATGCTTTGTTGGCTACTAAGCAAACCCAAATCTAAGCCTGTAAATGCTTAGATTAGGAAATCAAAAACTCTAAGAACAATCACAAACAGCCAACTAGGCTTTAAGTTATAGCCAATCAAATAATTTCCTGTTTTTGCTTTCACGCTTTCTCTACGTAAGTCTTTCCCCTGGCTCTTGTTGGGGGAGCACTCTGTACCATTTCCAGTTTGGTGCTGCTCAATCGGAATTGATTTTTGCTCGAATAAACTCTTAAAAATTTTAATATATGTAATTTATTTTTTAACACATAAGAAGGTGAGCTTTCTTTCTGCTTCTGCAATCTCTTGGATTGTCTGTGATGTGCATCGCCTACTGCTTTAATGCTTATTCAATAATAGTTTTCTTTTCCTTCTACATTTGGAAGAGATTTTCTGGGTTTGGAGGAGATTTTGTTTTTAGTTATATTTCTCCCAACAACTTGATTTTCTACATAAAACAAGCAATTAAAAGAACCAAAGCACACTGAAAATTAGAAGAAACTAAGCCATCCTCATCATTTTTTGAGTAACAAAATCCTTACTAAGTTATCAATTCCTTCTGTAAACGCTGATTACATCTTATTTGCTGTTAGTTTACTCAATACATGCTGTGACCTTTCATACTGAATACTAAATGCCCATAAAAGGCCAAAAAAATTTATCCTTCTTTCTCAAGACTTTCTGGTTCCACGACTGTTACTAATTCTAACAGTCAAGGTCATTTTGTTCAATCAACAAATGTACATTTAATACTTTGCCAGACACACTATTCCTAGCAGGTCCTGGGAATATAAAGATGATGGGTGGGGTCCTGTCCTTAAAAGATTCTGTCTTATAGTGAAGACAGATACACACACACACACACACACACACACACACACACACAGTGGGGCCTTGACTTATGAGTGTCCCGACTAACGAGTTTTTCGAGATAGGAGCCGTCTCTCAGCCAATTTTTTGCTTTGAGTTGAGAGCTAAAATTCGGGTTACGAGCCAGCTTCAGATACCCCACTGCTAGTTGGAGCAGCGAATGTCACAGTGAATGCCACAACATCAGCCCAGCATCACATGTCTCACTCATTCACTTTAAGATTTGACATACGAGTAATTTGAGTTACGAGCTCCGTCACGGAACGAATTAAACTCGTAAGTCAAGGCCCCACTGTATGTGTGTGTGTGTGTGTGTGTATATATATATGTATATATATAAAAGACTAATATGCGCTAAGTGTCCCATTGTCCAACCGGTTGCTATGATGCACATTGACCACCAGGAGGCAGAAGCTCAATGCAGGAGCTGCCTTGACACACAATGGCCATTTACAAAGAAATAGCACTGTGGACCTGGTGCCCACAAAGCAACACTCGGCTTCCCCCAAGTGGGACACAGACCCCGCCACCACCCCAGAGTGACAGCCCACCAAATTGCAGCCGAATTGCTGCCAAGACCCCATGAGGAAAAATGCAGCCCACAGCCCAGCCCAGCCCAGCCCAGAAACTGTGGCTGTGGGCACCAGGTAATGATGTCACATAGCAATGCCTGGCTTCTTCTCCCTAGTGACTAGCCTCCTTGCAGTTTCTTCAGCCCGGGAACACAACTTGTTTTATAGCCAGGTGGAAACATTTTACACTTTAACCAAATGTCTGTGAAGCATTTTCCCATGTCTCATCTCATTTGATCCTCACAGAAATCCTGGAGCAGGTAGATAGGAGACTTGGTAGAATCCTATTTTCTTTTCATTAGCCGGAAAACGGAGATTTAGAAAGTTCAGAAACTTGACCCGACTGAAAAGTAAGAAATGGGGGACCTTGAAAATGATTTCAGGTTTTCTCACTGCACAGAATATAGTCAAACACTGCAGCAGTTATATATTTTACCCTTTGTTCTCCCTGTGTGATCTACAATAATAATCTGCTTCGTGTTGATATTTACTGCTGTGTTGCTGACAATTACCTGAAAGAGAAGTTGGGGTGCTTCACTGGGCTGGAAAAAGTTTAGCTAAATCAGAAAGCAGGTCTAATTAAGCAAGTTTCATATATATATATATATATATATATATGTAAAAGGCTAAGTTGACTCCCGCATGCACAATATGTATAAAGCTCTTGCTGGTGCCAATCATACGCCTGTGTTTCGATCTGTCATGGTCAATTGTGAATTTGGTTGACACTTCTATTATAGAGAAAGGGCGAATAGCAGTATTAAAATATTTCTTTAAATCAATTTCCTTTCAGTGTGCACGAATTCATACACAGGGCCACTAGTCTGGGGATCGAGCCCATAACCTGGGCATGTGTCCTGATCAGGATTCGAACCCTGATTGCATGGTTCAGAGGTCGACGCTTAACCACTGAGCCACGCTGGCTGGGCTCAATCACTATTTTTTTATTCAATATAAAGTATTTAAGAGAGTGCCAATGAAATGACTTTGTAATGATTTCAATAATAAGGTCACTTTTTCCTGGAAGATAATTTTGGGGGAAATTTTCACTTATGTTTGAAGTATCTGTGCTCTCTCAATAAACATTTTTGATGAATGTTATGCTGAAAGCCAACGTTCAATTATTTGCTAAATTTCATTGATGTTATCTCCTAAATATTTAAAAATCTACCTCCTTTCTTACCTACCATCTCCTTCAGATCCTCATTTTCTGTAGCATGGATCACTACAAGAATATTTCAGACCGGTTTGGCTCAGTGGATAGAGCGTCGGCCTGCGGACTGAAGGGTCCCAGGTTCGATTCCGGTCAAGGGCATGTAACTGGGTTGCGGGCACATCTCCAGTGGGAGATGTGCAGGAGGCAGCTGGTCGATGTTTCTCTCTCATCGATGTTTCTAACTCTCTATCTCTCTCCCTTCTCTCTGTAAAAAATCAATAAAATATATTAAAAAAAAAATAGTTCCTGTCTTTAAAAAAAAAAAAAAAAAAGAATATTTCAGAATCCTCCTTCTCAAGGCCAAAGGATTTTTTAATGTTTTTTTTTTTTTTCAGAGAGAAAAGGAGAGGGAGAGATAGAAACATCAAAGATGAGAATTACTCACTGATCAGCTGCCTTCTACACGCCACCTATTGGAATCCAGCTCAAAACCTGGGCACATGTCCTGACCTCCAGGTTCATAGGTCAAAGCTCAACCACTGAGCAACACTGGCCAGCAAGGCCAAAGGATCTTAATAATGAAAATCACATCATCACAACCTAAAATCCCTCAGTGGTCCCCATGCCTCATCATTTAAAGGTAAATTCCAAGTTCTTTGACATATACATGGCCTTTCAAGGTCTGATTCCTGCTTCCCTCTCTAGGCTTTCTGCTTCAGCAATAATGAACGCCTTGTGGTTGTAGCCTTTGACTCTTTCCCAACCTTCACTACCTGGAATGCCTAAGTATCTTGAATTTCTTAGGAGCTAAGCTGGTTGGGGGAGAATCTAGGAAGCCAGTGTTCTCTCAAAACATATTCTCCCACATGGGGGCCTTTTAGAAAATTTATAAATATGTAATAAGTTGATACGGCAGTTGCAAGTTGATGTAGCCGAGGAAGTTGGGTTTGTTTCACTTCCTCACCAGCCAAGCGCGCACACTTCCCCTCCGGAGGCTGGACCCTACGGGCACCTTGGGTTCTTGCAGGTTCTATCCAATCATTCAGGTATTTACCCTCTATATTATAGAGTCTGCAAGCTCTCCTCTCCCTCCCCAGACTGGACTGGCGTCCTTCCTCAAAGCTCCCAACCCCCGGGCTAAGCTGTTTGCCTACCATCCGGGCCAGTGTCAGGGCCAGGAACAGCGCTTAGTCATCGTTATCGAGCCAGCGCCCAGCACCAAGTCTAGAACGTGGTTGATGCTCCGCAGAATTTTTGGAACTAAACGAAGACCAGACCTTCTCGGAGCTTACTTTCCCTTTCATTCAAGGAGCTTTTTCCAGACCTGCCCCTACGGTGGCCGAGGCTCCACCCCTTCCGTAGGGAGGCTCCCCGTCTCCTTCCCCGCCAGCCCAGGCCCCGCCCTTCCCCGTCGCCCCGCCCCGAAGGCCACTGGAGTTTGGCGCCAACCGTGGTTTTTCTCCCCTGCGGACGGCGGGAACTAGTTGTGTGCGCCGGGACGTGCTTTGCGTCTGGTCTGATTGGCCAGGGGCGCGCAGTCCCGCCTCCGCGTCCTGGTTGAGCTCTGGCATTGGCCGAGATGCCAGGGAGACCTCTCTGTACCGAAAGGATTCCGGGCTGTGTTGGGCCGGACCGGGTGGGTAAGTTGCCGGCTGGGTCCGGTCCGTCCAGCGCTGCCGGGGAAGAGGCTGCCTGGGAGGTCGTACCCCGCGCGGAGGCCGGCGGCGTGCCGGGAGCCGGGGACTCGGAGAGAGCGGCGGAGTCGGGGACGGGTGGGTGCGCCTGATGTCCGGGGCCCGCGGGGAGCCCGGTTCCCGTCGCCCTCGGTTGCAGCTTCTGGGCTCGCGTTCGCGTCCCTCTTGTCCCTGGAGGAGGGTCCAGGCTGGTGCTGGGGCGAGCGTAAGTAGGAGTTGCGCTTTCGACCGCCCCTTTCCCGACTCCCCAACCCCCCGAGCCCCCCAAAAAGCCACAAGCTCGTTTGGGGTTGTACTCTTACAGGCTTTCCGATGGGAGTCTTTGGAGGAAGGGGTCTTCCTGAGCGCCTATTGGGGTGATCGTGGATGTGGTCGTGAGAATTTTCTTGATCTCACAGCGCCTAGAACCGTGACACATAGTAGGCCCTAACTCAGATGTTAATGTGCTATTTGCAGAATTTCAGGATAAATGGTTCAGGGATCCATTTGTTGGCGTTGACTCTGATTCTTCCATGGTCTTTCCTAGGTTCTTTTCTGATCTTTTCCATTCTTTCCAGCTCCAGCTCCAAACCTTTCCCTCCCCGCAAAGCCCCTTTCCCATCTCACTCAGTGTCTCTTTGGAGGGGGACAGAGACATTCAGGGCAAGAATTCCCCCCCCTCCCTTACTCCACTTATCTTCCAACGTTTCTTGCCATTTTACAAGGAGATGGCCCCCTTTCAAAAAAAAAAAAAAATTAGGCTCTTCTTCCTGATATTCTTGATTTTTGTCATCTGGCTTTAGAGACAGCTGGGATCCAATCCCAGACCTGCCACTTACCAGCTCTTTAACTTTGGGGTAAGTTTCTTAATCATCTGTATCTGTTTACTCATCTGTAAAAGGGAAAATTAATAGTAGTGCAACATCTCATAGGACTTGTGGAGGATTTAAAGTATTTTAATAATGTATTTGGAATATTTAGATCAGTGTCTGGCTGATCTAAATGTAGGGTTCAGTATATGTAGTGTTTGTTATTTTCTCCTTACATATTCTTCAAGGATTTTGCTATACTTAGATTTAGCCTTTTCCATGAGCCTCAAAATTCAAAATACACTCTTCCTCTCCTCTGGCTTTTTCCTATTTTTCTCTACAAATGCTTATTGCATTCCCTCTTTTAATTATTTTATTCTTATTTATTTTTTTATTGACTTAAGAGAGGAAGGGAGAGGGAAAGAGAGGTAGAAACATCAATGATGAGAGAGAATCATTGATCCGCTGCCTCCTGCATATCCCCCACTGGGGATCAAGCCCGAAACGTAGTTGAACCTGAGACCCTTCAGTTCAAACCTGGGACCCTTCAGTTCGCAGGCTGACGCTCTATCCACTAAGCCAAACAGGTTAAGGCTAGAGTTAAATTTCTGAAGTGCACATTTGATCATGATATTCCCCTGCTTTAAAAACCTTTGGTGGTTCCCCCATTCCCTACTGGATTTAGTGTTTTGTTTTTTTTTTGGTATAGCAAAGGTGGAAATTTATTGAAGAATAAGCACAAACTCCCACGTGGGGAGGGGGAAAGAGTCCCCTGTAGTCTTTTTTTAAAATACATTTTTATTGATTCCAGAGGGGAAAGGAGAGGGAGAGCGAGAGAGGGAAACATCAATGATGAGAGAGAATCATTGATCAGCTGCCTCCTGCACACCCCCCAACTGGGGATCGAGCCCATAATCTGGGCATGTGCCCTGACAGGGTATTGAACCATGACCTCCTGGTTCATAGGTCAATGTTCAACCACTGAACCACACCAGCCAGGCAAAGTCCAAGTATTTTAATTGTGTAATATATCATCTGACTTTTTAGAACCTTATTTATTACATTCTAACCTTGTGGATATTCACATTGAGACTTGTTCATGAGCTCATAGATAGATGTGGGGAGATGCTGTCAGGAATGGTGCTTGTAAACAAAAACTCAGTTTCACTGAACCTTGCAGTTTTGGAGACCTTGGGATGATGAATGATGGGCTAGAAAGGAAGGCGACAGGTATTATAGCAAAGTAAGGAGTTTGGAATTGATTCAATAGACATTGGGAAGTAATGGAAATTTTTTTTTAGCAGGAAGTGATATGAGCAGGATTGCTTTAGAAGAAGTAACCCACCAGTTGTGTGTAGCATGTATTTGGAGAGAGGACATACTTAGATAGCTATAATGGGAAACAAATTCAAATGGCAGAATGAGGGTTAATGGGAGAAACATTGCAGAGGAGCATCAGTAGGATATTAGGGAATGCTGATGCTATGCAAAGAAGTAGACGGTTTGGGAGGTGATAGATGTTGATGGAAAGATGATCTTTGGTTTTGGGTTTGGTGAGCTTGGACCTAAGGGACTGTGTTTACTTTATTAACTTTAGTATCTTATTGCTGACTTTGGTTTGAATTTTAGTATAGACAGTTTCTAATTTTCATATAATCTGAGGGAACAACAGAGGAGCCTATAAATCCAAGTGGGTATCCCTACTTTTTGTGGCAGTACTTGCTCTTTTTTCCTTTCCCCTTTTTGTTTTGTTGTAGAAAAGATATTGATGTCCAGGAAGTCATCTCCTTAGGAAGAAAGTATTCAAATATGTTTTTATAAGTGTTTAATAGCGTTTAGAGCTAGAGAGGTGTTATTGAAATTGTAATAACCACAGCTCTGTGAAATCCTTTCTGTGAGAGTTTTGTGGTAAATAAGATTGTAAAATAATAAATTTGTGTTAAGTCACTGAGTTTGGGGTTAATTTGTTAGAGCAGCATTAGGAAACTAATACACTCAGTCATGCTGTGCAATTTTCATCTACTCAATAGCCACATATGGATAGTAGTTGCCATATTAGACAACTCAGATATGAAACATTTTTATCATTGTAGAAAATTCTTTTGGACAGCACTGGTCTAAAATTGTAGTTCTCAAAGTGTGGTCCATGGAGCAGCAGCATAACCTGGAGCTATTTGTTTTATTTTTTTATTGTAAAATATATTTTTGATTACAGAGAGGAAGGAAGAGTGAGAGAGAGAGAAACACCAGTGATGAGAGAGAATCATTGATCAGCTGCTGCTTGCACACCCTACACTGAGGATCAAGCTCACAACCTGGGCATGTGCCCTGACTGGTAATTGAACCATGACCTGGTTCACAGGTCCACTCTCAGCCTCTGAGCCACACCGGCATGGTTATTTTGGATTCTTTTGTGGCTTTCAGTCTTGCCCCATTAAATATTTCCATACATAACATTTTTGTAACAACATGCTTGTATATCTGCCAAACAAATGACTAGATATGAAATTGTTGGGTCAAAGAATATTTGCTTTTAAAAACTTGATAGCTATTATGAAATTGCTTCCATAGAGCTAGTACCAGTATACACTTGAGTGATGTATGAGAGTACCTGTTTTCCCACACCTTTACCAACCTAGTATAGTATCAGACTCTTTGCTGTTTGCCTATCTTACTATCCTATTGGTGAAAACATGTATGTTTGGTGTCCATAAGACGACCACCAAATTTGATGATTTGCTGAGGACTCACAGAAGTTACCATATAGTTGTACTTATTTGATATGATAGTTGGCTTGTCCTATATAATAAAAGCCTAATATGCTAAGTGTCCGGTTGTCCGGCCATTCAACCAATCAAAGTGTAATATGCTAATGATATGCTAAGGCCACTCAACTGCTTGCTGTGACGTGCACTGACCACCAGGGGGCAGACAGTCAAACAGTCACTATGACATGCACTGACCACCAGGGGGCAGACGCTCTGACCGGTAGGTTAGCTTGCTGCTGGGGTCCGGCCCGATCAGGACTGAGCAAGACGAGCCAGACACGCCCTGGAGCCCTCCCACGGTCCCTCCCCAGCTGGCCAACCTAACGTGTCCCTCCCCGGCCCCGATTGTGCACTGGTGGGGTCCCTTGGCCTGGTCTGTGCCCTCTCGCAATCCAGGCTGAGAAAACCCGTGCTCCCCCCCCCCCCCCCCACAGTGCACGAATTTCGTGCACCAGGCCTCTAATTTGAGTATAAACGTTAATTTGTATTTTGGTCTGTTTTATTAAATTAGCATCATTCACATTGTGACATGGCTTAACCACATCGTCAAGTTTAATATTTTTGTTTTATAATCTTACCTTTTGGAAGATGTTAGGCTTTTTTTTGTAATCATGACAGTGAACTCATTCAGTGTGTGTCCAAATTTGAAAGTTGCTTTTTAACTTAAAGCTAGGTTTATTCTTTGAATTATGTTGCTTTTTTAACAGTAGAAAATCTTTATGTTTAACACTTTAGATGGCAACTATCAAAAGGAAATAGGATCATGGCAGCAGATGATGAAAATGGTGATGGAACAAGTTTATTTGATGTCTTCTCAGGTAAGAGCTTATTGTAATTGTTTTTTCTAAATTTATCTAATTACAAAACCATTTATTTGTTCTCATTG
Source organism: Myotis yumanensis (assembly GCF_028538775.1). Lineage (NCBI taxonomy): Eukaryota > Metazoa > Chordata > Mammalia > Chiroptera > Vespertilionidae > Myotis > Myotis yumanensis. The sequence goes on along the minus strand of NW_027223757.1, from coordinate 51,707,503 downwards.
AAAATACTGATTATCAACTTTTTCTCTCCACACATAAATGAATTAATACAATAAAGTGCCTGGTAAATAGGAAGTGCCTAGCAAATGTGAACTTTTAGTTATTGAATTCTTTCAAGCCTCTTAAATGTAATGAATTAGCAACTTTGCAAATCTAAGTCCTAATGATTTTTACTGTTATATCCAAAAAAGTATAAGATAGGTATTTGTTACTCTTGAAGTGAATACTTTCAGTAATTGCAGTGGTGCTTGTTTATTGTTGTTCAGGGGGAAATTGACACTATGAAAGATAATCAAGGCATAGTAGTAAAATAAGCTTATAAAATGGAAATATTTTAAGTAATATGTGCAATGTAAACTTCCAGATCCTGATATAACATTTACTAGTTCTTTCGTCTTAATTGTGATTAATTCTAATTACATTTTTTGAAATTACAAATAAGAGTATATTGACTAGAATTATAATTACTATGCTATAGTGAAAATGACAGTTGTAAAACATTTCTAGTAGAATTCTATTTTTGCTCAAGTACATATTTTTAAAAATTATTATTCATAAATATGGAAAGATTCACATAAAATATGGCCAACATAACTGCTCTGGATAGTATTATTTTTTTTGGTGTTATGTAATTATTTTTTGTAGTTTCAAATTTTTATGCTGCTATATATTTCTCTTATGATATTTTTTCTTCGAGATATTTTAAACCAACAGAAAAATTGAAAGTATAATATAATCAACACTTTTACTTTTTACGTCTATTCACAAATGGTTAACTTTTGCTACATCTGCAACTCTTATTATTGTGAAGGACAAACTACACTGTTAATCCCATTTGCTGGAAATAGCTGTTTTTATTTCTACATATTATTCTTTCACAAGTTCCTGTCTACATACATATATTTTTCAGTAGCTACAGTCCCAGTGTGTATTTTACTTTTTACCACTTAACATGATTTCATGAAACATTTTATTCCTTTAACATTTTCATAGTTGTGTTTTTATTATATTTGTTTGGAAATAATTTCAAGGTTACAGAAAAATTGCAAGAATAAGAACATATAAAAAACCATTTACCGCCCTAACCGGTTTGGCTCAGTGGATAGAGCGTCAGCCTGCGGACTGAAAGGTCCCAGGTTCGATTCCAGTCGAGAGCATGTACCTTGGATGCAGGCACATCCCCAGTGGGAGGTGTGCAGGAGGCAGCTGATCGGTGTTTCTCTCTCATCGATGTTTCTAACTCTCTATCCCTCTCCCTTCCTCTCTGTAAAATATCAATAAAATGTATTTTTAAGAAAACAAAATACCATTTACCTAGTTTCTTCCAAATTTGCCTTTTATTAATATTTTATAACAGTGGCTTTATTGCTGTGTATATACTCTCTTTCTATTTTTTTTATATATACATTTTTTTATTCAGAGAAGAGGGAGAGGGAGAGAGAAACAGAAGCATCAAGATGAGAGAGAATCATTGATCAGCTGCCTCCTGCACACCACCTACTGGGGATCGAGCCCACATCCTGGGCATGTGCCCTTGACCTGAATCAAACTCGGGACCCTTCAGTCTGTAGGCTGAAGCTCTATCCACTGAGCCAAACCAGGTAGGGCCATACTCTATAAATACACATACACACAATTTTTCCTGACCCATTTGAGATTAAGTTATATGTATTATGGTCTTTATTCCCAAATGTTTCATTGTGTATTTTGTAAGAAAAAGTTGGTTTTATTGCAATAACAGCAAAATATCAATTTCAGTAAATTCTACACTGATAACAATACTCAATCTGCAATTTTTATTCTGATAACCCAATAATGTCTTTTGTTATTGTGACTGGATTTATATCTTATATTAATATTTTAGTTTGTCTTCATGATTTTTTTCTTTCTGACTTTCATGCTTCTTTCAAATATTTGAATATATTTTAGAATTCCATTCTAATTCATGTATTAGTTTCTTGGCTATACCTCTGTATCATTTTAGTGGTTGCATAAGGATTTGTAATATGCATCTTTAACATTTGCAGTGTATTGTACTTTTTCATATAAGATGTAATCTTGTACTTATAGCTGCATTTAATCTCCATCCATCCCCTATGTTAAAGATGTCATAAACCCCACAATACAATGCTATAATTTTTATTTTAAATTGTTCTATGTGTCTTAAAGAAATTAAGAGGACTTAAAATAAATTAAGAGAAAATAGTTCATCTTTAAGTTTACTAATTTTACCATTTCTAGTCTTAGTATTATTTTCTTCTCCATTCTCTCTTTTTTCTTTTGGGAATCCAGATATATAATATGTGAGAACTTTTTCTTTTTTTTAATTTATTTTTTATAGACTTTATTGGGGTGACATTGGTTAATAAAATTATATAGGTTTCAGGTGTACAATTCTACAATACATCATCTGTATATTGTATTGTGTGTTCACCACCTCAAGTCAAGTCTCCTTCCATCATCATTTATCCCCGCTTTACCCTCTTCTATCACCCCTCACCCCCACTGAGAACTTTTGATACTGTCTTGTAGGATATTAAGACTGTTTTGTTTTTCTTTTCCTCTTGGTTCTTCAGATTGGGTACTTTTTATTTATTTTTCTTTCTTTAAGTTCACTGGCTCTTGTGTCAAAAGCACATTCAATGAATTTTTTTACATTAGATATTATAGTTTTCTGTTTTAGGACTTTTAATTTGATTCTTTTGTTTCTATTTCTCTACCAAGATTTCCTTTGTAGTAATTTTGAATTGCATTCTGGATATTGTAAATGCTATGTTTATAGAGACATTGGATTCTGCTATATTTATTTCTCTGAAGAGTTGCTTGTTTTAAATTTTAGCATGTATTTAACCTGACTGAACTATCTGTCTTCCCTGTGGTGGGTAGCAGCTGAAATCTCTGATCAGATTTTTTAGTTTTAGTTGGACTTTTTGCAGTTTCAATCTTTACCATGTAGACCCTACATGTTTTACTGATCAAACTTTGGGCAAGAATACAATTACCTAAGTGTTTGGGGGTCTCTCAGAGATTTGGGCACAATTTGGGGAATCCCCTCTATTACTTTCTAGTTGCTGTTACCACTTCTGAAATTTTTTCTCTGATTCTTCAACCTGTTAGGACTAGAGTTTTCCATCTGAGTTTTCACTGTGCAGTGGCTCCAACTAGGCAGGACCTGTTCTTCCACAAAAAATTGTAATAGAAGGGGGATAGGGAACTCACACAGTGGTGTTTTATTCTTTTAAGTATTATCTCCCTTCTAGTTATTTCATGTTTTGGGTTGCTCTTTAGTTCTTCAGTTCTTCAGATAGCTTTTTTTAAAAATGAGGTATAATTTACATATGACATATTAGTTTCAGGTGTACACAGTAATGATTTGCTATTTGCATATATTGCAAAATGAGACCAAATAAGTTTAGTGGTAGAGCATTTGACTGCAGATAACTTTTAATATTTTGTTTAAAGTTTATAGTCGTCTGCAAGCGGAGTGATCTGATAGACACTATTTTGCTATTACTGAAATTGGAACCTTCTCCCTAGTATGTTTTGAAAGTAAGTTTTTAAGTATACTTCTGAGGTAATAGAGTCATAAACCTATGTGCTAAGATCTTCCTGTTTATAAGGCTGAATAAACTGTAAAATAATTATTTTTTGTTGCAATACTAATAGGGTCTCTTTCTTTTCCTGGTTCCTCAAAGTAGGAATGGAAAAAATTTCCCTAGGAGAACTTTTCATAGTAGAGAATAGAAATAAAGACACAGTGATAACTAAAAAAAAAAAAGCTCCCCTAAGTGAAATAAATTAGTTTTAACTAGTCTTTAATTTCATTTTCTTGCAGCTTCTCCTCTTAAAAATAATGATGAAGGTTCTCTGGACATATATGCTGGGTTGGACAGTGCTGTTTCTGGTATGTAAATCTATTCTCTATATATAAGAGCCTAATCGACAGTTCAACTGGTCGCTATGACGCGCACTGACCACCAGGAGGCAGACGCTCAATGCAGGAGCTGCCTCCTGGTGGTCAGTGAGCTCCCACAGCCGGATGCTGCTCAGCTGACAGCTGGGCGCAGACGGGGTAACAGGCTGGCAAGCGCAGCTGCTGTGGCGTGAGCCTCTCCCACCGGCACTCCCCATGTGCGCCCCTCCCCCATCTGGACCAGGACTGGCATCAGGACTGACCGGCAGCAAGCCCGTGGCCCCTTCTCAGTCATGGGTGCACCGGTATCGCCCTAGGACGGGTGCATGGAGACTGCAGCAGAATGGCAGCGAGCCTACTGAGTGGCAGTGGGGCCGGGATGAACGGAAGCGGCATGGCACCTGGCCTTGGCTCAGGCTCCTCCCTGGCTGCCTGCTGCTTCTCGCACTACTACATCCCTCAGGGGATGTTGGACTGCGGGTTTCGGCCAGATCCCCACAGGCCACGCCCAGGGACCCCCCACCGGTACACGAAATAGTTTCATTTTGTTTGGTCAGTCTATTGAAAGTGTTTATTTTGTTACTAATTTCTAGAATAACTCATAGATCCTGAACAATCTGCCCATTTTTTTTAAATGATTACACTTAGGTAATTGTATTCTTGCCCAAAGCTTGATCAGTAAAACATCTTAGTGCTTAGGTTTGTTATTCATCTAGGTCTCAGATTTAAGTACATTGTGCAAAAATATTTTGTACCATTGAAAAGCAACTGATGGTCTTGTCTGTACATATTTACTACTCATACTATCACAGGTTACATGATACTAGGACTTTTGAAAAGGATAGTTACTATAAATATTTTTAAATATATCAGTAAGATTGTGATATGCAGAGAGCCTCATGACCTATCCAAATTGGAAACCTTTTCCATGATCAAATCTCTAAGGCTTTGAACACATATCACCCTCATACCTGATTTGTTGACATAGCATTTTAGGTAAATTGCTTTTCCAACTCTAATTTGCCAAATCATTATAAATATGGATGAAATGCAGGAGATGGAGAAATGTATAGTTCATTGAGTTGTGATAGACACAACATCCAAAATTTTAAACACATTTCTTTCTTCTTCACCTTTATTGAGTTGTAATTGACATAAAATTAAGATTAATGAGTACATGTGTTGATTTGATACATTTGTGTATTGCAAAATGATTACCACCATAGAATTAGCTGACACCTGCATCACATTACATGATTACTGTCTTTTTTTGTGGTGAGAACATTTAAGATTCTCTTAGCAACTTTCAATTATGTAATACAGTATTATTAACTCTAATGACTATGCTGTATATTAGCTCACCAGAACTTATTCATCTTACACTGGAAGTTTGTACTTTGGTCAACATATCTTTTTCCTCACCCCAACCTCCAGCTAACCACTGTTCTAGTTTCTGTTTCTGTGCATTTGGCTTTTTTAGATTCCACTTGGAAGTGATATTATACAGTGTGTGTCTTTTTCTGGTTTATTTCACTTACTATAATGCCTTCAAGGTCCATGTTGTCATAAATGACAGAATGTCCTTCTTTCTCATGACTGAATAATAATTCCATTGTGTTGTACACACGCACACATACCTTTTTTATCCATTCATCCATTGTTGGACATTTCGGTTTTGTCTACATATTGCCTATTGTGAATAATGCCAAAGTGAACATACAGAGTGCAGACATCTCTGTAAGTTCCTGTTTTCACTTCTATTTATTGATTTCAGAGAGGAAGAGAGAGGGAGAGAGAGATAGAAATATCAGTGATGAGAGAGAATCATTGATCAGCTGCCTCTTGAATGCCCTCCACTGGGGATTGAGCCCAAAACCCAGGCATGTGCCCTGACCAGGAATCAAACTGACCTCCTGGTTTCTGGGCCTATGCTCAACCACTGAACTACACCAGCCGTTATATATTTTGGGTATTAAACCTTTCATCAGATAAGTAATTTGCAAATATTTTCTTCCATTGGGTAGGTTGCCTTTTCATTTTGTTGAAGGTTTCTTTTGCTGTGCTGGAGCTTTTTAATTTGATGTAGTCCCACTTGTTTATTTTTGCTTTCATTGTGTTTGTTTTTAGTGTCAAATCCAGAAAAATCATTACCTCCTGTCTTTTCACCCCCTAGGAGATTTATGGTTTCAGGTCTTATATTTAAGTCTTTAATCCATTTTGAGTTGAATATTTGCATATGGTGTAAGATAGGGATCCAGTTGTTTTTTTTTGTTGTTGTTGTTTTTAATATATTTTTATTGATTTCAGAGAGGAAGGGAGAGGGAAAGAGAAAGAGAAACATCAACAATGAGAGAGAATCATCAATCGGCTGCCTCCTGCACGCCCCCCACTAGGGATTGAGTCCGCAACCTGGGCATGCTCCTGCACGCCCCCCACTAGGGATTGAGTCCGCAACCTGGGCATGTGCCCTTGACTGGAATCGAACCCAGGACCCTTCAGTCCACAGGCTGACGCTCTATCCACTGAGCCAAACTGGCTAGGACAGGGATCCAGTTTTATTCTTTTGCATGTGGTTGTTCAGTTTTGAATGGAACAGGCTCTTTATTGAAGAGACTAACTTTCTCCATTGTATATTCTTGGCTTCTTTGTCATAAATTAATTGACTATATGTGTGAGAGCTTATTTCTGGGCTTTCTGTTTTGTTCCTTGCTCTATATGTCAGTTTTTATGCCAATACATATAGTTTTGATTACTGTAGGTGTGTACTATTGTTTGAAATCAGAAATTGTGATACTTTCAGCTTTATCTTTTGTAAGATTGCTTTAGCTATTTGTAGTCTTTGTGGTTGCATACAAATTTTACGATTGTTGTATTTCTGTGAAAAATGACATTGGAATTTTTATGGTATTGCATTGACTCTGGAAAGACATATTTTAATATAAGGTTTTCTTTTTGTTTGTTTGTTTTAGATAGTTCTTCCAAGTCCTGTGAACCATCCAGAAATTGTTTGGATTTGTATGAAGAAATTCTTACTGAAGAAGGAACTGCAAAGGAGGCAACATATAATGATGTATGGGTTGCCAGAATTATTAAAGACAGTTATTTTACACTTTTATAGCTCTTTACACTCATTCACTTACTTTTGGACAAACATTCTGTGTTTAGGAAGGAACTCTTAGGCTAAAAGAATATTTAAGTCAGTTTCTGTCTTTAGATCTGCTCTTTAAATAATGTTTTCTGAATGCTTGTCTAAATTTAGTTATAATTTTGTTTGATTAAATTTAAGTGTCTAAATATATAAAACATCAACAATCAGTGTGATATAACATTTTATTTTTCATGATTTGTACTAAGTTATAAGATGTCCTAAGACTTAAATTAGAAATTTTTTTCTACCTTACTTGAATTTAAGGTTTGGAGAGTGAATCTGAAACCAAACAAAATACATTATTGGTAGGGTCAACTTTATTTATTTTTAAATTTTTATTGAATTCATTGGGGGTAACATTGGCTAATAAAATTATATAGGTTTCAAATGTACAGTTTTATAATGCAACATCTATATATTGTATTCTGTGTTCACCATCCAAATTCAAGTCTCTCTTTATCACCATTTATTCTCCCTTTACCCTCTTCCACCTACCCGACGCCCTTCCCCTCTTGAAATCACCATACTGTTGTCTGTGTTTAAGTCCAACTTTAAAACCAGTAATCTTACTAAATCCCTGTGAGCAGAACTAGACCTCATCTCCCCTTTTTAGTGGTTGATTTATAAAATTTTAAATATTTTGAAATGTCATTTAAGCTAAGAAAATAGTTTAGAATGATGCTTAAATTAATCTTCTTATATATTACAGTTGCAAATAAAATATGGAAAATGTCAGCTACAAATGAAAGAGCTGATGAAAAAATTTAAGGAAATACAGACACAGGTACTATTATAATGAATATTTTATGTTTTGTCCTATTAACTTTTAAAATAAAAAAATTGGTTAGAAATTAAAATTCTAAAGCGTTGGCATTTTATAAGGAAATTTTCTTCTTAGTATTAAATGAAATAGAAAATCTGTCAAAACATGCATAATTTCCTATACAACTGATGAAGGAAAACTGCTTGATTTGTTAAATGACATTTACATAAAAGATCTGTTAGCTAGTTACCAGTTAAATAATAGAAAATTTGTAGAGATGAGATTAGTTGGTTTAAAAGAGAACGGTTTGATGAGTAAAGACTTAGAATGGCTGTTGGGGAAAATGGTGTTGCTCTTAGTATTTTTGCCAATGTGATTTTGTGATCATGCTGCAAAAATCAGGAATGTCGTGTTTTGTTCCTATTTTTATTTTTTAGTAATGTTTCTCTTTTCTGTTTCCCCCAAAGAACCAGTCAATTTTAGATTCATTCTTTTTTTTTTTTTTTTTTTTTAATATATTTTATTGAATTTTTACAGAGAGGAAGGGAGAGGGATAGAGAGTTAGAAACATCAATGAGAGAGATCGGTCAGCTGCCTCCTGCACAGCCCCCAGTAGGGATGTGCCCGCAACCCAGGTACATGCCCTTGACCGGAATCGAACCTGGGACCCTTGAGTCCGCAGGCTGACGCTCTATCCACTGAGCCAAACCGGTTCGGCTCATTCTTTTTTTTTAAAAAAAATATTTTTATGTTTTTATTGATTTCAGAGAGGAAGGAAGAGAGAGAGATAGATAGATCCAATGATGAGAGGGAATTATGGATTGGCTGCCTCCTGCAAGTTCCCCACTGGGGATCAAGCCCACAACCTGGGCATGTGCCCTTGACTGGAATCGAACCTGGGACCTTTCGGTTCGCAGGCTGATGCTCTATCCACTGAGCCAAACAGGCCAGGGCTAGATTCATTCTTTGTTCATCTGAGAATTAGTTATATTGTTGCACATTAAAGCTAAGTTGTTAAATATAACCTAATTTTTATCATTTTTATTTTTAGTTTTCAAGATAATGGCCCTGGGAGAACTTTTTTTTATTTGTGTGTGTGTGTTTTTTTCATTTTGATTCCTATTTTAAGTAGTTTCACTTTAAATGACTTTCTCTGGTGCCATTTATCTTCTCTGAATCTCAGCTGTCCCATCTGTATGATGAGCATAATAGCACTTCTCATAGGACTTTCTTGAGAATTATATAAGATGTAATATATGATGCTTGGCATGTAGTTAGCATTCAATAATCATTACCTATTATAAGTAGTAGTTTAATAATCCTATAATATATACTTTATTAAATATATTTTATGATGTTTAGAATTTCTGCTTAAAAACTGAAAACCAGTCTCTTAAGAAGAATATTTCAGCACTTATCAAAACTGCTAGAATGGAAATACACCGCAAGGATGAAGAAATTAGTAGCCTTCACCAAAGGTATAATTGAGAGGTTTGGATCTATAAATTATATCGGTATTGATATGTGTAACATTTTTAACTTTGCAAAGATATAAAAGTGATGCATTTTATTAAATATGTACGGTTTTACTGTAAGTGACTAATGGTATATTATAATGATATATTATAATGACATATATGATTATTAAGTAGAATATTGCCACATACCTCTGAATATATTCAGTTTTGAATATACTGGGATCTTTCTCTGGTATTCTTTACTCCTGAGAAGATGGTTGTATATGTGTTATGGGTCCTTCTAAGCCCCCCACTAAATTACTAAAGTATCAAAAGTGCATCTGTGCTCATATCTCCTATCCTATATAATTAAAGGGTAATATGCAAATTGACCCTAACAGCAGAATGACTGGTCACTATGAAACACACTGACCACCAGGGGGCAGACGCTCAATGCGCTCCCACAGGGGAAGCTCTGCTCAGCCACAAGCCAGGCTGCCAGCTGCCAGCACAGCGGTGGTGGTAGGACCCTCTCCCGCCTCCTCAGCAGCGCTAAGGATGTCCGAATGCAGCTTAGGCCTGCTCCCCCCTGGCAAGTGGACATCCCCAGAGGGTTCCCAGGCTGCCAGAGGGATATCTGACTGCCAGCTTAGGCCCATTTCCCTGGGGAGCGGGCCTAAGCCAGCAGGTGGACATCCCCCAAGGAGTCCCGGACTGCGAGAGGGCACAGGCAGGGCTGAGGGACCCCTCTGAGTGCACAAATTTTTGTGCACTGGGACTCTAGTCAGTAGATAACCCCAAAACTATCTCTCAATTGTATATTCTTTTCTCTCTCAAATGGATATTCTCTCTCTCTCTCGTTGGGGCTAATAATCTGTTCCAGAGAATATTTCTCTTCTCCTTTGTAGTCAAACCCCCAAACAATATATAAACTTTCTGTCTCAATTTCCTATTTCTACTTACTCTTGAACCTAATACATGCTGACTTGTTTCCATTTGTCCATTGAAACAGTTATCATTTGGTTAACACTAACTACCACTAAATACATCAAGTAATTTTGACTTCTCATTTTAACTGATACTCACATGCTCTTTGACATAGTTGACCCTCCTTTTCTGAAATAGTTTTCTCCCTTTGGCTTTCATAATTTTTAGTTTTCTTCCTAAGTTGAGATTTATTCTTCTGTACTTGGCTAAGTTGGAATTCCTCAAAGCTTATCTATGTCTGTCAGTATTTTCTGATGAAGTAATCTTACTCATACTAGGTCATTTCCATTTATATGTAGATTACTACTTCACATCTGTATAAAATTTTAAAAATTATCTCATCTAAAACTGAATTTATGATCAAATCTCTTTCATTGAGCTGAATAGATTTCCTATCATTCATTCAGCTGGTGTACGTTAGAGACCTAGGTGTAGAATGACCATTTAATTTATTGCCCAAACCAGGGCACTTTTGTAAAGACCCTATCTCCAAATAAGATCACATTTTGAAGTACTGGGGATTAGGATTTCAACAAATGAATTTTGAGGGGATAAAGTGCAATCAAACAAGATCCATATAAGTTCTACTCATTGCCTTAGGTTGTACATCTCCTATGTTCTCCTTTGTTGTCTAAAAATCTCCTCCTTTTCTCTACACATAGTACTAATTGGGAGTAGATTTGTGGAAATTCAGGGAAGTTTTGGAAGGAAGTTCAGGAAGATTGACTTATTATAAAAAATTAAAATTAGTTATTTACATACTTGTTAAGAAAACTGCTAATTTTCCAAAACATTAATATAAAACTTTAAGACTTAGGATTTTTTAAAAAACGCACAAAACAATAAATACCATTTCCTTAGGAAAGAATGACAACTCTTTATTCTTTTTCTTTGTGCAGTATGTGCTACTTTAAGATGGCTATTGATGCTTTGGTTTACTGTGGTATTATATGTAAAACAGGTCATTTCTGTTTTCCCACAGTTTCATCTTCCTTCTATTTCAGTTGGCCTGCAGTGAGTGAGGGTAAAAAATCATGTCACTGTTCTAAAAGAAGTGAATTTGTGGTTAGTTTGGGAGTTCTATGCCTGTGGTGAAGAAAGTCTAAAAGACATTGGCAAGTGCTAGGATAGAACTGAGACGTCCTCCAGAGCTTGTTTGAAAAGAGAAATGAAAGAGAGTTCCATGGTTTGAAAACTGGCCCATTTAGTTGGAAGCTGGTAACTTCTTACTACTCATGCCTTTATACAAAGTAAAATTAGTGTTTCTAGTATGTGAGCCCCTGACTTTTAAAGTGTATTACATGTGATTAAAATTTAGATTATTAAAAAGCAATAATTTTTTTTTGTTGTTAATTTCTATTTCTTAATAGATTGTCTGAATTTCCACATTTTCGAAATAATCGTAAAACTGCAAGGACGTCAGATATAGTTAAAACAAAAGACTTTACATCCAGACCTCCCCATTTGGATGATTGTGCAAAGACTGATCACAAGGTGAAATGTGATATTTCTAAAGATGGACATCATAGCACTTCACTCCCAAACATCGAAAAGGAAGTAAAACCGCATTTGGAAAAAAAAAGCACTCTGCATTTGCCTTCATCTAGTGAAAAACACTGCACCAATGGCATTTGGTCACGTTCCCATTATCAGGTTGGTGAGAGTAGCTCAAGTGAGGATAATAGAAGAGGGAAGAAAGATAGTGGATATAGCTATTATAGTAGAGGAACTGATAGAATACGAAAAGACTTAAACACTAGCTGTGGTGATGGTGAACCAAGGAACTCAGAGGCCAGTCCAAGGCTACAAGGACGTTCTGAGAAATATGGTAAAGGTGAATCAAAGACTGAAAGCAAAAATTCAAAGTTTAAAAGTAACACAGATTTGGATTATAAAAATGAACGCTTTGGCTGTTCCTGGCAGAAGGAGACCTTTAGAGAGAGGTCACATACTCGAGTAGAATCTCAGAGCGATAGAAAACTAGAGAGGCAAAGTGAAAGATCACAAAATATAAGTAAAAAAGAACTTAAATCACAAGACAAAGAAGAAAGAAAAGTTGATCAAAAACCCAAATCAGTAGTAAAAGACCAAGATTATTGGCGAAGGTCTGAACGAGTATCATCTCTTCCTCATTCTAAGAATGAAATAAAATCTCATAGTTCAAGTAAATACCATCTAGAAGACAGAAGAGACAGGGAAGATGGTAAAAGAGACCGGGGTGTAAGTAATCATAGTTTTCAAGAAGGAAGATGTTCATCCTCCCTTTCAACCAGTAGAACTCACAAACACATTGACCCCAAGGAAGTTGATGCTGTGCACCAAAGGGGAAATACACCCTTAGAAGCAGAAAGGCATAGAACTGAAGATAAGAGGAAAAGAGAACAAGAAAGCAAAGAAGAAAACAGGTATATGAGAAGTGAAAAAAGAACATCTATGGGACATTTGCAGAAGATTAACAAAGAAACCAAGCAAACCACTACTGATTTAAAGAGACAGAATGGACTGAAAAATGATAAAGGTGAAGTCTCTAATAATGATGTTTCTGAACGCACAGATAATAAAGACCTTGCAATTAAAGCTGAGAGTGGTCCAAATGAAACAAAAAACAAAGACTTAAAGTTGAGTTTTATGGAAAAATTGAACTTAACTCTTTCTCCTGCTAAAAAGCAGCCTATTCCTCAGAATAATCAGCATAAAATAACCAATACTCCCAAATCCAGTAGCATATGTGATTTAGAGTCCTTGGTACAGGATAAAACAGTGATATGTGTTCCCTCTGTGAGTGAACATATCACAGAGGAAACCAAATCAAAGTTATTGGAACCAGAAGATGCTCTTGCAACAGCATCATCTGAACCCAGGACCAGTATTCTGGAAAGGAAAACAGAAGAAGAAAATAGTTTGTTAATTAAATCTGTTGAGAATACTACGCAGTGTGACTTGCCCATTTGTGGTACAGAGACTTCTTCTTCAGTACCTGTGGAAATGGAACAAGCAGAATCTTTGTTTCCTTCAGCAGCAGAAATGGAACAAACCATTAATGGTACAAGGACAGCAGTACCTGTGGCACTGGACATACTACAAACAAATGTTTCTCAAAACTTTGGCATGGAATTGGATACCAAAAGAAATGACAGTTTAAATTTGTGTAATATTTCTGAAGTTACGGAAATGAAGGAGGCTTTTTCAACAAAAGTTGCCAAATCCAATGAAAGCATTTTGCAGCCTTCAATTGAAAAAGCTGACATTTTACCAGTAGTCCTTTCAGAAGTTGGTAATCCAAAGTTCGAGCCTTCTCTTGTAGAAACACCACTGGTTGAGAGTGAGTCTTGTCATCTGGAGCCTTGTTTACCTAAAGAGACTCTAAAATCTTCACTTCAGCATACTGAGTTAATGGACCACAAAATGGAAATTGGTGAAACAAACTCAGTATATAATGATGAGAATTCGGTTCTGAGCATTGACCTTAATCACCTAAGACCTATTCCAGAAATCATTAGTCCTCTGAGTAGTCCAGTGAGACCTGTAGCAAAAGTACTTAGACTGGAAAGCCCCTCTCGAGTTCCATTATATAACAATCATAAAGGTAATAGTTTATATTTTATAACTTAATCTTTTTTTGAGAATGTAAAAATGCATAAACAAGATGAAGTGCTTTTTCTTTTTTTTTGGTGGGGCTGGTGGGGAGGGTGCAGAACTCTGGAGGGTAGGGGCAGGAATGAACTGTGCCCAGCAGATGTGGACCTTCTGAGAGCCTGAGAGGAAGTTACATGTCAGAAAGTCAAGTGTCACCGTCAGCAGGGTGGATATGTCTGTGGGGGATTCACTCAGATGTTGTCATACACCTTGCATTGTCGCTCTTGTTGGTTCTGAAAACAGAGGGATGAGCAAGAGGTAGATGAGATAGACGAAGGAGAGTCCATTGTACTGGAATGCACATGAAGTCACACTTCCTCTGAGCTCCAGAACCAGGGTGAGGCTCTGGGGAACACAGACACATACGAGGAGGAACTGGATTGTCTGGCATCTGGGCAGGAACTCGGGGGTGGCTTTCTCCCAGACAGAGGTACATGCAGGGATCATTGTTCCTATGCTGGGACCTCTTCAGTAGCAGGGCTGACTGGCAGCCATTTCTGTTTGCTCCGCCCTGCTTTTTCTTTTTTAATAACAACACATTCAGACTTACATTAACTAGAAATTGAGACTTTTGTCTTAATTTAGGTAATTTTTAAAAATATATACTTTTATTGATTTCATAGGACGGGAGAGGGAGAGAGTAATAGAAACATCAATGATGAAAGAGAATCATCGATTGGCTGCCTCTTGCTTGCCCCCTACTGAGGATTAAGCCCTCCTAATTCATAGGTCAATGCTCAACCACTGACCCACACTGGCTGGGCAGTAATTTATTTATTTATTTTTATTTTTTTAAATTAAATCTTTATTCAGATTATTACAGTTGTTCCTCTTTTTTCCCCCCATAGCTCCCCTCCACCCAGTTCCCACCCCACCCTCTGCCCTTACCCCCCCACACACTGTCCTCATCCATAGGTATACGCTTTTTGTCCAGTCTCTTCCTGCACCCCCCACACGCTTTCCCCCCGAGAATAGTCAGTCTACTCCCTTTCTATGCCCCTGATTCTATTATATTCACCAGTTTATTCTGTTCATCAGATTTTTTTATTCACTTGATTTTTAGATTCACTTGTTGATAGATGTGTATTTGTTCATAATTTGTATCTTTACCTTTTTCTTCTTCTTCCTCTTCGTAAAGGATACCTTTCAGCATTTCATATAATACTGGTTTGGTGGTAATGAACTCCTTTAGCCTTTTCTTATTTGTGAAGCTCTTTATCTGACCTTCAATTCTGAATGATAGCTTTGCTGGGTAAAGTAATCTTGGTTGTAGGTTCTTGGTATTCATCACTGAATATTTCTTGCCACTCCCTTCTGGCCTGCATAGTTTCTGTTGAGAAATCAGCTGACAGTCATATGGGTACTCCCTAGTAGGTAACTGTTTTTCTCTTGCTGCTTTTAAGATTCTCTCTTTGTCTTTTGCTCTTGGCATTTTAATTATGATGTGTCTTGGTGTGGTCCTCTTTGGATTCCTTTTGTTTGGGGTCCTCTGCACTTCCTGAACTTGTAAGTCTGTTTCTTTCACCAGGTAGGGGAATTTTTCTGTCATTATTTCTTCAAATAGGTTTTCAATATCTTGCTCTCTTTCTTCCTTCTGGCACCCCTATAATTCAGATGTTGGTACAATTGAAGTTGTCCCAGAGGCTCCTTACACTATCTTCATATTTTTGGATTCTTTTTTCATTTTGCTTTTCCGGTTGGGTGTTTTTTCCTTCTTCGTATTTCAAATCTTTGGCTTGATTCTTGCGATCCTCTAGTCTGCTGTTGGGACTCTGTATAATATTCTTTATTTCAGTCAGTGTATGCTTAATTTCTAGTTGGTCCTTTTTCATAACCTCGAGGGTCTCACTAGATTTCTTGAGGGCTTCACTAAATTTATCGGCAGTTTCTAGAAAATTCTTGAAAAACCTTATAAGTGTGGTTTTGAACACTATATCCAGTAGTTTGCTTTCCTCCATTTCTGTCATTTGTGACTGTTTCTTTATCTCCGCATTTTTTATGCTTCCCTGTGTTGATAGAGTGGCTTTGTGTGCTAGGTGTCCTATAGGGCCCAGTGGCTCAGCCTCCCCAATTACCTGAGGTGGACACTCTTGATGCACCCCTTTTGTGTGCTTTGTGCACAGTCTTGTAGTTAAGCCTTGATTGTTGTAATCACTGAGAGGAATTGACCTCCAGGCCAATTGGCTGTGAGAATCAGCTGTGTCTGCAGTGGGAGACCTTCTGTGCTGGAGACACCCTCATGGGGCAAGACTTGCTTCAGTGGGGCTTTGGTGCTCACTGAGTCTGCCCCCTGAATGTGTCCCTTATGGATCTGAGGAGTTGTAATGTGGATGGTCCCACTCTGACCACTGGGTACACTGGCTCTTGGATCTCTAAGGAGGTGCTAATTTAGCCTCGGCCTGAGGCTACCCAGCAGGAGCTATGGAGAGATCTGCACATTCCTCTTCTTTGTTTGGGTTTTGGAGGTGCCCAGATGAGGCCCAGCTGTGAAGCAATGCAAGCTGCTGTGGGGCCTTGGGCCTTCTTCTCTGGGTCTGTCTGGCTCAGTTGCAGTTTGTTAAGTAATTTTCAGATTGCAAAGGGCCAGGCCTTTCATATGCAAAAGCCTCTGCACACAGCTTGGTTGGAGCGGGGTCTCAGGGGATCAACAGGGCAGAGCAAGCAGCTATGGCTGCTCCTCAGTCCTATCCTAAGGGGCCCTGCATCTCAGTGTCCTGGTAATCGTTGCAAGCACCTCTGAGAGAAAGCCGCCTTCGAGTTCCAACCAATGCCAGACAGTCCAGTTTCTCCCCGTATGAGTCTGGGTCCCCAGAGACTCGCCTGGAACTGGAGTTCAGAGCAGTCTGGAGCTTGAGACTCCCAATTGAAAAAGACAACCGTGTCCTCAGCTGCCAGCCGTTTCCACATGCGCCTCTGTACTTCTGCACTTTACTTCCGCACCTCCTCTGAGTCTCAGTGTGCTTTTTTCTTTCCTTCTAGTTGTAGAATTTCCACTCAGCCAGTCTTCCTGTGGTTCTGGATGATGTCCGTTTTGTCTTTTAGTTGTATTTTTGAAGTTGTTGTGCGAGGCAGCAATTTCTGGTGTTTACCTATGCCGCCATCTTGGTTTCTCTCAGTAATTTTTTAAAAAATTTTTTATTGATTAAGTTATTACATATGTGTCCTTATCCCCACGATACCCCCCCCATCCCCCCAGTAATTCTTATTTCTGCAAAAAGAAGGAGTGGAAGGACAGATTATTTCAGATATTCTTTGCTTGCTTGCTTTCAGATCTATTTTTTATTTTTATTTTTTAGGGAGAGTGGAAGAGAGGGAAAGACCGAGAAATATTGATGTGAAAGAAACACAATTGATTGGTTGCCTCTACCAGGGCCTGGGCTGGGGAGGAGCTTGCAACTGAGATATGTGCCCTTGACTGGAATCAAACCCAGAACTCTTTGGTCCTCAGGCCAGTGCTCTATTCACTGAGCCAAACTGGCTAGTACCAGATCAGTTTTTATTGTTCAAAAGCTATCATCAGATGGCATAGAGTAGGTGATGCTGCTAACCTGAAGTAAAGATACCTGAACAATAGATTGATGGTTATCCAAAAAACCAAACTATCACTGTTGTCAGACACTTGAATACCTTCTGAGAACAGTAAAAACCAGTGATATGAGCAAGTGTTAGGCATTAACATTCTGTAAAAAGGTATTAAAATAATGAAATGCTTCAGCATTCTTTTTTGGGTTATATTTAGTAAAGAAATATCAAATGACTATGATTCTAAGGGTCATGTGATTATCATATACTTTTCTCTTCCACAGATGTGTTTCCACCAAATTCAGCTCATTCCACCTCCAAGAGTCAGTCTGATCTCAACAAGGAAAATCAAAAGCCCATTTGCAAGTCTGACAAATTTACAGAGGCAGACTCTCATAAGAATTCATCTTTAGTTGAATTAGAAGAAGGAGAAATTATAAGCGACAGTGAAAACTCTAAACTACAAAATAGTTTTGAAGAAATTGCCAAACCTAGAGTTTCTACTGAAGGGCAGAACAGAAAAACTAGTCCAGGAAATAAGAAAAGTACTGTGCATTTGGATCAAGACAAAAGGAAAACATCTATGAAAGTTCAGCAGACCAAAAGGAATTGGAATAAGAGACAGAGTGAATCTAGCAGGTCTTCAAAAACAGAGAAAAAAGATAAGACAATGAGTACCTCCGTTCTGGAAAAAATAGTTCCAATTATTGCTGTACCTTCTTCTGTACCAGAGGTTATGCACATGTTACGAATGATAAGAAAACATGTAAGGAAAAACTACATGAAATTCAAGATTAAATTTCCATTAAAACAATTTCATAGAATTATTGAGTCAGCAATTTTGAGTTTTACATCACTCATTAAACACCTTGACTTATCCAAAATCTCTAAGTCAGTGACTACTTTACAGAAGAATCTTTGTGATGTTATAGAATCCAAACTTAAGCAAGTTAAAAAGAATGGCATAGTGGATCGGTTATTTGAACAACAACTACCAGATATGAAAAAGAAAGCATGGAAATTTGTAGATGAACAACTTGATCATTTATTTGCAAAGCTTAAGAAAATCTTAATAAAGTTTTGTGGTTTTACAAACTTTGGCAGTGATAGTGATGAAGGGAAATTGGACAAAAGTAAAGAAAAACTACAATATTCAAATTGCCAGAAGGGGAATATGATCAACTCCAGCAAAGAAATGCCGAAAAAGAAATCCTCAAAATCAGAAGATTCTATTTATTCCAGGTATTCACTAGGATGTAAAAAATCTGAGGACAAACATCAAGACCAAAATAACTCTGAAATTAACACATTAAAGAATGACATTAAAAAAAGCTTTAACACTTGCTTTGATAATAATATTAAATGCCCTCAATCTGAAGAGCATTCCTTGGAACTGAACTGTCCGAGCACCCCAAAGCCAGGAAAAATGGAAGGCACCACTATAGAGGATACACAGACATCCCAGCATGCAGCTTTGAAGCCAGAACGCTGTTTTGAGATTCTTACTGAACAGCAAGCATCTAGCCTCACTTTTAATTTAGTGAGTGATGCACAGATGGGTGAGATATTTAAAAGTTTGTTGCAAGGTTCTGATCTTTTGGACAACAGTGTTAACTGTAATGAAAAAAGTGAGTGGGAGTTAAAGACTCCAGAGAAACAGCTGTTAGAGAGTCTTAAGTGTGAATCTATACCAGCTTGTACAACAGAAGAGCTAGTTTCAGGGGTGGTTTCTCCATGTCCTAAAATGATTAGTGATGATAATTGGTCATTATTATCATCTGAGAAAGGCCCATCACTGTCTTCAGGGCTGTCATTGCCAGTTCATCCTGATGTGTTGGATGAAAGTTGTATGTTTGAAGTCTCCACTAACATAGCTTTAAGTAAAGATAATGTATGCAGTTCAGAAAAGAGCAAGCCCTGCATTTCTTCCATCCTGCTTGAAGATTTAGCAGTATCTTTAACAGTACCATCACCTCTGAAGTCGGATGGTCATCTCAGTTTTTTAAAGCCTGAAGTTTTGTCTAGTTCAACTCCTGAAGAGGTTATTAGTGCCCATTTTAGTGAAGATGCCTTACTTGAGGAAGAGGATGCGTCGGAACAAGATATTCACTTAGCTCTGGAGTCTGATAATTCAAGCAGTAAATCAAGTTGTTCTTCATCATGGACAAGCCGGTCTGTTGCTCCAGGCTTTCAATACCACCCTAATCTACCCATGCATGCTGTCATAATGGAAAAGTCCAATGATCATTTCATTGTGAAAATACGGCACACAGCACCACCTACTCCCTCCAGTCTTATACAGAATATGGTGGCTGGTGAGTCATTGACATCTTTGCCCAGAGTGGGAAAGGAAACTGATGAAGCAGCAGAGAAGGAATGTATTTCATGTCAGAACACAGTTTTTAAATCTGTGGAAGAATTGAAACATTCCAACAAAAATGTTGACAGCAGTAAATCAGCTCATGAAGAACGGGGCTGTATGATACAAACACAGGTTCCTGATATATATGAATTCCTTAAAGATGCTTCTGGTAAAGTGGATCATAGTAATGAAGTGGCTGATCAGTGCTTCAAGTTGCATCAAGTATGGGAACCAAAAGTGCCTGAAAGCATTGCAGGATTGCCTGCCATGGAAGAAATTCCACATTCTGTCGAGGGTCATCTTCCAAACACATATGTAGACCTCACAAAAGATCCAGTCACTGAGACTAAAAACTTGGGGGAATTCATAGAAGTAGGAGTTTTAAACATTAATCAGTTGGGATGTTCTGGTAGCAATTTGGATCAAAATGCTCAGATATTAGACAGTGTGCAGCCCGATACTGTAGATGCTTTTATTGATTTGACGCAAGGTGTTTCAAATGAGAGTAAAAGTGAAGATAACCATCCTGCTTTAGCTGTTGGACACTTGGAGTGTGAGGTGTTTTGTGTAGATGAAGGTAACTGTAAGGAAAAAAAGGTGCAAGTGGCAAATGAGTCTTTGGAATGCATGATTGTGGAAAGCTGTATTGATTTGACCTCAGACTCTCCCAGTTCATGTGAAATAAAAAAGGATGATTTAAAATCAGAACCGGAATCAAATTCTGATAATTTAGAGTTGCCTGTGGCTTTGGATAATGCTCACAAAAAGAGGAAAAAACTTTCTAATCTAAATCATTCTTGTCAGAAAAAACAGAGAAAGGAAACGGACTTAATCAGTAAGGAAAGGACCAAGAAAATTTCCCAAAATTCTGGTGAGAATGGAGAAGCTCACCAAAGGAAAGCCAGTAAGAAAAAGGCCCCTACAGTGATGAAAGATCCTTCATCATTAAAGGCAAGCCCCAGGATTAAGGACCACCCGTCAGCAGCATCTGGCACTTCTGTAAACCTTTCTGCAAAGAATATTATTAAAAAGAAAGGAGAAATTGTAGTTTCATGGACAAGGTAAGGATCTTATGAGACATTTTTTAATTTTTTTAATATGAAAGGCTTCATGAATTTGCATGTTCTAGCACAGGGGCCATGCTAATCTTCTCTGTATTGTTCCAATTTTAGTGTATGTGCTGCCAAATCAAGCACTTATGAGACATTTAAATCAACAGGAAACTTTGAGAAGCCAGAAATCTATACTGTCATGTCATAGTTCTATCCCATCCTAAAATAAGGAAAGTGATGACTTCAAAAGTAGTCAAAGTTAATAGAGAATACATTCTAGGGTATAATCTATAGCAGTAGCTCTTAACCAGGGATGTGCATTAGCACCATGGTTAGAACTTTTCATTGTGTTTTAACCTAACTTTGTTAATTTAAAAAAATGATTCTTTGTAAAGAACTGGTATCACATTTTAGAAAGGAAGAATGATGGGTGGGGTGGTGAAATGGAGCAAAAAGTGTGACCATTTATAATTTGAGCATTTCCCTAAATTAAGAGTTTCAAAAAAGTTTATAAACAGATTGTACTTTTGACTTTTACGTGAACTGTTTGAGAAATGCTGATTTCAAGACCCCATTTCAGACATAAGGGTAGCCACAGTTGTAAACCATTGCACTAGAGCAGGGGTGGGAAAGGTCCGGCCCATGGGCCGTATAAGGTCTATGAAATCATTTGGTCTGGCCCTGCCAAGGCATTAGGGGCAAGTTAATTAAGTGTTTGACCAAATATAGCAGGCTGATTTTTAAGTGGATAATTTTGTATGGCCCATGAATGATGTTTATAAATATCCAAATAGCCTTTGGCAGAAAAAAGTTCCCCACCCCTGCACTAGAGGTTCATGATCTGCAGGCTTAACTAGAGTACATAATGAGGGAAGCTGAATTTTGAAATTGGTCATTATTTTATTTAATACCATAGACATCTATGCCTTAATTTCTGGTAATTTGGAGATGACACAGTAAAATCTTAGAGATTGTAATAATACATATTGGTTCTGCCCATGTACAAAAAGCAGAGGCCTGGGTATTGGAAGATTTGGATTCTATTTTACTTTCGTTCTTTTGCTTATTAAGTCTCTCGTCATGTTTGACCCTAATTTTTAAGGTACTGTATATATTAAAGGTAGAATTTTAAAAAATCTATCCTTTTGTCATTAGAATAATAAATGAGTATGTTAGTTTTAGAGAATTTTGGAAATACGTATGTGCTTACAGATTATTGTCAATGTTTTGATATACACACTTTTTCTTCTATGGGTTTTAATAAAAATGTCACCTATTGATGGACATTAAGACAGTGGAATTTTTGATACCTTTCTGCTTTAATCTACAAAAGCTAAATATCATTTTCTCCCTGTAGAAATGATGACCGGGAAATTTTATTGGAGTGTCAGAAAAGCGGGCCATCAATAGAAACATTTTCTTATGTAGCTGCCAAGTTGAATAAAGATTCATCTCAGGTAACTTCCCAATTTTTACATCTCTATAGTTTCACAGATGTTACTACTTAAATACTTAGATTTCATTTTAACATATTTAAAATATGTAGATACTTATTGGCCAACTTCTTTAAAAGTATGGCTTTTTATGTTGGACTGTTAAAAACTTGGTGATTGTGGAAGAACAATCCTAATTTATTTTTCTGTTGTCTTACATTTACTTATTTTGATCTTAAACAATTTTGTAATGTTTATTGTTTAAGAAAGTTTAGTATTGATTCTTGAATTGGGGTAGTGAACACACAGTATGATACACAGATGATGTATAATAGAATTGTACACCTGAAACCTATATAATTGTATTAATATCACCCAATAAGTTGAATTTAGAAAAGAAAGATTAATATTGAAAGTTAAATTAGCAATCACCTTTAGTATGAAGATATTTTATTTTTCTAGACATTACTTCATCTCTTTATTATTGACAGTAATTTTCTTTAGATGTTTTGTGGAAGTAGTCATAAAAAAAGATCTCATTGTAATACTTATAACTAATACTCATTTTTTACTTTTCAGGTCTCAGAAAGATTCCAGCAACTATTGAAGCTCTTTGAAAAGTCAAAATGCAGGTAGTTAATGGTTATACTACAGAAGATTAGTAAAATAGATGTTTGATACTGTAACTCTGCAGTTAATGGCCTTTAGTCATCAAAGATGTGAGTAGTGGGTGAGAGACATCCAGTTGGGGTCCTGCTTCAGTCAGAGGTTGGAGGATGATTGCTGTGCAGGCTTCTAAGGTCACCAAACCCACAGGATGTGCTCAGAGTTGCATTTCAGATCAGCATGGCATTCCTCCTTAACCTTCCAACTGCTGATGAGTCTAAAGTGGGAGGGAATCCATTTGATTAATAAAAATTTTTAATATTTTAAAATATAAAACATATACTTGGAATCCATTGTCATCCGAATAGATGACATGATTTACCATGTTAAATTATTTTTTTTTTATTGTTTACACTTTTTAGTTTATTTCCCTTTTATTTTTATTTATTTATTTTTTTATTGCTTACCATGTTAAATTATTAATAATGTTCACAGACCTGTTTCCTCAGTTCCCCGCCCCCCTCAGTTTTTTAAAAGCCATTCTTGTACAGGTTTATTAAGGCAACAATGTTTTTCAGCAGGATTTTCCTGTAAGACCTGAATCAGCTGCTTAAATATTTGGACTTTATAGAAGAAAAATTATAAAGATATTTAAGATATCATTTTTCAGTTGATTTGTAGTCATGATTATTTAAATGCAAAACACCCAATTTTAAATTAAATTAAGTTCAGATTAAATTAAATCAGAATAGAAACCATATTTGGCCATAGACCTTAATGTGAAAGGTTCTCGGTATATTTGAGTTATAAATCTGTTAAATCTGTTTCTAGACCTGATGTAAATTACTGTCTTTAGAAACTGATAATTTCTCTCAAAGCAACTAGTTTGCTATTGGGATCTTAAGAAGATGTTTAATAGTTTATTGTGAAGTTAAAATTATATTTATATAATTCAGAATGTGAGATTTAATAATGGGGAATTTGAAGAAAGAGCTTGTTCTAAAGAACCTTTAAAAATAGTTTAAGGCAGTGATGGCGAACCTTTTGAGCTCGGCTTATCTTTTATAATTTTGAAAAACGCTAACTTAACTCTGGTGCTGTGTCACATATAGAAATTTTTTGATATTTGCAACCATAGTATAAAAAAGATTTATATTTTTGATATTTATTTTATATATTTAAATGCCATTTAACAAAGAAAAATCAACCAAAAAAATGAGTTTGCGTGTCATAGGTTCGCCATCACTGGTTTAAGGCGACAATGACCTGGTTATTTTTCAGATTTACTGTGCTTTAAAATTTTCACCACCTTTAAGAAATTAAATTGAGTTTTTTGTTTCACCTAAATATTTTCTTAAAATATGACTTCTGTTCTCTTGAGAAAATAATGTACATTTATGGAAGAATTAACTTGTATCTGGAAGTGATGCTTATTAAGTTGAAATTTCCAAATTCCATTGTAAATCTTTTATTGGATTTGATACTTGAGATTTTATTTTATTTTATTTTATTTTTATATATTTTATTAATTTTTTACAGAGAGGAAGGGAGAGAGAGATAGAAAGTTAGAAACATCGATGAGAGAGAAACATCGACCAGCCGCCTCCTGCACATCTCCTACTGGGGATGTGCCCGCAACTCAGGTACATGCCCTTGACCGGAATCGAACCTGGGACCTTTCAGTCCGAAGGTCGACGCTCTATCCACTGAGCCAAACCGGTTTCGGCTGATACTTGAGATTTTATTTGCTTGCATGATAGCATAATGTGTTGCTTCATTCCTAGTTTGTCTCTTAACTGATTTTTCCCTCCAAGTACTATAGTCTCATTAAATTCTTTTCAAAATCAGAGTATAATGATAAGGTTTCCAAACTGATTCTGTAAAAAGCTAGTTTTAAACATCAGAATTATCTAAGTAGAACTCATTTAAAAGAATGACACTTATGAAATGGTCATATCATAAGAATAGAATCATAACTTTAGCTTTTTCTTACAGATAGTTGCTGAATTCCTTGGAGTCTCAATTGATACTGCATACTACACAGAAGCTTGGAATTCCTCATGTTTTAAATGGGGATGTAGAGGGCAGTTTTATGACACGGATTACTAGATTATCTACATTTGTTATTAATTGCTGACTCTTTACTCTCAAGTCAGCTTGTTCCAGTCATCAGTATGATTTGCTTAACTCTTATTAGTCAAGAAACTTATTTTTAAACAGGTTAGAATTTGTTATTAAGATAAAAGCAACAACAATATAATATTGAAACCTTAATTTTGATATTTCAAAGAAATGAGTTTCTTTTCTAGATTTTTAAAAATAGTTTTGTAGCATTTTTAAATTAACCATTAATTAGTTTGTTTTCATATATTTTTATTTGCTTTTCTAATGGCCTCATTTTGGTAAATTGTAAAGTAATTTAAATAGTGTATCTGTAAATATGTATACTTAAAATGATGTAAAATACTTTGTGTGTGTGTATCTGTGTTTGTGTGTATATACACTTAAAAGGCTTTGCCTAGCCAAGGAATTTTTTTTTATCTGTATAAAATTTTTGTATAAAGGTTGCTTTCAATACCAGTAATGTATAAATAAAACCATGTAAAGTTCTGTTATATTTTATTAGAATGTTGTTTTTTAAATGTGTTTAGATAATAATTAAAAGGAAAAAAAGGTAAAACTCACGGTGGACATGGGAGGCTATTGTGAAGTTGTTTTGGTGATGGTGCAGATGGCTGAATGTCTGTGCATGGATTAATTGGAGAAAGCCAGTTGCCTTTGCCTGCTTTCTCACAGCAGGTACTAGCAGAGTGAAGCAGACCTCTGGGCAGGTGTCCTCAGCTAAAATCAGGGCAGTACAGAAGCTCTTGGGGGTCAAGATTTGGGGAAAGCAGGTAAGGATTGACTAGATTGTGCATTATTTGTTCGCTCTTCCCCCTCCAGATTCATAGGACTGTGGGTCATTATCTAGGCTCAAGACTCTGGAAGTGCCTTAGGAAATTGCCATTTCTCCTATGGTGTGAAGGGGAAGCCCTGCTTGGTAGATAACAAAATGAAATAATTAACTGGTTTTTGTAGTGCCTGCGTATTGCCTATCTTCTTCCCTCTCTTTGAACTTCCAATGTGGCCTAGAGCAGTGGTCGGCAAACCCATTAGTCAACAGAGCGAAATATCAACAGTACAACAATTGAAATTTCTTTTGAGAGCCAAATTTAAACTTAAACTATATAGGTAGGTACATTGTTATTAACTTAATAAGGGTACTCCTAAGGCTTAGGAAGAGCCACACTCAAGGGGCCAAAAAGCCACATGTGGTTCGCGAGCCATAGTTTACAGACCACGGGCCTAGAGGGTTGGCCCTCAGTTCTTCCCCAGTGCCTACTGTCACTCAGAAGAGCCCATACCACCAGGTTAAATGAGTTCACAAGCCAAAGTAAAGTGATAATTAAGAGATGCCACTGGTTCAAAGAAAAACAACAAACAAGACCCCAGAAATTAAAAATAAAGCCAATAAACATCAAAAGAAGATTTTGGTAATGAGATACAAATATAAGAAATAAACCAAGTATAAATATATGAAAACATAATATTTAAATAAAGAACATAACAAAATGGAGTAAAAGTAGAATGGATACAGCTGAAGAATGAATTAGTGAGTTTGAAAATCAGATTGAGAAACTTTTAGAAAGAAGAAAAAAAGTACACAAACAAAACCAAATAGTAAATATGAATGCAGATTTAAGTGAGGTGAAGGATAGAGGATGTGCCAGTATTAGAGTAACAAAAGAAGACCAGAAGAGGAAAAAAGATCGAAGGGCCAGAGAGTCAAATGAGAAAGAGAAGGAAGTACCCACATCTAGACATACTGAAAGGAAGAGTTTCACCCTGGCTGGTGTGGCTCAGTTAACGTTGGAGCAACATTCCATACACCAGAAGGTGGCAGGTTTGATTTCTTGGTCAGGGCACATAACCAGGTTGTAGGGTTCAATCCCTCGTCAGGGTGTATGTGAGCTGCAACTGACTGGTGTTTCCTTCCTTTCTCTGGAATCAATTAAAAAATATTCTTAAAAATTTTTCAATTTTTAAAAAACATCCAATTTGAAACAAGTCTCATTTGTTGTGAACACTGTTCCAACTCCACTGCTCTTCAATGCCACCTTGCCAACAAATTGGGTGACCATATATGTGTAGGTTTCTTTCTGGAATCTGTTTTGTTTATTGGCCTGTTTGTGTAATCATGCACCCATGTTACCACTCTTAATTACTGTAGCTTTCTATGTCTTGATATCCAGGAGACAGTAGTGGCAGTAGTTCTCATCCTTTAGTGTGCTAGTTTCTGCTGAGACTGGGATGAGACAGCCGGGGAGCCCCTTCTCTTTCCCAGCAGCAGTGCAGTGCCAGGATTACTTCCCTCATCAGGACATTTCAGGTTATTGCTGAGAGGTTATGGGAGAGTCTCCTACTCTGTGCTCCTGTCACTTTCAGATTCTCTAATGAAAAAGAAGTAAATTTTTCTGAGCTGTCTGTTGCAGCCTAATAGAAGATTGCTAGAACACACAACCTACATACAGACGCAGCCCACACCTCAGTGGTCTAAAATTGCTTCATTTCTTTTTGAGATATTTCTTCTCTCAGTATAGCATGATTTGCAAGAATACTTTGGGTTTGACTGTCACTCCATTATTGGGTGTTCACATTTGATGAAGCTAGACTCACCCTGAGCAGCTATTGATGAAATCAGACACCACCTATCGATTTGTGACATCGATTCCCAGAGCAATTAATTGTCTGAAAGAAATGCACTCACTCAAATCACTGTAATTATTCACAAATGAAAAAGGAAAATTCTCATTTGTTTCACTTTTCATTTCCAAATGTCTTACACCAGGAATGGCTGCAGCATAGTGTCAATTAGAGAAATATTACAAGAGAATTGCAAAGCACGAAACAACATTTTGACCTTGGGAGAGGACTAGGTTAGACTCCATTGATCAAAATCACTGTGCTCATTCTGGATTGGGCCCCACAGCCAGCTGATCAGAGCCTTTATATTGGCAACCAGCCTAGGTTCCCTAATTAGCCAGACATGGTCCAACTTGAAGGTTCTTTGATCCCATTCGTTATTATTTTGCCCACCTTATAAGGTAAGTGGTCGATAAATGGATTTTCTTGGTTATGAGAAATATAGGAAATTCCTGTGGGGAAGATCTGAAAATTTAGGAAAGGAACACAGCTTTTTACAAAGGAGATGCTAAATTAACATTTGATAGTGAAAGAAAAGTCAACAATATTTCTAGGACTTGTAGCCATTTAATGGTAAAAAGTAGTTATTTTTAGGAAACAGGAATATTTGTCTAAAGGATCTGACTTTTGCATGCCAGAATGTATGATTGTATTTCTGGTTTTCATGTTGGCCTAATTTTCTTTTATTTGCTATTTTAAAAGTAATAATTTCCAGTTTTTAAGGATATCGTGGCAAAAAGAAGCATTAAATAGTTTAGGATGGTCACACAGAATATTAAATGAATTAGTTTTTCCACCTCAGGTGTTTTTTTTTTTTGGTTAGTTTTTTGTTGTTGTTTTTGTAGTTGTTAATGCTCACCTGAGGATATTTTTCCCATTGATTTTTAGAGAGACTGAAAGGGAGAGGGGAGGGGGGAGGGAGAGAAAGAAATATTGGTGCTACAGAGACATTGATTGGTTGCATCCTACACATGTGCCAACTAGGCACAGATCAAACCTACAACCCAGGTATGTGCCTTTGGCTGGAAATTGAACATGAGACCCTGTGGTGCACGGGCTGGTGTGCCAACCACTGAGCACACTGGCCAGGGCTAGGACTTTTATATAAAACTAAAGGCCTGGTGCATGGATTCGTGCACTGGTGGGGTCCCTCCGCCTGGCCTGTGGGGATCAGGCCAAAACCAGCCTGGTGCACAGATTCATCCAGGGCGTGTTCAGCCCATCTCGTCCAGCCCCGATCGGCCAGACCCCAGCAGCAAGCTAACCTACTGGTCAGAGCGTCTGCCCCCTGGTGGTCAGTGTGCATCATAGTGACTGGTCAAATGGTCAGACACTTAGCATATTAGGCTTTTATTATGTAGGATAGAAGCTCTATATTTTTATGTGTTAAAGGTATTATTTTTTAATAAAGAATAATGGCCAGAAAAATTTAAATGGATGATTAAAAAAGGATAGAACTTAGCAAATTGTTGCTTCAGTTAATGAGGTATAAGTCCAAGATTTTAAAGTTTTTATTTGGGGTACTATAACTTTTGAATTTGAAACAATTTACAAGTACATAGAGTAAAATATAAAACTCATTAATACCCCTTTCAAATTCTGGGAGAATCTGTTTTTTTAATTTTTAAAAAAATATATATTTTATTGATTTTTTACAAAGAGGAAGGGAGAGAGATAGAGAGTCAGAAACATTGATGAGAGAGAAACATCGATCAGCTGCCTCCTGCACATCTACTGGGGATGTGCCCGCAACCCAGGTACATGCCCTTGACTGGAATCGAACCTGGGACCCTTCAGTCCACAGGCCGACGCTCTATCCGCTGAGCCAAACCGGTTTCTGCTGTTTTTTTTAAAATTTTACTTAAGAAATTGTTTAAACATGTATGCACATACAGGTATAAATTTACATAAATGTACACATTGGGTAAAAATTAGTCATGCTTCCCGAGAAGCATCTTTTTCTTTTTGCCTCTTTCTTCCTCCTCCAAACTTCCCCCTTGCTTACCACCTCCTACAGACCACCAGTACCTATATTAACTTCCCAGTGTGTGTCCTTCTGTTCTTTTTCCTCCATGCTCATAATCACATACCTATACATCTCATATACAAATGCATATATATATATATTTTTTTTTTTTTTTTAATATTTTATTGATTTTTTACAGAGAGGAAGGGAGAGAGATAGAGAGTTAGAAACATCGATGTGAGAGAAACATCGATCAGCTGCCTCCTGCACACCCCCCACTGGGGAGGTGCCCGCAACCCAGGTACATGCCCTTGACCGGAATCGAACCTGGGACCCTCCAGTCCGCAGGCCGACGCTCCATCCACTGAGCCACACCGGTTCTGGCTATATATTTTTGTATGATTTTATTTTACTCAGTGATATACAGTCTTACATTGCATCTGAGGATCAATTGATTTGGAGAGACTTGGCATCTTTATGGATAGTAATTGAGTTCTGAATCCCTGAGTATAGTATATCCTACCATTAATTTATTTAAACAGTGGTGTGTGTGTGTGTGCATACTTGGCATTGTCAACTGTTCTCTCCTGGAAACTGTCCTGCTTTGGTTTCAGTGACACGACCCTCATGTTTTCCCCTTTTTTCTCTGCTATTTTTCTTTCTTGTCCCCAAGTGATCTCATCTACCTATTCAATGATTATTCACAAATGCTTACATTTTTTTCTCTAGTTTGTATCTTTTTATTGTTGTTGTTCTCTAGACTCAAATGCTTTCTGGACATCTCTACTTAAAAATTTTTATTTTACAATTATAGTTGACATTCAATATTATTTTATATTGGAGGCCTGGTGCATGAATTCATGCATATGTGGGGTCCTGTCGGCCTGCCCTGATGGGGGCCCATTGGGCTGGGCCAGCTGGAGGTAGGGCCTGTGGGCAGTTGGCTGGCCAGCTCTGCCCCCAATCTGGGTGTTGGGGGCCGATCGGGGGCTGGGCCAGCCAGAGAGGGGGTGGCGCCTGATCAGGGCCTGGATCAGGCTGGTTGGCTGCCGCAGTGTGTGTCATAGCCACTGGTAGTTCCAGTTGTTCTGGTTGTTCCGCTGTTCTGGTCACTGGGCTTTTATATATAGATAGATAGATTAGTCTCAGGTGTACAGCATAGTGGTTAGACAATCATAATTCACAAAGTGCTCCTCCCCCACCCCAATATTTCAGGTACCCAACTGGTACCATCCATACTTATTACAATATTATTATCTATATTCCATATGCTCTACTTTACATCCCCATGACTATTTTATAACTGCCAATCTGTACTTCTCAATCCCTTCACCTTTTTCACTCAGTCTTCCAACTTCCCTCCCCTCTGGCAGCCATCTGTTTGTTCTCTGTATCTGAGTCTGTTTCTGTTTTGTTTTTTTAGATTCTGCATATAAGTGAAACCATATGATATTTGTCTTTCTCTAACTGACTTCTTTTAGCATAATGCCCTCTAGGTCTATCCCCGCTGCACAAATGGTAAGGTTTCATCCTTTTTTATGGCTGTGCCCACTCTGCCATTCAGTGTTGTTGGGGAAAAATATCTATATATTTTTCCAATTATAACTTCTGCCATTGCTGTACTTAAAAAGCCTTCCTCTACTTCAAGATTGTAAAACATATTCTTTTACATTTTATTTTAATACTTTCAGAGTTTACCTTTTTAGATTTAATACTTTAGTCCATCTGGAATTTATACTGGGTTGGGCAAAAGCAGGTTTACAGTGTGGGTATATAAAAGTTATTCTTGTATTATTATTTACTAACTACTAGTGACCCGGAGCATGGAATTGCATGGCCCTACCACCCATGCACACCATGCCCACCTGCCTGCCGCACCGCCTTGACACCCTAACCTCTCCAGCCAGAACTCGAGTGCACCTGGCCCTGCCCCTGACCCCTCTGGCCTTCTCTGGTCGCTTTAAGCCCCTCCCTTGGTCCCACGAGTCGCCTCGGGCTGGTCCCACCTCCTCCGGGTGCCTCCCCACTTCTGCCCCATCTCTGGAGCAATGCGGTAGCTCCACTCCTACACGCATGCAGCCTCCTGCTGAACAGTTGTTACATAATGAGGGCATCACGACCATTAGCATATTAGCTCTTTATTATAGAGGATTGTATTATTTTCTATACAAACGAATGTAGAGTTACTTTTGCCCCATCCTGTATTTGTGTTTGGAGATAAGTAGGGAAAATATAACAATTTAATGTTTTTTTCTTGTATTTTTGAGTTGATATTTGCTTTTTTTACACTATTGGTTCATTTTATATGTTAGTGGGAGTCCTTAGTGACTAAGTACTGTGGGCTGGACCAGGCATGTCTGGTTCATTGTTGAATTTCCTGGCATCTACTAAATGCTAGAAAGATTTTGGTAAATATTGAAGGAATGAATTATGGAAAGAGAAAATTGTTTCATTATTTGTTTTAACCTAATAACACTTTCCTGCTTTTTCTCCATATATTTCACATTAGGAAGTCTTCCACATCTTAGAAGATTTTAATGTACCAAGTATTTTAGCCTCATTGAACCTTGAAAAACATTAAATTTTTCAGTGTGAACCAAATAACCTACTCATGTCAGCTATGTTTCCATTTTTTTCCAGGTCTCAAGTTTGCTAGAGCAGTTTATATTCACTTTTCCTCTAAGTTAGCAAAGCTTCCATGAAAACATGTAATCATATGTCTTATTGCTTATTGTTTCTGTGTCTTCTTAATCTTTACTGCTGTGCACAGGGTTTATTTGGCTGATTTCTGTTTTCCTCATTTGTACTTTTAGTCTTGAGTGGGAGCCATGGATAATATATAACGAGGACCTTTGTTTTTCTGCTGATGATTATTCCTGTGAGAGGAACTGAGTTTTAAAGTGAAAAGACAATTCAGCCCACTGTTATTTATTGATACCTTCTGTGTGCAAAGACCAAAATGCTACAACCATCACACAACTCATGTTAGGTACAGTGCCACAGTAAGAGTTATTTAAGATCATGTAGGATGTATGGTAAATGGGGCATCTCAGATGGTAGAAAAATGAGTAAAATTGTGGAATAGACGGCATTGTATAAACATGAGGGCCAATGCATATGTCAGAATGACAGTCAACTTTGTGTGGGAGAGAACAGGATAGGAAGGATATTGGATCAGATTGTGGAGGGTCGTTAGTGTTTTTTCAAAATTGGATAGTCCCTGGAACCATCCTATTTCATCAAGCATGGTCCATAAATATTAGGGCTGGGAAGCCATTCACAGTTTTACTGGCATGAAAAAACAATCTGCTGTTTTAATGAGCCTGAGTCTTTATACATTA
Source organism: Myotis yumanensis (assembly GCF_028538775.1). Taxonomy (NCBI): domain Eukaryota; kingdom Metazoa; phylum Chordata; class Mammalia; order Chiroptera; family Vespertilionidae; genus Myotis; species Myotis yumanensis. The sequence goes on along the minus strand of NW_027223757.1, from coordinate 51,674,576 downwards.
CATCCAGGGGTGTTATTAACCTCCGTGTTCTCTATATTTCAGGCATTAGTCTCTTACCATGGGGGATTGGAACTCATTGGGTGACATTCTAGAGGAAGTTCACTCCCACTCAACCATCATGGCTGACCATCCTCTTCATTTTCCGAATGCTGCTACTTGGTGTGGCTGCTGAAGATGTTGGGGATGATGAACAGTCAGCCTTTGCCTGCAACACCCAGCAGCCAGGTTGCAACAATATCTGTTATGATTGATGTGTTCCCTATCTCTTTGACCAGATTCTGGGTTTTACTGATCATCTTCGTATCTTCTCCCTCTCTGGTGTATATGGGCCATGTCCTTTATCGACTCTGGGCCTTTGAAAAGGAGAGGCAGAGGAAAAAGTCACACCTTAGAACCCACATGGGGAATCCAGGGCTGGAATTGGAGGAGCAACAAAGGATAGAGAACTGAGGAGGTTACAAGAGCAGAAGAGGATCCATAAAGTCCCTCCGAAAGGATGTCTACCGCATACTTGTCTTACACATCTTGATCAGACATGTACTGGAAGTAGGGTTTATGGTAGGCCAGTATATTCTCTATGGGTTTCAAATACACTCCCTCTACAAATACACTCAACCTCCATGCCCCAGTGTAGCGGATTGCTTTGTATCCAGGCCCACAGAGAAGACCATTTTCATGCTCTTTGTGCACAGCATTGCAGCCATCTCTTTGCTCCTTAATTTACTGGAAATATTCCATCTGGGAATCAGGAAAATCAGGAGGGCACTTTATGAGAAGTCAGGCAATGAGGGCATTGACGATGAAAGGGCCCCTCCATTTCATTTGAGAAAATATTCAGTGCCTCAGCAGTATATGATTTGCTCCCCCTTGTATGAAAGAATCTACTTCAAGCCAACAATCAGCAACAAGTCACCCAAGTCAGTGTGCCGAAGTCTAAAGCCTTGTGGCAAACCCCACAACCCAAGCCACTTGAGTTAGATCCTTGTGATAGTGAAAAGGACTGGGCTGAGAAGGGTCAGCACAGCGGACAGCTCCACGTCCACAACACGTGTCCCTGGGATGACTGTGCTAGAATTCAGCACCCAGGACAGCAACCTGACCATTCTTCCTTTGGCATACAGAATACCATGTCCCAGTACTGGCTAGGCACAATGATGCCTTCTAGACATTGTCCATCCTATGCAATAGGAACCTGGGAACAGTCCCAGGACTGGCAACGCGCAGGGAGCCTCTCACAGGTTTGCACAGTCACTGCAGAGGCAGCGATGGCAGCGTGAGAGAGAGTGGAGTCTGGACAGACAGATCTCGCTCAGGCAGTCGCAAAGGCAGCTTTCTGTCCGGGCTGCTATCTGAAAAGGGACAGCTACACAGTGACTCGGGTAGCTTCAGTTCTCGGACTAGCTTGTGCTTTCTGCATCAGTAAAACAGCCCCTTGCTCTGCCTTCAGCCAATGGGCACAGAACATCAATGGTAAGTAAAGACAGACTGACTGATCAAGGAACTATTACAAGAAGTGTTCCATTTTGGCCCCTTCTTAGCCTTCCATTTCCTTCTTCATGGTGTGTATATGTCTGTGTTGAGAGAGAGGGAGAGGAGGAAGGGGAGGTTAATTTATAGAGAGTTAAATTCATTCATTCAAGAAATTCAACTCATGAAATAAACTTAATTGAAAACTTTATATCCATCTGACTTTTAGGTGCTGGGTGTGTAAATGGATAAAATACCATCTCTGCCATAAAAGGGAAAGTTAGGTAAACATGTAAATGTGATAATGTGTAAGGTGCATGATATGGAGGTGGGCAAAGGAGGGAGTGGTCACTTCTTTATGGACCGGTCAGGAAAAGCTTCATAGTTTTTACTTTTCAATTGCAGTTGACATTCAAGATTATATTAGTTTCAGGTGAACAGTGCAGTTATTAGATAAGCATTTATATAACTTACAAAGTGGTTATCCCCAATAAGTCTGGTACTTAGGTGGCACCGTGCCAAGTTATTACAATATTATTGATTAGATTCCTTAGGTTGTACTTTACATTTGCGACTATTTTGTAACTGCTAATTGTACTTTTTAATTCTTTCATCTTTTCACCCAGCCTCCATTCTCCTTCCACCTGGCCACCCTGTCTGTTCTCTGTATCTATACATTTTTTCTGTTTTGTTTGTTCACTTATTGTTTTTTAGATTCCACATATAAGTGAAATATGCTATTTGTCTTTCTCTGACTTATTTCACTTATAATTCCTCTAGGTTCATCCATGGTTGTCACAAATGATAAGCTTTCACTCTGTATTATGACTGAGTAATATTCTATTGTATATCTGTACCTCATCTTCTAAAGATTCATAGTTGAAGTGTCTTTTGAACTGTGTTGTCATAGATGTGAGTTTTCCAGGCCTAGGAGAACTGGGGTCCATGGAAGAGGCCATCCCAGTAGAGGGCACAGCACAAAGGGAGAGGTGTGACAGCAAGGCTCTCTGGGGAGTCACGTTTGGTGGAGCACAGAGTGGAAGGAGGGCTGTGGAGAGAGGGAAGGCTGGAGAAGGGAGCATGGAGGCCTTGAAGGGCAGCAATGGAGAACTCAAAGGGGACGTGGAGCAGAGGAGTGACTGGGTCAGAGTCACTTTAGAAAGCTCTTTCTGCCACAGTGTGGAAAACGGATCAGAGGAGGGGTTGTTCGTAACCTTGAGGTGCCCTTGTCTCACGCCATTGTTTTCATAGCTCTGGCATTTAAAAGTCATATACAAATATTTGGGGATATATCTCACAAAGACTAAAATCAATATCATATCGATTTTAATTCTGTTCTCTGAACAGCCACTGTGGAATAAACATTCCCTGACCATTGTAAGACATAATGGATATTTATTGTAGATTCTTTTCAATTCTGGAAAAAAAAATGACATTTGCTTTACCCACTGCTCCAAACTGCTTTCGTTCATTAAACAACACTTCCAGGTTTAGAGGTGGAACTTCGCCGTTAAGCTCACTTGGTTGAGCTCACACACTTGGTTTTTCCTTTGTTTCTTTCTTTGTGTTAATAGTGATTGAATCCCTCTAACCTAGTTTCATATCTCCTATGAATTTAGAGATTATTATTATTTTTTTTACTGCACTAAAGCCATACCTCGAGAATGAATCATCCTACCTAGATTTCTCCTAAAACGCTTCTCTCAAACTGATACTCATTTCTTGCCAGTGACCAGTCATCTACCTAGGAGACTGTCGGGAGCCGGCATGGCCAAGGCATACTCAGACCAGCTCAGCCTGGTTCAGCGACCCTGAGTGGAGGCGATGAAAGGCTTAGAAAAGACAGACAAGAGAATGAAAGCTGGGTCTCGGTGGGACGCTGCTCCTCTGATGGACAGCGCCAGTCCCCACAAGCCGTGTCTTTATTTTATAGCAGATGCCACGAGGCAAAGTAAGGGCATGATCAAGTTGTTTACATCATTCTCATGGGTTTCAACCCTACTCAACTACATGCACCTGAACTCTATCACACAGGCACGTGGGGCCATGTGTTCGGACCATAGGCTCAAGCATACAACTACAGCTGTTGGCTATAATTGTGCTGGGAAGGCTCTGCCCTCCAAGCTGAGACTTGCACGTGGCCACGAGAGGACTGTGCCTTCTCATCAGTCCAAGGCTTGAACCTGTCCAAAACACTGTAGCAGCTCCTCATAGGAGACTGTGTTAGGTATCAATGCATGGGTGCTCAGGACCCTCTGCCGAACCACAGCAGGGTTCTCAACTCTGGCTACAAGTTACAGTCATCTGGGAGCTTTACTTTTTTTCATGCCCAGGACTCATCTGATTCTTTTTTTTTTTCATCCGATTCTAATTAAACCAGAATCTCTGGGGATGGGATGCAAACCCCACAATATGTTCCCTGGAAGTCCCCCATGACTCAGTAGGGTGCCTCGGAGATGCATTAAGGAGCATAATTCAGCAATTTTTAACTTCAGTTTCCCATCTGATGGGTGCGGTCCGGCCATGCACTTCTTGAAGCCCAAACCTGTGTGGCAGGGTGCTCTCTCCAGATATCCTGTGAACACATCCTTTACAGCCTCACTGACAGCTCAGCCAAACCTCTTCTGTGTCCACTGTTCCTCACCGTCTGGCCTGCCTGCCACTCAATATCTCGGTTTCCCTTGACATCAAACTCCAAGACTGAACTATCAAATAGGCTTTTCTCGCTCAATTGTATTTACTTCCTAACCAGAATTCTAAATTCCTTGCCCTGCCCCTCCTTGTATCTTGGTGTTGATTTCTTTTCTCTGTTTACTTTCATTTAGCTTTTGGTTTGAGATAATTGCAGGTTCACATGTCATTGTAAGAAACAACACCCTCCCATAGCTCCCCCCAGTGGTGACATTTTGCATAGGCGACAGCACCAAACCCAAACCAGGAAATTGGATTTAATGTCTTTCATCTGCTCTCATAGGCACTAGGGGTTTTGAAAATTCAGAGTCGAGGAATCACTTTGGCATGATCACATATTTAGACTTCTGATCAGATCAGTCAGGTAACAGGTAAGGGTATGAACTAGAGGAAGAGACATGGCTTCTCTGGCAGCAGAGATTTCCTCAGGCCACCAGCTGTGTCGTCTGTAACAGGGATCCGAGGCAGAGAAAATCAGTTTACAATGCATAATGATATGTCTTTATTTCATCAACAGAAATGGTGTCTAGACAAAATTTAGTTAACACTAGCAATTCAATTGAGTGAATTTTTTTTTTTTTGCACAATAGTGTATTTACAATGAGTAAATGAAGTTTCAATTCATTAGTTCATAGCAACGCTTTCCCCCCCAAAAAAGGTAAAAATTCTTAGTTACAGAGAATAAGCATCAACAGCCGTTTTCATCTTTACAATAAAAACCACAAGAAAAACCACAATCACTTAGAAAGTAAAAGACAAGCCTAAGAACTAGTATAATAAACTGATGCACTGAATTAAGTTACATTAATCGCATAGAATCTGTGTAAAAAGTATGTAGAAAAACACCTGATGTAACCTGTTACAGTCGTTGACCAGTTATGAGAGGTACAGAGGGTTATACAGGTAGATATGTGTGAAAACTGTCCGTATTGTTCGGCCTGGGGAGGAGGAGAGGCGGGGCTGCGGCCCCTTGCATACACTGAGAAGACCCTGTTTTGAATATGGCCTCTGGAGTTTGTAAGGCATGTATTAGAGGTGCACTTGCATCCGACTGGTTCTGGAACAAATTCTCACAGGCCCTCTTGGCCTCCCAAGCAAAGGTGGGTGCTTGCCCGGAATGGCTCACGGTGTCTAACCAGCACCCAAAGCTCCCAAGTGCATCTGGAATCTTCCTGATTACTCGATAGAAGTGGCAGGTCTTCTACGTCCCAGCGTGCATGGGCACCCCAGCATTCACACATGCAAAGTGCACTGCGGGGACTCAAGCGGAGGTCACCCCTCTGCCTTCAGACATGTTTCGGTAGAAGACTAAGCATCAGTCTGTAGGAAAACCCCACTGTGTCCAAGTCCTTTCCCCTTTCCTGATACACGGGAGCATTTGGCACTGAATGCCAGTCTACCTGAAATGAATGGTCTGGGTGCACTTCTGCTTCTAAGGAGGGCCATGGTTTCCTCTGAGGTCAATAACCTGGAATGAATGTGAGAGTCAGAGCTGTCTGTCCATTGCTTGATACTGAAATGCGCACACCACGCCACGCCATGAAATCATCTCCATATTACAATGAAAACACACTGATAGCCATTTGATATAAATATTACCTCCCAGGGTGGAGTGTAGGAAAATACTATACATTTAACTTTTCTTTGCAAGAAATGTTTTTGCACCGTCAGTTGAATAATTTATCCTTAATCTGCCACAATAGTTATTTTCTATGTACAAATACTTTTTGCACATATTTGTGTGCAAATATTTTCTATTCTGCAGCATCCGTCTTTGATGCTTGGGTCATGAGATGGCTTGGGCAGTGTTAGAAACACACAGCTTGAACACAGAATGCCTCCCCACGGCCACCCAGGGCCCTGCGCTGTGGACTGACCTGCCAGAGACTGAACCTACAACAAAATCCTCAATTTGGGCAAGAAACACTAACTCATGATCCAGTGAACAGCTTTATTCTTTAAAAACACACACACACTATGTTCTTTAGTCTATTTACAATGATGAGGAAAAAACTTGATTCTTGCTTCCTTCTAGATCTGACTCCTCCACACTACGCGACAGTGGAGCGGTTTGAAGTCCTTTCCTATGCAGCTCCCAGTTTAAATGGGGTGTGATGTATAGACCTAGGGAGCCAAGAAGGGCTTTGAGAGAGCCTGGCAGGCTTCTGCTCATGTTCAGAGGATTACGCTGCCACACAGTGGATCAGCTCACAGGGCAGGACTTGGTGGTTTCTTAAACGGCTTATCATTTTTACACTTTTGTTTGTTTCTTCTTCTTGAATGGCCATCATAAAGTATTAAAGGAGAAAGTGTAGGTGTGGACCTCTTGGCAATAGCACTGAACGTCACACCGTGCCCACCTGACCTTGAGCCGTCCTCCCATGCAGGCCCTCCCTGCCCTCCTTTTCAAGAAGCGGCAGTTGGCCTGCTAATCAACAGCCTTTTTTTAAAGTTCCTTGGGAAAGCAAGACGAGGATTAAATCCAAAATCATAGTGCATCTTCAAAGCAGCATACCTTCAGAAAGACAGTTAATAAATTACTTGTACACTATACAAAATCACACCGTCTGCTGCAGCTCACCTCTGACGCCGGAGTCACGGCCAGGGAACCCAGAGGGAGAAGCAGGAGGGCCTAGGAACTGCCAGCCTTTTCATTTTTTTATTTTTTGCAACTGTTTTGTTCCAGAATCAGTATGTAATAAAGTTCATTTATTCAAGGCACCCCCAGATAACGCAGAGAAACAAACACATACAGCAAAGCACTCGCCTGCCCGAAGCCTGGCCAACCTGAAGGAAGTGAGGCTGCCTGGAGACACACATAGAACAAAGGGGAGGGCTAGATTCAGGCGGCCGTTAGCTCGTCACCTCCACTGTCCCTGCCCTGACCCATCCCAGGCCCAGACACTCAGAGCCCAGCCCCTCCTGGGCTGGCGTAGGGATCCTCCTAAACAGTCCATGGTGGGAGGGTCCTTTATTTTGGTAAGAAAGACCCTAAAGAACACTGTTTCCTACAGTTAACTTGCTTTTCCTTTTCCTACGAGACACAGGCTTCACTAAGGGATCCCAGGGGAAAGAACAGGCTGGTTTTAAAAATTCCACTTGAGGCAATTTGGATTCTGGTCCCCAGCTAGTCCTCCCTTTCAATGAACCAGGAAGTAATCTTGACAAACACATGTTTTAGAGCGGTAACAGACATGGACATGTTGCATTGCACAAAGTTAGTCGCTGTTCATGGTGGATGGTGAACAAAATCGGAACAAGTTGCTAAAAAGAAATCGAAAGACAGTTTTTCAAGCAGTGTTTTTAACCAGTTCCTACAGGAAGGGTTTGGTTGGAGAGAGGAATAAAAGTGAGGTGGGGGCTGGCAAGAAGAGGAGGTGGATCGAGTTAGGGTGGAGAGAAAGAAAGAGAGCCCTTCCCACTGGGAGCGGCCACAGCACAGGTGTGTGCAGACCGACCCACAGGGAGAGGATGGACGGAATGCGGTCAAGACTACCAGTTGCACGTGAGCTATTACCAGGATAAACGATGCCAACAAGGTGTTTGAACCTGGTTATGATCTGAGCAGAAAACACTCCTTTTTTGAAAAAGAGGAGGTCACTTAAAAAAGGAAACAAGAGAGTTCAAGAACAAAATACTGTTGGCTGACTCCACCGTAACACAGACTTGGGATGGATCACATGATTCACATTGAGTGTAAATTCGAGCTGTCACCAGCTTTCCACAAAGGCGGGCAGACCTCTTGGTGAAGCGCAAGACCTGTCTACTAGGCGGAGAAATACCAACAACCGCGATGACAGGGGCAGCTCTGGTACAGAGCTCAATGAGACAAGCATGTGCACACCACACACACAGACACACACACACACAGACACACACACACACACACACACACACGAGAGGAAACGAAAACCCAGAGGCAGGTTTTAAAAGTGGAGCTAGTTTAAAAGAAAAGCCTTTTTGTGTGTGTTTTAATCCTACAGCATGAACCAACATATTTCTGGCATTCATACATATTCCAACGTTTAGCGCTAATATTTGTACAGAAAAAAGTTAATACTAAAACATGTTACTATGATTTCACTTTCGCCTACATCATATACTAATTCCCCCTTTTACATGCAGCTTTAATATTGTCCAAACAATGGCACAAATAAAGAAACAAAGTCAACCATCTAGTCCCCAGTGCCCACCACCCCATCCCCACATCAAACCCTTAGGGACTCTTCCCCTGGCCAGGCGGGGCCCGCTGGAGCGAGGGAGCTGATTCCTCCTCCTCTGCGGCTGGTGCGGGGTCTCAGCACACTCTCCTGTAAACGTGGCCAGGGGCCCACCCCCCCGCCAACCCCCCAGAGCCAAGGGAAGCTGCTCTCTGTGGGTTGCAAGCCAACCAGTTTTGCAGCAAGAGAAGAAAATGATCATCAGGTGAGGGCAGGTGTGTGTGTGGTGGGGGCAGGGTCAGGGCGGGCTCCTGGCCACACCACGTCCAAAGACTCAGAATGAAATCTGCCTGGGGACAAGAGACTGGTGGAAAACCTCAGAGTTCAACTCGAAGCATTTGGAGAAGGAAGGAAGGAAGGAAGAAATGCTCTCGCCTGTGTCCGGGACAGACCTCAGGCTGTCTGACCTGCTCTCTCCGACTCTGGGTGAGCTGCACTGACCCAGGACAGCATGCAGAGGCAGGGCCTTGGGGCTGCAGGTCACCCCCTCGGGTGAGCTCTCCCAGGAGGCCAGTCCTGCTCAGCCGAGTCCTTCCAAGTAGCAGGTCCTGCCGCACTACACTCCCAGGGCAGGCGAGGCTGGATGAAGTGCTGAAATGAATGGGACTTACACCCCGGGTGAGAAAGCAGGTCTGACTTATTTCTAGGAGCCAACGCCTACTATTTCGATGCACTTTCGAGTGAGATGCCCAAACTCTCTCCCCACTTAGGAATCTGAACATCCAGCATCAACTCTGAACTCTCCATCTGCATTTCGACTTTGCTTAGGAAAGGTGGGGAGGAGGTGAGATAGAAAAATATTCAAGCAGATTATTGTCGACACATCCTAGGATGAATTCATTATTTGGCAAGATTGTTTTTTTCCCTACATAATTATCACCTGAGTGGTTTTTTAATGAGCTAAAATGTTTTACTTTTAAACTAAAAGCAAAGAATATACAGTATACTCGAGTTATACGGAAGTTACAACTTCATTTAAGAAAATAGGTTTGACCCAAAACTCAGTGCAAGTGGCAAAGTTGACCATGACTGTACAGTGTCTGCAGAAACAAACAACAAACCCACCAAACTCAGATGACACCACCTGACGGTGCCAAACCCAAACCAAACAGAAAAGGCTGTCTGAAACAAAAACCTTAAAATGAAAACTTCCAACATCGAATTCTGTCCATAAATAAGTACAAATCGAAGTTGAACTGTGAAGCAAGAAAAAAAAAAAAAAAAGAGAGACCATGTTAACAGTTGCCAAACTAGTTCTAGCATCAGAGACAAAAGAAGAGGAATGTTGGAACCTGTCTGTCAATGAGAAATGAAGTTTCCAGTTTTAGGATGAGAAAATTGAGGCATGCAGGACTTTTGCATATGGAGAGATATATATTTCATATATATATTATATATAATATTTACAGTCTAGCTATAAAACTTTGATGTGTATAGAAGCTGTCTTCAATGAAAAAAATTGAACATTCAGAAGAAATTCCTGAGATAGGGTTTGTGACATGGGCCACTGAGAAAAAAATCCGTGGTTGGGTCCTAGAGGTGTTATAGTCTATCCCTGTTAAGATTGAAATTAACCCACAGACAGACAGTGTCACCACTGTTGTCTTTCCTTGCCGGGGCAAGGGGTAGCACCATTGTGAAGGTAACGATCACTCCTGCGTGGAGAGAGGAGGGAATACTTGGAGACGGTATTGCTGCTGAGACCGCTGTAGTGTGCACCAAATTCCTTCTCGGTTCTTCCAGACGACAGCTGGACAGCGCCACCTGGTGGGGAGGTGTGAGGACGCGGAGGCGGGCCGCGTCACTAGGTGTAATCCTTCCTGGGCTGCTCGTCCGTGGTACACTTATCAGTCATTTCCTGGCAGAAGTCCACGGTCACCGTTTGGCTCCTGGGTTCCAGAGGGGGCCCTCTCTCCGCGAAGGTTCCTGGGTCAGTGCCTTCCAGCCTCCGCGCAGAAGTACAGTTCTCGGAGGCGTTGCCGGGGGCCCAGGGGGGCCCGGGCGGCGCGGCACCCTGCTCCAAACAGCAGGGCACGGTGTCCCCGACCGCGCACGGAGGGGCGGCAAGGTTCTGCTCCACGCCCAAGGGCGCGGGGCTAATACTGGAGGCTGGAGGGAGACCCATGGGTCTGAGGACAGGGCAGTACCGATGCAGGGCCTGGACCTGCTCGGGGCTCTGGATGTCGCGGCAGACTTCCTGGGAGAGGCAGGAGAAGTTGTCCAGCAGCTCCCCCATGCACGCTTTCAGCTGGTTCCTCTCGGACAGCAGCTTCTCCTTCTCGCACACCTGGACACGGGGAAGCAAGAGACGCCCGGTCAAGCCTGCGCCGGAGGGAGACCTTGTTGCTGGGCTCTCCAGGATCTAGAAACTCACAACATATGCCTCCCGGGAGCCTGGACATGCTCTCCTGCCAGGTCTCATCGCTGAGCTGCCCACCCAGACGGGCACCGATCCTGACACCTCCCTTGTGGCAGCTCTTTGTCCCTCTCGGTGGCCTGGCCAAGTGACCAGTAAAATCACCACCAACCAGAACACTTTTTCTTAAAAAAGATTTTATTTTTTTAAATTATTATTTTTTAATCCTTACCCGAAGGCATTTTTTCCGTTGATTTTTTTAGAGAGAGTGGAAGGGAGAGGGAGAGACAGAGAGGAACACAGATGTGAGGGAGCCACATTTATTGGTTGCCCCACACACGCCGTGGACCAGGGCCGGGAGTCTGCAACCGAGGTACATGCCCTTGACAGGAATTGAACCTGGGACCCTTTGGTCCACAGGCTGACACTCTATCCACTGAGCCAAACTGGCCGGGGCTCAGAGCACTTCTGGGAGTCAAGGTTCCTGTTTCTTGGAATTTGGGGTTTGCAGGGGATCAACTGGAAAACTCTTGGTCTCAAACCAAGAGCTGAGAATCTCCCCTAGATGCATTAGATTGCCATTTCTGAAGGTCAAAAATAACTGAGCAAGGCAGAGCTATGGCGACCAGTGGTTGCCAGGGGGGTGGGCTGGGGTGGGGTGGGAAGGACGAATAGGCAGGGCATAGAGAATTTTTAGGGCAGTGAAACTACTCTATGTGATAGATACATGGCATTATGTTTATTATACATTTGTCCAAACCCATGGACTGTACCCCAAGAGTGAGCCCTCATATAAACTGTGGACTTGGGTGATTTTTTTTTGTGTTACTCCTCACCCGAGGATAGTTTTCCATTTATTTTTAGAGAGAGTGGAAGGGAGAAGGAGAGACAGAGAGAAACATTGATGTGAGTGAGACACATCGATCGGTGGGCCCTGGCCAGGGCCAGGGATGGAGCCTTCAACTGAGGTATGTGTTCTAGACCAGAATCAAACCCGGGGCCCCTCAGTCCATGGGCAGATGCTCTATCCAAGGAGCGAAACCAGTCAGGGCAACTGGGCGATTCTGATGTGCCAGTGTAGGTTCACCAATTGTAACAAATGTGACTGGTGGGGCATGCTGATAATGGGGGAGGCTGGGAGTGTGCAGGAGCAGGGGGCATGTGGGAATTATGTGTTTGCTATTCAATTTCGCTATGAACCTAAAACTTCTTGAAAATATTTAAGCTATGAAAATTTAAAAAATGTGATTATTGGCCATTTCAGATGGTTCCATCCAACCTCAGCAGGCTCGCTGGGCCTTGGTTGCAGACTGAGCACAGACGCTGGTTAGGACGGCTGGGGACCGGGTAGTGAGGCTGACTCTCCCTGGACAGCAAGAGGGCACACAGGGCTGTGGAGACCGAGGTTCTCAGGTGTTTTCCTTCAGGTAAATTCCACACAAGCTCTTGTGCTTCTCCAGTCCATCACCCCCTCAGAGAAAGGAATTTAGCACCAGAGGGGAGAAGGGTTTAAGTTTTACCACAACTACTTGTGTGAAGAGAGAGGATCAGGAGGCCCCAGAGAGGGCACACAGTGACATGGAGAAACTACACATCGAGGGCAGCGTGGAGTGAGGATGGGAGAGAAAATGAAGCGGGGGACAGAGTGAGAGGGCGGGGGGCACACATCTGATGTGGGGGCTCCTACACAAGCTGCAGATGCCTTAAATCAAATGCAGCCCGGCGGGCACGCGGGGGCTCCTCACGAGCTGCACGTGCCCATCTCGAACACAGCCCGGCAGGCACGTGGGGGTTCCTCACAAGCTGCACGTGCCCATCTCGAACACAGCCCGGCGGGCACGTGGGGGCTCCTACACGAGCTGCACGTGCCCATCTCCAATACAGTGTGGCAGGCAGCGTGTGCAAGTCTGTCAGAGACAGAGATTTATATGGGGAAAGGGCACCTGCTAAAATATTTATAAATTTTTCAAGAAAACATGTTTTAAAAATGAAAAATAAACAGATGTACAAGTGCAACTCGAGAGAAATACATTATGCAAGTTTGCAGAAGCTGAGTGGCATGCCGGAGACAGCGTGGGAGTGGGGAGTGAGAGTGTCGTGCTGGGGACTTGTGGGCAGGATCGGAGTTGGCCCTGCCAGAGCCACCTGCCACTCAGGCCAGGCGAGTGGGCGCAGCTCCCCAGCTAGAGGGCGGTGGGTAAGAAGCCAAAACCATCCAGGCTGTGCAACCTGGACCTTCTGTGCTGCAACCTGGAAGGCTGTAAAGAGGCAACACCACACAGCCTGGGAGGGGACTCCGAGGGAATCTCAATCTTAATTCTGCCACATCATCTTGGCCAAGCCAGTGACCCCTCCACGCCTACTGACCTGCAAAGTGTCCCGGGTCACTTTCTGGGGTGAAGAGGATGAAACGCTGTGTGTGCGGTGTTTTGGCTCACTGCACACATCAAGACTTGGTTGAAAGCAGGAAGCTCTAGGGCACAGCTAGCTGTACACTGACGAGCATGTGAAACTCATTTGGTGGTGAAATGCCGCATGTTACTTAAGGGGTTTCCAAAAAAGTGGTGGTGGTGGTGGTGGGGGGGGGGCGCGAACCAGATGCCCTCTTGGCTTCCCAACTGAACAATATTAGCAAGAGCTTTAGATGTCTGCCTGGTGTATGGCGCAGACTTATTATTTGTTTGTATCACACAGTCGCACGGAGAGGAATGCTAAACAAAAATTGGGCATTTCTCAAATATGGGTGGTTAGGGTTATCCTATCGCCTGAAGAAGAGTGTCGGCCCGGCATTCCTACAGACTTGGGCCTAAGACCTTGCCGACTGGTACCGTGGGCCCAGCCTGGCCTGGTTCCCCACCTAAGCCCAGCAGGCTTTCAGAAGACCCACACTCACCAGCAGCAATGTGGTGCTTGGCTTAAATTAAACACGTTTTGTTGTTCTTAAAACAACATTGAAGAGAAATCTGAAACAAAGAAGTCATTCATAATTCCACGACCCAGTTGCAATTTTAGGTCAACGGACATTTCCTGAGAGGTTTCAATGGGTCTGCACTGGAAAACCAGAGAAGATCAACAAACCTATAGTCTCGGGCAAGGGGCTGGGGCGGCAGACACAGACAATGCAAGACTAATAACGTGACAAGCGTGAAGCCAGAGGTCAGACTGGCTCCAGGGCAGGTGCCAGCCTCACAGGGGCTCAGGAAGGGGCCTTCCGGAGAGGGGACAGTTACCTGTGTCTTAGAGAGCACGGGTAGAGTTAGAGAAGATAAACAGGGAGATGGCCGAGGTAGAGGGGAAACAACAGAGGCACAAGCACAGAGGTGTAAAGAGTAGGAGATGTTGGAGGGTGAGACAGTTTGATTTTATTCGGGGGCAAGTTGTAGGCAGAGAGTGGAAGGGTGCTGGAGAGCAAGACAGACTGACTCATGGAGAGCACCAGCTGTCTTGCTGAGGATTGTGGGTTTTATTTGTACATGACAGGAGCCACTGAAGATGGGCAGGTTTTCCCTGCTTGGTGGGTGTTAATTAAATAATAAAAAGGACTCTGAGGTCCAGGACTATCTTAATAACCCATAACATTGCCTTGCCAGTGTGGCTCGGTGGTTGAGCATTGACCTATGAACCAGGAGGTCATGGGTCGATTCCCTGTCAGGGCACATGCCCGGGTTGCAGGCTCGATCCCCAGCATGGGGCATGCAAGAGGCAGCCGATCAATGATTCACTCTCAGCATTGATATTTCTATCTCCCCCTCTCCTCTCCTCTCTCTGAAATCAATAAAAAAATATAGATAAAAATAAAGTTTTAAAAAATAACTCGTAACATTTATTCATGCTTTTCAAACGCCTGGCTCTTAGGTTCGCCGTAGGACGGTGGCTTACCAGGAGGCAAAGGATTGCTGTGTGCAGTCTGAGGACCCAAGCGGAGATCATGACCACACTGTGTGGCCTCCCTCGCCCTCCCTGACACACACTCGGCACCTGAGCTGAGTGTCAGGATTTGGCCAGCAGAAAGGTCCAGCTGAATGAGGTTGTACTGGTTGCCTGCAAAGCTGGTCAGGAGTGAGGCCACCTGGGTTTATTCCCGTAGCTTAAGGTTGCATTTCAAGAAGAAGGGGCACACAGCTCTGAGGGACAGGAAGCTTGGGGGATGAGAGCTTGTTCCCTGACACAAAATACTCTCAGGCATAGGGAGGATGTGATAATCATGTCGAGGCAGAATTGCAACATCAAGGACCCTGGGACAGGGAAGGGCTTCAGGAGCTGAGCTGCCTCACACCAGGCAGGCATCCTACCTCTAACCCACTCCTCTGTGGGAGGCAGGAGAAAACACAAGGTTTGGAATCAGACAATTGGGTTGGCAGCCAAGTTATGCCACATGGTGGGGAGTTACCTAACCCCTCTGCACTCTTGTTTCTGCCTCTGTGAATGGAGATAAAATAGTATCTAAGTCGTAGGGTTGATATGAGGATTAACCTAAAAAAATACTTCAGAATAATGCCTGGTCCACATATGCATGTGATAAATGTTAACTATTAGAACACGCTGAATGGAAAATAGGAAAGAACTACCTCTCTATAAAATATGGACACGTGATTACTCACCCTCACAGACACACCCATTGTGGATATAAAGCTATTATTTTTGCTGAGAAACTTGTTTACAAATGAACCCAAACTTCCCTGAATGGCGACCCTTCCCTTGACTTCTTCAGCCTTCACTGCTGTACCTTTGCATCAGTCCTGTCACTCTAGGGTGCAGAGAGCAATGGGAGGGCCAACTCACCAATTTGCGGATTTCACATTCTAAATTCTGAATGCAGTCCAGTTTCCTCTTGCGGCAGCGCTGGGCCGCGATGCGGTTCTTGCTGCGCCGCCGGACGTCGTGAATGAACTCTAACTGTTCTGAGGTCAGCTTGTGCATCTTAATCATCATCTGGAAGTCGTTCCTCGGAAGATCTGTGATTTGATCTACAGGAAAGGGAAGTTTGACCTGGAACCAAGAATAACAGATGATTACGGCAGCTGGATTTTTAGTTTTCATTCTGGCAGGTAGAACATCAAAGCATGGTAAAAATCCTCCTTTTGAAGACGACCGAGTAATGTGGGAACTACTGAGAGCAAGCTGTGATTAATTCTTTCCTGTTTCAAGTATAAATCCGATGTAATATTCAGATAATCAAACAGAATGTGATCACACAAATTACATGGTGCTTATCATCCCTGAGATTTTTGAAGCAAGCAGCATGGAAAACACTGGGAAATGTGAACTTTTTCATTGCTACAGCACTTTAGTAAGAAGGATTCTCTAGCTGGTTGAAACCTGCTTCCATTGAGCCACAACACAATAAAAGGACTACGTATAGAAAGAGACCACCTAAAGAATGGTCTGAAACACTCGAGTGAAGAGAGCATCACACACCCTGAAGATGCTGGAAAGATGGAACAGCGAGCGTGATGCTTAGGTACCACGGCATAAGGGAGACAGGGCGGTGACTTGGATAGGCTGCTCCAGCATGGACAAGGAGTCAGAACTGGACTTTTGTCATTCCTACCAGATGTGAGACCTCAGGCAAGTTACTTTACTTCTCTAAACCCTAGTGAGCTCATCTGGAAAACAGGCTGTGCTTTTTAGTCTTCCAGTGGTAGGCTCTTTGGCAGATTGTGTTTTCCAAAATGCAACGGCCATCCCATCTCACATTTTCTTTTACAAGAAACCTTCTTGACCTTCTTCTATCGAGAGGATGCACATTCCTGCCTCGACCAATACAGTACAGCAGGAGCGATGGTGTAACTTTGGAGGTTTGGTCATCAAAGGTGTTGCCGTTTCCCCTTAGGCCTCCTCGTCACTCTTTGTGGAGGAAACCAGCTATGCCCTGTGGAGAGGCCCCTGTGGAGAAGATCTGAGGCCTCCAGTCAACTACCGGCATCACCTTGCCAGTCACAAGAATGAGCCACCCAGGACGTGGATTTTCTGACCGTGTGGCCTCCCTCTCCCTCTCTGACATGGACTCGGCACCTGAGTTGAGTTTCCAGGATTTGGCCAGCAGAAAGACTGAGCAGAATGAGGTTGCACTGGTTGCCTGCAAAGCTGGTCGGGAGTGAGGCCACCTGGATCTGACTTCCACCTCATGAGGTTCCCCAGCCAGAAGTGTTCAGATGGGCCACGTCTGAATTCCTGACCCATAAAACAGTGGGAGGCGTTAAAACGATTTTTGTTGTCTTAAGCCACAAAGTTTGGGGTGGTCTGTTAAGCAGCAATAGATAACTGGTGCAGATATTATTATCAGCAAGAGTCTCACTTTCAAACTCTTGACAAATCAAAGCCAATCAGCATTATTCAAAGAGAGGACTCCCGTCTCTTGAGGGATGGATCTGCGTCCTCCTCCTATTGTTAAATGCTTGATTACAACCTTGTCTGGGCGGTTTGCAACATTTAAGAACCACAGCCTTCTAGAGTCTCCTCAGCACTCATGAGGTAAACACAGGCCTGCAGCTTCCAGCAGTTGGACACCACCCTTTCCAGGATCCTTACTGAAGGCCCTAGGGACTTGGGTGTTCAGTTCTGCTTCTGTTTCAGAAGCTCCTAGAAAAGGAAGGTAGCACATTGTTCTGCCGAGAGATTCCCAGCACAGACTGCTTCATGCTTGCTTACACTAGAGTTTGCCGTAGGCAAACCAGCAGATGGCGCTATGCACCTACACTTCCTTCAAGCGCCTGCCCAGCGCTGTCCAATGCAAACAATGCCGGTTGCATCTGTGATTCTACATTTCTTAGTAGCCACTGATTAAAATAATTCAAAGAAATGAAAACAGGTGAATTTAATTCTAATAAAATATTGACTTGAACCCTATAGATTCAAAATATTTTCAACATGTAATTAATAGAAAATTACTGTGATA
The DNA here is from genome assembly GCF_028538775.1 of Myotis yumanensis. Taxonomy (NCBI): domain Eukaryota; kingdom Metazoa; phylum Chordata; class Mammalia; order Chiroptera; family Vespertilionidae; genus Myotis; species Myotis yumanensis. Next base: position 51,656,944 of record NW_027223757.1, on the reverse strand, counting down.
TTTTACTTTTTTGGATGGGAGGCACTAAATTTTAAAAATCCGAGGCATATATGACACCTACAACATGTCATAAACCGGCGACAATTCTGGGGCTCAACAGCCACGTGTGGCTATTGTACTGGACTCAATGAAACTGAGGAATCAGAAAAACAGGTCAATTAAACCTGAGTTTCATTGATCAGAGTATTTCTGGGTGAGGAAACCAAGCCCTCGCTAATATTCCGAAGGTGCAGCATTATGTCTGCCTGGCTGAGGGGAGGGTGATGGAGAAATTTTATCCTGAGCTCAGGCCTTTTCTTTGGTGACATCAGATGCAGGCGGACAGGAGCCCAGATCCTGGCTTCCGTGACTAGTGAATCCCCATGCACAAAGGCAATCACAAACGACCATGTGGCTTTTCCACGGCTGGGTGCACCTGCTCTGTCAGGTTCTCTGTAGCTCTGAGCCACTGGACGTGGCCTTAGCTGAAGGCTGCCAGTGGGCGCTGTGATTCTACTTGCGCATGGTCAACGCTGCCCCGTGACACCTATGAAACTTTTTGGCCCAAGAGAACAAAATCACAACGACACACATCACACCACTCTCAGCTCAGCCCTGCTTCGTCTGCTAAAGACGGGCAGCCAGGACAAACAGCTCCTTGTTATGGGCCCGGGAAAGGGCTTTGTCCATGGGGCTGTGTTTGCACAAGGCTTATACTGATATGAAAGAATGTTTGATTTCCCTTTCATACCCTTTGGATGACAAACAGACACTCAGATCCTGGACGGTGCCTAAATAACACAGAGGTCTGTGTGCAGGGACACGGATGTTTCCACACCAGGCAGAAGCCTTGTTTGCACAGTGGAGGTGGCAGCAGTTCTGGGCCTGGTGTCTCCCCTTCTGCCGACCACAAAGCCGTTCTGCTCCCGCTCGCAATCGTGTTTATAGATTTTCAGAAAGAAAACATACCTATAGTTCAGGCCACAGGGAAAGTCAGAAGGCCTTCTGTAGTGAGAGTTACTATATTCAAAAGCATCCGGGCAGTGAATATAAAACACTAGGGAAATAGGACAGAGGTTGACAGGAAAGAAGAAAAATCAACAATGCTCGTTTCAAAGTCCTTGAAGCAAAAGGCCATATAAAATTTCAGCAGAGCTGTTGCAACTCCAGTTGCTTTTTAAAGAGGTCAAAGGAAAAGAAAATTGTCAGCCATAGACTTTCTTCAATGTGAGGGGGGGAAAAAAGCAACAAAGCAAAACCCTAACACTCTTGTTTCTCTTTAAAAGGCTCCGTTTCCCCTCTGGCAAGGGAGAATTTCCACTGACACCGGAGGGTAGTCCCAGACGTGTTCTTGGAGAGGCTCAGTGGCCACTCACCGCGGCTGCTTGCTATGGTCAGAGATGTGAGCTCCAAGCCAATGGGCATGGTCCCCAGAGATAAAGAGCGGGCACAGACCCCTCATGGAGCAGGGGGAATGCTCCATTCTCAGGCTCGCAGGCACCCCAGCACTCTTCAAACGGGGCTGGGAAGTCCGCTAATGCTACTTGGCCTTTGGATACGTTGAAACACATCGAGAAGGCTGAGGCCCTTCTCCCTTTCTTCCAGAGAATTCTTACAACCCAAATGGCCTAATAGGACTTCCCATCTTATTTATTGTCCTTCCACACACTTGTTCTTCCAAGATTTAACTTCTCAGCAGTGGCTGGGTTTTCATTCACTGGACTCTCACAGATAGTGCAAAACACCCAACCAGACAAGACGAAGATCCTGCCAACTACCACCAGCCCCTGTCCGAATGGCCGGCCTGCAGCTAGACCAGTGATGGCGAACCTATGACACGCGTGTCAGAGGTGACACGCAAACTCATTTTTTTGGTTGATTTTTCTTTGTTAAATGGCATTTAAATATATAAAATAAACATCAAGAATATGTCTTTGTTTTACTATGGCTGCAAATATCAAAAAATTTCTATATGTGACACGGCACCAGAGTTAAGTTAGGGTTTTTCAAAATGCTGACACACCGAGCTCAAAAGGTTCGCCATCACTGAGCTATACAGTCAACCACGGGCATATGAGACTAAGTACAAGAGGCTGAGCAGGCTGCACAGGAGGGGAAGGGCCCTGCTGTGGCTTTTCCATGGGATCGAGGGCCCCGATTTCTCTTCCGGCTCGGGGCCGCCATGTAGGTGCACCAGAGCTCTGCTTCTCAGAAGAGACTCTGAGAGTCAGCCGGTGCCTCAGCGTGCATGGTCTGCCCCCGTTGACTTGACCCGGCCCAGCAGAGTGCCCAGGCTTCTCTTCCTTCTTAGCACAGTGGGAGGAACAGGACACAGGTGTTTCAGCCCAGCACCTGCACTGGCTGGCTCAGCACTGGCCAGAGGAGGGTGAGACCCTCTGGGGACCCCAGCTCCTGATCAGTCAGGGGAATGAGTGGCCCTGCTGTGTGCCGAGGGTCCTCTGGCCCCAGAGGCTGACAAAAGGTGGGAGAATGCTGTGTGACTTCTGGAGGGTGAATAAAATCTAAATATTCCTCCTTGTGGGCCTGGCCAGGGGGTGCCAGTGCGTCCTTCTCACCAAACACTAATCAGCGGCTCCACGCCCCTCCCCTGCGAACAGCTGCCCAGCTTCGGCAGCCGATACACCCCTCTCTCCCAGATAAACAAAAGTGTCATTTAAGAAATTATATGATATATAACTTCTTGCAGAAAGTTCAAATATGAGACAAAAGAGGGGGAAAAGATTCCCCTCCCCAAACAATAACACTCTTGCTTTGGTGGACTTCCCTGTGGTCTTGTTTCCTCTGAATATTTTACGGGGTTTTAATGAGACGGGTTGTCATCACCTCCTGTGTCTCTTAACACATCTCTTGTGCCTGGTGTCTCTGGGAGGCTCGATGGGGGCTATTGGAGAAGGACCGAGATAAAACGTTGTAGAAAAAGCCGAGAACAAGCATCTATTTCCTCTAGAAATCCCAGTGGAAGCTGGTGTGTGAATCTTCTTTGCTATCTCCTTTTTCGGTTTCAGTACCAGAAGTTGAGTAGAAGCCACAGGAATCGATCCTACTAACTGTATCCAGCTCTCCAAAGCTTCTACCACCTATGCTCTTACAAGACCCCAGATCTCTGGGAGTTGTCGGGGGAGGAAGCAAGATGCCCACTGGGGCTAATGACTCCAGTGCTGCTGGCATGAGGACAGCCAGCTCAGCGCTGGGCAGATGCCAATGACAACATCTCCCTCCCAGACTAAGAAATGTTTCCTGAACAATTGTCCTTTTACCCCAGAGTCTCATGGTCAAATGCAGGACACCTGGGATTCAGTTGTGACACTGCAATCAATTAGCTGTGTGACTGCAGGCAAGTCTTCCCTCCTCTGTGTCCTGAAGTTCTGTGAGGGTCTGTGAGTCAGAGACATCTGCCCTGCTCATCTGACAGGACTGCTTCGAAGACTAAAATTGGATAGGAGATGGAGAAAGTGCTTTAAAAAGTTGGAATTGCCTTACAGATCTGACATATTGTTAATAACATTATATTTATTAGCTTTAATAAATATAATTTATTTTTCTTTGTCACATGGTTCCTTATTCTAGACATACAGTATGCTTTGAAATTCCAGATGCTAAGCACAGCTTTCTAGACATCACAAAAGGACTGTTTTAGTTAGAAATACGGCTGACGACTATGTTGCCCAGCAAGGCCTTCTTTTCATTAGGTGGGCCAATTACAGACATGTGGAAAAAGATGCCCGATTCAACAAACCACTAAAGCAACTGTAAACACTTTACATGTAACATGTGCCTGGAAGTCAGCATTTGGGCGGGAGAGTTAGAGGCAGAAGCTCATCTAGGCGATTATTTGTCAGTGTTGGTGCTGGGCCTTATTTCTCCCTGCCCCTGGCTCCTATAGAAACACACAAGGATACACACACACTCACATACTTGATCCCTCTTGACATGATCCATGTTAATAAAGCAAACCCAACTAATCACTACTTTTGGCTGTCTTTCCAGTACTTCCTGACTAAAGTTCAGGATTAGAAATTGGTATGGTATAAAACCATGTCACTAAGAAGCTTTCTACTTAGAAAATACTTGTGACTTTTCTATAACTTTCAAATGTTAAAAATGAACCTGTAAACCAAAACAAGATACTACTTCAGATCCACTAGAATGGCTATAATAAAAAAGATGGACAATAACGAATGTTGGCAAGGATGTGGAGCAACTGGATCCCTCATACACTGCTGGTGGGAATGTAAAATGGTGCAGTTGCCTTGGAAAACACTCTGATAATTCCTGGAAAGGTTGAGGAGAGTTATCATGTGACTCAGCAATTCCCCTCCTAGATAGGTAACGAAGAGAACTGAAAACACATCTACAAAAAACTTGCACACAAGAGCTCACAGCAGCATTATTGACAGTAGCCCAAAAGGGTAAACAACCCAAAAGTCACCAAACTGATGAATGGATCACCAAAGTGTGGTACATGCACGTGGAATATTATCCAGAAACAAAAAAGAAATGAAGTAACTGATACATGACATATGGGGGCATATCAATGGCAAGAATAAACCTTGAAAACATTATGTTCAGTGAAAGAAGCCAGACACAAAAGGCCACAGAGTGTAAGACTTCACTGATATAAAATGTCCAGCGTAGGCATAGCTATCGGGGCAGAAAGCAGAGCAGTGGTTTCCTGAGTTGAGGGAGGGTACTGAGGGGTGGCTGCTGATGGGTATGTTGTTTCTTTCAGGGGTGATAAAAATGTCTTGGAATTACAGTGGTGATAGTCACAGAATTTTGTGAATCATTCAAAACCCTTGTCTTGTTCACTTTAACAGGGTGGATTTGATGGTATGTGAATTACATCTCAATTTAAAAAATGAACCTGTGTGAGATATATGTAATAAAATTAAAACATTATAGAAATACATAGAAATGAAACTTTCCCCTATACTCCTTCTCCCCAACTTTGCCTCCCATTTTCAGTCAAACTAAGACTTTGTTATGCAAAGTGTTACTTTTGTTACTTCTTATGACCTATTCATTTTTTCATCATTGGAAGAAAAAAAAATTTCCAAACTGACTTTTTATGTAAATAGCAAACCCAGAAGTCATAAAGAAAAGAATGGATAACAACTACATAAAAATTAAAATTTTCTATATAGAAGAATATACCATAAGTTAAAAAACCCTGGGAAAATATAGAAAACATTTATCAGAAAGGGTTAATATTCCTATATTAAGGATTCTGTACACTGATTGAAAGACAACACAAAAGAAAAATGGACAAAGATGTCAACCTCATTAGCAGTCATCCTTTTTTTGCCCATCACACTGGCAAAAATTAAAAGGATGGATCACTCCTACTGGCAAGAACAGGAGGAAATTGCTGAAGGATATGGGAATTGCTACAGCCTTTGGGGAGTGTAGTTAGGCAGTATTTAATGAATGAGCATAACCTTTAACTCACTTAAGGAACTCTAACCCATAAAAATAAAAGCACCACTACTAAATATCTTCACAAAAATATTTATTGCAGCGTTTATAAGAGGGGAAAAATTGGAAACAACTGGAATGGCTGCTGAGAGATGATAGATGAGTAAATTGTGGTTTATGGGACTGATGGATGTTAAAGAAGCCCCATGTGATGGACCTAGAGGCATGTACACAGGAGACAGCTGTGTGGAAAAGCAAGTCATTGAGTAATTATTCTGTAAATGCTATGAAAATAAAACCCAAGCCTCTAGAGATGTGGATATGTGTTTGTATGTTGTTGTAGGCACAGAGAATTTGGTGGGTCAGGAACTGGGTATGCTGTTTGATTATTAAAAAAAAAAAAAAAGTTTAAAAAGCTGATTGTTGATAAAGGACAGTATTGTGCTAACTTAAGCTTTCTTCAGCACTAGGGAATCATTAGAAAGGATGAGAGAGGTCAACACTGATGAGATGAGAGAGTTAACAGGGCAGAACTTCAACATCTTAAAGTAGGCTAACACCTCTTCTGATTGAACATTTCGGCTCCTCACAGAGTACCTGCAGTACTGGACAGGTGCCTGGCTGGCGGTGAGAACTCTTTCTGGCTTTTGACTCTGATCTCTCCTTGGGAGAGAAGCTACTTGGAAGAGAAGTTACCTGGACCTTACACAAGAGCACACTGGGGCAGAATCAGCCCAGTACACGTTGGATTCTTCTGGAGCAGTGCAGGGAAATGAGTTATGAGTCACGTTGTAAAGGATTTGCCTTCAATGTTATTACAGGGCACCACACTCCCACCAGGGTCAAAGGAACTCCCGTAAGCAAGCGATGAACTCAAAGGTGAGCAGTGATGATGAGCCCCTGAAACAGCTCTTGGAAAACCTCATCTCCTCTACTCCAGGAAAACTGAAACGTCAAACTGGGAAAAACCTTCGCTTTCCTGTATCGACCCTGTCCTAAATGTACTCCCAAGAGGGGCGAAGTGTGATTTCTGGAATGGCATAGAACTTTGGTAAATGTCACTTCTTCCACTGTTTAGATGTGCAAAAACCCTAACAAAAAAAAAAAAGTAAAAATAAAGTACTTTTTAAAGCAGTAGTATTTTTCAAGGGGAGACTAGTCCTGTTCATGACTATTTTTATAGGTTGAATGAATCCTCCTTTAAACTGATTCATGTAGAAGTGAAAAGCTCTAAGGCAGACGAAAGATGGCTCTAACGTAAGAAAAACCATGGGCTCTTGTTGGTGGCATTTAGTTCCAAGAAGTGGCTTTCAGCTCTCTTTTGGGATAGTAGAGAAACCACAGAGCTTTATCTGAAACGGACAGTTCCCTGAGCATGTGCAAATGTCATAAAAACACAGTCCCTTTAGCGTAACGGCAGGGCTCCTCTTGGGGGAGAGACAAAAAACAGAGATTTGGAGGCTTTTTGTTTTTGTGTGTGACACCAATCCTTGGCGAGATTAAATCACTATGTGGACGAACCAGACCCAGTGACGAGGCCTCTGCATCGGGGGCGCTTATGGAAAGTTTCAGGGGAAAAGAAGACAACCTCACAAAAGTGATCGGAGGGAAAGGAGTGAGTGAGGGGGGAGAGCACAACCTCTGGCTGTTCTCACAAGACTTCTGGTCTCTGAGGCTAGAGACACAGATGCGCCTCTGGCTTGGCACAAGCTCCCACCCAAACCTGAGGGGATATGGTGTAGTTGAGTAGAAATAGCTCCCATTAAAATTGCCTTTACAATTTCTTTTAACTCACTTAAAGCCTGCCTTTCTCCATTTTTTGCCAGGCAAAAAGAAGAGAGGGCTATCCAGCAAAACAAGGCAGTGACCACAGGTTATTTCTGCAGCTGGCACGGAGGGCTTTGGAATCTATTTTCAAAACATGCCCCAACTAAAGCCTCGGGTGCTTCTCGCCAAGCTTGCAGAGACAGCATGTGGCTCTGTGAAAAGCCACCTCACCCGTGTGGCATTTCCGCTGCCTGGTGGGGTTAGCATCCCTGCCCTACTAGAGGCTGAGATCCAGGGAGCGCAGGCCTCCTGAGGACCACGCTTCGTCTCCCTCTGTGTCTTTTGAATAAGCAGCTCTGAAGAGGGACGTCCCACTGGAAGCGCTCACTCTAGCTCCAGAGGCAGGTCTGAGGCACAGGTGGCAGTCTCAGGCTGGTTCCCGGTCACCCGGTTAGGCCGTGCCAGACTGTGGCCCAGACTCCCTCATCTCTTCCCAGGGGCCTCTGAGGTGGTGGGGGGAGGGGAAACACACTGGGTGTCTGTTCTTTCTCTCCTGAGCCACGTGAGTCGTGTGACAATGTGGCTGGTATTGCTCTTGCTCCCTCTCCCAGCGTTGGTGAGACATGGATGGAGCCTGGCAATTGTTACCTATAAAGTACTTTGCTTTCGGGGTGGACCGAAACGGGCACTCAACCCCACTGCGCCCTAAAATAACTCCTCACCATTTGTGGGGAGCCTGGGAAGTGGTATGTTATTAAGTTATGTGTGACTGATTACGGTGCTTCTGCAATGACCCTGAGCCCAGAAGGGATGGTGAGCTGTCCATCTGCACGGGTTGGCCCCAGGGTCTTCTGTTGATAAGGAAAACTTAAAGGGTGCTAGAAAAGCACTTGTTTAGTGTGGATATATCTAGTTTTAATGGGTTTTGAAAGTGTTTCTATATTTCCCTTCACACTGAAGGGGTGAGGAGCAAGGACGAAGGTGATGGGTACAGCATCCGTTCAGAGCGGATGGAGAAGGAGCAAGGGAGGTCTGAAGTACCCGGGCATGCTTTCATGCTTTTTTTTCAATAAGCAGTTTGCATTTGCTGGTTGACTATTAAATCTAGGTAAATTTCAAGTGCTTTCTAGGACAAAAGTGATAATTTGGAATCAGTTTGAACCATTCATGAACAGGGGAGGCAGTCCCTTTACCGTAACCTTTAATCTTGGCAAGTAAGAACACTCTGTGAGTGGTGGGGAGGGGGGCAGGGAGAGTCCAGATAAAGGACTGAGAGAGTGGATGACATGCTTGAATTTAGGCGGGTTCCCTACCTCCTGGCCCCTGTCCTGCACAGGACACGACTCACTGTCTGCTTCCGAGAACGATCCGGATTCGTCACTGGAGTTGGTTCCGTAAGACTGCTCACATTTAATTTGGGGTCGGACTTGGTTGTACATTCCATCTCCCATCAGGCCTGGTTCCTGATGTTCTGTGGCAAGGAATCTGGCTCCCTGGGAACAGGGTGAGGAGGAGAACTCACAGAGAGGGAGGCTGCAGGGCGAGCCCCCGCTACCGTCCTCCGCGTAGGAATAGGAGGAGCACGAACTGGAAGTCCTGGTCCTGGTCTCCAAGGGGGGCGAGCGAGGGCAGACCTTGATTGGCACCGGGCAGCTAGTGTTGGGCCGCATCCTTCCTGGCAAGTGGTCGGCCATCAGCCCACCGTGGGGGTAGGCCTGCGAGCTGGGGAGGGACTGGCCAGCCCCCACCCACAGACCCTTTGGCACCGGCTCAGAGAGGTCTTTGTCCAGACTGCTTACCCCAGAATACGAATGCACCGAAGTGCTCACTTGGTCACAAGCGCTCGAGGAGAAGATGACACTTCTCCGGTCCAGCTCTCCTTCCTGCTTACAGAGAGCCTCCACCCCAGGGCCCTTGAGGGGCGACCCCATCGGGAGGCTGGACGCATCCTTCTGGCCCCCGTGGGCCTGTCCATAATTCCCCGCGAAGGGGGCGTAGTCAGTTTTAAGGTCACCCTGAGTGATGCCCTTGTCGAAAGGGCACGCGGAACTCCTGGCAAAGTGCTGCTGAGATGTGCCTGGCAGGCCAGACAGCTCCGCACTTTTTGTTACGCTGAACAGAGACCTCAGGCAGGAGGGGGAGGCCAGGGTCCTGGACCTCTCCAGGCAGGCGGCCCCCGAGGGGGGCGCAGGGGCGGGCGCGGGGCTGGGCTGCTTCCGGTCCATTTCCACGTCCCCCGCTCGGTCCTTGGCGTCAGGCTCGTCCCCGGACAGGCAGAGCGTGATGCTCTCCTCCTCGTTCTCCTCGCTGGGCGGCTCGCTTTTGATCTGCCCCATGGCGAGCCCGGGCTTGAGGCTGTGGCCGGAGCTGTCCTCACCGAATGTGCTTGCGAAACCTGAGGTACTGTGTGAGGATGCATTGTAGACATTCTTGGTACATGCGAGCTGGTACTTCTTGTATCGCGGGTACTGCGTCAACGCGTCCTTCTCGGAGCTCTCCTTGGTGTCCGCGGGCCCGTCGGCCTCGGGCGCCAGCAAAGCCTCTTCCTTCTGGGCTCCCGGGATGGCCGTGGGCTCGAAGCTGCCGGGGTGTGGGAGCGGCTGGTCCCTGGGGCAGGCCATCTTGGCCGTCTCCGACTCCATCGTCTCCTCCTCCTCCTCCTCTTCCTCCTCCCCCGCCGAGTTCTCATGGTCCTCGTGGGGGCGCGGGCAGGCCGTGTCCTTGCGGCACACGAACAGGCCATCCTCGCTGTTCAGCAGCTGGGTCTGCAGGAAGCTGAAGCAGGAGTCCTCCAGGTTGTGCATGCGCAGGAACTCGGCGCAGCGGATGACCTCGCGGATGTTTTCCCTGCTGAGCAACAGCTTGGCGGTGTAGGCGAACTGCAACAGCGGCCCGAAGCCCCTGGCCGTGACCTGCAACACAAACAGGGAGAAGGGCCGTGAAGTCACCGGCAGCACTGCTATTGTCCCGAATCCCTCAACTGAAGCCAGATAACCAGACGGGGCTAATGTCCCAGAACAAAGACTGCAAAGGAGCAGTTAATCTGTCCTGGGTCAGCAGCGATTCTGCGTCCGATAATTAGCGCCCGCCTCGCCCATGTGGCTGCTGGATGGATTGCATCGGCGGCGCACAGAATTGGAAATCACCAGGGTCAAGTGGCTGCACAGGACGACAAGGGGTTCAGTGTTTGCACTAATGAAATATCCCGGCGAGGATGCACGGGGAACAATGGGACGCCTATTAATTTCCCTCCCAGTCGGCCCTGCGGAGAGCCCTTCTGCACCAGGAGTGCGCGGACACTTGCTGCAGCTGCCTGGAGCCCAAGACGGCATTCCAGGTGGCTTGTTAACCGCGCAACTGGCAGTGTGGCCCTGTTCAAAACGGAAAGCCTGTAGGGTTTCAAAATAGTTTTGCCTCACTTACAAGTTCACAGGAGACATTAAAAGCAAACTCCCATTTTGCTCATTCATCATGGCTTCTAGTTGGGACTTTTCAGTCATCACGACATACCCGATCCTACAATGATACTGGAGATGATGACAATCTAAAGCAGTGTTCTCAGCCCGTAAAGAATGGGGGTGACAGGGCTAAACAAACTGGCTGCCATTTGAGAAGTGGAAGCTGCTGAGTGGCACAGGACCTGGGCTAGTCCTTCCCTCATTATAAGCAGCAGCTTTGCCGCGCAGCTGTCTTCTCTCCTGGTAAACTGTCTTGTGCTGCTCATCCATTGTATTTTACACAGATTGAAAATGTGCTATTTATGCACACACACAGAAAATAACTTAGATAATTAGATATACATTGCCTAAGGCCAATTGTTTTTCTCCCCGCTGGAAGTGGATTAAACTTGCTGGTATCTGGGGCAGGCTTCCTTACCCTCTATGCCAAACCAGGCATCCTCGAGGTTCTTGCAAGCACTGCTGACCCCATTGGGAGGGGCGGCAGTCTACAACTTGTGATGTACAAATCAGGTAAAAGAAGCAATTGTACCAGTGATTTAAAAATATCTGCTAGGGGAATAGGCGTAGAACAAGAGGAACTGGCAAGCTTTGTGACCGACTTCCTCATGTATTAAATTCACCACAGCACACAGAGCCAAAACTCTTATGAGGACTTATATCTGCTGTTCACAATTCAACTCCGACATCAGCTCCTCTGGGAGCCCTCTCCAAACCTCCTAGACAGAAGGACTGACACACCCTCTCAGCCCCACAGCCAGAGTGAGGCATGTGGATCCCCAGGGCAGCACTGGTTTTATATCGCTGCATTCTTTCCCGTAAGGGAAATTTCTTAGATACATAACTGAGTGGGATTTTAATTGTTAAGAAGTTTGAAGGACTTTAAATAAAATACCAGATTAAAAATTCTCTGTCATTAATGAGTCCTGAGATATTTGGTTAAAAAAGAAATACAACCAAAACCGTGACTGTTAGCCCCACATTAGAGCTCTACAAGGGCAATCATTGCCATCTCAGTTCTGTTATACTTAATTGGGTCTGTTTCTACCATAAGACAGCAAGGTTCTGCAGATCATGGATTGTTTCATTTCTCATTGTAACTCTGCATCTAGCTAGGGTCTCTCGAACACGATAAATGCCTGAGAAAACTTGTATATTACTGAGTATGTCATAAGTCTAAGTGTGCCTGTAACATACAACTACAGAAGCTGACAACACTGCTTGGTAAGTGTTGTCTCAAATTATGTTTGGGGCAAGGCATCGAGTAAACCAACATACCAACCCTAACCAATGCATGCAGGCAAGAGTCCCTATTTGTCCAGTCCCCTAGAATTATTATTAAAAAGGAGCTCATCTAACCTACAGTTTTGTGGTCTACAAGCTGACATCATAATAGATTCAACAAATGTAATACTGTCCTATTGCCATTTCTCTTAGGAATCTTTAAAAGGGATGCAAGACAAAGGAGTGCGTATTTATAAGTAACCAAAGACGGCAACGAGAATGTCACACGGCCAGTTCCTCATTGTAACATAGCTCCACCACAAAGAGAGGAATGGCAGAGTCAAGGCGGGGTGACCCTCCGTGAGTAAGCATCTCTGCTCTGTACCTCGGCGATCTGCCAGAGGCCGAGTGGATAATGCACAGTTTTAGTTTTGGCAGATGTGCTCGCTATACGGGAAATGGGGAAAACTCATCTCAATGCTATTTATGTTTTCTGTACAGACCTCCTCATACTCTCATTCTTACCACCATTTCTCTTTTATTTCGATGCTCTTAGTCTCAGTAGGCCCCACCACCACCCACCACTGTGGTTGCTTTTAAAGATAATTCTTAAATAAGTCAGAGACACCCACAGGGATCGCTGGATCGGTCCTGGGCGTCACCACTTGTCTCATGGCTGCAAGGAGCTGGAGAAAGCTTCCCCACTCAGGGAAGAGCTGATGCTTCAATGTATGAGTTGGACAGGGATGCTAATGAGCACAGTCTCCACATCCCAAATCAAATCACCAGTGCTTCTGGACTTAGGAGAATGATGAGCTTGAAGTGATTGTCAGATGGTCATGAAAGAGTCATGAATAAAAACAGGGCTATAAACTGTCCTCCAAGCCCAAGGTCAGGGGAAATGGTGCCCTCACCATGAAATTTTAAGAGTTAGTCCATAACTAGCTCTCCTCCCACAAGGGTTTAATCCTGCTTTGTCATATTCAATTGCTCAGCTTCTGTGTGCAGCCTCTGTCTAGTGAGTCAAAGTACTCATTCACCAAGCACCTCCTGGGGCCCAGCACTTTGCTAGCTGGTTCCTGTAACGCCCTGCAAGGCAGGCATGATAACCTTTTAAAAATGTGTTTTTATTGATTTCAGAGAAAGGAAGGGAGAGGGAGAGATATAGAAACGTCCATGAGAGAGAAACATCGATCTGCTGCCTCGTGCATGCCCCCTACTGGGGATCGATCCTGCAACCCGGGCATGTGCCCTGACCAGGAATCAAACAAGCAGCCTACTGATGCATGGGATGACATCAACCAAGTGAGCCACACTGGCTGGGCTGCCTTGTTTTGTAGTCAAAGAAACGGAGAAAGAGGTGAGGGAATTCATTCGAGGTCATAGAGGTGGGATTCCAATCCTAGAGCTGTGAGGAATGGATAAGAACAAGACCCAGCCATATGCTCATGAAACCTATAATTCAGCTTTGTAGAAGAGGTATTAAACAATGAAAGTTAACTATTAAGTCACAATGTAAGTCAATGGTGGAAGGGTTCTCACAAAATTACATAATTAATTGTCAACTGAGAAATCCAGAGCAGCTTCAGGAGAAGAGGGAAAGTGCTGAGGTCTAGGGGGAATCCCGTGAACACTGGTGAGCAGGACACTGGAGTGCAATGAATTCCCGCTGCCTATGTCTGCTCTGGGTCACAGCTTGCTTTGAAACAACGGGTATCTTCTGAACTGCCACAGGTGTCCCGCCTAGGAACCCATCTCTGGTGCACCTAGGCCAGCTGTAACACCTCCAAGTGCACAAAACAGAATGCAATTTCCCATCATACCTGCAGTCAGAGGCTTTCTAAATATTGGTTTAGCTCCATCTTGAGTAGGTTACACTATCTTTCCATTTTTAGGACTCATTAAACTCACCAATTATATTCATAAAGCAAATGTGAAGCCATAAGCTATATGTTTATGAAACTGTGACTACAAGTCAGCCTTGTTATTTACTTTCTTTCTTTTTTTTTTTTTTTAACAAGCAAGGCTCTGATAATGGGAAAAAATAAGAAGGGATGGGTGGTGGAGAATCTTCTACAAAACTAATGACCCATGAAAATGTTATTTAAAAAGGTAATGATCAGGAAGTTAAAGTGGAATGAAGTGGACTAGAAATAGCACACTAGTTTTATCTCACTGATGTTAATGGAACTGTGTTCCACTGTTGTAAGGGAAGCAGACATATCTAGGCTAAAATTTACTAGTCAGAAATGGCCTTACAGGCATGATAAACAAATGCTAAATACAGTATTAGTGACAACTTGGGAGAACAGTCTTGCATTTTGAATGAACTATTTTGGATGGATCGTGTTGAAGAGTATTTTTTCTTAAACACATAACTACCTGGTTCCATAATATGCTCTAGATGAGGCTGAATCACACACTAGAGTTAGAAAGGAGTGTGCATGGGGGGCTAAGACCTAGGAGAGGTCTTGGTTGCTCCCAAGGAGGCAATGAACTCATCTGGGAGTCGGCACACGCAAGGCAAGTGGCACTGACCTTCAGGTTTCAGGCCTGCAAGAAATCAGGTCAGACTACCAAAGTCATGCATGATGGTGGGAGTCCACATGCTGCTAATGTGTTGAAAATTTGACCCAGTGAAATGATGACCCTAATCCTGTATTCCCTTGGGCTGTGAAGTATCATCTCGATGCTGTTGATGGAAGGAAGATGAACTGATGAAAACTGAACTGGCAGGGGGCACGTTTGGGTGCTGTTGCCAGAGCTGGGGCACTCATTCTCAGGAGGTGCCCAGTTTGCTGCTGGACAGAGCTTATGAAAGGGAACTTCTAAGTCTCATCTTTCTGGACTATTCAGGGATCAAGCATTGGGAATTTTTATGAGACTTGGAACAGCATTCCCTTCTTAAGCCATGTGATTAAGATCTCCTCAGTTGGTTCCGGCAGTGTAAACACAGGGCTGTAGCATTGAGCCATCTGCAGATGGCTGATCCGACAAATCTGGTGGCTGCTCCCAGGAGAGAGGAGGCACACTTCTCAAGGTCCCTTAATTATATCCTTACACGATGGGGAACCTTTTACCCTCAGCAATACCATGCACATTCCCTGATGAAGTTGGATCTCTCCTACACCGACTTTTTATTATTATTATTTTTATTAATTTCAGAGAGGAAGGGGGAGGGAGAGATAGAAACATCAATGATGAAAGAGAATCATCAATCGGCTGTCTCCTGCATCCACCCCCCCCCCCCCCCGCCCGCCCCACTGGGGATTGAGCCTGAAACCTGGGCATGTGCTCTGATCAGGAATCGAACCGTGACTCCCTGGTTCATAGGTCGACATTCAACCACTGAGCACACAAGACGGGTACTGGTGGGCTTTTGAAAACACTGTGACCACTGACCACCCCTCTCGGTTGAGTTCTGCACAGCAAGGCACTTGTGAAATAAAGAAAATGACACTGGTGACAACTCACTCTTCCTCCCCACCCCCACACAGCACTGTATCCCATTCTGTAGGATGAAGACTGAATTAGCAATGAGCTGTCACTTCTAATCTGAATTTCCTATAATTTATATACATATTATCACATTTGTCTCCCCAAAGCAGCAAGCTATACAAGCATACTACACTCAGTACATATTGGTTAAATTAATTTAATTATCTCAACAAAGCTCTTGGTCATTTAGTTACTATTTTTCGCTTACTCATCAAGTCATTTATCAACCATGTATCAGGCACTCACTGTGCACTGTGTGAGGTCTGGGGAACCAGCTTTCTTAGATTCAAATTCCAGGCCTACTGTGTACCAGCTGTGCAACTCGGGCTGGTTACTTAACCTTTCTGTGCTTAAGGTTCTCCGACAGTAAGACAGCGATACCAGTGGTGCCTGCCTTGTAGTAAAACCTTTGGAACAGGGTCTGGCATTGAGTGACAACTATTACTACAGCTGTTGTTACAAAGAAGAATGAAGTATAGTCTCTTTCTCCAAGGAGCTAAGAGGGTGACCAGGGAGACAAATGTTCAATACAAATGTCTACAATGGAACGTAAATATGTTACAGGTATTTGCAGGGTACTAAGGAAGAACGAGCTGGGGGTATCAGCGTAACTACTAAAGGTATCAGTGTTAAGTCTTCCTAGAGGAGGTGACCTTTGCCCTGAATCTTGAAGGCTGAGTTGAAGTTCATCAGAAAAAGTTGAAGAAAGTCATGGCTGCTCCTTCACCTCCTTTAGGCTCTTCCTCAAATGCAGCTTTCTCAGTGAGGCCTCTCCTGGGCCTCTGTTCACAAGTGCCCTCCTCTGCCCTAACACCAAGACTGGCTACGAAGTGAGCTGGCTACGAAGTGAACACGTGTGCTGTTCAGAGACTATTAGGAATTTCAAGACGATGACAGCAGAACCTTAAAAGTACAGGTTTCCTCTGAACACAGGTCCCTGTGCAATTGCACATGTCATATGCTCATGAATCCGGCCCTTTCAACACACACACACACACACACACACACACCCTATCCCCTGCAGCTGAAACCGGTTCCCTGATTTCAGTGGGGGTGATGGCATCCTAGGGTGGAGGTCAAACAGTGGAACTCTACTAGTATTTGAGTTAAACCCCAAAGGCTAGCTGGCATGCTATTGTGATCACAGGATAGTTCGGTGGTGACTGGCAGGATCATGGATGTCTTGATCTGAAATACATGGTATTTCTTTTTTTGATTAGTTAACCAGGTAGGTTAAGCAAACAATGACCTGACCTGAGTCCCCATTATTAAAAGGCATGATTTGAGACTCCTTGAAATTAATTCCTGGGATTATTGCAGGATGGACCCTACAATAACTCACACTTTTCCTATAAGTTCTCCTGGCTCAAAGGTTTGCAGAATATACATCTTGTAGGTTCTCCTAAATCAGGAAATACAAACTTCTTTTAAAATAAAAAAAACAAACTTTAAAATTACTCCAAAATTGTTTAGGTCAGAACCAAATCCATCCATCTGATCTATGTACTAAAATAGCATTATTTTAATACAAACAAGAAAATCTAAGTAGCTGTGACCAACTAGTAACTTTAACATCTGACAATACAAACTCATAAACTGCTTCTTCACTATTTATTGTCTCTCTGCCTCATGTCCATTCTTGTCATGTTCCCTCTTATAATGCTGAGGCTGGGAGTTTATAAACTGGGGTTCCTGGCTTCTTGTTACTGGATTCTGCCAATAGGGGGCGCTGGTGGGAGATCAGAAGGTGGGAGGAAAGCAGAAGCTATGCTATGGTTTCTTCTGTTTCCTTCCTTCTTTCTTTCCTTCCTCAGTGGTGTGTGTGGAAGAGGCTGCATCCGGACTTCCCGCTGGAGTGCAGGGAAGGGGCCGTTTCCTCTACAGATGCAGCTCCTCTACAGATGCAGCTCCTGAGGCATCGGCCCCTCCTCCACGCTCACAGGTCCCTTTTGTGCCTTCCTGCCCTAGCAGGGGTAGCTGCTTCCTTCAGTCATTAATCACTGGGTTAATTCTCCTTCCCCTTTCTGTTCTTCCAGTTTCCCAACACCTGTGTAACCAATTCCCTGTTTTATATCCCCTCGGTTTGAAACACCTGGCATGGTTTCTGTTTCCCTGACTCAATCCTCATCCATTTTTCAATCAAGGAAGCCAAAAAAGGTGAAGTCCAGAAAGCCCAGAAAGGTGACGGGATTTTCCCAAAGTCACACGGCTGTTCAGCCAGGGCTCAACTCAAGTCTCCTGACTGCAGAGTTCAACTGCCAAGCCCCCTTCCTATCTGTTGCTGCTTCTCTGAACTGAACAAGGAAAGAAATGTATTTCCTATGGAAAGGCGTTACTGTGAGTTTTATGACACTCTCTAAAATATTCAGTTTTTTCTTTCTTTCAAATATTCAGTTTTCTATCGCTCCATCCAAACGAGACTGGTCAACTGGAAGTGGTCCTTCCCTGGCCATGAAGGAGGGTGAATCTCACACTTGATTCTCGTGCCTTGTTAAACTTTGTGTCTGTGAGGTAGTGGTACTTATTTTATTTCCCACAATGACTTGTTGAAAGAAACATTAATCTCTATTGTTTCATGCCTGGTCCTTTCTCTTGGGAATGTATGAGCATTGTGATCAAAAAGTAAAAAGACACTTAAAAATTCTTTTGTCGTTTTAAAAGATTTAAAAAAATTATTTACATTCTTCAGAATCAGTGCCTAAATTTCTCTTGAAAATGGAGATAACTGCTAAGTCCCTCTCTGTTGCCCTGTAAACCCTAGGAATTTATATGCGTTTTTATCACATATACATTTGGTAGATTAGCAGGATCAGCTCAGCACCAGTCCTTAGACTCTGGATGACATGAAAGCAGAAATGCGTTTCTCCATGGGGAGCCTTGGCACCAAAGCTTTGTTCCAAAGTAGAAAAGCAGCCTGATAAAGCTGATGTTGAGAGGGAACGGCATGTGTCCCCCACCTGTGTCAGTCAGCTCAGAATCATCATGGGGCTACAGGACAGCTGGGCCTGCCCCACAGGTATGTATTTGGTTGTCACAGGGTGGATGAGAACAGAGAAGGGGAAGCAAACATTCACTGTCTTTCCTGAGAATTAGCAATACCTTGACCCCGTGGAACCTTCATTTCACCTACGTGGTTTTACCCCTTCATCTCAACTCCTTCATCTGTGGCCTTCATTACTTTCTCATTCATGTATATATAGTTACATTTCCCAGGGAAGTGACAGGCAAAAGTTATACATGATACAAACATAAGGCACTGTATTCACATTTACTCTAAAAGCATATAATAAAATAGAAAAATCTCCCTTCTGAAACATTATATAATGAACTTCATGGAATAATTTTTGAAAACTCAATTTCGGTATAAGTGTAGAGCCTAAAATAGGTACAAGGTGGTAGTAACTTTTTACCTTTTTCAGTGTAAAATGAAAGTGAAAAGCATCCCACTCACTAGCCAGAAAGTAGTAAAACCTGCATCTAAGTTTACAGTTTCATTTGAAAAACTGCCTCCAACAAAAAACTATTTTTACCATTATTTAAAAAATTACCTAATTTCCATTTTAAATGACCTCTCCCCATTTAGGAAACCAGTGATCTTCCTAGACCAGAATTTCCTTGAGTCAAGGTTTGACTTTACCTCCTCAATCCCTCTAGTCATTTCAAGCCCACCATCAACTACTTGATCTTCAACCAGAAACACAAAACATTTTTTAAGGTTTCTAGTGATGAGATGTTCAATCTCTCAACAAAGCCTTCTAATGGCTCTTCTCTCAAGCCAAAAATTCCCACTCCTGACACAGAAGTACCCTCCTCATTGCCCTCCTCTGAACCATTCTGAATTTGACTACACCCCCTGCAGGGTATCTGGACTGAGTGAATGCTCCATCATTGGTATAAAGGACAGAACCTTCACCTCCCTGAGTTTAGATCCTATTTTCTATGAATACCAACAAAGATTTATCAATTGTCACTTATTACTTATGGTGTCAGTTAACTTCTCTGAGCTTTTTTCCCCAGCATGTGCTACTGATAAGCCATGTGTCCATCATAATCTTGCAAAATTGATTTTTTTGACCCAAGAGTATATACTTGTCTAGATATTCAGATTATGCAAGAAGCTCTTCAGTCACACTTTGAAGATTCACTTCCTTCCTTGTTTTGAAAACTATGATACCCTTTTCTGGTCTGCAGACTTCTGATGCTTTCCTGGACTCCACAATTCCTCAAAGAAATTGACCATAACAAATTGTGCCATAATCATATCTAATTTTTCCCTGTGGTTTAGGAGCTTTATTTCATCCAGACTGGGAACTTAGATGTTTTCATATTGTTCATCTACCTGGGGTTTCCTTTTCTTTCTACAAGTTTTTCTCACTTTTCCATCTAATGGACATAGATTCACGAGACTGGACTTGGCAACAACTTCTTGGATGTGGCACCGAAAGCACAGGTAACGAAAGCAAAAATAGACAAGTGGGACTACATCAAACTTAAAAGCTTTTGTGCATCAAAGGACTCAACAGAGTGAAAAGGCAACTTATGGAATGGGAGAAAATATTTTCAAATCATTTATCTGATAAGAGGTTAATACCCAGAATATATAAAGAACTCCTACAACTCAATGACAAAAATATCAAATAACTTTAATAGATTTATATGCTTCTCTAAAGAAGATATACACTATCCAACAAACACATGAAAGGGTGCTCAATATCAATAATCACCAGAGAAATGCGAATCAAATTCAACCAGAAACACAAAACACTTTTTTTTTTTAAAATACATTTTATTGATTTTTTACAGAGAGGAAGGGAGAGAGATAGAGTTAGAAACATCGATGAGAGAGAAACATCGATCAGCTGCCTCCTGCACATCTCCTACTGGGGATGTGCCCGCAACCCAGGTACATGCCCTTGACCGGAATCGAACCTGGGACCTTTCAGTCCGCAGGCCGACGCTCTATCCACTGAGCCAGACCGGTTTCGGCACAAAACACTTTTTAAGGTTTTTAGTGATGACAAGTTCAGTCCCTCATCAGAGCCTTCTGATCCAGAAAGTGGAATGACAGTTACCAGGGATGACATCTCTTTTACAATGCTAAGGATATTCTCATATGTACTTTTGTGAATTCCTTGTAGTTAGTCACTATTATTAGGACCAAAATAGCAATTCTACCCTTGAATTGTGTACTTTCTTGAAGGTGAAATTACCAGTAAGGCAAATTGATAACTACTCAGGTATTCTTATATTAGTTGAAGAGAATTCTGGTAGCTATTCATACAGTTGAAGTTCTTTCTGCACCATGCCTCTCCTTTGCTCAAATTTTGTAAATGGAAATAGGAACATGGAATCTGAAATTGCCCTCACTATATTACCCCAAATGAGCTCCTACACCAACAGCAATGCTGCCCCTTTTTCTTCTCCTCTCCTCCACTACTCTTCTGAGGGTCCCTGTCCTTATGCTTCTGGACTTACTTATAGAGCTTGTGGACATACATTGCCGCTCTGCATTTCTTCCCAGTGGATATAAAATTCCTCCTCACAGCCATATTTCAATGTGATATTTTTTTGCTCATCAGGTTACATGGGTTACCTCAGAAATTCTACTTATTATTCTGGTGATAATCTCCAATTTAATTTTTAAAAATATATTTTTATTGATTTCAGAGAGAAAGGGAGAGGGAGAGAGAGATAGAAACATCAATGATGAAAGAGAATCATCGATCGGCTGCCTCCTGCACACCCCACACTAGGGATCGAGCCTGCAACCCAGGTATGTGCCCTTGACTAGGAATCAAACCGTAACCTCCTGGTTCATAGGTCTATGCTCAACCATGCCCACGGGGCCAATTTAATTTTTTATTATTCCTGCTTCACCCATTGTTGGATTGACATTGGAGACTAGAAGAATTGCTTTTGTATTCCCCTTCTCCTTGGTTTATCCAATCATTTACCAAATATTTAACATCTTCATATCACTGTCAAACCTGCTTGCTTCTGTAATAATTGGTGCCATGAGTTTAGCAGGATATTCATCTCCCCCAACCCCTTCTATTTAAATCATGGGCCTTGTGCACTACAGGTTCTCCATAACTATTAGTTGAACTGAACTGCACTAACCCTAGCAATGCCCACTGCAGCAGACAATTTGAATCCCTCTTTCACACGACAATCCATCACATATTTGAAGACATCTGTTGTGCCTGGTTAGGGAAATTTTTCTTCTTCAAAAACCTAAGTTATATTTTCCATTGAAATCAAAACTGAAGAACTGACAGATCGCACATCTCTTATGAAAAATGTTATTTTCTTTTTGACCTCTGGAAGCAAGTGGGTTTACACTCCATGATTACTCCAGGAGCCAGGAGGGCTTGGTGCCACAGGAGAGGACCCTGGTCTGTAGAGGGGAAGGTAATCTGACCCTGATTACTTGAGAAACTCTGCCACTATTTCCCCCTTTCATTTGCAAAACAGAAATAAGTAGGGACATGCTGAGGAAATGCAGAGAATACACTCGAAGGGCTTTTGATACACAAGCACTGAAGGTCCTAAGATGTGCACCATCTCCTCCGGCAGTAGGCTTTCCTCTGCAGTGGAAGTGGGTGTTCCTGTCCCTTACACATGAACCAAGCTTCAGGTTTCACCTCATAGGCATGGTTTATACAACAGCAATAACAATATTTCTACAGTCTCCTTCACTGAAATCCTTCACTAACCACCACATAACAGATGCTGAGACTGGTTACCCAAGGCTGTCCAGTGAGTTGGGGTAAGTGCATATATGGAAATCAGACCAAAGGGACCGTATACCTCTGATTTCTCGTTGCTCCTGTTTCCACAATGGGCTCTGCCCATGGGGAAGAGTTACTGCTGATACAATGCAGGCGCCATCTGTGCTCTGTAAGGATTTAAACAGCGGCCAACACAATACCCCCACATGTGCATTGGACAATGGCTGCCCTGAGCTGGGGACTAGCAGACAGGACATTAGGCTCTGTAGCCATCAGGGCTGTAGAAATTGTTATGATACGATACCCACACTCCTGTTTTGTCACTCAGCCACTGCCCCTCCCCTCCCCTCCCCTCGAATCCTAATCTTTTCTATTTATGATTCCTATTGTCAAGGGAGGGAAAGAAGAGAGTGCTGATTCTATCCATCAGCATGAGCACGGCTACTGTTTGTGCCCAGGTCTGTTTTTCTCTTGTCCTACAGCCTTCCACATGCTTCCCTGCGACATTAGGGCTCCAGGCTTGCAAATGACATCACTGCGGACTGGGACAGGCCTTGCTGAGAAGGCCTCAGAATGCTGGAGATGAAGGCAGCACTCTGTTTTCAGCACGGTGTCATCTTTGGCAGCATTGCTGCTGAAGCGGGTGAGGCAGAAACGCCTAACAATGAGTTGTTGTGCCCACTTTCTGTGCAGCTGAGACACACTTTTCACGCTAACTCAGAAGACAGTGATAAAAGGATACAAGTCACAGGTGCAGCCAGGCTGCACCCTGGAAGCTGTTCTGGGCTCTCTATTATGAACGTGGCTTGAACTGTTATAAAAGACCTCTTTCCTTACAGCACCTAACTAAGAAAACACTGCAAATAAAGACATCCAAACATCCTGAAAGTGAATCTTTGGTGTTTGACAAAGACCAAATCTTAAGGACACCAGGTGTTCCAGTTTGGGATGAGTCAGATTATTTCTGAGTGCTCATTTAGGATGAAATGACAATGTCCAGGGGGGTTCCAGAGTGTTGATGGAATCTTAGTCACTGAGGTTGGACGTCAGAAACCTAACAAACAAAATGGAAAGCCAGCCCTCCCGCTTCCTTGCACCATTATAGTGGGACGTATTTGGCTCGTGGGAGGGAGGATCGCAAAACTCAGCCACAGCCACTTTCCAGAACGGTGTAGCTTTGAAACCCCAGCTGAGCTAGCAGGTGTCAGAACACCATCGTCATTTCTTTCTTGAACAAGTGTAGGCGGCCAGGGCCCAAGAATCTCTAGGTAGAGTCATCCTTGAGGTAAAAGTACTAAGACTCAAAGCAAAAGGGAAAACTGTCTCTTCTCTGCTCATGACCTCTTGTCTTGGTTGACACCACCTCTCCTCCCTCCTGCACCTTGATGATCTTTCCGGATCATTGATCACAGGGAGGCTGGGGAGTCTTTGGGGGATGTTCCTGACATGGGCTGTGTTTCAAGCAGCAATTCCCTGCTTCAGAGAGCAAACTTAATTTTCTTCTGTCTGACCTCCCCAGTTTCCCCCAATGCACTCCTTTTTAGTCTCATCTTAAGTGATCCTCTTGAGCCAGACTGCCAGCCTCTCTCCTGCCTTCTAGCATTTGCTCAAGCCGTGCGTATGCCGGGATGCAATCTTCACTTTGCATCTCTGGTTCAAACTGTACCTGTCACATATGTGCCCAACAATGTGAAATGCAAGAGCCAGGGAAACCCTTGCAAAGGAGGTGGTAACTAAACTGGACACCCACACCCCCTTGTCAATAGCTGCTGCTCATATACCACCAGTATTAGCTTTTAACCACATGAGTGTTGTTTTGCTTTGTTATCTGAATGTTGTGCCTGTCTTGATTAGAAATTCCTGCAAGTTAAGGACCAAGTTTTACATACTTTCATGTGACATCTACATGTATTTTTAAAAATATATCTTTATTGATTTCAGAGAGGAAGAGAGAGTGAAACATGATGAGAGAGAGAATCATTGATCGGCCGCCTCCTGCATGCCCCCCACTGGGGATCGAGCCCGCAACCTGGGCACGTGCCCCCGGCCAGAATGGAACCCGGGACCCTCAGTCTGCAGGCGCACGCTCTATCCACTGAGCCAAACTGGCTAGGGCTATCTACATGTATTTTAATAAATTTGTTAAATAGTTGCACTGTGAAGAAGAGTTTGTTAGTTATTTTTAGAAGGCAATTAATATTACAAATTTAAAAATAATTAACAGCATGACCAGTGTGGTTCAGTGGTTGAGTGTTGACTTATGAACCAGGAGGTCACAATTCCATTTCCTGTCAGGGCACATGCCTGGTTATGGGCTCGATCCCCAGTGGGGAGTATGCAGGAGGCAGCCGATCAACGATTCTCTGTCATCATTATTGTTTCTATTTCTCTCTTCCTCTCCCTTCCTTTCTGAAATAAATTTAAAAAATATATTAAGAAATAAAAGGAATTACCAAAAGGTCACATTTTCATGTCAACCTAATACTGTAGTACTAAAAAAAGACTAAACAATAGGAAATCATTAGGTCATAGAGAAGTGCTGGGGCCATGAGTCCTTTTGTGTATATGCCAGGTATCTTGCATAAACAAGACACTACTAAATAACCAATCCAAAAATACTTACTTGAGCATTTACTATGTTGGGTACTGAGGTGAATTTGAAAGAAGCAAAAAAATATGTAGTTTTACTTTGGAGGAACTCACGATGTCTTATCCATACTCAGAGAATAATTAAATTGCCGAGACTCCTGGTGCAACAGAAGACACGGAAGAAGGAGAGCATGGGTTGTCTGATAGCACTAAGCTTGAATCTGAGCAGGCTGCAAGACTGGGGCACAAAACCCATGCGGTCGTTCGTTGCCCTCCAAATACTGGGCTCCTGCCGAGACAGCCTGGGGTCTTCTAGGAAAGGGTCTTCCATAAGCACTTAGGATTGAACACCCTGCTCTACCCGGGAGAACCAGTGCCCTCCCCCATCTAAGTGAAACTTCACCTGGACCTCGTAAAAGGAATCGCCATGGCAGAAAAAGGAACGATCCATGGGAAGAACCTGACAGTGCACAGAGAGTCACAGAGCAAGACAGACGGGACTTAAGAAGAAACAGCCCCTCGCTGTGGGAGCTGCAGGACCGAGCAAACAGGACTGCAGGCTGGTTTGAAAATGAAAGCTGGGGGAGTTCAGTGGGTGAGCAAAACTGGTTCTTCCATAGCCTGCTCGGGGGAATGTAAGATACCTAGAGAGTAGGGGACTCTTCTAGATCAGCTTGAGAAAAAGCAAAACCAGAATCCCCTTTTACACTAAAGTAAAAAAATGACATAGTTATCCAGGAAGGTATTTCAGAAAGTCAAATGGGGAAAAAATAAGGTAAACAGGTAACATTAGGAAATGTCTGAGAACAATTGCAACAGGAGAAAGAAGGCGGGCAGAGTCAGAACTCAAAGGTTGTGTCGGGGCTGCTGGGGGCCAAGAAGGCCTCTGAAATCTGGTCTCTCTCTTGAGGGCAGGTCGTCCTGCCAGCTCTGTGATGGGGCCTCCCACGGCCTCACACCCGGAAGGCAGGCACTGCCCACCAGCCCCGGAGACCATGCCATACTCTTCCTCTTGGAGGGAAGAGAATCTAGTGTGCTCCTCACAACAGGCACACAGCAAACACCAGAACACTTTGTCTGGCATATGGAAGGAACAGAATGGCAAAGGGGTTTTTACTGCACCTGACCAGATAATTAGGTAATTAGCCCTGTGAACGGATAGGGCACATCCTGCGAGAATCTGTGTATCTCCAGGAAGGCATATTTCCAAATATGTACTATCAAGTGCTTTTTATTATAATTTTTTTTTCCTGGAGAGCATTTCATTTCTCAAAAGGATGCCAGGCATGTTTCTGTTCCGCGCCAGAGTGGCCCTTTTTCACTGAGTTAAGCTGGACAGCAAACAAGGAAAAAGCAGATCTGTTTCTGGTCCCCTACGGATCTTACAACGCCCCTGCAGGCTGGCTGGCTTCTTTGTTCACATGCCAGGCCCCCACTTGAGGAGTGGAAGGGGCACAATTCTAGAAGCATGGTCTTGCTGAAGGGCAGACAAGACCAGGAGAGGGAGCACAAGGACACAAGATGTTTCTATATCTGGGTCACAGGGCAAGTCATAGAAAGAGGGCAAGGCAAGAGAAGCAAATTGCCTCAAAAAATATACGTGGAATCTGAATGGTGTCCTTTCTAGGGGGAAAAAGGACATGTTTGTTCACCATAGAGAATAAAATGTTAGCTGATTACATTGACTGGAGACCAAAAGCCATTTTACTTGTTTTTAGTTTGTCTTGGATGATAACATAACTTTATGAACTGCTGAATCTGCCAGCAATGAAGAACACTCTATAGCTAGCCACTCCCCTTTTAGCTCACCTTCATCACACAGTGATAAGGGAAGCAGATGCGTCAAAATGGCAAGCGTGCAGCGTGATGCAGAGCCTAGCGGATCTCTGCTACATGACAGTACTCAGCTGCCTTAGGTTTGTAGCTGAGGAATCCACGTCACCCAGCACCAGGCGGTGAGACCAGGCATTCTCCCCACTAGGAGTTCACTGTATGGCATGCTGCTGGTGACCACCTTTGCAATATAGGGTACAGATCACTTTATTCCTTCCACAAATACATACTGATCTCCTTCCATGGTTCTGCAGAGTCTCAGGTGCTGGGGCGGGGGTGGGGGGGTGGGGGGGTGGATAAAACAGTGAACAAGGAAGGGAGGGTACCTGGTCTGAGAGGTTCTAGACAGATGGGACAAAGACAAATCAACAGGTAACACAGCTTGATAAGAGCTGTAATGGGGGTGGTGGTGGTGGGCAGTATGAGTGCTGACAGAGGGACATCTAACTCAGGAAGTGACATACAAACTGGAGCCTGAATGAGGACTAGCCAGGTACTGGGTGGGAACTGGTGTTGCATGTGGAAGGAAAGGAGTGTGCAAAGATAAAAGAGAGAACCAGCACACGATGCGGTGTGGCATTGGGGTGGCCACAGGTGACCCTGGAGAGATGAGCAGGGCAAAGGCCAGGGAGGCCGTTCTATGTCCTGCAGAGGAGGCTGGCCAGCAATGGAGAGCCAATGGCGTCTATCGAGCAGGAGATGACTTGGGAGATTACTCTGGATGCATTTGGAGAATAAGCTGGGCAGGGGGCAAGCCGGTCACAGAAGTCCAGGCAAGCACCAACTGTGGCCTGAACACAGGCAGTTGCTGTGGCAAGATGTAGACAGATTAGAGAGGCCACTAGGAGGAGTTGGTGATGTGAACAAGTTTAAAAAGGTCACATTGCTTCTAACTAATTAACCAAAGCTATAACCTGGATACCAGCGTAGCGAAAATAAGGTTCCAGTTGGAAGCCATTTGGGACACTTTACCGCATGACTGTTCCAGTAGGAATTAGATAAAAGTTCACGGGAGTCACCAAGGTAGTTTGGGACTCAGAGTCATATTCCTGAGGAGGATATGGTGCAGAATCCTGTAGCCTAGAGTTTTATTTAAGGGAAGACAACCATTGATGCTAGTCAGTTGTTTTAGCTACTGCACGATGCAGGATTTTTTAAAAAGCAAACCTGACCAATAAATCATTCTGGTCTGCAGTGAGAAAGAGGTGAAAGTTCTTACAGAATGTGAGGAGTCCTTTTATTTTATTTTATTTTTTAAAAAATAAAGAAGAATGGAAGATAGAAAACTAGTATGCTATGAAATGACTTGTTGAAAACAGCTATGGTCAGAGATGGGAAAAGACAGCTTTCCTCCTTGTTCATCGATTTTGATCATAATTGTGGAGCAGCCCAGTTCTGTGGCCAGGATCTCTACTTGGGTCCCTAGAAGCTTCTTCCATCATCGCTTGAGTGAAATTCAACTTCAAATTCAACTTTCTGACTCTGACCCTCCTATCTCCCTCTTATGAGAACCCTTGCAATTCCGCTGGACCCAACTGCATAATCCAGGTTAATCTCCACCTCAAGATCCTTACATTGATCACATCTACAAAATTCCTCTTGCCATGTAACATATTTACAGGTTTTTGGGGGATTAAGATGTGGATATCTTGGGGGGGGGCTGTTTTTTGCCTATTACACTGGGTTATTATGTGTCTTATGCGTTTTGTGCCTCAAAATTGAGGCCCCAGACAAAGGCAGGCAGCTCCTTAGGTAAGTCAAGGTGACCTAGATAGTAAGGCCCTTAGGTGAACATGGGGCATGAACTGAAGAGTCATCAATGGGTAAAGTGAAAAAAAAAATGAAAATTTATTTCAGACATTTTCTTTTTGTTATCACTGTACATTTCAACCTTCTCAGCGTCTTTTTTCATTATTTCTTCTGTAAAGAGAAATTCCTCGCACTGGGTTCATGGTGACTTCTGCATGGCACAGAGAGACCTTGAACAAGACCTGGAGACACTCGCTGTCCCCACATCTACAGCTCACTGGTTTGCATTTTCCAACCTGATGAAAACACAGACGTGTGCATTTTTAGTGAATGTTACTACTGTCATCATTGAGCCAAGGGCTTAAGAACTTGGGCGCTGGAGTCGGGCTGCCAGGCTTATACCCATGTCCCTTGATTTAGGAGCTGACCGTTGAGCAAGTTAATGAACCTCTCCTGCCTTGGCTTCCTCATTTGGCACATGGAGATAACACAGCAACCCCACAGGGTCAGTGAGTTAAAAACGTAAAGCGCATGGAGCAGAGCCTGGCAAGTGGTGAATGCTCAGTAAAGATTATTATTATTTTTTATCATCACAGCACCGTACTGGACACAAGGGATATACAGAAGGTAAAATATAGCCCTTTTCCTTAGTGCTGGGTCAGATGATTTTTAAGACCAACGTTTTATGATTCCCAATATGTCACAGAAGAAATAAACTCCCTTGACATTCTTACTTCCCATGCATCATGCTGCGTCAGCAAGATCTTTTAATATTTCTCCTTGCTGCCAATTAAGGGTACCAAGTCAAAGCTGAGATGTAAAAATTACTGTCCCATTATCACCTGCTGGCCTCACTAATAAATCTTAGCTCAATGAAGCGTATGTTTCTTTTTAGTAGAACAGGGTATATAACCCAAACTAGAGGGACATGCGGCTCTGGCTTGTTTACAGCAGTATCTTAAGAAAGCTCAGTGCATAATTGCATGCCCATAAATACAAATGCTGTCATTTTCTTGAGTCGAAGATCATTTTCAAACAGCAAGCACATATACATCTATACTCGTGGTAGCTTTTAAGGCAAGTTCTACAAGGTCCAAGAAGTCCATTTTGAGAGAAGGGCTTTCCAATAGCTCTCTTCCACTTGAAATCTGAAGTGTGGGAAGTGGAGTGGATGTATGTTTTTCTGAGAGTCGGCAATAGAAAGGGAGGACACTCACAGGTGTAGCAAGCCTGGGTGGATTTATACAGCGAATTTTAAACCAGACTCAGAATTGGCTTAAGTTATCCACTGAAAAAAATTCCGGTGATTTTGGGCTTCCTGGTGATGTTTTCTGGGTGAGGCAGACACTAGACTGAGAGCCAAGCAAAGCTTCAGATGCAGACTTCTTTATTTTCAAAAGAATCTGAAGAGGCAGAATTTACTAATGGAATACAGGAATGAAAATGAATATTATGCTTCTACTTGTTAGCAATTATCTTGGCATTAAACTCAAATGAAGTAGTTCTGTCCCAGTGGCTGAAATTCTTCCACCTTACTATTACATTTTTCGATAGTTTTAACAACTTCATTCCCCTGCCCTTGTCTTTTCTCTCTTCTATTCAAACACTTCTATAAAACATACTTTTCCATTAAAAAAAATCCCAACTCTGCAAGTCTACTGATCTTCTTTTGTTCCTCTGATGGGAAAACTTTGTTTTGCTCAAATTATTTGCATATTCAATTGGCATACAATAAGTGCTCAATAAAGGCAATTTCTTCCTTCTTCTTGCTTTGCTTGACCCCTAACTGGTAATGCATGTCTTCCTTCAGTCTTTAGTTTACAAGTCACTTGCTCATAACGGACTCTGAGAGCCTCTTTCAGACTACACCACTGGGAAGCTTGGCTCAAACTGAGGTAACTCCCATTAGCTTGGAAATGAAAAGGTTTCAGAGAAAAACAAAGTCCCACTTATTGAAATGAAGTGCCTTTGTCTCATTTCAGATCTGGTGGCAGAAGGGAAGTATCAGCTAGCAGAGGTCCCAGGGAAATATTTGACAAGGTTATGTGAAATGTTTTTCTTCATTTGGTCTGCTTGTTTCACAATGCAGTAGATGTGTTTCACCAGAAAAACAAGGTCAATTCAATTGATCAAACGCGGTTTCCGCAACAGACACACATACATATAAATGCTCACACTCTCCCAGTTATAACAACACCGAATCTAATTTAGAACCACAATGGCTAGGAAATGAAGAGTTAATACTTAAACCCATCCTTAATTCATCCTATCATGCCTGAGTATCACTTCTCCCATAGCAAGCAGATCACCCACTGTTCTGAGGCTACTAGACGGAGAATGAAATTGGCTATAACGTTACTTTGTCATAACGGAGGGAATTAAGGATAAGCCTGGAGAACAAGCTTGGGTGCTCTTTGTGTGTGAGAATGGGAAGCAGGGCCGGAGGGAAAGAAAGGAAGACAAAATAAAAAGACTGAGAAAGCGGGCACATCAGCCTATTCCTGCCGAGGGCATCTTTATAGCAGCAGCCCAGCCTATTAGCCGTCTAAACTCCTAAACAAACTGGAAAGAATATGTGAACTATAATGATCACAGCTGATAAAATAATGTGGTCTTATGCTTTCTCGTGCGACTGTGCACTGGGCAGGAAAAGGGGGACTTCTCCTCTAGTCTGCTGAAGTGCCCCTTGGTGTGCTCACTGCAGGAATGGTTTGAATTACTGCTCTTTCAACGACATTATGGGGCATATCCCCACTAAAATGAAACAATCACACTTTACTTCTTTATCGTGAATCCTGTTTTAATTTTTAACCTAGCCCAGCAGGAAATCATGTGTTTAACCCCATATAACTTTCATATTCAATCATAGAATTAATAAAATGTCCGTTACCAAACAGAAGGACTCATGGAACTATCTCAGGGCAAAGACAGACTTAAGGAGGGAATTGCCCTCCTCTTCTCTGATGCCTTCTTGACTCTGGAGCAGGTACAATCACAGACAAAACAGCAAAAAACAAAGTTACTAACCTGCCTTGTCTGTTTCCAACGTCACCAGAAAGAGGCCTGCTCTCTCTCTATAAATTCATTTTTCTTCAAGGTCTTGCCAATAAATAATGCCCTCACATTGTTGTTTCTCTATAAACTTTCAATGTTATTATGTTTTCACTTCTGCAGTTTGGAAAATTTTGTCACACAGCGAGGAACTGCTGTCTTGATGCCTCTGCTTACATGCACGAAGCCCTTCCTCCCCTGTCCTGTCTGAAGCCTCCTCTCAAAGAGCAGAATGACATGACAACACTCCTGGATTTATTCAGAAAATAAATTCATATATTCATTGCTGGGACATTTGAAATTTGTGAAAAAATACCTAGTTGAGCCTAAAATATGAGCAGAAGGTGAGCTATTATCTTAATCTCAAATTCCACTATTATATTTATATCACAGATGTTCTGTGCTGATAGGAAAGTCTGAGCTACTTGGATTTGCCAGCTTGGACTAATAACCACCCATCTCGAATCATTAATGTTGCTGGTTCCAGCTCAGTGATTGAAATGGGTAAAAAAAATTCATTTTATTTCTCCTTATGAATGAGCCATTGGCTTTACAATGCATTTCTTTTTTGGGGGAAAAAAAATCCCTTTGAAAGGGAGAATACTAAAAACGGTGTAAGAAGCATGAGAGAAGAATAGAAATTCATTTTAAAGCAGTGTACCATGTACAAATGCTGTCTTACAAATAGGATTATTTAATTTAAACCTTAGATCTGTCAAGCTCCATTACTTCAAATGGAGCCTGTCGCTTCTTGAGTTCATTATATATCGAGATTATATTACAATTTCTGTTGGGTTAAGTCATCGCTGAGATACAAGGCAGTTAAAAAAAATTACACAGCAGTGTCAGTAAATAGAGCAAAGTCACTGCTGTGTTCGGAAAGGCAAAAAGTCATCTTGCTAAATGAGGATCCAAGCTGTCCTGTACCAAGACTGTTACTAATAAATAAAAGGCCTCTGGGAAAAGTGCTGAGCGCACGCTGGATCTATTTTCAGCTTGCATCAGCAGCTGCTGCCCCTGGGATCACATCTTTACGCATACTCTACACCATATGTAATCACTCCAGTGCTGCAACCAGTAAGATAATGAAAGAGCATGGCATAAATCTATACTTGAGTGGAATGCTAAATGAGAAAAATAATACAAAAAGGGGGAAATAAACCGCATTTTCAAGTCATTAGGAAGAAAGACTTTGACATATGAAGTGTTGCAACCATTAATAGCACTTATCATATAGAGTGGAGACAAAGAGACAAATTAATCAAACTGACAGAACTAGGACATTTTATGCTAATGCAGGCTCCTGGGTTTTACTCTGTATTCCTCTGCGTCTGGAAAACTGATACTATTACGGTGCAGGAAATTGCATGAATAACACGCAACAGATCATAAAAATTCACACACCAACTGCAGAAACCCGCCAAAAGCTCTGTAAAAACAAGGATGGAGACCTCGACAGAGAAACCACCAGCAAGTAACAAATGCAAATAAGTCCAGGAATTTCTCCCATTCATGAATCGTAATTAATGATCAGCTTCTGGCTCATAATTATAGTGTTGGAACTGAAGCCTGGAGAATCAACTCTGCAGGTAGCCAGAGAAGGCCGCCCAGGCCCTCATTCAAGGTTATTTGCCATCAGCTGAGGCAGTGCCACTCCGACCTAAATTTACTGGCCTGGTTGTGTTAACCTAGAATAAACGCAAAATAAACATAAAAACATTACCTTAAGACTTTTAAAGGGAGGAATAAATTGATAATGCAAAGAAAAGATGAGCAAAAATCGCTAGCTATGTTTGTGCAAGTTGTGGAAATAAAGAGAATCAGATACCGAAAGCATTTTTATAAAACACATGCTGTCCCTGACTTATGAACAGCGTCCACTTTATGAATAAGCTGTACTGAAGGCAAGACCTCATGAAGGCTCATGGGAGCAACTGCCCTTTGTTCTCTGTTGTGAACTCCTAGGGTGGTTGGTGGAGACAGATCCACGGGCTCATCTACCCCAATCTATGGAGGTAAATAATGCTGCCCGAAGATCTCTATCCCTCTCTGGAAGAAGCTAGTGCACCCTTGATACTGAGAGAAGAGGGGTTCCCTGGCTGGAACCACAGAGAATTTTCTCATTTAAAAAACACACAAGACATCAATAGTAGCTAAGTGTGGCTTGAAAAGTGCATCAGAAGTGGAACCCAGTGATATCATCTTTGCTGGCATTCAGGCCTCTGGCGCTCAATGAGTTGTTTCCTTTCCTTCCCCTCCTTCTCATCTAATGTACACTGCACGCTTTCCTGCCTCTAGAACTTTTGTAAAGGATATCCTTCATTTATTTGACAAACGCTAACCAAATGGCTCCCATGTTGGCATTGTTCTCATCTAGATGGTCAATTTGTAGATTGAAAACAACATGAGCACCATCACCACCACTCAGAAATCTTGTACAAGGAACTTAGTGTACAAATGAGGACAAGACAAGCAATGAGTCAATGACAATACAATGCAAAAGCTGCTATGGCAGAAATATAGAGAAGGCACTACATGTATGTAATGAGGGACACTGCATTCAAATGGCCTTTTCCCACGGAATGAAATCCTATCCACACCTTCTCTCCTACCGAAGTCTTCTCTCATTGGAATGATCTCCTCCTTTCTACTTTCATGGCCCTTCATTATTCCCAGACTGTGGAATTGACTTCCTTCTCTCTTTGCATAATGATAACTATCTGTTAACGGAATACATTTAAAACAACGAAAGGCGATAGATGAGATTTGGAAGATGGTTTAGGAAACTAACCACTATTCATAACCTGTTTCCAGGAAAAAATACATGCTGAGTTCAAACAACTAATTTCTCCTTTTTTATAAATTTTTACTTTTTTTTTTTTCAAACAACTAATTTCTTTACAAACTCTTAAAGTGCAATTTATCCAAACTGTCAGTTCTAGCTTTGTTCCTTAGGCACTGGGCACCAGAAAATATAACCCGCATTTGCATGGACCAGTGCGTGAGACAATGGAAATGTTTCAAGTAGTGCAAATGTGAAGTGAAGATTCTTTTACAGTCATGTAACTTGCATATGAAAAACAAATCTGTTTCAGGGAAGAGTCCTGCCTCACCCCAGCCTTGGTGAAAGGAAAAGTGAAAAGCACACCTGGTCTTGTATAGGGACATGGGACGATGTCTGGCTGTACACAGTACTGTATATGAAAGTGTTTTATAAGTACCCTGGGTTGATGTGTTATTATGATTATAATCATCAGGTTAGGCTGTTCACAGTGGCGGATCTGGAAACACAGCTAGACCATGGGGGCTAACCCTTACTACCAGGTCCCAAGTCTGAGTGGCCACCTTCCAGAGGGAGGAGAAGGGTCAGATGTGTTTTTTCTTTACTGCCTTTCAGCCTGAGGACACTGCCTGAGAACCCAGATCTTGGGTGTATGTGTGTGAATCGCCTAACTGTGCATCTGCAGAGCCCTGCTGGCCTCCACTAGAAGGTGTTGGGTCTTGGACTTGCACTGCTGCTATTTTTTTGTAAAGTCCAACAGCTTTTGTTTCTTATATCATAGGGCTCTAAAATCTGTTATTTTCATTTTGTTTGTTTTTTAAAAAATAATTTTAGGGTATTATTTACCATTTTACCCTTTGTTATCAATACAGTCAGGTATCATACTGTTGACTGTCTGCAGACCCATTCATTTTCAGTACTTTTACCAATGACTGGTGTTAGTGTGGCCTTATCTTTTGTGTGTTAACCATAAAGATATGTTTGAATTAAAATTAAAATTTAAATATGACAAATGGTCTAAATTCTGGTTGGGCTTAATTAATGTAAATATTTTGGGAAGAAAAAAGATATAACTGAAATGCAAGATAGAAAATATTTATTTAAATATATATATATATATATATATATATATATATATATATATATATATGTTGAAAGCCAAGGGGTTTAGAGTGATTCCTGTCTTTAAATATGGTTAGAAAGAGAACATGATCTCTGTGAGGAAGAATAAGGGGAATATGACGGTGAAACTTGAAAACGAATGTTCAGGTTCCTTGAATTGATGAGCATTTATTTAAATTGCTTATAGTTATGACCTCTTATTTTAATAAGTACATTATGCTCCGAGAAATAAAATGACAAAAAGATCAGAAAGAAGGTCATATTTAAGAAAGTCTTATTAAATGGGTTTTGTACTGTGAGGAAATAATTCTAGTGGCAACTTAATAACTATTTTCAGCAGAAATCCCTGTAAAAAATCCTGAATCTGGGCACAGCATGAGAACCTGACACATGGGCCAAGTTTTGCCTTTCCTGTAGGTAGTTGTTACTTACAGAAAGCCTGTTAGTTGATACGCTGGTGTCAATATGATATTGTCTGGCAGGGTTATGCAGAGCTCCATGTCTGTGGGTGGTGAGTACCAGTGGGATGACACAAACTTTGCTATAATCATGGAGACTGAAGACAGGCGAATGGGGGTGGGTGAGGGGAGAGTGGTGCACTGTGGGACTCAGGTTGCTAGAGAGGTTTCTTAATAGAAAGCTTCAGGTGCTGCAGAATGTGTGTGTTCGGGGAGGTCAGTTCATGGAGAAAAGAGTCTAAATTTACTGCTAAGACAGAGGACCAGAGACAGGTGATGGAACTACAGAGCAGGGAAGGTGAGGGAAGGGTATAAAGAGCTGTAATGGCAAGTGAGAGGTGGTCTTGGGCAAACAGAGAGGGAGAGGTAGCCAATGAATCTAGAAGGGCAGAGAAAGAATGGAAATGCACAAAGAACTTCCTGGCAACAGCACTATTGAATCATAATAAGCTATAAGAAGGAGGCTGTGGTATCAGCTTTTTCATAGTTTTTTTCCCCCCCGCAATATTAAGAGAGATAAAAGTCTTTTTGGATCATTTAGGTTCTGTTTTGGATGGAGGTGTCCAGAACTTGATGACTTATTATTTTTCTTTTTCTGAAAGGCACATGTCAGAATTGTATCCTATATAATATAAGCATAGTATGCAAATTGTCCCCTCGATGGGGAGTTATCCGGGAGTTTGACGAGGGGGCGGGGCTGGCTGGGAGAAGGAGGGAGGCCCTGGCTTGCAGTAGCAGCAGCAGGCGGCCAGGGGAAGGGAGGGAGTACCCGCCGGCAGCCGCTAGGGACCCTACCAGTGCATGAATTTTGTACACTGAGCCTCTAGTTTTAACATAATTATGTCTTTCAGGCATGCATTTGGGTAGAATTCCAGTATGTGTAAATTATAACCAACGTCTGAATGGAACTTTATGGATTATGAAACACAATTTTTTCTACAACATCATTTCTTCCTCCCAACAATTCGGTAAATGAAGTGTTATTATTCTTATTCTTATTTTCTATGAAACTGTGGTTTGGAGAGCTTAGGCAACATGGCCAAGGTCACGGGCTTGAATCCTGAGCTCCTCACAGATCATGTGCCCTCTCCCCCACATCACTGTAGCATTCTAACAAAGCAACTCGAACACATTTTCTTTTTCTCATTCCTCTAAAAATGCTTTTCCCATTTTGATTATTACCCTTACACATTTCGAGAAAAGAGTGTGGGCATTGTGCACTGTAAGAGCCAGAAATGACGACCAAGAAGGCAGGAACCACAGCACAGACCCTGAACTTGGATTTTCCCACCACACAGCCGATGTTCACCTGTCCCCTTTGGTGTGACTTTCCTCCACCTGTACATGCTGAGAGCTTCAGTTTAAACGTGTGGGAGATACCCTACATGTGTATGGGAAATCTCCATCCTCCTTCTTCTGTTTCAGATGGGGGTGAAAATTCTCCATAAAGAAGTTTGTTGGTGAAAAACATGAAGAAGCCCACTGTTCTGGGCTCCAAGGACAGAATGACAGGCAGGCACGATGCTTGGAACTTGTCTCTAGTTCTGCACTGTCCAGGATGGTGGTCCCTAGCCATGTGTGACTATTTAAATTTAAATTAATTAACATTAAATAAACCTAAAAATTCAGTTCCTTAGTCACAGAAGCCACATTCTAAGTGCTCAATACCACATGTGGCTAGTGGGTACCATACTGAGCAACACAGATCCTTTCCTTCATCAGAGAAAATGCTATTGGACAACTGTGACTTAGAGGAAGATGCTGGTAATAAACAGCTAAATAAGTTAAGAAATGTACAACAGAAAATTATGCAATTTAGGTTTTCTCTGTTTTCCTTCAGTCTTTAAAAGTCACCTAGCTCTTTTCCAAGAAACATGCCTTATTCTGTGGCTTTATTACTTTTTGCTTAGACCCTTGCAACAAACTGGCCATTGTTGCTTCCTCCCTGAACTCTTCTTTGTATCGCTGCCTGATTCATCTTTGTAATGCCAATCATTTTATCTCCCTTTTTCCTACAGAATAAAACCCAACCCCTCAGCATGGCACTCAAGGCTCTTTTAAAAAAGTATTTTTATTGATTTCAGAGAAGAAGAGAGAGATAGAAACATCAATGATGAGAGAGAATCATTGATCGGCTGCCTTCTGCATGCCTCACACTGGGGATTGAGCCCACAACCTGGGAATATGGCCTGACCGAGAATTGAACCATGACCTCCTGGTCCATAGGTTGATGCTTAACCATTGAGCCACGTCAGCTGAGCCTCAAGGCTGTTTATAGCTGATCTAACCTGCCTCATCTCCTGCCATGTTCTCTCCCTACCCTACACTTTAGCAACAGAAAATGGGGTTATTATAGCAAACCCATTGTCCTCCATATCCATTCTTTGGAAGAACATCTAAAATGATAAGAATGTCCACATCAGCCAAACAAATAGGTCTTCTTTGTTGAAACATCAGAAGAGGGAGAGAGGCAGAGGTGTGGTCACAGAGAACTGAGATAGAAGAATAAATAACCTAAGTTAGTCCTGAAGAAATTCTGCAACACAAAGCAGTAGTGAGGGAAAGCGTCATTCTCTGACCTCACCATAAGGAGGGCTTCAGAACAGGTGAGGTAGCAGCATAGCTGCTTAGGGACCCAAGCAGGAGGGCCAGGATATTTTGGAAGAATACACAAACCAGACAACCAGGAATGGTTGACTGAAAGAAACACACACACACACACACACACACACACACACACACACACACACACACAGAAGTGGTTTCATCCTAATGTACTTAATGCAAAAAGCCTGTTCCTATATTTTATACGAAACTTATGAAAATAGGCATGACTCCGTGTTCCCAATAAAATGCCATTGTGGCTTTCTTTGAGTAGAAATTGTACAAAATAGACAGGACTAGTGGACAGAAAACTGCATTATGGAGTGTTGCCCAAACTACAGGCACAGAATTTTCCAAATGTCTACTGTAGTTCTCAGCCCTTTGTGGGGAAGTAACAACTGAGGAGGAGGCCACCTGGGAGCCTCTCTGGCAGCACTGGGCTTCTGGAGGCGCTGACGGTCCAGGTTTGTGGGGGCCTCAGGGGGTGCTGGCAGCAGCTTCCAGCCTGTGGTGCAGGCCATTGCCTCTCTGTCTGGCCCTGATGCAGGGAGGTGGCAGCAGCTCTGTGAGGGTGGGATGCTAAAATTCACACATCAAGGATGCACCAATGTCCAGCACCTCTTAATGGTGTTCTTGAGAATGACACAGGGCCATGTCTGGGCTGGCAGAGGTGACCCATGAATTAGCCTCTGCAAGGACTCAGCGGGCAGCACCTCTACAGCTCAGCCAGAGGCTTAGTTTTCCTGCAAAAAGGGGAGAAGAACCCGACTCCCCAAATGAAGGGGATTTTATGTAACTCTCCTGCCATCTTTCTCGCCTCTACAGTGTAGTTGAGCGCTTAGAAAACTGGTGTTACAGCACTTCAGCGAGAAGCCAGGCAATTGAAAGCCCCTTCTCACAGCTGTTAATGGCTGTCAGTGAGCACACAGACACCAGGGCTGGAGGGAAGGGAGCCAGAAATAACTCCACAGCAGCATTTTCCAGGATTCAATCATTTCTGATGCCGAAAAGAAACTTGAGGAACTCTATGAAACAGTGAAGGGGCTGCAGGGTGAGGGCCACTGGGCGCTGCTCACACGCCCCAGCCCTGTTACAGCAGGGCTTACACGGCCTGTCTCAGAAACCCGGTGTCCACAGGAAAATGGAAAGACAAGGTAAGGGAGATGGGTGCTGGCGGTGAACTCAGCCCCTTGCATGCAGGGGGATGGGCTGTTAGTGCCTGGGCTGGAACATTGCAGGAGCTTTCATTTTAGGTACCTTTCTCCTCAGGATCCCGCACTCCCTCGACTCATACCCTTGTCTGGATGGGGCTGCCTCCTATTGAATTTCTACTCAACTTGCTTTTTCTCTAATAGAAATCTGTAGCAATATGGGCTTCAGGGATCCAAAGTTTCTTGTTGTTTTTGTTTTTTAAATAATATCCCGATTTTATTAGTCATTTCCCCTAGAATTGTAGAGACTTTTTGTTTTCTTTTTATTGTATAATTTTTACACATACTGCAGCATTTTCCCCCCTGACATTTTCCCTGTCACTCAATCCAGGTGTGCATGTGGCCCTTTTAAATATTCCCACTCGCTCTCTGAGAGTTTGGATGCTCTTAATGAGTAAAACTACATCTTTAAATGGCACTTACATCTGACTTGTACACTCTATATTTCTGGGTTTGGCAAACAAACCATCACCCACTCAGAACCTAGACAGGAAAGTAGCAGATGATTCAAGCTTCATTAGGAACAAGTCATGCTAAAATAACTTCATTTCTGGTTTTGATGGGATTACCGCTCAGAGAATGCAGAGTAAACAGCATCCCAGGATTTTAGCAAGGCAGCTGATCTCTTAGGTCACTCTTTGAACAATATGAAAAAAATAGGGTCTGGAAGATAGTAAAATTAAGCAATCAGTTGCTGGGTGATGGATCAATGTCAACTTTAATCTGACGAACAGGGTCTGGTAATGAGACCCATACTCTGTCATGCTTCACTTCTATCTCTGACTTGGAGTGGATCTGAGTGGCAAGCTGGTAAGATACTCTAGGACAGTGGTCGGCAAACTGCGGCTCGGCAAAGTGTGGCTCGCGAGCCACATGCGGCTCTTTGGCCCCTTGATTGTGGCTCTTCCACAAAATACCGACTTCTGCGCATGGGCCACGAAGTTTCAATCGCACTGTACGTGCGTGCCCGCACGTGGTATTTTGTGGAAGAGCCACAATCAAGGGGCCAAAGAGCCGCATGTGGCTCGCCTACTGCGGTTTGCCAACCACGGTTCTAGTAGACAGAATCAAGACCCTAAATGATGACCACAAGCTGACATTATGTATAGGATGCAATTTAACAAAAATAGACATCAAATCCTGTACCGGGAGTTAAAATGTCAACTTTGCAGGGACAGGATGGAAGAGTCCTGGTTTAATGAGGTGAGTCAGTACTGTGACACGGCTGCCAGGAAATTTAACACAATCCTGGGTTACACCAAGAGATGCATAATGGCCCGGTTGGTGTGGCTCAGTGGTTGAGTGTTGACCTATGAATCAGGAGGTTGATTCCTGGTCAGGGCACATGCCCGGGTTATAGGCTCTCTCCCTAGTAGGGGATATTTAGGAGGCAGCTGATCAATGATTCTCTCTCATCATTGATGTTTCTCCTTCTTCCTCTCCCTTCCTCTCTCTCTAAAAAAAAAAAATAGAGGCATTATGTAGAAATGGGGTCATATCTTCACTCTATTCTTTAGTGTTCATATCACATTGAAACTCCTGTATTTTAAGAGCCAGGCCTGACCAACAAGGATCATGATGAGCACTGAATCTATGTCTCAGGAGGTCTGTGGAACCAGAAATGTTAAATCTTGAGAAAAGGAGATTTAAACTCACTTAAGAGTTATCTTCAGAGAGCTAGTGGGATCTCATGAAAAGATGAGATAAGATTTGTTCTCTTCCATTCCAGAAGGCATAAATAATATCACAATGAAAATTTAAGGGAGGTGGATTTCTACACTCTGAAGTGGTGGTGAGCTCCGTTTCTGGAAGTGTTCCAGCAGACACCGAAGAAGCACTGATGTCATTATTGTGAAAGGATTCCAAATTGGATGGAATATTGGACTAGACAACGTCTACCATGCCTTATTTTTAAACTTCAATCCTTGACACTCCTCACTTCCTACCACAATAAATAAGAGGAGTTATGGTTTTGAGTATTGCTTAAGCACTTTGGATAAAAATTGACAGGGAAGAAAGATGAGGTTGATAGTGTTTTCATTTACTCTGGATATCAGTGGCAAAATATATGGACTCGTGAGCTGGCAAAACAAAGCGCTTTCTAGAATTTCCCCAAGTCTCCTATAAGTCTACGAGTGACACACCCTTCAAGCTACTTTAGTATGGAATGCTGACCTACTCCAACCAGTCTGCTGAGATCATGAACAATTTGCAGAGAACACTGGGAGCCTTGATAGGATGTAATGGACGGCAGTATTAAAAAAATAAGGAGTCAGTGATTTCCTAAATATGTAAGTTTTCAAAGGCCATCATACCTATTCAACAAAAATTCAACTGTACAGTTGCAGAACCTTGAAATTAAACAAATGCAGACTCGGCAGTCTGAGTTTCAAGACATTTATACAGGCATTATTTCCAGGCATGATTTTCCCTTGCTGAACAAGTAAGCCCTTTCTATTTAGACCTGTCAGAGGAGCTAGTGCAGTCAGTCACCTGGATCCCGGGTTTTGTTTGAATGGATAGCAGCATGCCCCATCTTGTATTTTCCTGGACTTGACATAATAGCAGCCATTTAAGAATATCATAAAAGTTGTACACACCTTCCCATTCTCTATACTCTAAAATGGCAGGTGAAAATAGCCCGAGGCCTTTCCTCCTTAATAATCTCTTGGACAGGTTTTAGAACGGAACCAGGTAATCTCAACACCTTTACTAATGAGTGGAAAAGAAACCAGAAGATCTGACTATAAGTAGAAGAGATGGAGGCTGCAAGGCAATGAACAAGTGAGGCGAGGGTGAAGGACATACTCTAAAACATGGCAACAAGTACTGTGGTTTACTCATGGTTGATAGTCAATAAACATCTATGAATTTATCAAGAATGGTAAGCACTTAGGAAAGAAAATAGTTCTGAACCAACAATCTGAGACAAAGGCAAAAGAGATGCTCATGCAGCAATGGGAGCACCTGGGCTCCTGGAGGCCATTCTGTTTCCTGTGCTGATGGCTGGGACCCAACTCTGGGTTGGAATTTTTGGGATCATTCTCCCAGGTCTGTGACCTTGTTATCTAATTAGTGATTCTAACTCAAACCCAAACACAGAGTTGAGGCGAACAGTTGAACTAAGGCCTCATGCTGTGAGGTTGGCGTTGGAAGGACCTTCTCTTGACACTGATACCTGATCACAGACGGCCACGCTGGTGCAGAAGCTGGTCCTCCAGTTCTGGAAGATGGAGCAGGAAAGGAAGCCTTGGATAGTAAGATAATCGCGCTCTTTCAGAAATCTCCTTTAACTCAAAGCACGTTACCATTACACATATTTCATACATTTTTGTTTCCAAAAAGGACTGAAATGAATCCTAAGGTCCAAAAATAAGCTTCTAATAGAGATTGAGGGAACAATGGAAGCCAGACCCCATAGGATCTGGGGAATCACACAATTCAACAACTGCTTAGAAAAGGGGGCCACGTGTCTAAAGCACAAAAGAGGACAAACTTCAGGAATGTTTGGACCAAAATACAATTGTGTTTTCAGTAACAGAAGGAGCTGGAATAGAAACTTGCCCCCAACTAGAGTTGAGTTAGACTGCTACTCTGATATTAAACCTAGCAGAGGACTGGCCAGTGGAGGTGCTGGGTAACTCAAGGGTGATGTTGAAGCCTTTTTCTTGTGCTGTAATGATAATGATAACCACCCATGGAAGACCCATACCTGTCTACAAAATGCTGGAGTGCACGTGCGCGCACACATCTCCAGCAAAATCACGGGGAGATGGATAAAAGAAATATCCACATTTATAACAAAAAACCTTACCCCATGGACTCTATTTCTTTGCTATATCCTACGGCAACCCATACTTTAGAACTTCGGTAACTTTAATGGAGCAATGCTGTTAATGTGGCTTTTTAAAAAATTGTGGTAAAAAAATGTAACACAAAATTTACCATCTCAACCATTTTTTTAAGTGTACAGTTCAGTAGTGAAGTATATTCAGATAATTGTGAAATAAATATCCAGAAGTTTTTCACCTGTAACTATTAAACAACTCCTCTTTCCCCCTTCCCCACAGCCCCTGGTAGTCCCCATTCTATTTCTGTTTCATGCATTTGACTACTTTAGATACCTTTAAGTGCAATCATACAGTATTTGTCTCTTTGTCACTGGTTTATTATGCTAATTATGTATTTTAAAACAAACCCAGGGAGGTGGGAAGAAAGAGAGGCAGAAGGGAGAGGGCAAATCCACCTGCCGTTTGTTTCTGGTGTTGGCTGTAAAGGAAGTCCCCTGGAGTGTTCTCTTAGGCCAGACTGCAGTTGGCAGGATGCACTACGCTGCAGAGATGGTCCTCCTGGCCAAGTAGGTTCAAGGACCATTGTCTCCATCAATAAGCATCTATTGGGGAGTTCCCATTTCAAGGACTCTCGGAAGGCCACAGAACCTCAGCAATTCTTCAAGAATTATCATGAAAAGCGCTCAGCATCTTCCTGGGGGAGGAAGAATCTGAATAAATAAGCCTCATTACTTTAAGAGCAGGCTCTGTAGGAATC
This sequence comes from Myotis yumanensis, assembly GCF_028538775.1. NCBI lineage: Eukaryota > Metazoa > Chordata > Mammalia > Chiroptera > Vespertilionidae > Myotis > Myotis yumanensis. Next base: position 51,612,904 of record NW_027223757.1, on the reverse strand, counting down.
TCGGAGGGAGAGCAGAAGAGGCAATGGAATGTGAATGAATAGTCTCAAAGCTGCCAGAGCCTGCTCTTGAGGAACGAACTATGCTTAGAATGTGTGTCCCTCATGGACGCAGGCGTGGAGCATAGAAGGAAGGGAAATTTGGGTTCAAAACTGAAAGGCAGTCTGTGAAATTCAGTCACATGTCAAAAGGGTCATTGGCAAAAAATGTCTGGGAACCACTGCACACTCTGCCTGAACCTTGCAGGGCCACTCCCACCAAGGCCGCCTCACATGTCACTGTGAAGAGGGCCACATCTGCAGCACAAATCCCTTCTTTCCCACCGAAACTTCCACCCAGCACCCAGAACAAGGAGTGGGGTGGGGGTGGGGGCGTGGGGGAGGGGGGATTGCTACAGAAGCTCCATGTAGGAGTTAGACTCTTAGAGGCAGAAGTGAGTACACACTGGGAGTTACCCTCTTCCTCTGAGCCAACAGAGCTCAAGTTAACATTAGGTTAATTTATAAATGAAAAGAATTCAGTAGAAAGATTTATACAAGGCAATCTTAGTTATCTTAGCACAAGTACGTTCTGAAATTCTCAGTACAGCTTTTGCCTTTTCCCTCTGCTGGACTGCTAATCACCCCCTGGTCTTGCCATCTACCCACCCAACCTCGTGTCCTCTCTCAAACTACTCTTCTGGCAGTCTTTCTTTCCCACCTCAGTTCGTGGCTACTCCCATCCTTCTGGTTCTTTGGACCCAAAACCTCATTCATCTTGGATTAATTCCTTCTCCCCTATCCCTCTTCTAATCAGTTAGTGGGAAATCCTGGCAGCTTCACCTTCAAAACAGAGCCCAAATCCGAACCTTTGCAATTCTTCCCTGCTTCCGCCCTTGTACAAACTACCTCTCGTTTACAGCAGGTGCTTTACTGGTATCTCTGCTTCTGCCCTCACCCCTTCCCAGCCTATTTGCAACCCAGTGCCAGAGCCATCCTTTAGAAAGAAAGTAGGATTATGTCACTCTTTTACCCAGAGCCCTAAAAGCCATTCAAATGCCCCATCTGGTCCTGTGTGATCCACCTCCCCCCAGACCCCAGCTCTAGCCCTGGCCTCTATGTTTCCTGCTTGGTGAGCCCTTTCTGAACTACCATATCTACCATTTCAACTCCTGACCTTCATTAACTGTTCTTCTCTGTGTCTTATTTTCTTCTGTAAACTTATCACCAACTTATGTGCATATACTGTAAACATACAGTGGGTGCTCAATGCAAATCTCCCTCCTCTTTGGGGAAGCCTTCCTTGGCCACCCTATCTAAAGCCATTTCTTCCTCAATAACTATGCATCCTATCACCGTTTTATTTTTCCTCTAGCACTTTTCACAATAAAATTATCTTGTTTTCTTATCTGTCTTTTGCATTAAATGTAGCCCAGAACTCCAATATGCTCTGTTCTATCCTCGCCAGCACTTAGAACAGGGCTTGGCACAGAGCAGGTGCTCAGGAAATGCTTCTTAAATGAATGGAGCACCTTCATGACAATCCAATTCCATTACTTGTTTTCCTTAACTAGTTTTCTTGAAATTTCCACTCGATACAAAAGATGAAGAAAATGTACACCTGTATAGCTTTAACCTGGGTTCACCAACTGTTCAATGTTGCTAAATGTGTGTTCTCTCTTCTCTATACATGTGTACACACACGTACACATTTCTTTTCAGAGCCAATGTGAAAGTGAATCATGATATTTTACCCCGAAATACTTCAGCATGTATCTCTTAAAAACAAGAATATTATTTTACTAACCAAGAAAAGTAATGTTGACACAATATTATAAACTTATACATAATATACATTCATATTCTCTAAATTGCTCCAATGATGTCCTTTATAGTTTTTTTCCCAATCTGGGAGCCAATCCAGAATCCCTTATTTCATTTGTTCTTAGTTTCCTTTACTCTAGCACATTCCCCAATCATTTTGAACTTTCACGACAGTGATATTATTGAAAAATTCCAGCCAACTGTCTTGAAGAATGTCCCATAGAGGGTTTTTAGCCATAGCAGTGTGTTCAAAAGTTAATCTGATTTATTCTTTTATTCCGTGTCATTAATTAACCAATTTAATATGTAATGAGTTCATGTTTCCGTTTGATTTACATTTTAAGGTTTGCCACTTTTCATGTTCTTGATTGAATTTTAATTTGTTAACTATGTAAAACACCCAAAAGGTTCAAAAGTGAACATAAAGTAGATGCTTTCAGAGAGTCACTGCCATTCCAAATTCTTTCACTTTGTTTTGCTCACTTTCCATAGGTCACCATTTTCATTTTTTTTATAGCAAAAGGTGGAAATTTATTGAGAAACTCCCACGTGGGGAGGGGGAAAGAGTCCCACAGCACAGACTCCCATGTGGGGAAAGAGTCCCCCATTTTCATATTTTATCTTATCTATGATTCTTTTTACAAAATGTGCAAATGTATATGTACTTACAAATTATAGATATACATTAATACATTGTAAATATATATTCCTATTTTCCTTTGTTTCTTGTACAAAAGGAAGCACACCATATAAAGTATATGTATTCTTCTGCATCCTATTTTTGTCTTCTAAAATACTGGTCATCATTCCACATTAGTTCATGGAGATCTTTCTTTTTTATGTGGTTGTGTGGTTGTACACACATACATGTAGGTAATCTTGCACATATATTGTTTTGTATTTTAGTGGGCTGTTATGGACTAAATTGTGTCCCCCAAATTCATATGTTGAAGTGCTAACCCCTAATGTGACTCTATTTGGAGCCAGGGACACTAAGGAGGTAATTAAGCTTAAATGGTGTCATAAGGGTGAAGCCTTGATTAGCTAGAATTGGTGTTCTTAAGAGGAAGAGACACCAGTGTTCTCTCTCTCTATGCACATGTGAGGACACAGGAGAAGGCGGTCGCCTACAAGCCAGGAAAAGAGGCCTTGTCAGAAAACTTTTGACAGCACCTTGATCTTGAACTTCCAGCCTCCAGAACTGTGGGAAAATAAATTTGTTGCTTAAGCTCCCAGTCTGTGATATTTTGTTATGGCAGCTTGAGAAGACTAATATATGGGTATCAGAGGAGTTAAATGCTATAGTTCTCCCATGAAAACAAAATAAAGATTGATTTAAGATAAAATCACTTAAAAAAACCATACACACACACACACACACATTTCTGGAGGCTCCTGAGGGGGGAGTAAGGAAGAACCAGCATTCCATTGATCACAAAATAGGTAACAGTTTGCATTAAATTGGTTTAAATTCCAGTGTGAGCCTCCCAGGTGCAGATCCATTGGAGCATCATTTCTATTTTGACTCACTCTCCTGAAATCTCAATCACACCCATGTCAGTTGTCTCCTCCAGGCTTTGGGCATGCTGCAGGGAAACCACCTCTTTCTGCAGGGCCCCCAGTGAGTGGCCCCCTGATACAGGGAAACGTGGCGAGGAAGGAGCGGTGTGAGTTCCAGGGACACCCAGGGGTCCAGGCTTTCCAGGAGCAGGGTGTCTTTGTGGTGTCCTTTTCTTTCTTTAAAGAACTTTAAACTTTATTTTCAATTACAGTTTACATTCAATAATTTATATTAGTTACTGGTGATGGTGTTCTCTTTTAATAAAGTTTAGAAGCAGCCTTTTTTTTACAGTTATTTTTAAAAAATGCCATCATACTTCTCATTAATATAAAAACATGTCCTTGTTACTGAACATTCTGACACCGCCTTAAAGCAGCAGCTACTTAGAGATAGTCTGTACACAACTAGAGCCCGAAGTAAATTCTAAGCTTATTGAGTGACTTCCTAAAGCACACCTTTATAAATATTTATGCATGTTTAAAAATACCCATGGGAGAACTCTCCTGTTCGTCAGTACTTTAAGAACTTACATGCCAGGGTGGCAGGAAAAGAGAGACACTCCCCGCATCCCCTACGTCCTTCATAATCGCACAAAACTTGACTAGATGGTGAGAATTTCCTTCTCTATCTGGGGATGCATAGGGTCAGGCACTTGGAAAACAACTGAACTATTTTTGCTGAAAATAACACCAGTAATTTCTAGAGATGGAAAGGCAAAGGAGTCTTTTAATAAGAAAGCACTAGAAGAAATCTATTCCCTTTATTGCTTTTTGGGTTGATTTTCATTTAACCAGTGAGACTGTGAGTACAAGTTGGTTCAACCCAAATTAAGAACTTCAGTATCATAGACAGGAGGATGGGGAGCCCTGAGCTGGGCAGAAGGACCAGGACGCATGGGGTAGTGCAGGTGCTTTTAGGGAGAAAACCGATGAGGCCTGTGAAATCACATATACAGCCACAGTGTAGAGTTTTATTTTCCCCGTATTATGCTCCATACTTCATCTGGTCTTCCTTTCTTCCTTCCCTTCTATCCATTGAACTGTTCAAATAACCCTTTTACTATTAGAAAAATGTAATAATATATGCTGTAAGAAATTGGAAAACGCAGACAAACAAAATCCAGCACAGTCCCACAATTCATGGGTCACCATTGTTAACACTTTAGTACATGTCCTTATGGTTCATCACACACACACACACACACACACACACACACACTCATAGTTGTATTTTTTAATCAAAGCAAGATCATACTGGGCATACTACTCCTCAGTTTGCCTTTTCCATAACCATCTTTCCATTTCAGGAAAATTTCATCTAAACCTAGACCACATTTGAATTTTCTCCAATCCCCAGCCCCTTCCCCAAAGCCCTTTATAACTGGTTTGTTCAAACCAGTAACCACCCCAGGACCATATCCTGCATCTGGTTTTTAAATCCCTTAAATCTTGTTTAATTTAGCATAGTCCCATTTATACGACCCTGACTTATTAAAGAAATCAGGCCATTGGTTCTGAATAACATCCCACCCTGTGGATTGATCCTGTTTCTTCCTCATGGTGTTGTTAAGCTTGTTTCTCTAATCCTTGATTTTCCTCTAATTGGAAGTTATATCAAAAGGTTTTATAACATCAAGCTATATACTGAATACATCATTGGGGATTTTGTGCATTTTATGAATATTTGCATCAGAAGATATCTAATACCTGGTTGACCCATTTCGGTTAGTGTGAAGGCAGTGTGTGTGTGGTATTACTTTGTGTCTCTGTGTGTTGCTTTGCTACTCCACTGATGCTCATCATACAATCATAATGGTTTTAACTCTAAGTGATCATCTTTGTCTGAATTTATTCCAGACATTTCAAAATATGTGGCAACGGATTACAAATAACCTTGAGGCAAAGGCTTTGTCCTCTAGAAATTTAGCCTCTCCTTGATGTTCTTGTATCCACCTGTGCTAAGTGACGGTTGGTGCTCATAATATCACTTGGGAGGCATACTCCTTCAAAAGTAATTTAGAGAGCTCCATGTATCCTCAGCCTGATAAACTGTGGGAGATGAGGTATTTCCCAAATAAATGAAGACACACTTAAAACCAGCAATCCAGAGTACACTGTTCCTCACAGAAGAACCAGCAATGGCAGTGTAAGTGTTGGAGCTCAATCTCAGCCCTGCCCTCTTTTCTCTTCTTTTTCCTTAGAGGAATTCCTAGTGGTGTCGGCCATCGCCAATGTGCTGGTGTGCCTCACGTGTTTCTTCAGTTCTGCACTCTCAGTGGACATAGAAAGCAATATAGATACAGATCAAGGCCAGATGGCATCTTTCCCCACATGTGTGCTCTCATACCCAATTTTCAGGATCTCTGAAAGGCACCATCATTCTCACGGGTCATCACATAAGCACAGACCGTCCTCTGGCTCATTCTAGACTCAGGGTGTGTCTCCTGGCTGTGCCCTCTGTCTGGAGTGGTTTGTTGTTCCATCTGTCAAGCATTCCATTGCTAACCAAATATTCCTTAAATTGTCTCTCAGCACATCACTTCACACTGCTTCAGTGGATTCCTATTGTTTACTTGATCAAGAATGAATTCTTCTGTCTAAATTTCATTCTTTCACAGGAAGGCCCCAGATAATCTGACCATATTTTGAATTATTTCCCCAAATTACCATTTGTGATAATCAAAGCGGGCTCCTCAATGCCCTCTGAGAGCTTCATTTGGGGCCTCTGTCACACCAGTGTCTTTCCCTGCACGATCTCTCCCCACTCGTTCCCTATGACAGTCTTATCAGTTAACATGTAGGTGGCCTAAGCTTTGTGCAGGAGATGCAAGGGAAATCCTGTCCACACTCCCATCTGAACCTTTGCAGCACAAACAACAGCCAATACCTCTTGGCATTTACAGCACATGTTCTTGAATTGTTCACCTTTGATTTCTATAATTTGTCTTGATTCTTCAACTATATTGGAAAGAAATGGTCTTGCTTTATATTTCTAATTAATACCCAAGTAAGTCACCTCTGGCCCTAGCCAATTTGGTTCAGTGGACAGAGCGTTGGCCGATGGACCAAAGGGTCTTGGGTTGGATTCCAGTCAAGGGCATGTACCTTGGTTGTAGGCTCCTCCCCGGCCTGGGCTCATGCAGGAGGCAACCAATTGACGTATTTCTCTCACACCAATGTTTCTCTTGGTCTTTCCCTCTCTCTTCCATTCTCCCTAAAAATCAATGGAAAAATGTCCTTGGGTGAAAAAAAAGTCACCTCTGAAAGGGCCATGTATTACATTCCTCTGGCTCTATGAAGTGCTGTACTGAAGCCATCTTGGCCTTTTGCATTTTTTTGTTGTTTGACCTTTTGAGTTTTAAGCACACGCACACAACATAACTCCTCTGAAGGTAATTCTATATTTTTTGTACCTTACTCCAGTGTCTAGTATCGTACACTATTATAAATTTTCCCCTAATATAGCTGAAATCCCTCACATGCAGCTGGGACACTATTTCTGCGGTTAGTGAATGAGAACACCTGGTCAACATCCACTATAAAGCCTCAAGCAGGAGGCACGGAGAAACTTTGTTCAACAGAAATTTGAAAGGTCATCACAGTTCTCTACATGAACATCTTGTAAATCTGATGCATTTAACTCACCCCCTACCCCCAGATCTACAAAAGCTGTGCTTCAAATATCTTCTCTTAGAATCCTGCTCATTTCCCCGAACCATGAAAGTTTTATCCCGAATCTTGGTGTCCCACATTTCTAATCTCTCCATTTTCCTATCTGTAAAGCATCATTCAATGCCTGGGCTTCCACAGCTCCATTTGGCAGAAATAATATTCACACACTAGAGACCCAGTGCACAAAAATTTGTGCACTTGGCGAGCAGGGGCGGGGGTCCCTCGGCCCGGCCTGTGCCCTCTCGCAGTCTGGGACCCCTCGGGGGATGACCACCTGCTGGCTTAGGCCTGCTCCCCGGAGGATTGGGCCTAAGATGGCAATCAGACATCCCTCTGGCAGCCCGGCAGCCCTCAGGGGATGTCTACTTGCCAGCGGGGAGCAGACCTAAGCTGCAGTCAGACATCCTTAGCGCTGCTGAGGAGGCAGGAGAGGCTCCCACCACCACCGCTGTGCTGGCAGCCGTCAGCCTGGCTTGTGGCTGAGCAGAGCTCCCCCATTTGGGAGCAACTGACCACCAGAGGGCAGCTCCTGCATTAAGCGTCTGCTCCCTGGTGGTCAGTGTGTGTCATAGTGACCAGTCATTCCCAGTCTTTCTGTTGTTAGGGTCAATTTGCATATTACCCTTTTACTATATAGGATAGAGGCCTGGTGCACGGGTGGGGGCTGGCTGGTTTGCCCTGAAGGGTGTCCTGGATCAAGGTGAGCGTCCTGCTGGGGTGCCTGGCCAGCCTGGATGAGGGGCTGATGGCTGTTTTCAGGCTGTCCACACCCCCTTTAGGGTGGGGGTCCCCACTGGGGTGCCTGGCCAGTCTGGGTGAGGGGCTGAGGGCCGTTTTCAGGCTGGCCGGGACTGAAGCTCCCAGCCTCTCCTTTTTTCTTTTCTTTTTTTCCTGGGATTTATTTACCTTCTATAATTGAAACATTGTTGCCGTTACTGGCACTCCCAGCTCTGAGGCCATGGCCGGCTGAAAGCAGGTATCTGGGGTTTGTTTAGCTTCTATAATTGAAACATTGTTGCTTTCGGGCTCAGAGCCGGGCCACGGCAGGCGGGGAACATTGGCTTCATCCATCACTGGAGCAAGCAAACCTCCTGCTCGCTTCAGCTGCGTGGCTGCCAGCCGCCATCTTTGTTGGCAGTTAATTTGCATATCGCCCTGATTAGCCAATGGGAAGCGTAGCGGAGGTACGGCTAATTACCCTTTTTGTCTTTTATTAGATAGGATGGTCCAAGGTGTCCATTGAGAAGGAAGAAAACATCTCTCTTGGTGCTAGAGTGCCCATCTTTACATGGCAAGACCCTTGAGGTCCTCTTTTTTGGCAGACATTTTCCTGGACTTTTAGTAACTTTCTTGCTTTCTCCACCCTTCTCTTTTTGTAACGAATAAAACAAGAAAATAGATAAGTTGTAAGGTTTTAGAACGCCTCTTTGGACAGATCTTTGAAGTAACCTGCACACATAATTCCACTCCAAACCACATCACTCAACACGGCTCGGCACACATGTAGCCACTGCTCTTCCAGAGCTGCTCCACTCACTGCTGGGTGCTGGTGCCGCCTCCCCAAATGGTATCATCTATATAACACTCTTAGAAAAATAAACCGTCATTTGGTTCTGCATATAAAGAATTTAAAAAATCAAGAAATCACCCTAGCTGGTTTGGCTCAGTGGATAGAGCGTCAACCTGTGGACTGAAGGGTCCTGGGTTTGATTCCCAGTCAGGGCACATGCCCGGGTTGCAGGCTTGATCCCCAGTGTGGGGCGTGCAGGAAGCAGCCGATCAATGATTCTCTCTCATCATTGATGTTTCTATCTCTCTTTCCCTCTCCCTTCCTCTATGAAATCAATAAAAATATATTTAAAAAATTAAAAAATAAAGAAATCAATAGAATAGAAATGAAGACATACAAGGAATCAGAAAAAAAGTGAGTAGCAATGACATTGAATACTATCCTTTATAAAGCAGAAGATAAAATGAAAGAGTTGTTAATTCAACAAGCTGAAGGCCTGTAAATGTGGCCTTCTGTATCCTTCCTTTGATTTTCTTCTAAACGCAGGAATCTTTTGTTGGCTAAATCCCAGCATTTTTTTACCCTCACCCTCAGGCCAACTTTCGGCTTGCTTGGAAACAGCTGCCAGTATTTCTCTTTGCTGCCAGTCAGTCAAAAAATGTGCTCACGTTGGAGGCCTGGCTCCATCCCACCCAGGGCGCTGAATGCATTAACTTTTTCACACACAGCCTCTTTGCCAGGCCGCACACAGAAGTCCATCTCAACAGCAAAGCTCACTGAATCACCGGTTAGTCTGGAGGTGGTGTCAATGTCAGTTAGAAAGACTGTCAACATATTTTGGAGTCTATGGCCAAGTGATAAATTTAACGATATGCATCTAGTTAATAGAAAAAAGGAACACTTCTGAAATATTAGGAAACCAAAAGTGCCATTATTTAATTGCTCTACTCCTGAAAGTAAAAACAACCCTTTATCCAGTTTGTGCTTTGGTTAAGAACCAAAGCACACAAAATATAAACATAGAGTTGTTAACTGATTAGTGCCAATGATTTAATTTTACTTTCTTTGTGCTTCTAAGAACAGCCTTTTCTACTGACAAGTATGTACCACTCCAATGTCTGGATATAATTCATTTTATTAAGAAATTCCTGAATCAATTTCCTGGTTTACAGCTTGTCCAACCAAGATTCCAGGTGTTCTCACCCTAAGAACGGTCTCTTTCAAAAGCTGCCTGCTTGTATAACTGCACATCCACAAGAAATGTCATGGACACCCCTAACAATAGAGCTGAAACCTGAAGGAGTTTGGTGACATTCCAAGTTTTTAATGGAATGTAAATCCATTAAGATTATTAGGTAACTTTACTGATATCCTCAAATTTGTGCCAAGTGTTAAAGCTGCCAAAGAAAAGACAGAATAAAAACCGACTGTTGGATTCCAGCTCTGAGTATTTTGGTGTGGAAACTGTATTTTCTTGTAACTCATTTAAAAAACACACCATGCTTTCACTGTTTAATTGCAATCTCAGTTTTCAGGAAGCAAAGAGAAATGAGATACATAATCGATGTTTCTCTTCCGTTCGGCTTTCAGCCTAAATGGTCCTGCACTTTTATTGGCAAAGTAGGGTAGGTAATAACAGTGAACAAGAAAGCTATTCTAAGAAGTACTGGCTCAAGTGAAGTACCACTACATCACGAGTGACTCAACCATCTACTCAAGAGTGATTACTCTGCAACGATGAAGCCATACTAATTGGACAATGGCTTGCTGCCAGCTCATGTTGGCATGACCTACAATACCCTTGGCTGACAGCCATTCGGTCTATCACACCTTTTTTTTTTTTTTGTAATCTGGATGGGAAGTGGAAATAATTTTTAAAAACCCTCCCAAGTGCTATTTAACTTCTTATCATGAATTGAAAGTTTAATTAAGTATCCTGTTAAAGCCTAGGTTCTATGATTAAATATGACAAAATAATAGTTATGATTACTGATCAAGTGAGAAACTTCACAGCTCTGAACTTTGTCTTTAAGGTTATTATTAATTTTAATTGAAATAGTTAGGAGACTCCATAATAGGGGAAAGGAAAAATGTAAGGGACATTTAATTCATACATAGAAAAGAGGTTTAGAATGAATAGATATACTGGTAACTAAAGTTTAATGCAAACAAATTGACTGTCAGAGGTTTTTTACAGATCCACTTAAAATATTGATTACTGTGGTCATCTTATATTATATAGGGATAAACAGCTATAGTGAAAGAAATCCTTAAACATGGCTTTGAAATCAGGTCACTTAAAAATAATTTTTAGAGATGTCTTAGTTTTTGTCTATTCAACTCCTTCTACTTTGCCCAAATAGGAACATTTCAACATAAGTTTCTTGAAATAGGATTTATTGGCCTCAGGATTTAAACACTGTAAGAGGTTTGGAAACAGCTTATGCATTTCAGTTTTAAAATTAGCTATTGCTGTGGCTATTTTCACACCAGATTTCCCTCCCTCTGTATCAGCACTGCCGAGCAGCCTTCGGAGATGGAATCGCAACAGTGTTAGCCCCTCTCTTCACGGCTCTGCTTTATTGCGCCCCCGTGTGAGACTGGGGCCCAGATTTCAGGGCTGGAAGTCACCTTTGTGTTACTATAAATAAGTTCTGCCTTTAGGCATTTCAGAATTATTAGCATGATTCTAGGACTTGAAAATTTCTTACTTGCCAGCAAGTAGTTACCTGGAATATTTTGACTTATTATTTATTTGCTTTTTTTTTTTTTTAATCTGCTGCCAAGTCTCACTAATGCAACTTGGAAAATTGCACCATAGCTTCTAATGAGGATTCTGAGGTAAGAGTCATTTCATCAGACAAGACTGTGCTTTCCTTTTATGGGAATAATAACAACTACTATTTATATAGCACCATCCTTTCAAGAAGTTTAACATATCCCATTTCATTAATCCGAACAGCAGCCCTGCACGCCAAGCTGGTAACCCGTATTGTTACTCCCTGCACACTCCTATTGAAATTAAGGTCATTAAATGTAAAATACTGTGTCCAAAATCCTAAAACCTTCTGAAATGGTTAGAGAGCAATGATCTGCATCTTCTACAATCTGCCTAGGTCCTAGGTGATCCAATAGTGGTTCTACAGTTCTTTCACTGTCATCTCCTGTGAACTCTTATAAGACCATTTCTGAAAAGTCAGGGAATATTCACAAAGATAAGAGACATGAGTTCTCTCCTCTTCTGAAGTTGTGTGGTTCTCTCCTGACCAGTCTCCATGGTCTCTCCCTCCTTCTCAACCCAACTTCTCTCCTCTCTTTTTGTCCAACAGAATTTCTTTTCTCCCTCCAGCAGGGATCTAGAAAAGTTCATAGGTTCACAAATTTATATATAGCATGGGATAGGACTTCAGAGTTCATTCAGCCAGAGTCCATCATTTTCAGATAGAGATGTACCTTGCTAGACTGAGTCTGTCCCCTTGGTCAATAGATCCTGTCCTCTCAAGGGCATTCATTTAATAATTGACTTTCTGTCTCCTGTATCAGCAAGTCTTCTCTCTCTTTTGGAACTTTCCCATCAACCCAAGTATTAGTCAGCATGGGCTAGGCTCTGCTGTGGTGACATATAAACACCAAATCTTAATGGCTTAACATAAAATTTATTTCTCATTCATGTCAGATCTGATTTGAGTCAGATGGCTCTCCTCCAAAAGTGACTCAGGGATCTGGGCTGCCTGAGTTTGGCACATCAACCACTTTCTCTTCATCTCTTAGCACAAAATACACGTACTAATTATAAATTAGTAACTCCACCTTAGAGTTTTTTTTGATACCAGTTAAATGAACAGAAAGAACATAAATAACTCATACCTACTTTTAACTGCCTCATACCAGAGTTGACACATGATTTCTATTCATATTTCATTAGCTAGTTCTAGTCACATAACACACCTGACTGCAAATTTGGTCTTCCTGTGAGTCCAGGATTGAGGAAAATTGGATATGGGTGAATACTGATAATCTTTACCACAGAGTGAAAACATTCTGAAATTTCTTTATACTTAAAACAAAACAAACAAACAAAACCACTTTTGACACCATTTTCCTCCAGTTATTGAACTACTCTGCTCCCTTTAACTTAAAAGGCGGACATACAGATGGCCAATATATATATATATATGAAAAAATGCTCAACGTCACTGATCATCAGAGTGATGCAAATTAAAACCACAATGAGATATCACCTCACACCTGTCAGAATGAATCAATAAATAACAATCATTAAGTGCTGGTGAGGATGTGGAGAAAAGGGAACACTCATGCACTGCTGGTAGGAATGCAGACTGGTGCAGCCATTCTGGAAAACAGTATGGAGTTTCCTCAAAAAATTAAAAATGGAACTGCCTTTTAACCCAGTGATCCTACTTCTGAGAATATGTCCCAAGAATCCCAAAACACCAATCAGAAAGAATATATGCACCCCTATGTTCATAGCAGTGTTGTTTATAATAGCCAAGATCTGGAAACAGCCCAAGTGCCCATCAGTGGTTGAGTGGGTAAAAAAGTTTTGGTACATTTACACAATGGACTACTATGCAGCTGTGAAAAAGAAGGATCTCTTACCTTTAACAATAGCATGGATGGGCCTAGAGATTATTATGCTAAGTGAAATAAACCAGTCAGAGAAAAACCATTATAATCTCACTTATATGTGGAATCTAATGAACAAAATAAATTGACGAACAAAATAGATCCAGAGGGATGGATACCTGGGACAGATAGACAGATCTCAGATGTGAGGGGAGTGGGGAGGACTGGATAAAAGAAGTTGAAAAGATTAGCCAAAGGACATATATGCATAGCCCATGGACACAGACAACAGTGAAGTGAAGGCCAGGGGAGGGCGGGACACAGGGGCTGGGCGGAGGTGGGCAAAGTGGGGGGGGGGGGGGGATGGGGAACATCTGTAATAGTGTCAACAATAAAAACAAACAAACAGACCTAAAAATGTAGCTTACATTAGCTTTTTCAAATTCTACTCTTCCCATTCTTTCTTGAATACAATTGATTTCGTCTTTGTCCTAGACATGCTTCCCCAGAAGTGCTCAATGAAATCACAAATGGCTTCCAAATTGCTGGATAGTCAATATTCAGCCTTGGTCTTAATTGACTAACAGCATCATTTGACATGGTTGATTACTCTTGCTCCTTGAAATACTTTTCCTGGCTTCCAGCACTCTTTGTCTATTCTGCTGGTTCCATTTTATCTCCCTGACTTTTTTTAAAAAATTAATTTCAGAGAAGAAGGGGGCGGGGGGGGGGGGAGAGAGAGAGAGAGAGAGAGAGAGAAAAACATTGATAAGAGAGAATCATGGGTTAGCTGCCTCCTGCATGCCCCCTACTGGGGACCGAGCCCACAACCTGGGCATGTGCCCTGACCAGGAATCGAACCGTGACCTCCCAGTTGATGGGTCAACGCTCAACCACTGAGCGACACTGGCCGGGCTCTCCCTGACTTCCTAATACTGGAATACTGGAAAGCCCAAGGCTCAATCCTGGACCCCCCCTCCCCCCCCCCCCCCGCTCCAGCATCTACACTTATTCCCTTGGTGATTGTGTCCTGTCTTGTGGTTTTCAATATCCCCAATACTCTGGTATTAAAACTTCTACCTCTAGACTAGATTTCTCTCATGGATGCCAGCCATGCATCTTCCTGTGTACTAGAAATCTCTATTTAGATTTAACAGACATCTCAAATTTAATATGTACAAAACAGAATTCATAATTCCAACCCCCTCCTCAAACCTACTTCTCCCAGTCTTCACCAATCTTAGTGAATGGCAACTTCATTCTTCCAACAGCTCAGGCCCCAAACCTTGAAGATATCCTAACTCCTCTCTTTCTCTTTCATCCTATGTCCAACAAAAGAAGATCCCATTAAGCTTTACCTCCAAAATCTCACCGGAATCTGACACTGATCACCACCTACTGCTATCATCCTGATCTAGGCCATCATGCCATGCCTACTTCTGCCCTTGCTCTCTCCATCTGTTTTCACACAGAAGTCAAAATGATCTTCTCCTGGGAAACCCTCCAAAGGCCTCCCAGCTCATTCCAAGAAAAGGTAATGTGTTCAACAGGTTCAGAGCCTGGCCCTGTTACCTCTCAGCTGCTTCCTCCCACTTCCTTGCTCACTTGGCTCCTGTGTGTCAAACATGCCAGTCTCAGGACCTTTTCTTTGCTATCCCTTCTGCTTGGACCACTCTTTCTTCAGATGTCAGCAGAGCTGGCTTCCTCACCTCCTTCAGGCCTCTATTTAAAAGTCACCTCCCAAATGGTCCTTTCTTGACCACCATGTCTAAAGTGGCAATACCTATAACCTGGTGTTCCCCTTCTCTGTTTTATTTTCCTTGATGGCATTCAACAAAGTACATATTATATTTATTTATTTTCTGTCTCTCCACTGGAAAGTAAGCTCTCTGTTGCTTACTAGGTGCGCCCAGCATCTAGAATAATGCCTGTTACATAGTAGGGCCTTGATAAATATTTGCTGGAAGAATGAATAAGTGAGTGAGGAAACAGAAGCCCAAAGAGGTGGACTGGCTTGCTCAGGAACTTACATGCATTTAGTGCCAAGGTCCAGACTCTGGTTTCCTGAGTCACTCACTAGTGATGCTCCTTAGATCTCAAAATTTGCCTGTTAAGAGTTTTGTCTAGGTGGTGAATGGGTGAGGCCAAAGGGCTGACTCTGTGTGCTGGGGTCGGTGAGTGTTTTGTTCTATCTTGGTTATGCCACTTGCCAAAGACCTCACCCATTGCTTCTCACCAAATCTCACCTCCCATAGTTAAACCTAGGCTCAGAATGCTGTTGGCATCCTGTACTGTAGTGTTAAATAGTATTTCATACTGAAAAGACTGTTCAAAGACAATCATGCCTGTCTTATTACTTCTTTAAAAGACTGGATCTAAGCCATCCCAGAGACATTAACAGCTTTCATATCCTCTGAAAACTTTCAGACAAGAAGATGCCATAATTTCCTCTATGCTTGGCAGTGCTACCACAGGAACGTTCTTTATTGCACCCTGTGGTTAAGGCTTAACAACAAATGCCTTTTCTTCAGAATCCTTTTGGGTCGGCTGTCCTTTTTGCTTAGCACTGGAAAAAACCAAGATCTGCCCTAAAATGTTGAGAGAGAGAAAGAGAGAGAAGGAAAGAGAGAGAGAAGGAAAGAGAAAGAGAGAGAGAGAGAGAGAGAGAGAGAGCGAGTGCAAAAGACAAGGCTAGAGAGTGAATGAGCAGAAGTCTGAAATACATTTATACCTAAGAAAGCATACGGTCCACCTGAAGGGGCCATATTTACCCCTACCCTGTAGCTATTCTCTGCAAGAACCCTTCCCCATGAAAGGATATGGGAAAAAGCCCAAAGAAAGGTGGTGGAGCCTTGGCAATAACCTCTTTTCCCTCTAGTTTTTAATATTTATTTTTGACAAATAAAAATTGTGTATATTAAGGTATACAATGTTATTTTGGTATATGCAGAAACTATGAAGTGATTACCACAATCAAACTAATTAACATATCGATCACCTCTCATAGTTATTTTGTGTGTGTGGTGAGAACAATTGAGACCTACTCTCTTAGCAAATTTCAAGTATATAAACCCACTATTAACTACAGTCAGCATGCTGTACATTAGGCTTCCAGACCTTATTCATCTTATAACTGAAAGTTATTTCCCCTTTTGCCCAACCCCACACTCCTGTGGTACCCAACCATTGCACTCTCTCTGTTTAGATGAGTTTACTTCTTTTTAGATGCTACATACATGATCTCACATTGCTACATGAGATTATACAATATTTGTATTTTATGTCTGGCTTTTTTTCACTTGGCATAATGTCCTCCAAGTTTACACATGATGCTGCAAACAGCAAGATTTCCTTTTTTTTTTTTTTTTTTTACAAATGAGTAATATTCCATTGTGTGTATGTATGTGTGTGTATATATGTATGTATGTTGCATTTTCTCTATCCAGTCCTATGTTAATAAACATTTAGGTTGTTTCCAAATCTTGGCTATTGTGAATAATGCTACAATGCACATAGGAGTGCAGACATCTCTTCAAGATAGTGATTTTATTTCTTTGGATTTATACCCAGAAGTGGGATTGCTGGATCACATGGTAGTTCTATTTTTAATTTTTTTGAAGGACCTCCATACTGTTTTCCACAGTGGCTGTATTAATTTAGATTCCCACCAACAGTGCACAAGGGTTCCCTTTTCTCCACATCCTCGTCAGCACTTGTTATCTTTTGACTCTTTGATATTAGACCTTGGCAAAAACCTCTTAACAGCTGCTCTTCCCCTGGTATTTTGGAAGGGAGCCAAGCAGCCCCATATGAATGGGGTTGAATGGCAAACCCATTGTGGGCTCCATGTCTTCTAAGGAAGCACACCCCATTCCTGCCCTCTGCACCTGACACACCGTAAGAATGAACTTCATGATTGTGATGCACTTCCAGCATGGTCGGCATCCAGCCCAAAACGGTTTTAGTGACTATAGCTAAGCAGGTGCTTGTTGAGCCAACTTTAATACTAATGAGCAGTGGGATAATGGCCTTGCAATGCTTGGCACAGCAGCCACGTTCTCTTCATCTCTTAGCACAAAATATACTTACTAATTATAAATTAAATTATCTGTTTCATTATTTAATGAAAGTACTAAGTATAATGCCTTCTCTTCCACTGTTGGCTGACACACATTCCTGAGTGTTTTTCAACGGGGAGCCAACACTCAACTCATATAACTTCTAGGGACTATCTGCCACTCCATTTTAGGGGGAAGAAAGCAAGATACTTCTTGGCTTCTGGAAGGAGGTCTCTATTTTTGTCTCTCCCCCTTCCAGTTAAGAGGTTACACCAGCACTGTGGCTCTAATTTGCTGGTAATTGCATTGCCCATCAATACTCAGGATTTGGGGGTAGAAATGTACAATTGGACAGCAGCTGGAAGCAGAGCTGGGTTTGGCTTAAACTGACCAAGCAGGGGTGGTGGCAGTCTGTATCTGGAAGTTTCTTAGTCCGAGGAGGAGCTCTCAGACTCGGTCCTGCTGGCCCCTGGGAAATACAACGGCTGTCTGGCTGGGGAGTGTAGAGGTGGGCCAAGTGTGAACAAGACTGGGACAGGGCCAGAAGCTGATCTGAGTTCAGTGAGAGAATGATGATGAGGTTCAAAGATTTCCAAGGGGCTAATCAAATGCTTTTTCTTACATCATATGAACCAAATGCCAGTTAGTTCCAGGCAGCTACTTTCCAAGGTAGTGTTTGGGATTTCTTGTTGTTCACCACTTAATTCAAATTCTATGAAGTCATTCACTGAACTAGGAGGTACAATGACCACAGAGCCTGCAAGGACATTTCAGTGTGTACACAGCAAGGAGAAGAAAACAATGCCCAGTGTTGGGGGCCACGGGGGGGTGTTCTGAGCAGGGGGACGGGGCTCCTGGAAGGAGGCTTCACAAACAATGACAGACCCACAAAGGAAAATGCCACTGGGGCTGGCTCCCATGCCCCATCAGCAAGATACTTGGAGCTGGGTTACGGACAATAGGAATTCATGTTTCACAGGAAGAAAGAAGTATCTAGTTATGTATGAAGGTTTCAGGTACTTGAGCAACCAGAATGCTTTCATGGTTTGGAAATGCAGACAATATAGGGACAGCAATCATTTTACATGGCTAGGAAGAAAGAAAATCAACACATCGCATATTCCCACTTAACTGGAACACAATCAATCATAAAGGTCAAATAGCAGGTTTTTGTGTGATGACTACACAGTGTGCCTCTTACTTTAAAGAGTGCCCCATGCCAAGGAAATAAGATACTGTCAGGGCTTTGATCTAAAAAGAAACTTTCAGGTTACAGCTGTGTGCATTTATATCTCGGTTTCCTTTAAACTTTACTGACTTGGCATCATATTATGATAAATAATTCAAAGACATCAGAATTTTAGGGGCTTTTACAGATAAGAACTGGGGTTCACAGAGGTTTAGTGCCTAGATCAGACTCCCAGAGGTAACCAGGCAGGCAGGGCTTCCGGCACATGGTCCAGGGAGGCTCAAAATGGGGCAAGCAGACACTGAAGAGAGGCTGATTACATAAAACATGATTTTCATCTGTAAATATATATATACATGTATATATACATATATATATATATGTATATATATATATATATATATATATATATATATATATATATATATTAATTGATTTCAGAGAGGAAGGGAGAGGGAGAGAGAGATAGAAACATCAATGATGGGAGAGAATCATTGATTGGCTGCTCCTGCATGCCCCACACTGGGAATCAAGCCAGCAACCAGGCATATGCCCTGACCAGGAAATGAACTGTGACCTCCCGGTTCATAGGTCGACGCTCAACCACTGAGCCACGCCGGCCGGGCCATTTACAAATATATTTTAATAAAATCTAATTTTTTTAAAATCAGTGAAAAAAAACATACAAATGAGGTGGCTCTCAAAGTGATACAGGTAATAAATGAACTATAAGCCTCACACCCCTCCCCCTAAGACCATTTTGGATAAATAAACATTTTCCAAATATTGCCAGGGAATTCCAGAGTAGGAATAAATTCAAAAGGCATTCTTGCTTCTCACCTAGAGAACAAAGGGTTTTACATTTGACAGATATTTACTGTGGGATAGGGACCATGCTGAGAACTTTCATATTCATCATCCCACGGAATAATGGGTACTCGCCCACTCTTGCAGATGAGGAAAATTCAGCTCCCATCACCCAGTCACACCAGAGCTGCCGTTCCTTGGCCTTCCCACATTACTTGGTACGTAAGCTACCCCAGCCCCAATTACATCACCTTCAACTGATTTGTCCTTTGGCTTCTAGTTTTGGGATCATTCTAGTTACCTATTTGTAAGTGCTGTGAGGAGGAGTAATGAGACTTTTCGTGAGTTCTCACTTTATCAGGTGGCCACTCTCCCGTTCTGCAGGACTCACGGCAGATGTTGCTTAACAAGGGACTGGATTTGCTGATCCTCTCTGACCCCCCTGTCTTACCTGTCTGGCTATTTGTTTTTATTTTATGTTGAATTTAGATGCCTTTCTTGCCCCACCACTTCCTGTTGCCTTATACATAGCCTCTTTACTCATTTGTATGATCAGGGCTCTGGAGGCATTGGGGTCTATGACCCTGGGATTTAATGCCAGTGGTCCTCATCAGAACCCCACATCAGGGTGGTGGGATCTCTGGTTTCTCCTAGGGTTGCCGTGAAGAGCTGCTCAGTGGATTACTGCTCAACTCTGGGGTAGACTATGCACGTGAGCTTCACCCCTGGGAACTGTGCAGTGGTGGTGGTGGCCGTGGTGTTGTGCACTGTGCTGGTGCACAGGGAGTGATTCTGGCCCTGAACACAAAGACTAAGGCTGCTTAGTGTTATCCTTGGTCCCATGAAAATGAAGGGGAATGAGGATGATGGAAGAAGAGACATTGTATGCACAGTTCAAAGGGTGGCCAGTTTAATGGTTTGTCATTATTGTGAAGCCCATCATTTGAATTCCTGTAGCTCAAACCATCCAATTGAATGTCATCTCTGGACAGATCAGGTCCAGCTACCAGTGTCCTTGATAGACTGAAATGACTCAATTTACTGAAGTAATTAAGAAACCTGAGTAGGGTATTTTCAACAATGGTGAGAAAAGCAAGTTTGCACTTCTTAGAATCATACTATATTAACTGTCAAAATTTCAGCTTGCTTTTTACTTTTTCCCCAAGCAAGAACGGTGCTGTGAATACTCTCGTTCTTCAACTCTCAGGGGAACTCAAGTGCTCCTTTAATCATTTGAAACAGAAAAATCATAGCAACAGTCCCAGTGATTCAGATCCCACATCTAGGACTGTACCAAACTTTGGCTGTGAACTACTCAAAACCTGAAGAGTAAGTGAACCAGAAAGTGAGTGGCTGTGAGCCACAGGTGGGGTTCAGTTCCCTTCAAGAAAGATGCTCTGTTCAGATTCGTGCCTCTGAGACTTTAAAGGCATCAAATAGAAACTGGCTATGACATAAACCTAACATGTGGGTGACTTGGACATCAGCCCCTGAGTGGGGATGTGGCACACGGTCCACCTTCTAGCTCCCATCCAGCCAACTGTCTACAAGCCAATATGTCTCCATTAGCAACACACACAATCAAACCAAACTACTGTACCTCCTCTGGCAAGCTGACCACCAAGTCATTTTTCGTCTGTCCGACCAGCGCCTGCCAGAAGTATTCACTGCATGCAGCCAGCACAGCCCGGTGGGCCCGGAACTCCTTCCTCTCCACAATCAGAGTCACGTCACAGAGAATATCCTTTTTCCGCTGGTCATTGAGGCCCAGGAGGATGTTGGTGCAGTGGACTGTGGACTCATACACATACATGGGGGAGTCAGGCTTCTCATCCACAGACATGCCGTTCAGACCCTGAAAGAAAGAGAGGCCGGGTCACCTCTATCTGAGTCACGGAGAGAAGGTGAGGAAGAACTTCATGGTTCCTGAGTCTCATTGCCATGAGCCAGGCAGAAAGGGGCAGAATTGCTCATTAGTATTTTCATTCTCAGCACAATGAGCTCAGAAAACATATTGGAGAGTCAGATTTTATGTCTGACTTTACCGTTTCCATTTACTGCGTCCTTTTACCCCATGGACATGAAGCCAGATCTTTAATGGAACACCCAAAACATTTAAAACACATACATACTTTAAAACTTGGTAGTTTTGATTTTTGGCTGACTGAAAAGAAACTTTCATGTATACACAGTCCCAATTCAAGTATTCATTTGAGCTTTGTGTTAAGAGGAAATGAATCATTTT
The DNA here is from genome assembly GCF_028538775.1 of Myotis yumanensis. Classification (NCBI taxonomy): domain Eukaryota; kingdom Metazoa; phylum Chordata; class Mammalia; order Chiroptera; family Vespertilionidae; genus Myotis; species Myotis yumanensis. The sequence continues at coordinate 51,591,476 of NW_027223757.1, read as the reverse complement.
TGAAGTATGTGTAATGCTCTCTTGATTTAAATACATGTAAGTTGCTAAGTTGAAATTTGGTTAAGATATCAAATATTTAATCATAATACACAATTTAACAAGGGATCTAAGCAGTGTGTGTATTAACAGTAGATGTAGCCAGCTATTGCAATTGCCCTTGGCCACTGTAAGACAAAGCACAACCAACACAATGCCACTGTTGCTCATGAAAAGCTCTTGAAAAGAAGTGGAACGGAGCTGTCATTATCCGCAGATTCGGTGTACATCCTCTTTAAGGACATACAACATATCACAACAGGAGTCATAACAAAGATGTATTCAACAGTGAAGATCACTTTTACAAAAAAAAAAAAAGATTCTTTGCTTTAAAAAGTGTCCACTGACATATTTAAAATAATAGTATCTGTACTTAATTTACATAATTTACATAAGTTTTTCAGTAATGTTTACTACTAGTATGAATTCCAACAACGAGTCTTATTTTCTTTGTGGTTTTAAGCTTATTTATTTTTTAACAGCTCTAATATACAATGAACTGCATATATTTATAGTGTGCAGTTTGATATATTTTGGTAATCAAGACAGTGAACACATCCTTCATCAACAACAATCTCTTTATGTCCTTAATAGCCCCTCCCTTGCACCTCTCTGTATCCCAGCCCCTGAAACCACAGGTCTGCTCTGACACTACATATTAGTTGTCATTTTCTATATTTTATATAAATGGAATCATACAGATTGTATCCTTTTAATTCTGGCTTCTTTTATGATGTATAGATATTGTGTGATTCATCCATGTTGTGTGCACCAATTGTGTGTTCCTTTATTGACGAGAAGTGTTCTATTGTATGGACATAGTGCAATTTTTTATCCATTTATCTACTTACTGGTGGATATTTGGGTGCTCACAGTTTTTGGCTATCCTATATAATAAAGAGCTACTATGCAAATGGTCATCACACCCTCAGGCCGTAATGGCTCAGACACTCAACACTGGGGAGAGAGGAATGGGGACCAGCTAGGCTGCGGCCCCGGAGAGGGACAAGCCACCCGCTCCGCGGTTCCAGGCACCAGCAGCTGGGGCTGTGGCCCTGGAGAGGGACAAGCCGCCTGCCCCGAGGTCCTGGGTACCTGTGGCCTGAGTGAAGCCACCTGCCCACGGTCCCCTGTGGCTGTGGCTGGCCCAGGCGAAGCCAGCCCGGATCCTGGGTGCCTGTGGCCAGCCAGAGGGAGGGAAGCCCGGGGTCCCAGGTACCTGCGACCGGCCAGAGGAGGGAATCATGGGTCCCAGATGCAGGGGCAAGGCAGAGGTGGTTAGGGGCAATCAGGCAGGCAGGCAGGGGGGAGGGGTTAGGAGTGATCAGGCAGGTGAGTGGTTAGGAGCCAGCGGTCATGGATTGCGAGAAGCAGTTGGACATCCCCTGAGGGGCCCCAGATTGGAGAGGGTGCAGGCTGGGCTGAGGGACCCCCCATGCACAAATTTCGTGCACTGAACCTCTAGTTACAAATAAAGCTGCTATAGATTAGTGTTTAAATCTTTATATGACCATATCCTTTCATTCCTCTTGTGTAAATACCTAGGGGTAGAATGGAAGATTATTTGGTATATGTAAGTCTAACTTTAAAGAAAAAGATTTTTTATTGATTTTTAGAGAGAGAGGAAGTGAGAGGGGGAGAGGGAAAGGGAGAAAGAGACATTGACTGGGTGCCTCCTGCAAGCCCCCCACTGGGGATCGAGGCCGCAACCCTGACTGGGAATTGAACCATAATCTCCTGGTCCATAGGTCAATGCTTAACCACTGAACCACACTGGCTGGTGCTTATTAGTTTTCATAACCTTTTTGTGGTAGATTCCATAGATGTTCTATGTAGATTATGTTGTCTGTAAATGAAGACATTTTATTTCCTTTCCAAACTGGATGATTTCAAGGTATTTTCTTGCCTTATTGCATTGGCTAGATGTACTGGTACTGCACTGTACCTCTAGTACAGTTTAAACTGTAAGTGGTATGAGCAAATATCCTTGCCTTGATCCTGATGTTAGGGGAAATGGATTATGCCTTTCATTGTTATTTATGATGGTAGCTTTAGGTATTTCATAGATGTCCCTACTGAGTTGAGGAAATTTCTTTCTATTCCTAATTTGCTGGAAGTTTATTTAAAAAATCAGGAATGGATGCTGGATTCTGATAAATACTTTTTTTGCATCTATTGAGATAATCACAGTTTTTCTTTTATAAAAAAGTGTTTTAATAAGGAAAATAACATTGATTTATTTTTGAATTTTAAACCAATCTTGCATTTCTAGGATAACCTCCACTTGATCATAATATATGTGCCTTTTCACACGTTGTCAGACTTCATTTCCTAACATTTTGTTATCAGGCAGCACTCAAAACTAGGAGGAACAATTAATGTTCAAGGATGTAAATGGTGTGCATAATTCATAAGAAGCAGGAGATTTATGAGACATCTCTTTTCTCTAATCCATTTATTAATGCACCTATACCAAAAAGAGGGAAGCTTACTATATACAGACACAAAGCTGTAAGTTTTTCAGTGAAACATGAAATTAAATAAAATCAAAAGAGAAATGAAAGTGAGGTTCTGTGGAAAGAGGAGTGGACAGGGGTGCAGGGCTTCTGGCCCAGCTCTGGCACTGTGTGGCTTCTGGATGACTCACTTTTCTCTGGGTCTGCTTCCATGTTTGTAAAATGAAAAGTCTTGACTAGAAGACCTGCAAATTTCGTACCAATCTACAATTCTATGAGTCCAAGAGTCTATAAAAGAAATACCTACCTGATTATGAGAGTGAGATATTGTCACTTTAGTTGAGACAAATTAGCTTTCTGTAACTTTATAGAGACCAATTATGGAGCCTCTTTCATTGTGGATATTGCAGAGCTGGGTGCAGAGAATGGGGTGAACAATATCCAGGAAGAAACCAAAGTCTTCTGGGAGAAAAGAAACTAGGACCTGAGTCCCTGGCTCCCATAAGATGCCAAATTGGGAAGCTCTGCTGAGATAGAACATGGTATCTCTGAGGAAAACGGGGGAGGGACAAGTCCCTTAAGGTGACATTACTTTAGGAAATGGGGAATCCAAACTTAGGAGGATATTTTGGCATAATATGTGGACTGATGCTATTAGCTCCTCCAGTCCTGGTTATCTTAGCCCAGACGTTTGTTCTGGGAACTATGTTGACCAAGGGAACAAACACTAAAAGAGTATGTCACCCTAGAAACCCAGAGTGGAGTTCCGCTGAGGTCCAAGGAGGGTCCTGAGGACTGTCCTATAGCACTAGACACGGGCCTGCCCACCAGGTAGGAGCAGCATCCACGGTGCCTCAGATTCCAGCTCACAGGCAAGATGGTCTCTTTCTGGCTCTAGGGCAGCTGGTGGTAGGGGCCTCAAAAAAAGACTCCATACCCTGTCATAGGGCCGGTTTGGGAAAATAAAGGAGATGTGGCAATATGTGCCCCCGAGTTGATAAAGCAGGTTATGGTAGCCCCATGAACATCTGCTTTTTGGGCTAAACCTTCCAGAGAGTTTTAGAAGACATTTAAAACATATCAGATCGGTTCATCAAATGGTAAATCTAGAATCTATCATTTCCAGGAAGCTGTTGCTAGACTTTAACCTGACTGAGGATATTCTTGCTTTTATTACATTATTCCTGGAAAATCTTTCCTTATGCCACGCCAGCACCACTCCATTCCTCTTTGCCTTTATGTTCCTATTGGATCTCATCACTTCCCTCCCTGTTGGCCCCTTTTCAAGCATAATGGGACAGACTGTTTCTTCCTCTTTTAGAAATCATTCAGCCCGCCCCATCCCCTGATTATCATGGGTGCTCTTCTAGGAATTCCTCCAATTTGCCTGTTTTTGACTGACTCATGCCAACCTGAAATCTGTTTCCCCTATCACTGCATTAGGTTTCATTCCGTTTTCCTTTTTCACTTGCCGTACTAATATTAATTAAACGGTATTTTATCCCTAATGCAGCAAATCCTGAAATCTTTAGCAGAATCCATGGGATATAAGAACGAGATACTTGGTAGTGAGTAACAGAGCCCAAAATAGTATGTACGAGTCTGACAGCCAGTCTTCAGGCTAAGCATTAGACAATGTGTTAAAGTGTGTAGACATTAGCTGAAATCAGATTGTAAGGAAGTGTTCCAAAGGTTCTGATTTTGGGTCTTGGCTGGATCTCATTCTTCTTTTTGTAGGCCAAAAAACCCAGCTGCACACGTACATATACATATACCAAATCGTCTTATCATATGGTTCAGCAGTAAAAGTTAGTTACTGTTATTTTATCATAGTGTGTTCATCTCCTCAAAAAGCTACACAGACCATAACTCTCATCAGTAAGAGATCTAATATTAATGAAGGCAAACTACTTGTTAATGCATTCATTCCCTCTTTGCTCATTATTGGGTCATATTCAGAAATTAAATATCTAACCGTTCTGAAGGTAAAAGGATAAAGTCAAAGAACCAAAAAAAAGAAAAAAGTCTACACTGGGAAGTCTGAAAAGCTGTAATTCACAAAAGAGTAGAATGTTAAGTTTTTCAGACAACTTGTCATGTCTAGAATTTTTCAGATGAAAAGAAATGAATATGCTTTGCAGGTAATGAAAAAGACCAAATCATAAACGATTTCACTTGAAATCCCAACCACATTTCCTCTAGAAACAGTGCATTAAATAAATACTAGTACTTCTGTGAATCAAGCACTAAATTATTTAGTAATTGCTTAGTAAATTCTGCCCTTATCAAGCATGCTTTTAAAAAAAGTTATTTACTATGAAATGGGAAGGGTTAGTTTTTACACAAGAAAGTTGTCAAGTCTATAGAAACTTTAGAGTGCACACTGCCATTAAAATTACTACGTTATTACTTTTGGATTGGAAACACCTTTCAATCGTATCAAGACCTAAACTTCTTACTTAGAGTGGAAAGCAATCCAATTTCAGTATTTTCTAATGGAAAAGTGCAGTGCCTGTCACTTAATGTCTCTAATGCTTTGGCTAGCTAAAGTAAGAGCCTGACACGGAGCAGCTAAAACGTTCCATGTTCTTTATTTACTCAAACACTCCATCTGCGTGTGTACTAGTTAGTGCCAAGGGAACTGAAATTTAAGGCTGTTGTTAGGAGGAAGCACTTGCAATTATATCATCAGATCCTTAATAGCTCGGAATGATTCTTGTGCTTCAATATAAACTTCCATTTTCCTTGAACTTTCAGGAGGAAGTTCAATTTACTGACACATAGTTGATGATAATGTTTTTATTGCACAGTGGAAAATATTTGAAAAATTAGGGACAATCACAATAAACCCCAGTTTTTTGGTAATTTCTGTTATTGATGTTGTTTCACTTATTTTTTAAACAGATCAAAATAAAAAATAATCCACTTTCAAAATATACCATATACACATATGTATATATATGTGTATATATGTAAGTGTAAATTATATGAAGAGTCATGATGTGACACAGAGGCTAAGCTAGAAGAAATATTAGACTGTTGGTAGCAGACTGTATGCATTAATCTAAAGGAAATAGATAATTAATGATATATTGCACACCCACCAAACTAAAGAGCATTTGACAGTATCAAGTGTTTGTGAAGATGTTAAGTGACAGGACTCTCATACACTTATGGTTCAACCTCTTTGGAAAACAGTTTGGCATTATCTAGTCAAGTTGAAGAAGTGCACAGATTATGACCCAGTAATTCCACTCCTAGGTTACACCCAGGAGACACTTCTGCATGTCTGCAACAGGAACTCTATGCGAGCGTTCAGAGCAGCACTGTTCAGCATAACTCCCAACTGGTAACAACACCGTGTCTGTCAGCAGCAGAATGACTAGGTGCACCGTGGTCTATTTATAATAGTCCACAGTGCAAGAATACAAGAATACAAAGCAAATGTGAGCCGCATGCAACAACATGCATGGGTCTCAAAAACCTAGTGTTGAACACTGCTGAATACTGAGCCAGAGAAGCAGGACACAAAATAATAACATACAATTGAATTTGAATTTTAAGAAGTTAAAAAATGAACTATAACTTAAATATCTTGGGATATATATGTAGGTGATAAAACTATAAAGGAGAGCCTCAGAGGTTCCCTTAGTGGAGACAGAGCTGTCACAGGAAAGCAGCACTAGGACATGTCACATGTCCTATTTCTCGACATCAGTAATAGGTAGATGTGTGTTCACTTTGTGTTAAATTATATATTTGTCTTATGCACTTTTAATATGTACATTCTATTTTATAAATAAAAATACCCAGCTATCCCCAACTAAAAACTGTAGGAAAGGGTTAACAACTCAAGTAGTCTGCCTCAGGTTTTGTGACTTAATTATGGAGGGTGGACTTTGGGTTTTAAATGAAAACACACACCCACAATGTAGTCTACAATTTAAGGTCAGAAGGGTCCTTAAGGGTAATCCAATCGAACCGATTCCAAGTTGTGTGTTTTAAATCAGAAACTGTAAAAGTGGGCAGAAGGCAGGACAAAGCCCTTTGGGAGGTGGTGAGAAATCTGAGCCCAGGCTTTTGCTTCAGAGCAAAAGTCTTTTCAGAGATCCCTCGTTTCATCTTCACTCTTGTGAAAACCAAATCACTTCAATTGCACTTCTAGTTCCTTAGCTATAACATGAGGAAATGCACCCGGTGACCCGGCAAGGCGTTTCTAGTTCCACAGTTCTGTGAAAGTGCAGAAATTTAGGAAAAACTTGAAACATGAGCTTCTCTAACTACAGTTCTTAAGAAGGCTTCTTCTTCTTCTTTTTTTTTTTTTTAAGAAAGTTAGAAATGCTCAAAATAATATAGCTGGCTGGAAGGGAAAAATGCCATCCCATAGCTTTTGGAAGAGGTGAAGAAGAAAGGGAGACCTACCCAATGACAGTCTGACTTTTCCCTCCTTATAAACGGAGTCAACTCGAAGGAAGGAGGAATCAAGAACTGGTTTTCTCCTATTAGTGGAACAGAATGCCCACAAGCACTGAGCAATGGTTCAGTACTTTGTTGTCCCCACTGCCCTGCCCCTAAAGTGCTCTGGTGGGCAGGGTAGGTCCTCACAGGCTGTATTAGATACATAGCTATGGACATGGGATGGCCATCCTCTCCTCTGTCCGGGTCTCCACTCAGGGAAGTCAGGTGAGACACACTGTTTAGGTGTCAGAGAAAGGCTGTGGCTTGGGCACAACAACAACATAGGGCATGCACTGTCATCTCTAGATGAAACCATGACATGCTTTGAAATCAGTGGGTGAAATGGAGTCCACTCTAGGTCACCTAAGATACTTGATTACTTTTAGTGGAGGTTGGGTGATGGTGGGGGTGTGGGCGTGGCCAAGAGAGGAGGCGGGCAGGGAGAAAGAGTGGAATTAGGGATTGGCAGATTTGGATGTGTAGCTTGTGGTCACCTCCCCTGCTCTTTTTGTCTATATTTTGGTGCTTGCCTTTGGTTCTTTGGTGGTAAGCCCCAGCTAAGACTGCAGTCAAAGCCCTCACTTATTCTGCGGAGGTAGGTCCTTTTCTCTTCCTGGCAAGTTTTCTTTTCTATCTTGTCATTCCCAGTTTGTCTCTGGTGCTACTTCTTTATATCTACGTTCTCCATTTATATTCACTTCTCATACAGCAATCTCTGCTTCCTATTAGCATTTGCGTCTTGCCTATTTGGAGTTAGAGGACAGAGAAAAGTCATTCCTTTTCTACATTTTTTCTTTATCAGGGCATCTGTGTGAAATATTTTTCCCAGTGTCCCCTTCCCTCCCCTCACAGACAGAGAAATATTACCCTAGAGCTTCATGCTGCTAATGTGAGAAGAAATTATGAACAGTGATTAGGAGGCTAAATGAGGGTGGTGGAACCTATTTACTTCATTAAGGTTCCTTCAGGGAAAATGCAACGACGGGAAACTGAGAGATAAGGGTTAATACTAAAAGAATAAAAGATCCATTTGACTCAGAGCAATCTTCAGTCTGCCTGGATTCTATCAGACACCCTTCTCCATGGGGAAATCATTACAGAGAAATGACATGCAAAGTGCGCCATAAAGCATCTGAGTCAAACCAGAGGGAGGATGACTCAACGGATCATTTTACATTTTAATAGAAGGCACTGCAGATTTGTACTGAGTGCACAGTTCAACACAGGGCGCGCATCTTCTCCCCAAAACTTCTCCCTCGGGTGGGAGGGGAGTTCCCAGAACCTGACAGAAATTATTCTGTGTTAGAAAAGAACCAAGTCAAAACTCACAACAGAGAATCAAAGACTAAGAAAAGACAACAGATAGTCAAATGCAGAAAAAAGGGGAGACACAAGTCTGTCTAATTCCAACTTTAGCGTTACTGTCCAACCTGAGACTGTGAAAACTGAACTTGGCCGTTAGTGGACTTCGAATCTGATTGGGGAGAGGGATAGGGAGAGAGGGGGAAGAGGGAGAAGAAAGAGAGGAGGGAGGCAAGAAGAGAACATCTAAGTGTTATACTTAAAAATCTGGCTCCTTAAATTAGCTTCCAAAGAGTTTACTGTGCAATTACTGCCTGACAATGCTGGGTGTCCATGTAAAGTCAACAAACAGTATTAGCAATGCCATTGTTCCCAGCATGCTTCCTGGGCTAGTTATTGCTTTTAGGTGCTGACTTGCCTATGGGACTCATCTGACCAGGAATTATGATGGTAAAGGCTGGATTAGCAAACCTTACTCCTTCTCAGGGGGGTGACCTCCAGGTGCACTTGAGACAGAAAGGTCTGTCTGTATGTAAGGATATCTATGGTTCTGTGGCTGTTCATCCTTGTGATCTCTATCAACGCCTGTCCTGCTTCCTGAGAGGGCATGCTGCTTGCAGGTGGGAAAGAAAACAGAAGTGAGTCGCCGAGGTTTGGCAAAAATACAGCTTTCACAGAAAAGGTCCTTAATAAAAGGAAACTTGCTTCTTTCACGCATCGGGGTCTTTTGGACCACACGGTTCTGTTCTGAAATATCTTCTCTGCAGGGATGCAAGCTGGGATGGGTGAAGTTTAGATTGCAATATAGTTCACCTGGTAACTAGAACAATCGAAACTCTGCACCCAGGCAGGCAGCATCTAATCAGGGTAAAGGAGTCATCAGCCTGAGGGTCCTTTCGGGAAATGCTCTGGGAAAGGTTTGTGAATTTCCACTGAAGTCTGGGTACCTTCACTCCTGTTTTTCCATTTAAAAATGATTAAAACCAGGGGGATAACCTATTGGTCGGCAGTTTGTTAAATCCCACATCAGGAAATAAAAGCACTTGGACCATCTGTCACCATCCAGGAGATCAAATGGAGCTGGAATATTAACACACATGTGAAATGGCCTCCTGGGAGTATGGGAACAGGCAGGTCAGGGAAGAGGGATGGCGGGGGTGGGGGAAGGATGTGCTAGGAGCCACCCAAGTCCCTGTCCCGTCCTTGGCAGCTCCTCAGAGTAATGACGACGGTTATCACAAGGCAGGGACAAAATGCTTCCCGACACTGAGTATGCTGTTTAAAATATAAATCCTATTACATGCGTATATTACACACCACTCACATCCACTATTTGCACCATACAGGATATGCTTCGGATCATGCAAAGTATGTTAAAGAAAGGATTCTTTTCTAATTCACTCATAAAAAGTCAAAATTGCACTGCCATGGGGGGGAAAACACTCTTTTTCCAAATGGTCAGGAAAAGGTGTGACAAGGGCCAGGCCTCTGGCCAGGTGGTGCTGGACAAGCACAGAGAGGCACCCAGACAAGCACAGAGAGGCACCTGTCAGGAAGACACATCTCAGCTGTTCCTCACTCCACGACGCACCTGCTTCCCACTTCTCCGATCCCCAGACAGGGGGCGTCCATTGGAGTCCCGGTTCTCCCACTTGCTAGCTGTAGGGCTTTGAGTATATCAGTTAGACTGTAATCCGTGGTTTTTCCATCTGCAAAATGGCTACGTGAAGATGAAACGAGATGAAGCAATAGGCGTTTGGGATGGTCTTTGTTTTACAGTTAACACTCCACAAATAAAAGCTGTTATTATGCAAAGAAAACTAATTTCTTTGCACATTATATTAACTTGTAGTTCTGCACAGACTGAGCGTTTCTTATATTGAGGAAACCTGGGCTTCACGAAGAATGATGTATATCTTTGCCAGATCCTCCTGCTTAAACACCAAGGGAAAGGTCGATTCGCTTGATTTCCATCCATGGCCTGTGAGAAAATGATGGGACAATATGTGGGATCTGGTACTTTCTGGCAACTTTGGCAACGACACCATTGCAGTCTTCCCTCCATAATATCCCACACTGACCGTGAAGGTCAAATAAGGCTGTGGATCTGACAAGTGTAAAGTACTACTCTGCTTGCATCAGGGATTATCCTCACCACCATTTGCCTAATTCTACACACGCTTATACCAAGAACGTCTGCTCTTATGGGCACTTAACCCTGATATACTTCTCTTTCATGCCAAGAGAAGGCGTCTGACAGATGGGGAACTCGTATTGCTTCCTATCGAATAACATTCCCTAAATGATTCTAGCTCCTCGTGTTTGCTAAATGTGCGTGCTCTGAATAGTCTACCTGCTTGTTACAGGCTTTCCCTGGCTCTCTCTCTGCTGCCTTAGCATTTGTTTCATACACATCAGTATCCTCCTTCATGGTGAGAGGCAGTGAGGTGCAGTGGTGACGAGCCATGCTCTGGAGCCAGCCTGTGGGCATCTGAATACTGACCGCTACGGCCCCGCAGACAAACTGCACACTCTGGGCAAGGTTTCCCTCATCTGTAATCCGATTGCTAGGAGGAGCCAGCAATTTAAAGCACAGATATGCAAAGTGTTTACAACAATCCCTCTGAGTGTAGAAAGCACTCACTAAATACTGTGTATGTTATGATTGATAGAGACAGTGTAGTGTGATGGTTGAGAATTAGGATTGGGAGCCAGGCGACCCGGCTCTGAATCCTGACTGTGCCACTCACTAACTGCAAAATCTCTGGCAAGACACATCACGTTTTTTGTGCCTCAGTTTCCCAACTTGTACAAAAAGGTTATGGTAAAGAGCATCTATCTGGTAGGGTTGTGAGGATTAAAACAGACACATACGTGTTTGTTCATTAGTTCATTCATTCACTCATTCAACATACAGTGTTCAATAAAATTAGCTCTTTTTTCTCAAACACACCAACTTTTTCCGTTCACTTTTTATTCCCAGATTGCCAATGACTCATCCTTTTTTCCACACTGGCATCTCCTGCTTTATCCCTGCCTACCCAGCTCAGGCTCCCCCAGCCACCTCCCTGCCTCTTGGAATTACAATCCTTCTCAAATGGCATGGATTTAAGGCAACTGGAGCAGGGCTGGAAATCTGCATTTTGACCTGCATGGCAGCTGATCCAAGGCAGCCCTACAAACCGAGAATGTCACCCTGCCACTTCCTAGAGCTCAATGACATGGCAGCTACTTAAGTTCTCTGTCTCCTTATAGGTGAAAGGAAGAGAAAACCCGCCTCCTAAGAGGCAGGAGACTCAGGTGATGGCTCGAGCCCTGACCCCCTTCAGGTCTTTGCTCACATGTCAGCTTCTCTGGAAGGCCTTCTGGGCCACCCTATTAAACCCCACCCCAGCCTCCTGCTGGCTCTATCCTCCTTCCTGGCTTTATGTTACTTTTGTTTCTGCGGAGGCCTCCTTCAAACCTCTGCTTCGCACATCTTCCTTTGTGTCTTTTCTGGGCCACCAGGTCGCCTTGCCTATCCATTTATCCACAGAAAACTTAGTCTATTGTGAGCAACACGAATGTTAGAGAAAACTAATGATATGACCTCCAAGATACGAAACCAAGATAATGGGACGGTACAAAAGCCATAGGAAAAGCTTAGACTGACACAATGAAAGAAAAGCGAACATTTATAGAGTTTCTCAGTGCAAGGGTCTTAAGTGTGCTGTATTTCCAAAGCTTTCTGGGCTCGACTATTCACAAATAGTGAGACATATTCTTTATCCATTGGTTCTGTACAGTGTGGGTCCTTGCAGAGTATAATTGAGCTGTTCTATCTTGGTAAAAGCTTCCTCGCTCCCCCTTCTGAAAGATGGCTTTAATTCCCTCCCTGTAAGTTGGCAGCCTCCCATCTCAAATTGCCAGAGGACCAATCATGCCCACCCTTTCAGCAGCACCTAAGCATCCAAGCCCTCAGGAGATGATGGGCACTCAGGACCTCCATCGGCATCCTCAGGACAGTGTTTCCAGAGTATGCCCAAGCTTGGCAGGACCACTGCCCGGGCCTCTGCTGCTCTGCGACCGTCCATGTCTCTCAAGGGCCTGGGATTCCGGGACGATGGTCAGAGGAAGGTTTCTGATCTTCATTCCAAAATCAGACAAGCACGAAGGGCACTGAGTAACTCTCCCTCAAATGCCACAGAAAGGTGCCTTAGTTCTAGTCACAATGGTCTGAGGACAAGATCCTCCTTAATAATTTATAATTTGGAATTATGACACCGGAGCCAACACAACCAATGAAAAAATAAACCCCTCACGATCTTCCTGGGAGTGTGGAGGTGCCTTTGCATTGTAATCCTCAGGAACAATCTCCTGTGGATGGTTTTCTGACCAGCTTAGAAAAAGGTTGATTAAAAAACGGCATATGCATTGTAAAGTGCCCTCTCACAACGCCTTCAAAATTCCCTGGAAAGAAAAAAGATGTTCACCTGTTTTTTTCCCCCCTTCGGTGTATGTTTCTACAGGAGACACTTGAAAACCAGAAAAAAGCCTCATCTTCTTGAAATAAAAAAATCAAATAAAAATAGCACAGCAGAAATTCCCATAAAATGCCCCAAAAAGTTTCTTTTCAATAGGACTCAGGCTGAATGGAAGACATTCTTGGATCCGGAGCGTTGGCTGGTTACCTAGGTTGCAAAGGACACCAGGAGAGACTCACACCAGGATTTCTTCGTTAGGATGCCAGTCAAGGAGAAGTTCATAATCCTTTCAGATTTTAAATTTCGTGTGTCTGTGAGGGGGAATCGCCATTTAGTGTTTAGGACAATTGGTAAAGAAGATTAGACCAGACTTTTGTCTCTCAAGATGTGCTGCACCCTGGGTTATGCTCATCAAAGGCAGAGGGAACTGGCTTTCCAGGCTACAGCACTGTTATTATTCTCTTTTTGAAATTGTGGTTATATGGAGACTGCTCATTGTTTAATTAGTATGGAAGCTGATACACAGAGAAGCACAACAACTATATGTAGTGCATTAACCTGATATTCATAACCAACATCTGGGTATTTAAATTTGACCAGATTTGAAACCTTTTAAGATTTCTTAATTATTCGTATGTGCCCACGGTTACTGCTTTCTTTTAAGAAAACATGGAAGGCTTAATGATTAATATACTAATTTCAAAAGCTCTCTCATACAGACTAGACTAGACCTGTGGTCTTTATAGGATGATCATTATTTAGTTAATGAACTCAGCATACTGAACATTTTCCAGCCACCTGAAACTCTCAAGTCGTAGTGTGTGAGTTTTCGGCCAATTAATTATCAATTACAACATCATAAAACATTAGCACAAAAATAGGGAATAATGAAATTTAATTATACACTATTCTTCTGAGTTGCTGCAAATACTATACAAGACTGATTCTGATTAATAATTCATTCAGCAATAAAGTATCAGGAAAGATAATTATGCAGTGCCACAATTCTCACACTGATTTTTATAATTACAGATTACAACAGTGTTAGCAATTTAAAAGGTTAGAGAGCTGTGGTAATTTGCTATGTCATCCTCAGCTATATTAATGCCTCTCTTTGAGCACCAAGGATAATTGAAAATATAATAATGGACCAAATCAGATGGCTTGCCCATGTTCTCCTCACCTAAAACATCACCAACTTGAGTACATTAGTAAAGTCAAGTCCTTGATAATTAGCCTCTTTCATTAAGTAGCCCCACTATTCACCTTTGGTTACAGTAGATGGAAGGGAGAAAATACGTAGGTATTCATGCTGAAATATGCAAACATGGAAACAATCATAAATAAGATACAACATGGATACCACTAAATTTGGTATACAACTTCTATGTGGTGTGACTATGAATACACATATATGTATATCTGTGTAATTGCCCCTCAGGTAATTAGACCTGCCAAGGGACCCACATAATGAAAGTTGAGACTTTCAAAGTTGGCAATACAGTTGAGTAAATAGCACGTGAGAAGATTCAAAGTTTATCCAATTACCCTCTCTGGGTTGTTTATATGTTGTGACACAACAAACTACTCTTGTCTTTGAGCTTTATTACACCCTGAGAATGAAAATATACTCTTCCTGCTAGGAATACTTAACTCTGTTCTGCTTTCATTCCTTGGGAAAAATACCTGGCTAACAACTGATAACTCTTCTCATAATCAGTATTTGAACGAAATTTCCACATGAGGATCAGTCCACATAAAGGAAACATATAGTTCCATGAATTAAAAAATCACTTTCTTCTTTGCTCTTCTGGATATTTTTTGGAAGAGATGAGCTAATAAACACATTGTGGCTTTTCTCTCTTGAATGCGTTAAAAATTCGACTAACTTCATGATTGATTGATACAGAGAAACAGATGAAAAATTTACAGGGACTAAAACCTTAAGCCTCATTTATTTTTTTATTTTTTAAAAAATATATTTTATTGATTTTTTATAGAGAGGAAGGGAAAGGGAGAGGGATAGAGTGTTTGAAACATCGATGAGAGGAACATCAATCAGCTGCCTCCTGCACATCCCCCACTGGGGATTATGCCGGCAACCAAGGTACATGCCCTTGACCGGAATCGAACCTGGGACCCTTCAGTCCGCAGGCCGATGCTCTATCCACCAAGCCAGACCGGTTAGGGCCCTTAAGCCTCATTTAAAAGAGTTCCTAGCAGAGTCTTTTGAGAGTCTTGCTGGGCCTGGAGATTCCTCCTAGAGCGGCGGTTCTCAACCTGTGGATCGCGACCCCTTTGGGGGTCAAACGACCCTTTCACAGGGGACACCTAAGACCATCGGAAAACACAGATATAATTACATATTGTTTTTGTGATTAATCACTACGCTTTAATTATGTTCAATTTGTAACAATGAAATTGGGGACCCAAATTTCATTGTTACAAATTGAACATAACATGAGGAACTGTATTAAAGGGTCGTGGCATTAGGAAGGTTGAGAACCACTGTCCTAGAGTATGCCAGGATCTGGATTCAGTATTTCCTTACAGCTGGCCCCCAAATGATACAGGGAGACAGGTAAAAAAAACACAAAGCTGCTTTCTAGTGTGAGAAAGATTTGGAGATAGGTCATCTGATGGAATTTGCTCCTTTTACAACTGTGGAAATGTAGGCTCAAAGACACTGATTTACTCAAGATTTCAAAACTATTTAGAAATAGAAATAGGAGAACCCAAGAGTCTCTGACTCCCAGGCTTCTACTAGATCATATTAGAGAAAATACGGGGGTGGGGGGGGCACGGGTTAGCACATGGAAACTATTTTTTGTTCCAAAATTATGCCCTTTTATTTACATTTAATTTCTACAAGGGCGATAAGTATAAAATAGGGAGAGGGGAGAGGAAGAGTAAGTCTAAGAGAACATCGTAGAACTGTAGCTCTTCATGTCTTCCTTCAAGCACAAATAAAGTGGGGTTTCTTGCGTCAGGAGTGCAATTATAAAACAAGGCATTGTTCTGGATGGGGCCTAATCAGCTTTCTTTCTGGGCCATGAGAAGGCGGCTGGCTTATGATCATGTTGTATGATGCCACACTGAAATGTAAATGTCCTTCCCCCTTTTCAACTACTCCCTTTCCAAAGCTTTACTCCCAGTAGAGCAATCAAACAGGCTCCCTGCATATTTCTGTAAATCTGTTGATGGATTCATCAGGAGACTCCTCGCAGGCCATACTGTTCCCTATTTTAAGTAGTGGACAGGGAATAATACCGGCAAGTAGACTTTGGTACCACATTTGAAAGGTCCTGTATGGTTCTGTACTTGGAATTTTTCTAACATTTTATTATGAAAAATTTCAACTTACAGAAAAGTTTAAAGAATCTTACAATGAACACCTATAAATCAACATCTAGATTCTATAAATAATATTTACAGTGCTTATTCCATTACACACCTATCCATCTATATCCATCACTCCATCCATCTGTCTATCTATCTTATTGTTTCTGTGCATATCATTTGCTAGAGTTCTAGATTTGCTTATATTTTTTTTCTTTTGAGCTAAAATTTACATACAGACCTCTTAAGTGCACACTCACTGGATTTTGATGAATATATATCCGAGTCTTGTCAAGCTATAAACTATAAATACTCTAGAAAGATTCCCCATCCTAGTCAGTCCCCATTGCCCAATGCAATCATTGTTCTGTTTTTCAAACACAGACTAATTTTGCTTGCCCTAGAATGGTTGAATTTTAAAAATTAGGCCTCCGTCAACAGTTAAGTGGCTAAATGTTCTGTTTTTCTTCCTCCAGTCAACAAAATACTTTATTGAGCACCCATAATAAGCCATACACAATGGAATCCAGTGACAACAAAATAATTATTGCATAAAAGTAGAAAAATAACTTCAATGGTGGTGAGAATTGTGGGATTAATTATATTTCAAGGGCGATTTGGATGCACAACCAGAAGGAAAGCCACACACCACACCCTGTATCTGTTACTCATTTGGAAACTTGCTGATTCTTTGACAAAAAAATAAAATCCATACCCATGCCCAGTGGAAAAGTAGGGCTCTGTAGGATTTTTGGAGTAAGTCAGAAAAATGAGGAGGTTTTTTTTTTTGTTGTTGTTGTTGTTTTTTAAAAAGCCCATCTTCTGACTAACAGTATGGCTCTGTGATAAAGATGATTGTTCTGTGATGAAGATGAATGGCCAGTGTGTCAAGCCATAACCTATGAAGACCCAGCCCCTAGTTTTATAGAACTGTACAATCATGAAGGAGGCTACCAAAGAGCCAAAAATGCTTCTTGTTCATTTTCTTTGAACCTAACTATGGGCAGTTAGTGGACTGGGCCCTGCATGACTAACAAGATGAATACACCTTGGTTACACAGCATTGGGTTACTTCACTCAGCAAGAGCTCCACAATGACATACTTCACAAATCAGCCACTAAAATGGGATTAAAACACTCTTCTATAGCAATTTCAATCCTCTTTAAAAATTCTTCTTTAACCCTTGTTAGGCATTGATTATATTCCCCCTTCCACCTCCACCACCAAGATATGGTGAAGCCCTCGCCTCCAGCACATCAGAATGTGACCTGATTTGGAAATAGGGTCACTGCAGATGTGTTAGTTAAGATAAGATGGTGCTGGAGTAGGGTGGGTCCCTAATCCAATATACTGGTGTTTTTATAAAGGGAACTCCGTATAAGACAGAAGAGACAGTGAGAATACCATGTGAAGATGGAGGCAGAGATCAGAGTGATGCATCTACAAGCCAAGGAATGAAGCCAAGGACTAATGCCACCACCAGAAGCTAGGGAGAGGTAAGAAGGACTCTGTCCTGCAGGTTTCAGAGGAAACATGACCCTGCAGACACCTTGAGTTTGGACTTCTAGCAACCAGAACTGTGAGACAATAAATGTCTTCTGGTTTAAACCACCCAGTTTGTGGTACTTTGTTACAGCAGCCCCAGGGGAGGAATACAGCTCTAAAAAAGATTTCTTTCCCCTTTTGATAATTAAAAAAACAACAACAACACCTGAAACATAATTTGCTTGCAGAAAACTGTATCAACCATAAAGGTACAGATCAATAGATTTTTCCAAGTAACCACCAACCACCCAGATCACACATATCACCGGCAACCCAGGAGTTTCCTTCATGCCCCATCCCAGTCATTAAGTTTCCTTTATGTCCCCACCAATGTAACCACCATACTACTTATTTTTTAAGCGTGTCTGGCTTCTTTTGTATATTATGTTTGTGAGATTCATCCATGCTGTGTGTAACAGTGGTTTCTTTTGAAGACAATGTAAAAAAAATAGCATTAAATTTTTGTTTGTTTTAGTTGGTTCAAATTTCAAAAGGTACAAATGGTATAGTGAAAGTCTCCAAAATCTCCCCATCCCTGCTTTCCAGTTCCATAGTTCCACTTTCTAGAGGCAACTAATGTTTCCTGTGTATCCCTCCAGAGCAGCAATTTGATGGGTGCCACAAGAATTTTTAAGTACTTGACTATTTAGTCAGGGGTACTGACATCTTTTCCCTTAAATTGTCAAATAAAAAAATGACAACAGCCAACAGAACAGTAGCCGTCCAGTGTGAATGAATCAAAATTATACCTATTTTTTTGTCAGATCACCAAAAAATATATTATATCAGTATGCTGCTGAATTTTATTAACTAGTTTGTGTGTGCCATGAGATGGAAAAGGGATTGCTAGTCTAGAGGGATTTTTTGCCGATGTATGCAAAGATATATACATTTATACGTAAATCTCTCTCCTTTTTTAATACAAAATTTAACATATTATACTATTATGCACCTTGCTTTTCACTTAACATTCTATCTTGGGTATCATCCCATAATAACATATAAAAGCTTTCTCATCCTTATTTTATGGCTATATAGTATTCAATCTATGAGAACATAGGATCATCTTTATTGATAGCCATCTGGGTTGCTGTCATTCTTGTGTTGTTATAAACAAGGTTGCAATGTGGAACCCTGTAGTTTTGCACATGTAACTTTGTGCATCCATATACTGTCCCCAAAACAGAAATGCTGCATCAAAGTATATAAGCTTTAGTAATTTTGATATTGACAAATTATTCTCCATTTAGACCGTACCAATTTAAACTCCTACCAGCAATGTACAAGAGTATGTCCTTATCCGTAATTTTTCTAATAGGTTGTGTTATCAAACTTAAAAAAAAAAAGAATCTGGAGAGAGACCCAGAACATCCAAAAGAAGGCCCAGAAGCTTGCATTGCTTCACAGCTGGGCCTCATCTGAGATGACTTTTTAAATATAAACAAACAAAGATGAGGAATCTGCAGATCTCTCCGTAGCTCCTGCTGGGTAGCCTCAGGCAGAGGCTAAATTAGCACCTCCTTAGCGATCCAAGAGCCAGTGTACCCAGTGGTCAGAGTGGGACCATCCAGATTACAACTCCTCAGATCCATAAGGGACACACTCAGGGGGCAGACTCAGTGAGCACCAAAGCCCCACTGAACCAAGTCTTGCCCCAGAAGGGTGTCTCCAGCACAAAGTTCTCCCACCATAGACACAGCTGATTCTCACAGCCAATTGGCCTGGAGGTCAATTCCTCCCAGTGATAACTACAACAATCAAGGCTTAACTACAACAAGACTGTGCACACACCCCACAAAGGGGTGCACCAAGAGTGTCCACCTCAGGTAATTGGGGAGGCTGAGCCACTGGGCCCTATAGGACACTTAGCACACAAAGCCACTCTATCAACACAGGGAAGCAGCCAAAATGTGGAGACAAAGAAATAGGTCACAAATGACAGAAATAGAGGAAAGCAAACTATTGGATATAGAGTTCAATACCACGTTATAAGGTTTTTCAAGATTTTCTAGAAACCGCTGATAAATTTAGTGAGATCTTCAATAAATCTAGTGAGACCCTCAAGGATATGAAAAACGACCAACTAGAAATTAAGCATACACTGACTGAAATAAAGAATATTATACAGAGTCCCAACAGCAGACTAGAGGATCGCAAGAATCAAGTCAAAGATTTGAAATATGAAGAAGCAAAAAACACCCAACCGGAAAAACAAAAAGAAAAAAGAATCCAAAAATATGAAGATAGTGTAAGGAGCCTCTGGGACAACTTCAAGCATACCAACATCCGAATTATGGGGGTGCCAGAAAAAGAGAGAGAGCAAGATATTGAAAACCTATTTGAAGAAATAATGACAGAAAACTTCCCCTACCTGGTGAAAGAAATAGACTTACAAGTCCAGGAAGTGCAGAGAACCCCAAACAAAAGGAATCCAAAGAGGACCACACCAAGACACATCATAATTAAAATGCCAAGAGCAAAAGACAAAGAAAGAATCTTAAAAGCAGCAAGAGAAAAACAGTTAGTTACCTACAAGGGAGTACCTGTAAGATTGTCAGCTGATTTCTCAATAGAAACTATGCAGGCCAGAAGGGAGTGGCAAGAAATATTCAAAGTGATGAATACCAAGAACCTATAACCAAGATTACTTTACTCAGCAAAGCTATCATTCAGAATTGAAGGTCAGATAAAGAGCTTCACAGATAAGAAAAGGCTAAAGGAGTTCATCACCACCAAACCAGTATTATATGAAATTCTGAAAGGTCAGCAAGTGAATCTAAAAATCAAGTGAATAAAAAAATCTGATGAACAGAATAAACTGGTGAATATAATAGAATCAGGGGCATAGAAAGGGAGTGGACTGACAATTCTCGGGGGGAAAGAGGTATGGGGGGTGCGGGAAGAGACTGGAAAAAAATCATACACCTATGGATGAGGACAGTGGGGGGGGGGGGGGTAAGGGCAGAGGGTGGGGGTGGGTGGGAACCGGGTGGAGGGGAGCTATGGGGGGGGGGAAAAGAAGAACAACTGTAATAATCTGAACAATAAAGATTTTAAAAAAAAGAATCTGCCTGGCCTTGCTGGCATGGCTCAGTGGTTGAGTATCAACCTATGAACCAGGAGGTCATGGTTCGATTCCCAGTTAGGGCACATGCTGGGGTTGTGGATTCGATCCCCAGTGCTCTCACTCCCTCTCCCTTTCTCTCTGAAATCAATAAAAAATATTTAAAAAAAAATCTGCCTGCTTGGTAGGTAAAAATAGCATCTCATTATAGTTTTAATTTGCATTACATTTTTAATAAATAAAGCAAGATATAGTTCATGTTTTGAGCAGCTACTGATATTTCCTTTTTCTGTAAATTCTGTTAATAACCTATTTTTTTTTGTTATTGCACTGTTGGGTCTTTTTTCTTAGGGTCTTGTAGAAGCTCTTTACATACTAGGGAAATCAACCCCTCCTCTTATATGAGTTGCAAAGTATTTTTCTTAGTTTGCCACTTGTCTTTGCCTTTATTTATGGTTTTTCTATAATTGAATTCATTTTATAGTTTTCCTCTTATAACTTCTGGATTTTGTATCATACTTTAAAAGGCCTTCTCATTTGTGGATATAAAGAATTTCCCCCTGGATTCCATGGGAACTTGTTTTTAAAATGTTGTCTTTGATTCATTTAGAATTTATCTTGAATTATCAATAAATTTTATTATTGCCAGACAGCTATTAATGATCCCTGCAACATTTATTGAACAATTCAGCTTTATTGCACTGATCTGAGATGACTTTTTAAATATAAAGTAAAATTTCAAATGTACTTGATATTATTCCTGGACTCTACACTGTACCATTGACCTATCTAATTAATGCCCTAATTAAAATACATAAATATATTTGTTATATATTTTAAGTCTAAAGAACAATTTTCTCTCATTTCTTTTCTCTCTTTTTTTTATTTAATATACCAAACAGATCACCAAGGTTTGGACTGTGTGGGGTTTTCAGCCATGGTCCAGTGAGACACTCTCTCCCAAGGGAAACAGGTGAACATAGAGAGATTTACACCAGACAATGGCAACAGCTGAACATTTTAATTCTCTAGGGTGCTATATCTCAGAAGAGCATAGGACAGGAATTCTTGTTCCAACCAGAGTCTGGGTCTCACTTCGAGGGAAAGTACCCAATAGCTATGAGAAGAAAGAAAGTACACAGGTGACACACTAACTTAGCTATGTGACTCTGAGCAAGTCATGTCCCCCTTCTGAACCCCACCTCCTCCTCTAGCCACCAAGAATTTGGGCCCAACACTTTGTAAGAATTTGTTGAATTTTTGGAGATAAATAGACTCACTTTCATGAGCTTTGTCTAGAGTGGAGCTATTATTTTTTCCCTTTAAAAGGTCTCTCGAAATACAAGAACATCATTTAAAAGTGAGATCTTGCTGTAGATGGGTATGTTCCACTATTAGATGAGAAGGGGAATAAAGCCACATCCATTTAAAATCTGACTGAGGACCAGGGAGAATAAAACCCTCTTGGTCTAATGACAGGACTAAATTGGGTTCTGTTTCAAGTTGCCATTGAGTTTGAGTTCTTTAGAAGGAAGATAAAACAACCTCAAAAAGAATGATGTATATAACAGATTAATTTCCAGAGCACTCACAGATGCCATTTATGTTGCAAGTCTTCCTTCCTGAATTATTTTCAATTTTCAATTGAGGGGTTATTTTAAAGCAAATAGATGAACCTGGTGAAAGGGAGAAAGAGAGTGAGGAAGGAGTTCTTTTTCCCCCCCGCACTCGCTCGCTGGCGTGGGTGTGATTAAGTACTCGCGGGGTATGATTAAGTAATTAGGTTGAGGAAGCTCTGGGAGCCGCCAGGTGCCTGCTCTCTGGGTGTTCGGGGTGTTCACAGAACCAGCTAGGCCAGAGCCTCCGCTCCTGTCCAGGGATGAAGCTGGCAGCCTGGGCTCCTTGCAGGCCCCCCACGGCCAGACCCCCTCTCCCCCTGCCGCCAGGCTGCTGGGGCTGCCATGACACGGGCACGGGGCCCGCCCTGCCTCGCCTGAGCTCAATCCCTGATGGCCGCGACCCAGTTGCCCAAGTTTGCTTCCATTAAAAATGTTTGTGTAATTCCAACCCTCAGCAACCGGCTTCCGCCGGCGGAGGCAGCCTGCACCCTGGGCAAGGTCACCTCTGAGGAGACCAGGGGCCTGTGGCTGCGACAAAGGTGGTTGTGAGCACAGGGGCTGAGGTGGGGGAGAGAGGGCTTTTCTCTCTTGAATGCATTAAAAATTCCACTAACTTCATGATTGAATGATACAGAGAAACATGAAAAATTTACAGGGACTAGAACCTTAAGCCTCATTTAAAAGAGTTCCTAGCAGAGTCCTTCGAGGGTCTTGCTATGCCCTTCATCGGAATCAAACCCGGGACCCTTCAGTCCGTAGGCCAATGTTCTATCCACTGAGCAACACCAGCTAGGGCCTGATTAATATTTTTGAAAGGTTACTTGAGGTTCTATGTGGAAAGAGAGTTGTTGTGCAGTCAGACTGGAAGCATGCTGGGAGGTTCTTGCAGCTTCTAGGTGAGCAATAAGGATGGACCAGACTGGGGTGGGGCAGAAGAAGTGGTGACAAATGGCTGGATTTGCATATATTTGGAAGGTAAAGCTGATGGGCGTTGATAATGGATTGGACATGGAATATGAGAGAATGATTTAAGATGGCTTCAAGGATTTCAGTTTAAATGACCGGATAAATGGAGTGTTATTTACTGAAATGTGCAACCCCAGGGAAGGATCAGGTCTGCTGGGGTGAGGACAAGCGTTGGTTTAGATGTGCTAATTTGAGAAGCCTACTCTAGACAGCACTATGGATATATTACATAAGCAGCTAAACACATAACTTAAGATTCAGGGCAGGGTTGATTCTAGAGATATAAATTTGGGAGTCATTAGTATCGAGATAGTACTTAAAAGCCACAGGACTGGATGAGATCACTGAAGGAGTAAGCTCATGCGGGCTGAATGAATGAATAAGCAAGTTTATGTGCAGGAAGGAAGATGTTAACAGGTTCACAAAATCTGATTGTAGAGATCGGACAGAGAAATAACACACAGAGGGATGAGAGTGCACAGAATGGATTTTTCTTTCTGTCTAGGTGGCCAATTCAGATTTTTTTGGGTTCTCAGAAGAGCTTGTATCTCAAATTATTGAGGGGACACAATGGACCATAGGACAAGTTTCCATTGCTCAGCATGTGGATAAGGCGCGGCAACCTCCTTTAGGCTGCTTGGGAACTAAGCACCTTTCTGAAAGAGTGCCTATCAGAGCACATGGTGCAGGCTGGAAGCCATGAGTGTGAGTCCTTCTGGAAAGAAAAGACAAGGACAGATCCACGCAATGTGTTTCAAATTAGGGGGTGGGGTAAGATCACAAATCCAATATCTGCAAACAACCTTTATGTAACCATGTAGTCTCTACTGAAGTACCAGGTGGGCGACTTTCCACAACTAAGACAAACTAATCTTTGCCATAAGCCCAGGAAAAGTTCTGTAGAATTTGAGATAGTTAAGCTGTACTTCTCAGAAGTCAAAAGCAGGTCAGTGGGTCCACCACATTCTTTTGGTTACTTCGAATATCGTATTACCCAATACTAACAGCTTCTCGGGCCCATAGGAATATAATCACATTAGAAAAACACTAAAAGCATGATGATGTAAGAGGTATCTACTGTAAAAAAATAGCTTTTGCATACTTTCTAAAATTACCATTTCATTCCAAGTACACGGAGTTTTCTCTATTTTTATTAAAAAAGTTTTTTCATTGTGAGGCATTAAAAATTGGCATTTAAAGGCTCCAGCTTGTTTTGACTTTTTTGATCGCCATTCATTCCCAGTGTTCCAGGCTTTTCTCACTTAAAAATCATTAGCACTTTGCTCATACCTGCTCTGCTGCTTCACTGAGATCACAGATATTTCTTCTATGTCTGTGTAATGTTAAAACTGGAAATAAAGACCCAAACCAAAGTCTTATTATCTGTGCCTTATTAAGTGTTCTATCCACATCCCAAAAAGTAAAGCTTTGTTCTGGAATCATTGTTGACTGCCAGTGAGAGTTGGTCTGCTCTACTCCTAGCTGCTCAAACTACATATATCACTGTGTTGATTTGTGGGTGCCTTGAAACAGACAATCTAAATGCACACAAAAGAGCAAAGTTGTATGGAACTTTGGAAAGATTGAAATTTTAGTCACTGATGTATCTGGGAAATGTTTACTGAGTATCTACCCCATTCCAGCCATTTTGCTGGGTCTGGGTCACAAACACAGGCCTCTGGCACATATGATAGAGTGGTTGACCAGGCAAATTGATACCGTGCCATAGGGCTGTTGCAGAGGCATTTCAGCATGCCTTCAAACACAGGTGGGATCCTTCCCAGTAATGACAATGCTTGAGCTGAATTCTAACGACAAAGTAGGAGTTATCTATGGGAAGGGTGAGAGAAAGATCAACTACAATTTACAGGAAAGAGTCGACTAATATTTGTGGATCCCTAACTATTTTCCCTCCAAAGTTTGGAACTAGGTAAACAAAGATGAAGATGGTACACTTACTCCCAATAAGAAGACACAGTAGCTATTTTCAAATTTCTAAGGAGTTGTGTGGAATAAACATCAGATTTTTCTGGGTCACCTATGAGTGATATCAAGATACTGGCTCTTTCTGATGTTTCATGCACTTACCTTTGTGAAAAAGATCAACTTTACGGGCAATCAGAAATGGGCTGATCAGAGGTATTACAATCTCTCCAGGTAGGTCTACAATTTAGCTTAGGCATGGTTATTAATGAGAAACAAGAGAATCTGAGTATCAGGTAATTAAGCCTTTAAACATTACCATGACAATATGACCCTGACCATTGGCATGTCCAGGCAGAGATGGTCTGTGCCATCAGCTACACACTGCCAGGTTGGGCACAGTTCCCCATATTTATGGTTTGATGCTTCCCCTTTAGAAGCCAGAGACTCCTTAAACCCTGGCAGGAATCTCAACAGATATTACAGAAAAAAAAGGACTAATACAAACTCTACAATGGACCAAAATCCCAAGAGAAGTAGGTACTATACAGAGAATTTATATGACATACACTAGAATAGAGTCTCTCCACAGTGGGCATGCAGTGGGAGTGGGGGACAAGTGTAGTCCGAGAATGGTTTCCTGACATACCTATTAATTTTATATCACAAACTATTTTATATCACAGACATTGTGTAGCTAGTGGGATGTGCACAAGAAGAGTTAGTCAGCCCTCTAGGGAATATGGGTTTAAAAACTCAAGAAAACAATGTGTTAGAATATCCGTTCGTATACTTTGTAAATACTGTGTTTAAGAGGTGATTATGTGACTGGTTCTTATACTATGATTACAAGAATGAAGGGAACAGTGAAGCTCAACCATATCCTTAAGACCAAGCAAGTCATTAGCAGATGCCAAGTCCACACCTTGACCAGCTGGCCATGTTATTTCTATAGATCATTATCCTCTGGGTGCTTTGGGGCTAGGACAGTGGGAAGGGGCTGCAACATAGCTGCTTCATGCTAATCTGGAAGGTTCCTTTCCTGTTGCTGGTGAGAATCCATTGTCAGCTAGAAATACACTGGCATCTCTATGGTCCATCCTAGGAAAGACGGAGGCAGGCAAAGCTTTTCCAGAGTCATCATCTCCCTTCCCTCCGTCTCCTGAATGTTGTGTTCTTCTAGGATGGGACTCCCTACTTTACACCCCCATTTGCCAAAATCATTTCTCTCTCCCTTCTATTCTTCTCACTAGGCAGTCTCCCTGGTGAAACTGAGCACTTTTGTGTGTTTAGAGTTTAAGTTAGTTTTCAGAAAGTTGTGACTTACTTATAACCTCTGCTGATGATCCTAGGAGTATTTATATTCTAATTGAGGGTGAATTAAGTTAGCAGATAACTGTGGACTTTCAGATGAGTGGAAAAGAAAGGCCCTGTCATTGCCCCTGCAGGTAAGCTGGCCCTGAGTTCTCACTGGCACACTTTAAAAACAGAACTTGGAGAGAACATTGGCACACCACCTTATTTGTTAAAAGTCATAGATCTCAGGGCTAGCAAACACAGGGAATTGATTGTCAAAGATCTTGTATTTCTTGGTGTCTAATGGGCTCGTCTAGAAGCTCTCTCGAAGGTCTCTTGGTAAATCTTTCCTCGGGACTAAAGATTTCACATAAAACCTGAAGCAAAGAGAACATCTGTCTAGACTAGCGGTTCTCAACCTGTGGGTCGCGACCCCTTTGGTGGTCGAACGACCCTTTCACAGGGGTCACCTAAGACCATCCTGCATATCAGATATTTACATTATGATTCATAACAGTAGCAACATTACAGTTATGAAGTAGCAACGAAAATAATTTTATGGTTGGGTCACAACATGAGGAACTGTATTTAAAGGGCCAGAAGGTTGAGAACCACTGGTCTAGACCAGTGATGGCGAACCTGTGACACGCGAACTCATTTTTTTGGTTGATTTTTCTTGGTTAAATGGCATTTAAATATATAAAATAAATATCAAAAATATAAATCTTTGTTTTACTATGGTTGCAAAGATCAAAAAATTTCTATATGTGACACGGCACCAGAGTTAAGTTAGGGTTTTTCAAAATGCTGACACGCCAAGCTCAAAAGGTTCGCCATCACTGGTCTAGACAGTAAGAGGATTGACTTGTATTCCATGTTGCTGACTATTGCTGACTCTTGTGTGATCCCTAGATATTTGGTGATAGCTTCTCTGTGGAATAATCTATGAAGTAAAGACATAATAGCCAAGATTAGGTTCAGAACTTAGTCTTCATGCTGACATGCACGTTATCGTGTGTTATTGTACACTTGTTCCAGCCAGGAACCAGGGCAGAGGAAAGATCTCTGCTATGAATGTAACACGAGGACTTCATGGCTCATTTGCCATTGCTGCAGTTCCTATGAAAGATCCTAAGAACTTTGGGGCAAAAGACTGAAGAAATACAATGGTTTCCTGGGAAGTGAAGGCTGGGGCAAACATTTCTAAAATGTGCAAAGAAGTTAATTTTGAAAATCTGCTGC
Organism: Myotis yumanensis; assembly: GCF_028538775.1. Taxonomy (NCBI): domain Eukaryota; kingdom Metazoa; phylum Chordata; class Mammalia; order Chiroptera; family Vespertilionidae; genus Myotis; species Myotis yumanensis. The sequence continues at coordinate 51,563,766 of NW_027223757.1, read as the reverse complement.
TCATTTGTTATAACTTCAGAGTTTCAATTTTAATTATTTAAAAAATTCCCTGTAACAAACACACTTTCTGAATGACTACTGCCTCATCATTTGGCAGCCAATTTTTGAAACCTTGGTACTCTGAGAAATACTTAATGAGCATGTCTTAATGTTGTATCCATTGAGTTACTGTTTCACTTGGGAGGAGGCTGAAGGATATGAATTCAACTTTTGGCTCTAATGCTTATGAGATCTTTAGATTTAGAATAGTTCTTGTTGATCTTAAGATGCTTTTTCTGTAAAAAGGGGTAAATGCCTAGCTTTCAGGGCTCTTGTAAGGACTGAGTTAATATATGTAAAATGCAGAACTCAAGTTCCTTATGTTTTTATCCACAGAATCTAGAGTGAAAGCTACAAGCCATCGGAGCGAGAAATGATGAGAACCCAGCTCCCTGTGCAGCAGCTCAATCTGACTCAGTATCCCTCAAACATTTACTGAGCGCTTAGGTGCCAAACACTATTTTAGGTTTGGAGACACAGTTATTATATTGAACATGACAGACAAAGTACCTACCATCTCAGGTTTCATATTCTAGTCGGGGGAGACAGATAATAAACATATAAGTAAATAAACAATAAACTATCAAGCAGTGATAAGTACTATGCTAACAAGCAAAGGGTGATGTACGAGGGAGTCACTGGGCATTATGTAGAATAGTTCTCTCTGAGGTCATGACATTGAAATTGAGACCTGAAGGACATGAAGGAGAGAGCCACATGAAGGTTTATAGCAACTTATCTCACTGTGGTCTGGGGAACCCCTGGGGATCCCAAGACCATTTTAGGAAGTCAGTGAAGTCATGGCTGTTTTCATAATAATACTAAGATGCTATTTGTCTTTTATACAGGTTGACATTTGTGTAGATGGTGCAAAGGTAATGGTGGCTACGACTGCTGGTGCCTCCGCATGACACAAGGCAGTGTCACCAACTGTGCTAGCTCTTCACCACCACACCCTCACAGCCAAACAAAGTGCTAGTTTCACTTAGGAATGAGCTTGATCAGCAGTAGGAATTATTATTTGTATTAAATTTATATTAAATCTCAACATCTGAGTGTACATCATTTTAACATTCTGTATGACAAATATGCATAAGCACTTTTGTTGCATACTGGGGTATAATTGTTCTCAAGGAAAAACATTTGTGGGATTGTCTGAGTTGCAAGTTGAACAAACCACTTTCATAGAACATCATTTTTACTCGAAAGAATGCCCGACAAACGACGGTTATTCAGATTTAGGTATCTGGCAGATATTTTCTTGAAAATGATAAAGGTGAGCTGCCACTTCGAGGAAAACAACTGGTAGAATTTGTTGTCGATGTTAAAAATTCAATACTTCTAAAAATCAGATTTCTGGAAAATGTGTATCTGCTACTATGAGCCTGATAGCTTCTGAAAACTTAAAACTTTCCTGGTGAGATTGGTGGTAATATTGTGATTTTTTAATACCTTAAAATGAAATGTGTCACCATCTTGAAGATATGTATAACTCAGTAAACCACAATTTTCCAAATAACCTATCATAGCCTTAAAAAATCATGCTTTGGCAATAGATCCATTCAATATGTAAGGCAGACCAATGAATGCAATGGAGTACCAAGTTCATTGATGTGGTTTTAGATTTTGCATTGCAACTAACCTTTAGGAAGTTACCTTATTGGCAGCCAATTTGTAAATTCTGATGTAGTCTCAAAGAAGAGTATGCCCAATTATTTAAAAAGGCAATTAAAATACTTCATCTTTTCCCAATTACTGAGACTGAATTTTCTTCATCTAATTTAACCAAAACTACATGTCACAACTGATTGAATACTAAAACAAATTTTAGAATCCAAGTGTCTTCTGTTATGTTAGATATTAAAGAGATTTAATGCCATTCTTCTTACTAATTTTTTTGTCTTGAAAAATACAGTTTTTTTCATAAAGACATGTCATTTATAGTAACATGTAGTGGGTTTATTAGTGTTATTTTTACATAAACACTTTAGATGTTCAGTTTTAATTTTTAATAAGCTAAATATAGATGGATAAAACCCAAAGAAACAAAGGCTTTCTTGTGTTCTCAGTAATTTTTATGAGTATAAAGGGGTCTAGAAACCAAAATTTTGAAATGCATTGATCTGAGAATAAGGCAGATTAAACAATAAAATTTTAGTTTCATTAGGTCTTGCACAAATTTTATTGAATTTATTCTTAGGTACTTAAATTTTTTATTATAAATGACAACTTTAAAAAAAATTACTTTGCTCTGTTACTGGTGTGTAAAAAGGCAATAAATTTTTGTACATTGATCCAGCCACTTTGCTAAGCTTTCTAATTATTTTTTGTACATCAGCCCTACTATTTATTGATCCACTGGTTGGCAAATTATGATCCACAGGCCAAACAGTGCTACCAGTTTTTGAAAATAAAATTTTATTGGAACAGAGCTATATCTACTTACTTATATGGTATTGTGTATAGCTTCTTCCACATTGCAATGGCAGAGTTGAGTGAAAGAGACTATATTGCTCAGAGGAAAAATTATTTACTCTCTGCCTTTTAACAAAACTCTGTATTATGAACCCCAGTCAAAGAATCAACTTTGGCTTTCTTGATCCTCTATCTGACTTTTAAATTTTCAATTTAATTAATTTGTTCTTATCTTTATTCATCCTCCCTCCCTTATCTTTTTCTACTGTCTCAAAGTTAGCTTATTTTCACTTTTTTTTTTCTTTTCTGGTAAAAGCAATTGAGGCTATACATTTTCCTCTAAATACAACTTTCACTGCATCCCACAAGTTTTGATATATAACATTTTCATTATCATTCAATTCTAAGTATTTAAAAATTTCCATTATGATATCTTTGATCAATGAGTTATTTAGAAATGTTTTTAAATTTCTAAATATAAGGGAAATTTTGGGGGGTTTATTTTTTAGCTACTGACTTCTAATTTAATTGTATTATGATCAGAGAACATGGTCATTATTTTTCTTAGAAATCTGGTGAGACTTGTTTTATGACTTAGTCATTTTTTATACATCTTCCTTGTGAAGAATATATGTATTGCAGACTTTGGTGCAAGGTTCCTTATATCTATGAATCAAGCTAGTTAATTGTGTTGCCTAAATTATATCTTTACTATTTGTTGTCTATTTGACCAAGCAATAACTTGAAGAAACATGGGAAATTTCCTTATAGTTTTATCAATTTTTGTTTTTTAATATATTTTGAGGCTACTTTAAATATGTTATACCTTTCCACTGAGTTAAAGCCGTTAACAAAATATATAGTACTCTTTCTAACCTTAATAATGTCTTTTTGTCTTAAACTCTATTTTGACCGATATCAATACAGCTGCCCTAGCTTCCTTTTTGTAGAATTTGCTAGAATATATCTTTCTGTTTCTTTAATTTGTCCTTCCACATTAGGGATGTTTTTTCTAACATTGTACAGTTGAACTATTATTATTATTTTTTAAATCTTAATTTTACTTTATCTGCTTTTTAGCCAGAAAATTTACATATGTTGTGATTGCGAATATATCTGCATTTGTTTCTATAATCTTACTTCTGCTTTTTATTTGTCCTGAATTTTCTATGCTTTACTTTTGTGTTTAAATTTGCTTGACTTTTAAAATACTGGTTTGAAGGTGTATACTATTTTTACTTTTTTTAGTAGTTATCTTTGAAGTCTAAAATTAGTATCATAATCTCCTTCAGGACAATAAAAGGACCTTATATTGCTAACTCTGATATCTCCTTCTTCACACAGAGTTTTATCCAGTACTGTAGTCTACCTTTTCCCCTACATTAGACTTCATTGTGTTAAATGAACAATATTTGTTTAGATTTACCTACATGTTTACCAATTACTTTGCTTACCATTTCTTTCTGTATCTCAGAGTTTTCTTTTGCTATCCCTGTCCTTTGAAGTTCCTTCAGTGAATATCTCTTAGGTTTTCCTCTTAGGAAAACAGTATTTCACTCTCATTTTTGCAAGTTACTTTTGCTGAGTGCGCAATTTCAGGTTGAAAATTACCTTCTCTCAGAATCTTGAAAATATTATTTCGGTCTCCTGGCTTCAATTGTTGCTGTTGAGAAGTCCACTGTCAGTCTAGTGATTGTGCCTTGGTGGGTATTATCTGCGTTTTCTCTATGGCTCCTTTTAAGACAACTTTGTCTTCAGAGATCTGCAGTCCCACTACGCTCTAAAAGGTTATGTATGCTTTTTAAAAATTTGTCTGCTTTGTACACACTGCTCCCAGTATCTGTGGATGCATGTTTCTCATCTTATTTGAAAAAATCCTCAGCCATCTATTCTTCATTGTCTCACCACCATCCTACGTTTCCTTTCCCTTTGTGACTCTGAATCAACTTGGTAGGCTTGTTATTCTGCCCTCCATACTATTAACCATCTCCTTATACATTTGTGCTCTATTGTCCGAAACTACTTTAGTTCTGTTTTCCAGTTCATGAATTCATCCATTACAAATGAGTACATCCATTAATTTTTTTGTTAGTCAATTATTTTTTTTTTCATTTCTAAAAGTACTCTTTGTTCTTTTTCAGAAGTGTCTGGCAATTTTGATAGCCCATTATTGTTTGCTAATTTTTGTGTTTTATCTTTAACTTAAACTTTAAAAAAAAATATAGTGTCTTTAAAAAAATCGGATAATTCAAACATCTAAAGTTTTTGGTGGAGAAGAGGTATGCAATATATTATTTGTTGCTTGTGCTTATTTTCACTCATGGTGGTTTGTTTCCTTTTTTGACAATCTTTGAGAGCTCATAAGAGCTTACTATGTGAAAAAACTGGAAACCTAAGTTCTATTTTGGATATGTTAAGTTTGAAATGAGTATCAAATATCCAAGTGGATATGGCAATACACTATTGGATATATGAGTCTGATATTCAAGAGAGAGGCCAGGGCTGGATATATACTTTGGGGAGTCGGTATCATAAAGTTTTGGAAGAAGATGTGATGTCAAATGATTGTAGAAAGAGAGAAAAGATGAGGTTCAGGATTGTGCTCCAGGGCACACCAATTCCGATATAGGGTAGAGGAGAAAACTGTAGTGGTGACTGAAAAGGAACAAAATCTAGGAGAAGTTCCTGTCATGCAGGTCCAGAGAATACTGGGTTTTAGGAAGAAGAAGTAGTTGACTGTTGAATGTTGTTGAGAAGTTGAGAAAGCTGAGCCAACAATGAAGTCATCTGTGGCTTTGGTATGAACAGTTTTGGTGGAGTAGTAGAAGCAGAGGAGGGAGTAGAGATTATGCCTATAGATAAGAAGTTCAAGGTATTTTGTGAGAAAGGGAGTAGTAAAGTGGGGAAGGAGGAGGACGATATAGCATAAGAAAGCTTTGTTTATTTATTTATTTTTTAAAGAATAAAATATTGCCCTGGCTGGTTTGGCTAAGTGGTTAGAGCGTCAGCCCCTGGTCCGAAGGGTCATGGGCTCAATTCCCAGTCAAGGGCATGTCGGTTGCAGATTCCCCAGTAGGGGCACGTGCAGGAGGCAACCAATCTCTCTCTCTCTCTCTCTCTCTCTCCTTCCTCCTTCCCTTCCAGTCTCTCTAGAATCAATGGACAAAATATCCTCGGAAAACAAAAAAGAATGAAATGTTAACATTTGCGAGAGCATGAATGGACCTAAAGGGTATTATGCAAAACGAAATAAGTCAATAAGAGAAAGACAAATACCACATGATTTCATTTATATGTGCAATCTAAAGAACAACACTCCCCCCAAACAAAATTGAAACAGACTCATAGATACAGAGGACAGACTGATGGCTGCCAGAGGGGGTTTGGGGGAGTGGGTGAAAAGGTGAAGGCATTAAGAAGTAAAAATTGGTAGTTATAAAATAGTCATGGGGATGTAAAGTACAGCACAGGGAATACAGTTAATAGTATTGTAATAACTATGTATGTTGCCAGGTGGGTAGTGGAAATATCAGGGGGTCCATGCTGTATGCCTGAAACTAATACACAATAATAGTCAATGTAAACTGTAATAAAAATATAAAATTTAAAAAAGAATGTTTTTCATTGGGTGATTTTAAAGATTTTATATGCCACTGGGAAAGATGGAGTACAAAGGGAGAATCTAATTACACAGTTGAAAAAGGGGACATTTTCAGGAGCAACATTCTTGAAAAGGCCAAGTGCCCAAAAGTCTTTTAAGATGTGATCTGGCCGTAGCCGGTATGGCTCAGTGGATGGAGCGTCGGCCTGCGGACTCAAGGGTCCCAGGTTCGAGTCCGGTCAAGGGCATGTACCTTGGTTGCGGGCACATCCCCAATGGGAGGTGTGCAGGAGGCGGCTGATCGATGTTTCTCTCTCATCGATGTTTCTAGCTCTCTATCCCTCTCCCTTCCTCTCTGTAAAAAATCAATAAAATATATATTTAAAGAAAAAAAAAAAAGATGTGATACAGACCTGGTGTATGGCATGAATCATATATATACTTTACAGGACAGAAAGGCTAGATTTTATTATCATCATCATCATCATTATTATTGACGTGGAAACGGTGTAATCTTAATTACAGTAAAGTTTCCATGAGGGTTACTACATCCTGTCTTTAAATTTACCCATGTCAAGCAGCCAGCGGTAGAAGCTATATGACATCTGTGGTAGTTATGAAAGTACGAGATTCACTCAATCAGAGTGCGGAAGGGGCCTTAAGAGATTTTCTAATTTGGTCTCCTACCCATTTGAGGCAAGTGAATCCTAAAGGTTTTTGGATGGACACTTCATGGTAATCCCTTATGAACCATTTCTAGAACTTTGTCACAATGTAATGTGTCCAACACAAATAGAAGTCAATTTCCTCTTATTTTGTGCTCAGTGGTCATACAGTATAGCTGAACTGTAATTTTCTTCACCAAAATAAAAATCCCCTTATGTATTTGAAGACAAAATTAACTTCACCTTTTCTTCTCCAAGATAACCTCTTTCTCTTAATATTCCTGCACAGATCTTATTTTGTATAATTTGACTAGTCTTCCCGACTTTTTTCCTTATTTCCAACTGCTTTTTTTTTTTTAAAGGGCAGTGACCAGAAATCGACAAGCTACTCAAATAAAGTCTGAGTAATCCCGAGAACAGTGGGGGATTTCAACACATCTCCCTGGGTGGATGAAGGCTGAACTGACTCTGCCAAGACTTGACCACATTCCAGTTCCTGCTGATCTGGGGAGACGCTCCCACTTGTGTTTCTCTTCTTTTACCTAGTGATTTGAATAAAATGAAAACACAGCCTGACATATATAGGAAAGAGTTTTTAGTGTACCTGTTCTTGAAAATCAGCTTGATAATCTCTACGTAAGTGAAAATCTGCACATAACAATTCTTTTTAAAGTGTATCAACCATCTAAATGTATGAATAAAAAAAATGCTTTGCTTCTTAAAATCCAAAAGGAAGTATTCAGACAAAGTAATTAAGCAAAGTGTTGGGTTTGGAAAGCCTTCTACTACTTTGAGGCTAATGGATGGTTGAGAAACTCCTCTGGGTGTGTGTGAGAGAGATTCTGCCGGGTAATTACTGCCCAAGAAAACCTAAGCATCCAGCTATCGTTCTAATTCTTGCTAAGCAGCATGAAACATCACATCACATTACATTATGTTATGTCAAGTAGCAGGATGTTCCTGGGGTAACATGACAAAACAATACAGTTGGGGAAAGAAACCTGAAAGGCCAACTGATATGCATATAATTTAGAAAGAAAAAAAGGGTCTATATTGATAATCAGACCTAGAGCTAACCTAAGGGTTTTGATATCCACAGGTGATTTTGGGAAGGCAGCTATGTTCCCAACATAATATTTGGCTTTCTTATTTTTATTTGTTTCACTCTAAATAGGTATTGTAGCCTCCTTGAACTGTAATTTTTCCCCTCTGTAAAATGGAAGTAATACTACCCACTCTATATGGCCGCTGTGAGGTGTTTTAGAAATATTTAATTGTATACCTATAGCTATCTGAATTGGATTTAATATTCTGCATTGCTCTGATTCTAAAATGTACATTTCCCACATAATAATTTAGAAATTAGGACATATCTTAAAATTGATAGCTTATTATACTTTGTTATTTTTTCTTTCTTAGTGGTGCATAAGATATTATATTTAAATCAGTGGCCTCTTAGAAATATGGCAGATAAAAATGTTTAGAAATGGCAAAATGCGATGCAGATGTCAGTTATTCATTTATTCATGAACAAGCTTTTACTAAAAGTCTCCCTGGTGCAAGGTATTCAGAAGGACATGAAAATGAATAAGACCTGGTCTCTAATCTCAAGGATGACTCAATGCATAAGGTGGATGAGTCAGGATACCCCAAATGCCAAATAGTATGTGATATGTGCCATTTGAGTTTATGCTAAGCTCAGCACCCTTTGAGTGCAGAAGAGGAAGTAGCTTTCAACAGGGACAACCAGGGAGGCAGTGTGGAGGAGGTGGCACCTAGGCCTGGCCTTGACAGGTGGGTAGTATCACAAAAGGCACATTTGGGAATGGACAAAAGAATGCACAGTGTATATTCAGAGAATGGCAAGGAATCTAGACAAGGAGGCGTTTAGAGATTGTGTTGAGGTGCTTATTCAGGACATTAAAGTGTCTGAGCTCTATTTGGTGGATGGATAAGGCTTTTGAGCAAAGAAGAGAATGATCAAAGAGGGGCACTGGGAGGATCAGCTGGTTGGTGATGTTTAGAGGGAAGAGGTAGGAAGGGGCGGGAAGCAGGGGCATCCTGAAGCAGGCCATGTGTAGGCTTGAGATGTGCAGAATCTGGCTGGTAGTGGGGGTAGAAAGAAGACAAAGAGATGGAAGAGTCATAGTTAAATACTAAAGATCCTTAATAGGAATCTTAGAGAGAAGTCCATTTCTTAGCTGGACAGGAAGGACACACAGAGTTGATGTCTGGCTGCATGCTCCCTGAGGACAGAACTGCATGCTTTGTTCATCACTGCATCCCAGGGTCTAGGGCAGTACCTGGCACCCTGTATTTACACAATAATACTTGTCATCCTCCCTTCCTCCAAATATTTCATTTATGCTTTTAACTCAATTCCAAGCATGTACTGAGCTCTAGGGATGGAGGTTAGAGGAACAGTGGTTGGGGGAGTGAGCTGGTGTGATGAACTGCTTTCCAAACTGGCTGCAACAATTCCCTTCTTTAATACATGCTCCTGGGTAGCCCCTCCAAAGACTCTGGGCCAACTTTTACCAAAGGGATAACAGAAAAACGTGATACAAGCAGAGACTTGAAAAATGCTTGCATGTTGGGGCTCGCCCTCCCTTGCTACTTTCTGGAATCCTGACACCACCATATAAAGAATTTCAGGACAGCCTCCTGGAAAACGAGAGACTGCGCAGCACAGAGATGAATCATCCCAGGTGAGGCCTCCCCAGACCAACCAGCCTGCCAACAGCTGAACATGTGAGGCCATCCTAGAGCAGGGCCAGCAAACTCTTTCTCAAAGGACCAAAAAGTAAATATTTTAGGTTTGTGGGTCATAGGATCTCTGTGAGAGCTACTCAAATCTGCTGTTGTACTGTGAAAGCACCTCCACCTCATGAGTGTGGCCATGTCCCAGAAAAGATTTATTTTAAAAAACAGGTGGCAGCCCTATGGGCTATAGTTTGTCCACCTCCATCCGAGATTATTTAGTCCCAACCAAGCCAGTTCAAGCCAAAAGAACTGCCCATCCAACTCACAAAATTGTGTAAACTAAATGTTTGTTAAGCTATTATATTTGGGGGGCAAGGGGAGGATATTTTGTTACACAGCAGGCACAAACTGACACAGCTGATATAAAACATTAAGGCACAGGCCTTGTTTCAAGGTACTTAAAATCCACCTGTGGAAGTAGGATAAGGGTAGGGCGCACTTAACAATATAAGCAATATGTGATTAAAAGTCAAAATGTATGATACAGGATAATTAGTATCATAAAGGCTTATAAAAGAGAAAAATTTGGACCAAACAATAGACCTGAGCAGATCTTAATGGATAGGTAGAATGCAACACCTACCCAAACAATTGTTTTTCTTTCACTGACTTTTTTGATGCTGTTTGCTTTTGTATCTATCCACTTCACCAGGCTGAGTGGCCTCTGAGGGCCGAGTGTGCCTTGTTTTCTATTTCCCGTGTTCCCAGAGTCTAGCACTGGGCTTAGTTCATAGCCGGGCTCGAAGTGCACCTACTGAACAAACCAATAAACCCAGAGGTGGAAATAAGGAAGGACATTTATGTGGAAAAACTAAATCTCACAACTAAAATAAAGGGAGAGGGACGAATTTGTGTGCTCTGTTCAGGAGAGACCAGTGGCTCAGAGAGAGGATTGGGTGTGTGTGTGGGGGGGGGGGGGGGGGGGGGGGAGGGGTGGGGGACGGGGGACAGGCGGGCGGTGGAAGATACAGCAGGACACATGATTCTGGATTTGGGGGGTGGGGGGCAAGGTGACAAGCCAAAGGAAGGGCCCTGGAAGTCAGTCATGGGAGTTTAAACCTAATGTCGTTGGAGCAAAGTGACCAAGTTGATCTTTATAAAGATTAGCTTTGTGGCAGAGGGTAAGGTGGATTCCAGGCCAGGAGTGCAGGTCAGGCAATTTAGTAGTTCAGGAGCCAGTGGGAATAGGAAGGCTGTGCGGATGCATGTTCTCCGAACGGAGCACGTGCTTCAGCACAAACAGCACAAGACAAAGGGGACATCTCAGGCATTCTTCCAGGCCACACTTACTGTGTACAAGGTGTTAAGTTACATATGGTGAGCACATAATCAACAGATCTATGTTTCGCTGGAACCAAGCTATGTGAGGCCCAGGACCCCTCCCTACTCAAGGGGAAGCATAAGACAACCAGGGATAAGAGTGAGGCAGCTGCTGGCGTGGGCGGTGCCCAGGCTTTGCAGAGACGAAGATGGGGCGCTCAGCCTGGCTCCACCCTTGCCAGCTGTGTGATCTTGGAGAAATCAACGTCGCCCATAATGGTGTTCTGCTTTCGGGTGGGGGTGAGAACCATAGAAAGGACGGCGACATGCGTAGCACCGTGCCCTGATAGAGCCGGCACTGGTGTAATCCATCCACCCAATAAAAGCACCAGGTAACACACGAGTGCTGTCACTGTGCAGAGAAAGGAGAATCACTCTTGGCTGGGACACTCACTCTGGATTTGAGAGTGAGAATAGCATTCTGTTTTGGTAGCAAAATCTGAGTATGATTTTGACAAGTGGGGGAAGGGGAAGGTCGTTTCAGGGAAAGAGAGCGACATGTGGCAGGAACAGAGGAAAGGCGAAGGCCATCCTCGGAATGTGACGGAGCTGAGCTTGGCTGCTGCGAGGTGTGAGTGCGGCTGGGAAGCAGATCAGAGACGGAGCGTGGACTGGCCTAAATGCCAGGGTGTGAGGAGCTTGGACATTCCTTGGTGAGTAATGAGGTGCTGCTGAAAGATCCTGAGTAGGCAAATGAGGTGATCAAAGTGGTGGTTAAGACAGATAAAACCAAGGGAGGTCTGCAGAGGGATGTGGAGGAAACTGGAACGAATGTAAGACCAAACATGAGGTAACGCGTGCCCATCCCTGGGGGTGGTGGGAACTGTGGCAAGGGGGGATGTGTGAGGAGCTGCAGAGGAAGAACTGACCGAATGTGGTGAGCAGCGAGGCTGGGCAGGGAGAAGGCAGAGCTGATTCACCATGAAACATGAATGCTCGTCCTCTCAGCCAAACCTCCACTGAGCTTTGTTTGCTGTATGCCAGACACTTTCAAACGGTGTGTCCACACATATGCCTGAAACAGGGTCCCCTCTCCAGTCTGGAGCCAGGGAGCAACAGACATACAAAGCATCCAGTGTAGTGTGATACGAGGTGTGTGCGCATCAGATGTGGGCACGGTGGTGGCACATGGGGGTTCATCAGAGAATAACACAAATATTTCTGCATTTATGAATCTGCCACAATCCAGTAAAGAATAAGCGATCCAAATCTAGAATAAGCATGAAGTTAGTGGGTTAATCACTGCACTTGCAGGCTTGAGAGACAGTCTGGGGGAAGGTTAGGTTAGGGGTGACCTCCCAGAGGAGGTGGCCTGCCAGGTGTGCCAGGTGGATGAGACAGGAAGGGTCCAACAGAGCAGCAAAGGCGTGAAGCTGTGAAACCACAGGGTACATAGAGAAACCTCAAACAGTGTGATGTGGCCAAAGGGCGAGGGGTGTGTGTGTGTGAGTCCACCTCTAGTTCCTACTCCCTAGCATAAATCCTCTCTCTGTGAGACAATGGTCCCTCTTGAACACATCACACAGATTCCTACCTCCACCCTCCCTTGTAAGGTTTCCCACCCAAGTGCCCTTCCTCTTCTCAGCTCTCTTATTTGTGCGGGAAACCCACACTGAATGCAGGGAGATGAACATCTTCATGTCTAAGCCCTGGGCACTTCAACTTGAAGATGGAGGGGCAGGAGATGAAACTAGGGAAACGCAGGAGCACACAGGAGGTCACAAGAGACCACAGGTCGCATTAAGATGTGTAAAATGTGAGGGTTCCTATTTGTGTTTTAGAAAGATCACTCCGACCTCTTTGTAGACAACAGGTTAGAGGAGGAGGGAAAAGGCTGAGACAGGATGGTCAGCCGTGCAGGACTGAAGCAATGCACTGCAGAGGGACAGGGACCAGAGCTTCAAGGGAGTGCTGACGGGTTGGGGACTCCTTGGATGGAGGGCATGCAGTGGGAAAAGTGACTCATGGGTCTGTCTGTGTGCACATGGAAGGATTATTCGTGACAGAGGAAATGGGAGGGTGAAATTACAAGTTCTAATCTGGCCAGATTGACTATGAAATCCCCGAGGAACCTCCAGTGGCCAGTTTGGTAGAAAGCACAGGAGAGAAGTCAGACCTGAAGATAAGAGATAGTCAAGTCCTCAGCATTTAGGTGGCTGCTGAAACTCGACAGGTAGCTACGGAACAACTGACCTTTAAGAGGGGAAAGGGGGGAAGAAGAAGTGCAAAGGAAACTGGAGTAGGCAGGAGGCTGGAAAGGACAATTTCAAACCAGCAATGTCTGTTCTTACATGGTGACCGGCTTTGACCTAGAAGTCGGGTGTGCACTTTTATTCCCTATGCAACCTTGAGCACAGATTGTGTCTTGGAGCTTTTCACGAGTCTCTACCACCCAGGACACATGAGACTTAAGACAAAGGTTAACAAAATGGAAGGCCAGACAAGTGATGAAGGCTGATTGTGCTTTGACGCTTCTTATTTCAAGGTGACAGCAACCCTTAAATAATAGAAAATAAATTATTTGCATTATCTTCATCATTGTTTTCCCACACTTTGTAATGCTTGCTGGCTTCATGTGTTTGTCTTCCTGGTTAGATTATGGGGTTCCTGAGCAAAGACTACACAGTACTCATCATTGTAGCCCAGAGTCCGTAATGGGACTGGGCACATTCATTCAGCAAATATTAATTAAGCACCTACTACAGACCAAGCATAGTTCTAGGGATACATCAGGGAATTTAACAAATATTTCTGCACTAACGAAGCTTATAAATTCTAATAAAGGATGAGGGAATCTAGCAAATCCAGCAATAAGTATAACGTCAGTGGCTAAATCAGTGTACATATAGGGTGCTAGGTAAAAGAAGCTTCTGTTACCTAAGTAAACACAATGAAAGGGAACCCAAATTGCACATGAAAACAGCCATGTCTCCTGGTGCAGGGAGAGTTTCAACTGCATCCAATTTGCACTCCAAGCAGAAACAAAGTCACTTTCCTTGTTCTATGTTCTAGAACTCTTCCTGAAGTCAGCATTTGTTTGTTTTTTTCCCAGAGTTTAAAAAATACTTACCCTGAAAAGGTCCAAAATGCCATTTATGTACAGAATCAAGTTAATACATTTTTTAAAAAATGGGGGATATTAATTTTGAGACTGAAATTTTGTAAAACATGGAGCAGAACATAGTTGCTTGAGCAACCATTCACAAAGAGCTACTATCTGTAAGCTCACATCAGGCATCACCGAACACAGTGGTGGTAAACCAGAAAGTCCTTGTCCTTAAGGATCCTGAGCTATAATAAGACAAACGCAAGGTGTTATATGGTAAGACAATACCAGGGTTCTCAGTCTTGCTTTTTCTTTTCTCCTTATCCCAAACAGTTAGTTACCTCCACCAGAGATACCCTTCCTCCCAGCTCTACCTATCAAATAAATTGGCACCTGTCACTTGCCACCCATGTCAGTTATTTGTGCGTCTTATGTCCTCTGCTGGACGGTGGTCTGAGGGTGGGGACAGGCAGTGTGGTTGCCCTGAAGGCAGGGGCATAGTGTTGTGGGAAGCCGTTGGAGAGGAAGTTTAACATCTTTGCACTGGTGTATGAAAAACTATCATATATGTATTTGTGAACAAGGCAAAGGTCCACAGAATTTCCTGGAAAAAAGAAGAAGATTCTTTCTCTTTTAGGATGTTGCAAGTTTCTTTGACTGTATAGCAGAAAGCAAATGACCTCAAGTGCTATGCTAAGATTTTACGCAACACGTAAATGTACTGTGAAAACAATAAAGCTGACATCTTTATATTTCATCATAAAATTCCCAGCGTATTCAGCACCTTTGTTGTCAAAGTGCTTTCCTATAAAATCTATTCTCACGTGATCGTCAGGATAACCCAGGGGCGCACACAAGGCAGGCACTGCTCCTCGGCTCCCCCCCGCCCCCCTCCCCTCCCGCTCTGCCCTGCGCTTGGGTGAAGACACTGAGGTCCAGGGAGGTGAGCAAATCGCTGCCCTGCTGAGTCACAGGCTGACCCCAGAACTAGTGCTCTTCCCACTCGGGCAACGGCCCCAAGTAACACCATGATCAGTGGGAGAAGGGAAGAAGTAGATGTTCTCTTATTTTCCCTTGGAAGGAAAGAATTCTGTTTCCGATTTAAAAATCAGAAATGACTAGAGGGGAAAAGCTACATTCTTCTGCTAAATCAGTGGTTCTCAACCTTGGCTGCATATTAGAATCACCTGGGAATCTTTAAAATCCTGATTTCTGGGCCTCATCCTCTGGAAATTCTGTTTCTTTGTTATAGGTTGAGAACCACTGTTAAATAAAAGGCAACACAGCTTAGTGTAGGAAAAAATCAGGAAAAATGTGTGTTCTAGGGGAATGCACCCAGAGAATAAGGTGCAGCTTCCGTTTTGACTTCTCCATGCATGAGGATAATTAGCATCACTTCCCTGTAAACTTTATTTAAATTTCCATACACAGTGCTGTTTCCCTGGATTCTCACTGCAATCATTAAACTGCACTGAGAGCGTGACACACCCTGGCTATAGATCAAACAATCCTCTTTCTTCCCTTGACTATTCTCCCTCCTTCATTCTTCTCCTCCCTCCGTCTCCCCGCTCTTACTGTCACTCCACAGTGACTGACCTAGGCCCTGTGAGGATTGCTGGGAACCCAGACGTACAGAAGAAACGAGCCACTGTTCCAGTTTCTGAGAGAGCAGAGTAGACGGGAGAAAGGCTGAGGGTAGGGAGCCTATCACTCGCCTAGTGCCTGCCCAGGACCTCACGGCGGGTCTCAGAATTGGACCTGCTTCCTGAACATGGAATGGATGATGGACGGATGGATGCACTGATGGATAGATGAGGTATCTGAATCTGGATGGCAGTGTTCCAATTCTGACTCAGTAAAGGGGTTGAAAGTCCCTTCCCCAGTCCATTGCCTTTTCTGTTTCAGCGCCCACTTTCAGTGGGAGAGGATGGGAATGAGAAGCAAATTAAATTCTAGAGCTTTTTATTTAGCAATATGCTCTGAGTTAATATTTGGGTTAGATTCCCTGTGAGTGCACTCCCCTAACTCCAGCAACATCATAAAGACACTCAACTACTATGTCTGGCAAGTTAATGACTATAAGCCCAAGAGATAGAAGGATGGGAAGATGTTAACATTAAAAAGAAAAGAACCTCAAGCAAGTTCAGAAGAAAATGAGAAAGGCCTCACCCTCTCCCATCCAAATCTACATAAACCTAGCTTTAGCCCAGCCGGTGTCGCTCAGTGGTTGAGCGCCGACCTGTGAACCAGGAGGTCATGGTTTGATTCCCGGTCAGAAGTCAGAACACATGCCCAAGTTGCAGGCTTGATCCCCAATAGGGGGAGTGCAGGAGGCAGCTGATTAATGATTCTCTCTCATCATTGATGTTTCTATTTCTCCCTTTCCCTTCCTCTCTGAAATTAATAAAAACATAATTTAAAAAATTAAAAAACCCCAAAACCTCACTTTAAACAAAAAGATTACTGAAAGTAGTATTTAAACTTTGTGCACATCAGAATAAGCCTACTCAGAATGTATATTCTCTCTCTCTCTCTCTCTCTCGGAAATTAGCTAGAGGGAAATAAAAGAATGTTAGGGAGAGATGGAAGTAGAGGAGGAAGGAGAAAAAAGAGAAAAGGTGGAGAAGGCTGTGTGCTGGGATGACAGGTGCCAGGAGAGGGGTATGAGCACGAGCAGGTAAAAGAGAACCTTCTGAGGACCTGACCAGCAGAAGTGGGTGAGATAGGACTCCCTTCTCCTGGTCTCCCAAGCTCCAGAGGGTGAACTGAGGCTGGTAATCAGTGATACCTACTCTGTGGCAGGCACAGTGCTGGGTGCTTTGATATCAACATCTTTAGTCAGGCAGCTTATAGCAACCCTGCACGGAAGGCAGCTATGTCCACTGTACTGCTGAAGTCAGAGCCTGCCAGTGGTGGAGCTGGGGCTCCGGACAGCACACTGCTGCCCATAAAGGACCCCACGACCTTGGTTAAGCCTCAGAACAACTCTTTGAAGTGGACAATATTATTTCCATTTTACATGTCAAGAAGTGGAGGCTTGGAGGCTTGGAAGGAGCCACCCCAGTCACACGGCTAGCTGGAGGCCAGGATGCATGGGAGCTGGGACACATCGAACACCTTCTGTTTCACTGTACAGACTCCATGAGGAAGTCACCAGCTTCCTGACTCCTCAATCCCTAATTTCAGCCAATAACGTGTGGGAAGATGAGGACATGGAGGTTGGGGCTCATATCCCATGGTCATCCTGACTGGGACTCAGCAGGATATTCTGAGCTTTAAGAACAATGGTGGCGTTATCTGATTTGTGCTCCCATGCAGGGTGGCAATTTTGTCTTTAACAGCTCCCAAATGGCCCTAAAGCTCCCACAGGTTCCACGGTACATTAGCTCTAGCTGCAAGAAAATTCTTGTTCTGAGCCCAGATCTCTTTCTCTATAACTTCTACCTTTTGGTTCTGCTTTTTCTAGAATCACAAAGTCTTCCATATACCTAAATATAGCGATTGCGTCTTCCCTTCTTTTTTTCTTCTCCAGACTAACTTTCCTCAGTTTCTGCAACCACTGGTTATAAGACACTCTCTGATGGCTTCTCCATCCCTGATCCCTGTTCATGAAGTATTCAAGTTTATCTATTTCCTTGGTCAAATTTACTGTCAAAAATTGATTCTAATACTCTTAATGTGCTCTAAGTACTGTGGTGTCCAATGAAATCATGACTGCTCTTTCTCTGGGCATGAGACTCCACTGTCACAATTAAGATAATGTTAGCTTTTCCAGCAACCACTTTGTGGGGTAGAAAGATAAATAAACAAGCTCGTGCAGTATGGGGCATGCTAAGTGCTCCGAGGGAGGAAGGCATTGCAGTCCGGGATCACAGAGGTGGGGCAGCTAATTCTGCTTCTCAGAGATGATGCTTGAACTTAAAGGAAGAGTGACCGAGGTGGAAGAGCTTTCCAGGTAGATGGAAAAGGTTTTGCAAAGATGAGCTGGCATGAGAGAATATGGAAGTACTGCCCCACCCCCTTTTTCTCTCCTTTTCAATTCCTTCCTTCAGATTTTCTCTAGCTTTGCTTCCCTTTCTGATGTTCTTCGAGGTAAGGCCTGAGATATACTATGTTCTCCTGTTTTAAGACTTACCCATTGCATGGAGTTTGAAGCTATTTATACAACACCTGCATATGTCCAGTATTAAGTGAGCATCAAATAGACAAAGCACTGGCAATGTTTTAGCCATAGTATTTTGATCCTGCTCTTCTTTTCAGAGATGGTACCTCTACGTCAGTGGACTGTTTGACGAGGGTAGAAAGGCAAGTGGCGCCTCAGGTATCAGAAGGCAGCCTGGGGTTCTTCAGAACCATGGGCTGGACCAGGTGTTCAGGCAGAACTGCAAGGGGTCAGAGGTTTTTGTCCCTTTATCAGTGGATCTGTTTTTCTCTCCAGTGGCTCTAGCCAAATTCTCCAAATTCCTGTTTCTACAGTTATTTACAAGCACTGATTGAGGCAGTGTTCTCAGGCTGCAGAGCAGACAGGCTCTCACCTTTGCAAGGGAGTCCACGAGACTTACTGCATGGTAACTCACCCACGTGCTATTTCCTCCTACTTGTCCCTTCTCTGCCTTCAGCCTCTCGGCCAATCAACTCCCTCCTCTGTGAGAAGTGTGGGATGACCCACGCCTTCCCTTATACCTCTGACAGGTGAACTAAGAGAAACACCTTGTTGCACAAACCCATGCTATCAAAGGATAGAATAGAGAACAAGAACCTCCAGTAAAGAACCCTAAACATCCCACCAGAAAGTCCCAAACAACCCTGAAAAGTGAGAATAAAACTACCAAAAGCTGACAGAGGGTAACAAGCATGATTTCCAACCCACATTTGTCCTTCTAAAAAAAGCCAACCAACTACTGAAAAAAATCCCTGAAATGTATGAAATCTAACATCGTTAACATATTTCCTGTCCTCGCATAGCTTATAAAAAATGTTTCTGAGCTTTTCCCTGGCTCATTGACAACGATGAGAAGGAACAAAAAGGAAATGCAACAGATGGGACTACCATCCTCTCTGCAGTAATTTATCTTCACTTGAGGTAGCCTGGGCAACATTTCAGTTTTCAGATGTACCAATAGTTTATTCCAGCTCAGGAACAATGAAGATGAGGCTCCTTTAAAAAGCTGCAGGTTATAAGCCATGTTTACTACTAGCTATTTTTGTTGTTTCTAAAAGAGATCACCCCAGCTTCCCTCCAACCGCCCTTCCCCCCACAACTGACTCCTGAAGGATCTAATCTGGTTCTGATTTAGAACTGACAGGTGGTACATGCATAATTAAAGATGACCTAACACAGAATGCTCTCATTCCTGGCATATTATCAGACACTTAAGCAAAGCAATTATCAGTAGGCAATCTTTTCTGTCAACAGAGATAGAGATAAAACATTTCTTCCATTAGGAGGATTCTGAAAGAATGCTGTATATATAAGCATCTGCAAATACTTAAAAGTCTTTAGAGTTGAATACAAAGTTAGCTCAATGGGGCACCGTTGGTCAGTTAAATCATGGTCTTTCCCACCCTACTTCTCCTGGAAGGTCACATTTTAAACATCTGAGTCATCAAAATAGGAACAATTTAGGGGCGTTGTTAGAGATCCTGACCCAAGCAGACAAGAAAATCTCTGCTTTTTTCTGCCATAGCCCTGCTGGGGTTTGCAAATATACCAAGCCTTTCTTAAAGGCACAACGCGAAAAAGGATAGGTTTCAAATACAAGTAGAAAATTCAATTAATATTTCCCTTCAAAGCAGGATTATTTCCTCCTTATGCTCCACCAATGCCAGAGGATTTACAGCATGATTAACATGCTTTAAAACTTCATCTTGAATCCAAGTAATTGGAAGAATTTTTGAAGAAATAAATATTATCCAAAGGAAGAAGGTTCTTGATAAAACAATGAGTTTCCCATTTCAGGTGAAGGAGGGAAGAGGCACATTTCTTAATAGAGTACTGTTAAAAAAATTACAGTGCATGTACTTATGTAAGTGAATGCATTTTGGCTTTCCATAGAACAGAAATTGCTTTAATGTTATAGCAAGACAAGTGATTTTCTTTTCTCTTTTTTTAAGGGTGGTTTATAAGTTAATGGGTTTTTTGAAGCCCATGTGAAAATTGCTTTCTCTGAGACAGAGAACTTCACGTTTGTGGTGCGTATTTTGCCACATTTCACAAGAGGTCTTATTGTTTAAATTCTTATATCCTTATGTCATATTCGAACAAATGACCTTATTGTTCATTTGAACGCGGCTTTATGGGCTCTCTCGTGGTAGAGCTGGTGTTGTTGTTTGCATTTTCCCCCCATCAAATCAGAACAAAAGTCTCTCTTTCTGCAGCACTGGGAACTCCAACGTGGCAGTGTGTGGCAGCAGTTGTCAGTTGGAAACACCATAATGATAATGTAAGTGAAGTGCTAATGTGAATGGGTTGATTTTTGACAAGTCAATCAAGGCCTATGGAAAAGTTTCTTCTTACAGCAGACTTGAAGGTAATGCAAAATAGAAGCACTTAATAGGACAATCAGTAATCATCCAGTGGGGATGGTTTTTGTAAAGAGGCAGGGCTGCTGGGCAACAGGACCCAATTCCTTCCAAGATGTGTTTTATTTGGAAGATGCTCCCATTCAGAATATTAAGGGACAAACACAGCGTCTTTGGGGAAAACATCAGGTGGAGAGTTGGTGCTGATGCTGGGATCATCAATGGGAGACTGGGCAGGACTCAAAGCTCAAGTTCATTATATTCGTCAGAACTAAGAATAGCTTCTGAATGAGCACTCACAATTCTCCAAAGACCTATTTCTCCTAAGGAGCTCCTCCTTTCTCCCTTTCCAATTTTAATGTAAGAACAAGAAGAGACTATAGTCAGACATGGGGGGTAGCTGGGAACAAAGGACCCTCTACCGAATGGAGGAACATCCAAACCATTTCTACTTTATACGCTGTTAAATTCCTTCCATCAGAATTCAGTTCAGAAAAACTCCAAGTCATAGTCTGTCAGCATGCTGTCCTTTGACAGGCCAGGACAAAGGAATATGTCACATGTGTACTATTGTGTCAAATGACAAAACACATGTGATTTCCCAATCGATGTCATGGATAAAAAGAAAATATATATAAGGCACATACTACCATAAAAATGAACATAATTAAAAAGGGAAAAATCCTAGTGAGTTTATTTAGGGAGAGACACTCATTTCCCACACAGCTACAAGTCCCAGGCGTTTGGCATTACTCTACTAAAGAAAGCAAAGTCTATAAGCATATTCCTTCTATGTTGAGGATGGCACATGGCAGGAAGACATTTCATATCATGCATCTTACCCCTAGTTATTATCCTAGAATCATCAACAAACAACATTTTAAAGGTGATGGTACCATATGATCTCACTTATATGAGGAATCTAATGAACAAAATAGAACCAGAGGCATGGAGACATGCAACAGACTGGCAGATCTCAGAGGGGAGGGAGGTATGAGGGACTGGGTGGAAGAAGGTAAAGAGAGAAAATTAAAGAGGTGATGGTATCTTACATAAAACAGAAATATTAACTATCTTACCTCTAACCAAGGTTTTTCCTATTCTCCCCCAAAATTAGTTTTCCAAGTATCTTGGTTTTATGTTTCATGCTTGGGTGAATAAAATAAGACTGTAACTTTGGCTACAAAATAAAGACTAAATTGTGATACCCCGAAATGAATAGAGTATTATTTTGAAAAGAATGAAAGTCAAATCCAAGATATTACTCTCACTGCTGTCTATCTGTGACCTGTTTCAGAAAGGCTGTTCCAAAGCTGCCATTAGGGACCTGTACGGAGACATCTGCAGAAAACCATGTGCTCTCTCTGATGACAGATCATCCGAGATGCTGACCAGGTTTGTTTCACTAAGGACAGAGTGTAACACACATTTAAGAAAGTCAGCATGGATGCTGTTTCAAATCTCTATTCATTCAGGAGAGGACACGTACTTTCCGGTTGAGAAGTGAGCATGACTAATTCCAGAGTGCTAGGTATTGGCTTTTTCAAGAACTGGCTTTGGAAGTCACACTGGACAGAGGTGACTAGCACGCCCTCAATGACATAGAAGGCATCGGTACAATCAATGCTCTGGTTTTCTTTCCTTAGTGCTATCTCAGAGATGGCATGACAAATCAACCAAAAGGGGTGGCCTGGCTTCACTGCAGGGATAAAAGAAAATAGAAGTGAAAACAAATAGTTTTTCTCCACAAATTGCTCTCTAGGCATAGGCTGTTCTTAACTTTGAGTTCTATCACAAAATGCAATGTTATGCATTGGCACAACTTGTTTACCTCGGGGGGGGGGTGGGAGGTGAGAGAGGAAATAAGGGTAGGGGAGGACTGAAGACACATATGTCCTTATTAAGGCAGGGTTCGAAAAGAAACAATGTTATAGAGGGAATGATGTATGCTGGATCCTGACAAAAAGAAAAGCAGGGCAAGCTCATAGTGAACATCTAATGTCACCCAGCTACAAATAATGAGAGAGGGAGAGAGAGAGAGAGAACCCAACACTAACCAGTTTATACAAATCAACTTACATTTATTCCCTCATAGTCAGTTGTAACCTATACCCTAAGCAGACACAGTGTGCTTTCACACGTACACATTGGTAACTTCTGAAAACTAATTAACCAAGAAGAATACAAAACAGCCAGGTAGACAGGAAGCAGGCACTACCAGCCCTGCAGCCAGTTGTACTGTAATATCTTCCGCGTGGTGCTGACAGCCTTCTCTCCCCGCCCGCATTCCGACACAATGCCTTCAGGTCTGCCTAAGTAATGTAATTTACTGGAGTGGAATTCCCTGGGTACCCCGTGCAGCACTTGGTGACAGTATCATTTATACTCCACAGTGTCGTGGCGTGACACTGATACATCGGCCTTCATCCCTCATTCACGGCAGAGCGCGCAATTCCACCTTCCGCGGTGCCCTTCTGTGGTGCACGTGTTCAAATTTACTCCATTCAGCCCTAATTACAAACCTGGGTTGAAATGTTCTCATTAGATTTATATTTCTCACTCCAAATGTCAATCTTATTTGAAAATTTCGATTTTCCTGGGGATCCATCCATTAGCAATAAACTCTAAAGCATTCCATGACTGAGTGCATTAAGCCAGCAAGGCGGACATGCACTTACATCATTAGAGTAAATCTCCATTGCAAATGCTTTACATTATTCAACCAAAGGAATAATGAGGCTGGCCCGGCAGTACCTTCCAATTGCACATGAAGGATAGGCTAAAACTGTAGGAAGAGGCACACGGTATATATCAATGGGATGCGTTTCTGGATCTCTGTCATTCCTTAAGAAGATGTGGGAGGGAATCACAGCCAGAGCCTAATTTATCACCTCCTTTTGCCTATGATTTCTACAGAAACGTCAGCCTGTGGCAAAGGGCAGTAAGGCAGGCAAAGGCAATGGGCAGCGAGGGCAAGTGTTCATGGAGAGGATGGAAACCGCCTTGGCAATGCTGGGAACCTGGTTAGTCACCTAGAATGATGTGCTCTCCCATTGTACTCAACAGAACAAATGCAGAAAGCGGGCTTGTCTGGGTGCACTGAAAGGATCGTTCTAATAAAAGACAGATCTTGCCGGCGGAGCTGACCTGAGAACCGTCCCCACCCAGACTGAGGGGTCCTAACATTAAAAACCCAGGAAATCTGATGATGGTGTTAATATATACATTACAAATCAGAAGTTGTATCTGTGATTGGGATGGCAGAACAGACTATGAAAAGGAAAACATGGAGAGAAATTTTGAAAAAAGCTAGCAAAATATATCAATTAACAAAGCCAAGCCATCGCTGTTTCATATCTGTACTGCGTTTTAATTCCTTGGCTTATTGGTCTCATTTATCACTTCTCGCCATCCCAGGTGAGGGAAGTCAAGGTGTAGTCATGATTTCTTTTTTAATTTGATAAATGAAGACACTGCATCCCAGGAAGGCCCTGGAGGAGGTTGCAGAGCCTGATCTGAGCTCTTAGCATCTAATTCTAAAGGTTAACCGAAAAAGTTAAGGGATGCTAGCAACGATGACCTTGTTATGAAACATACTATATATTTGCCTTTTTTTCAACAGCACGGGTGGAACTGGAGAGCATTATGCTAAGTGAAATAAGACAGTCAGAGAAAGATAAATATCACATGATCTCACTCATTTATGGAATATAATGAACAACATAAACTGATGAACAAAAACAGATCCAGAGACAGAGAAGCATCGATCAGTCAAACCTCAGAGGGAAGGTAGGGGAGGGTGGGGGTAAGGGTGAGAGATCAACCAAAGGACTTGTATGCATGCATATAAGCCTAACCAATGGACACAGACACCAGAGGGGTGAGGGCATGAGGGGGGGCGGTCAGTGGGGTAATGGGAGGATAAGGACACATATGTAATACCTTAATAAAGAAACTAAAAAAAAAGCAATTCATATATTTAATATTATCAACTATGTTTTAGATATTTTATATTTGCTTTTTAACGTAAAGTTTTGGTGGGCAGAAAAAGACTTCTAAAAGAGCAGGTATACATTACATTAAACATAAAACAATTTGCAAAAATAATACAAAGTAAAAGAAGCAGTAGTTGTTTTCTGCTGGCCAGCACCTGGGTTGATCTGTAACCAGAATGGTAGCAGATGCAATGCTTTCTGGAGGGAATGGTACCACCATGGAAGCTAATTGCCCCTGAAGTTTTACTCATGCCCACCTGAAATATTTAAAACCTTACTTGATTACAACATTAGTGCTTTCTCTTTCATAATGTACATCAGAGGATACCACAATTAACATGCACAGATGTTAGAACTGAAATACCCACGTTTAAATAAAAAACATGTGAGAAAGTAAAAATAACCGAGTATGTTCAACACAGTACTAATCTTAAAAGAAAAGAGAGGTTGCCCTAGCTGATTTTGCTCAGTGGATAGAGCGTCAGCCTGTGAACTGAAGGGTCCTGGGTTTGACTCTGGTATGTTTCTCTCTCTGTGTCTCTGCCTCTCCCTCCCTTCCACTCTCTAAAAATCCATGGAAGAAATATCCTTGGGTGAGGGTTAACACACACAAAAAAAAACAGATGTTTACATGGTGTAATTTAATGACAAAATTAAACAATGACCCTCCAGATAGATAGCATTAGCAATGTATGAAAAACCCAACTACTCTGTAAATGACCTTTAACCTTCTGATCCAGAAACAATGAAGGAGAGGCTGATCTTGTGTTCATTTAATTCCAAAATCTGTACTCCAAGCATAGAGGGGAATGGAGCCCCCAAGTGCCCTAAAATCCCCCAACATGTTCTTGTGATGCAACAGTAGAAATAAGAATAAAACAACCATCATTTTTCTGAGCGCTGGTTTTGTGCTTCATATATGTTATTTGATCCTCACAAGCATACTATGAGGTAGGTACTATCCCTTTTCCCATTTTCAAATGAGGACATCTAAGTCTAGAAGAGGTTAAATAAAATAGATCAAGGCCAGCAGGTAGCTAAGCTAAGATTTGATCCTGACTCCTTTCTCCCAAAGCTCGTCTCTCGGTAACCACCACGCCTCACTGTCTGCCCCAGATGGAGACACCAAAGAGAAATGAGATTTGCAGTCTTCAATTTCCAGAGGTTTCTGGAATGACTGTCCTCTGGACTCATCTTATTTCACAAATTACATTGAACTGAAAGGCTCAGTGCACTAACAGACTTCTCCTTCTTTGGAAATGCCATAGCCATTCAGCCCGTGGCATGGGGACAGCACCCTCACTAGGATTACGAAGGTAGAAATTTCCCTGTGAATGCGGACACCACCTCTCTTTGGTGTTTCTTTTAGCCACAAACTGACATGCTTTTACTGTGGTTGCAGTAGACCCAGCAATCAGCTGAAGGGGAGTTTTTACTTGGTTAACTGCCCTTCCACATCTGTGTCCATGGAGGGTCCTCCAGGGCAGACCTGCGTTCATCCTTGACGCGCCGCCCCCCCCCTTCCCCACCACCCCATTCCAACATAAGCAAAAGAGTTTTCCAATCTCTCAGCAACATCACCACGAAATCCTTCCCTTGCTGTTCTGAGTCTACAAGAGGCAACTTTCTAACAATGAGCACAGAAGATGGAGGTTGTAAAACAGCATTTCAAACAAGGCAATTACTTTTTACAAAACGATTCAAGGATTCTATCACCCTCCCCCCCCCCCCCCCAAACTTCCACCGGCACAATTTGTTTATGTATGAGTTGTGTCTTTCTTCCTTCAGAAGGGGAGAATGCTGATACACGATCGCATACAGACAACAGCGCAAAACCCTGGATGCCTTTTGCTACTCAGACAGACACATTTATTTCCCAATGCACCACTTACCAGACAGATGCAAAGATGTGGGCAAGCCAGGCATCAGAATTAACAGAGTGATTGTGCTTGCACTACATATTCTGATTTGTATGAATCTTATTTTTAGCCGGGCACAAAGGGCAATAAATGGAAAATCTTATTCTAACCACTACTTTTTCTGGGCCACCCACACTGCTCCACCTACCGCACAAGTTCACAAATGTAAAAAAAAACCCAAGCCAGGGTTTGTACTAACAAGGGATGCAAAGTGGCTAAAATGTGTGACATTTTTTCCAGTTAGTGTTTGTACTTTCATTCTTTTTCTGCATCAGGACTTTCAGGGAAAACAACACTGACTTATCTATGGGCATTTTCAAACACCCCGCGCTGGTGTGTCACTCGGTGCACAGGCAAGCGAGATCCGCCCAGCACGGGCACCACCCTGCCACAGGCCACACGCCAGCCAGCTTTCAGTGCAGACATGCACCCCAAAACGTGTCGGCAAATTCAGGAAGACACTACCTACAACATTTTGTTTAGAAACAACGACAGTGTTTGAGAAGTCCTTCAAATGTACAAACGTGATTATCAGAAGCAAACATTTCTGAAACAGAATCGGGGTGATTTTGCCAACATGAGGTTAGTATCACTGTCTTAAACCTGCTCTTAGTTCGCTGCAGCACATTGCTCCCTGGGGTACAGCATCCCGTGCCATCATATCCCTTGCACCTGTGCACTTTTCTCTGCTCCGTCCAGTCCCACCCACCCCCTGCTGCTCATCCAGCAGCACCCGCATGGCCATCGCTGCCAAGAAAGAAGCTGATACTGACAGACAGGCACTTTGACAGAAAATAAGAAAAAAAAATGACAAAGAAGAAGTTTTCTAGGGCCACAGAGAGAAAGAGATGAGGGCATTTCCCATCATTATCTCTTTAGACTTTTAATGAAAAGTTAAGTTATTAAAGTCCCAAGGAACCAATTTAAATGCTTGCTCCTCTCAGCCCTCTGCAAAACACAACAGAACGCATCTGCAGGCAGCGATGAATACGTAAAAGTCAGGTCAACACGATAACGAAGGCACAAAAGGAGTCAACGCTGAGAAAGGCATCTTTACCTGTGTGCTTGCTCATTATCCAGAAACTAGAGGAAGTGTTCTGTCATCCTCTGGTAGTTAACGCACGCCCTGCAGAGCTGACTCCTTCTTCCGATAATGCAGGGTTCTAGAGCAGCGCTGATCAGACGTAGCAGAAACCTGTTTGGGGTTATAGTCCACTGTCGTCAGGACTTCTGACGAGTGTTGTAAAGACACGGGTAATTAAGTGGTACGAAAAAGTGGGTCATACACCACTGAGATACAACCACACCGCCCCCAAACTAGACTCTGAATGACTGTGCTGTGACAAGGTGGGAGGGGTTTGAACACAGCGAAAGCAAAACTTTTATGTGGTGAGGAGCATTTTAGTTTTCACTGGTTTAGGTTAGAGAAAGTTAATTTCAATGTCAACTACAAACCAACTGACTTTTATCGTGTTCTTGAGATTTTATGACCAATACTGGCTGTAAGTGTGATGGGAAATTCAGCTAGTGTCAGAAGCAGTCTGAGGGACAGTCTCAGACTTCAGTGACGTGCCTACCGCCAAAGGGCGAACACCGTGACTCAGTGAAGCAAGGAGGTCAAATCGAAACCAAAGACAAAGAACCAAAGTCTCATTATCCACATTCGCATCTCCTTCTATATAGGATCAAAGTACTGTATGCCACTTCCCTACACATGGGCAATCAACGCAATCACGGACATTCAGCAAAGCACCCTTTGTCGGCTGCAGAAGAGGCAAAATGCAGTTATCTGACTTGAACATATTCAATTCATCATTCAAGAGACACAGAAATATTAATGGAGTCCCTGTTATATACAAGGACACAAAGGATGTGAAGGGATGCAGCGAGAGGAACCTAGAAGAACCTGCTTTCAAAGAACCTATGTCTGGAAGAGAGAATGATAAGATCTAGTCACACCCAATGCCAAATTCAGATCATTTTTGAAAACAAAATCTTTAGCGGCTGCTTGCTATATACGTCGTCCGGGTCGTCTTTCAGTGCTCAAAGCCCTTCCAGACCTTGTCTCAGTCTCAGTGTTAGGATTCATCCTGATCCAGAGTCCTAGGGCTCTCCAAAGGAAAGCACAGAGATGGCAGCGCAACCCAAGGAACACCCGGGATCCGAGGAGGCGTTTCTTTAAAGGGGGATAAAGGAAGCACAATTGAAGGAAACCTCTCTGGTTTGTGGCACATGCAGGGTTATATTTGAATCACATTTTGTTACCATCAGGTATAAAACTAGAATTTTATTGGAGTCCATATTGTTTGGATTATGGATGGGAAATGGGGGAATCTATCTGGCTAATCAACCGTTTCCATTTCTGACAAATTGCTGTTGAGTATACTGATTATTAATTTTTAAAGAACTGGAACACCACCCGTTGACCTAACACTAAAACTATCTTGTGCATAATTGGATCTTCTTTTATGGTTCCAGAGGCCCACTAGGACCTTACAGGACTACTCAATAATCATTTTTATTGATAGAATGTAGAAATGAAAAGAACCAGTTAATAGCAATTTCCACTTGATCAACACACTGGTGAATGAACACAGGTATCTGTCCTGACAAGAATTGATTAATGTAATTTGAAGGGAGAAAAATAAGCAACTAGAAGGTTATTGCCCTAGAAAATGTCTCAAGTCATCATTCCTAAGCTCCACTAACATCCTTTCATTATAACACTGATGAGATGCTGTAGGAACTTAACTCTTGTTTATATGAATCAGCCTATAATAAAACTGGTGTCGCAAGTAGTTTTGCTTAAAGTCACAGAACCTGTCAATGACGTTAAGTGAGGACTTACTGTACTGCTTGTAAATTTGGAATTAAGTTGATTAACTGAAAAAAAGTCTGCAAAAATACACAAAAGAACGAGTTAACATGTAGCTTGTGTCTGGGTAGCTGGAACACTGGTAATTTATTTTCTTTTTTATTCTATTCTATTATTTTATAAACTATGCACAACAGACATTGCTTTTACAATCAGGAAAATAAAGGTACTTCTGTTTTAACATAAGGAAATAATTAATCATTCTCTGATTCTGCTCTTTCTAGTAAGAACACTCAAGGGGGATTCAGTTTAATAATCTGCCTGGTGACAAATCAGACATGAAATACAGCAAAAATCTGCTAGACACAATAGATTATATCTTCTAGCCAAGCACTCTGAGAAGTCTAAAATCCCACTACACTGCAAAGCTTTGCAAGTATTGTTTGAGAGAAGAGCAGAAACCCTCTTCCTCATTGTGACCCGAGGTCCGTGCACTGTCCAGCTGCAGTGCAGCTCCGGGCGCCAGGGCCTCACAACCATCAGTGTCATGGGGGATTCCTTGGAAGAGTGTGATGCTGTTCCCTGGGTTAAATCACAGCTCAGAGTGAGGTGTTACTTCGCTAGTGACAGGTGTATCCAAAAAAAAGAGCACACGAATAATTTCTAAAAAACAACAGCCTGGAAATTAGAATAAGTTGATAAACTATTTGTGCTACGACTGATAGCTCTTGGTAATAAGCAGCTTTACATATGGATGGCTGAGTTTATTTGGAGACTCACAGGGAATATCATGTGAAATTTTTGCTTTATATATGAATGTATATTACCATATCATACATCATTCCTATTTATACAATTAGTGTGTGTGTGCAGATAATGAAAATTAATTCTGATGATGCCGTGAGCAGAACCTAACTGTGAAACATGTTACAAATAATCATATCACGCATTCTAATAGAATTGACTTCAAAACTATGCCAATGGTTCTCCAATGACTATAGGAGCTAAACATATATATTCATGACAGTATACATCACTCTTAATATCCCAACTTTTTTGAGAGCCTCCAAACATAATAAATAGAATAACTTTAAAGAGATTTCCAAAATTTAAACTCTGGCACTAGAAAGGTAGTAAAAGCCAAACTTGCACAGTTTTTCAAGAAGAATAAAAATGAATGGTATATTTTTCCATCCTAAGTCAACATTTTTAGATTATTATTAAGGCATGAAAATAGGTGCAAGAAAATCTCATTAAACTAGACCTATTTTCGAATAAGGTTTTGTTTGTTTGCTTCAATTTTCTGGTTAATTGACAGACAGCGGGAAAATGCTTTCTGTTGAAGATCTTTCCAAAGCAGTTTCTTTTCCTAGTTATGAAACTTTTAACCATTCCATTGATTCAGCAGGTCAGGGTCATCAGCTACAACTACCCTCCAGGGTACAGTTATTCTTCACCTTTACGAAACTAGAGCTATCTTGTTTTATGAACCTTTATCTTTGAAAAAGGGAAGTGGGATGTGCAAGGTAGGGTGGGGTGTGTGGGAGGGGGTGGAGTGGGGGTGGGGAAGTAGAAAAGGCAGTTAATTTAGGGTTCTGGTTAGTTGGGTTCCATCACTAAACATGAATTCAGTGTCTGGACCAGGCACAACTGATTGCTGGGAAACAGGAGAGCCACAAGGAGAGCCCCCAGGGTCTGTCTTTGTTGGTATTTTCTACCTCATGTCATCCTGTCTGGGTGACGGTTGGTTTGCTGGTCTTCTCTAGGAGAAACATGTGTCAGTGTGTCCAGCCAAAGTCATGGGGCTGAATTAAATTTTCAAAAAATGCTCACCCAAGGATATGCTTAGAAGGGAGGGAGAGGGAGGGAGAGAGAGAGAGAGAGAGAGAGAGAGAGAGAGAGAGAGAGAAGGAGAGGTGAGAAAAACATCAATCGGTTACATTCTGCACATGCCCCATTGGGACACTGAACACACAACCCAGGCATGTGCCCTGACTAGGCATTGAACCAGCAGCCTTTTGGTGCACAAGACGATGCTCAACCAACTGAGCCACTCTGGCCAGGCAAGGCCTGAATTAATTTTAATTAGATTCTAGACCAGCCGTGGGCAAACTACGGCCCGCGGGCCGGATCCGGCCCGTTTGAAATGAATAAAACTAAAAAAAAAAAAAAGACCGTACCCTTTTATGTAATGATGTTTACTTTGAATTTATATTAGTTCACACAAACACTCCATCCATGCTTTTGTTCCGGCCCTCCGGTCCAGTTTAAGAACCCATTGTGGCCCTCGAGTCAAAAAGTTTGCCCACCCCTGTTCTAGATCCATGTGGTTTCAACTTAAATGTAGGGTGCTGGCCGCTCCATGTGGGTATCAAGGAGAAATAAGCACTTACTTTTCTCTCTCTGAGACTTGCTGACCTGGATTTTTCTTTTTCGATAAAAACCTTTAGTTTCAGGTTTTTTTTGATATCTTAGCAGCTCCCTAAGGCAACTGACTTCAAAACCTTTGTTGCCCTGCCCTGTCGCCATTACCCAAGTGTAGAGCATAGAGAGTTTATTTCTAAGCAGGTTTGGAAAGTCTAGGGTGGGAATGAGGGGACTAATTTGTATGTATTGTACTTTAACTTCGACGACCTTATTTTACCTCTTTTTTGGTTATACCTTTTCCTTAAGCCAAATATACATACATATATACACATGCATGTATATGTATATAATGTATACTCACATGCATAGAGGTGAAAATTAGAGAAAGTGAGATAGTTTAGCACAGGTTTCTGAGCTCTTTGAAACTATGCACCCTGATGCATTGCTTTTCAGAAATTACAATCCCCGGTCAGGCCCAGGGGCAGTGCCCGAAAGTTGTAAAGGAAACCTGGAGAGAAAACAGGGCACTAAGTCCCATGATCATTCTCCAAGGCCGGCTTTCTGGAAACATAGAATAAAAAGCAAAATCCCAAGAATGTGAGGCCCGAATGGACTACCATAATAGGTCCAATACGGCATATTCCTCACAGAACTGCAGGCCACTCACTAAATTCTTCTGTGATTTGTGGATACAGTAATACACAATACTACAGAGATCTGGTGATGGGGGATACATTATACCTCATCTGGAGTGTTACAATAATCGGAGGCCCTGGTGGAGGAGAACTATGTGCTATTAGTTTTCCTTCAGAGTTTTCATTTTCTATTAGGCTTCCATCTGGTTCCTGCCTCCATGTCCACCTGCCCTGATCAAGACCCGTAGGTGCCACAGCTATGCACACGGCTCTGAAACTGCGTGCATGCGGGGCACTGTACCTGGGCTTTTCGTGAGCACACGGTGCGGATGACCTGGAGCAGCCCCACTGCAGGAGCACAGGTGGGTGCCTGTCCCTCCGTCCCAGTGAAGCCGCTTTCCTATACGTGTAAAGGGCGTTTTGGTAACGATTGCAGTTGTTTGTGGCATTTCCCCTGGTAGTTTCTGAAAAATGTGTCCTTGCCCTGATAGGAAACCCATTCCTAAGACTGAAGTAGAACATTCTGCAGACTCCTCCCCCTGGCCCAAAAGCAGGCCAGGGAGAGTATGAGGCTGCGGGAGGTGTGAGGGACAGGGTCACCCATTCTTACTCCAGCCTCACAAGCTGTAACATCCCTGTTAAGCACTAGCTATTCTGCACAGCATTCTCAGAAGGAAAGTGATCTCGGGTATTCAGTTTCTTTTCATTGTGTTACAATAGACATAACACAACATTTACCATTTTAGCAATTTTTGAAAGCACAGCTCGATGGTACTAAGCACATTCACATCGTTGTCCAACCATCCCCACCATCCATCTCCAGAGCCTTTTCATCTTCCCAAAGTGAAACTCTGTCTCCATCAAACACTCACTTCCCATTCTTCTCTCTTCCTAGCCCCGGGCAACCATCATTCTACTTCCGGACTATGGATCTGACTATTCTAGGCACCTCATATTAGTGGGGATCAGACAGTATTTGTCCTTTTGTGTCTGGCTTATTTCACTTAGTATCTTCACGGTTCATCCATGTTTAGTAAGTGTCAGAATTTCATCTTTTTAAGGCTCAATAATATCCCACAGTAAACATGTACCATGTTTTCTTTATCTACTCATCGGTTGATAAGCAGGTGGGTTTCTTCCACCTATGGACTATTGTGAATAATTCTGCTATAAACATGGGTGTGCTAATATCTTTACATCCATGCTTTCACTTCTTTTAGCTATATACCCAGAAGTGGAGTGTTTGGACATGTGGTAATTCTAGGTTTAACTTTTTGAGGAACTGTCATACTATTTGGTATTCTGTTATTTTTTTATTAATAAACTTTGTGCTAGTACAGTTCTAGGTTAGTGAGGGGAAAGCACAGATGGTCCCCACACATGCACGGAATTGTACAGAGTTGCTCTAAGCAGTAAGTGACTCGAGTGCTTCACCTGAGGGCACAGGGAGTGACCCCGGCAGGTGAGCCAGGTCTTGGCAGGTGAGCCAGGTCCCGCGGGAGCTTGAAGCCCCGATTACCTGAGGCGTCACAGGAGCCTTCCTCCTCCCCTGGCCTGTGGATATGAAAGTGACATAAAAGATGTCCTACAGGAACACCTGATGTGTAAATGTGGACACTCACAGATGCCAAAGCAGGAGAGGGATTAACACGCACCTGATCCAACCCACTTCTTCCCCTTCACGAAGACGCTTTATAAACCAAAAATCTTCTTTTCCAAGAATGCTGTGCGGAGTAACTAATTAGTGCTTCACAGGAATGCCTAAGTTTGTGAGAATAGAGTGATAATAGATAATCACATCACTCACAACTCCGTCAGCCCTAATATCAGCCCTGTTATCCACTGGACATCCCCCTGAAGATAGACATGCACCGAAATCTATCTCCAGGATTTGGGGCTCTGCTAATGTTTAGGCAATAGGTATGGCTCCTTCATTATATAGCTGCTTGGGAATTGCTTTATTAACAGTGATTACTCGCAATTCAACAGAATTATAATAAAAGCACTGTAAGTGATACTTCGAATGATAACATTTACCATTCCCAAGGAACATGCTATAAATCACAGTGCTTACCCACAGATTTAAAATGCCCAGAAGTTTCTTAAACATTTCCTGGACTGCATCACTCAGGTTATTTTTACCCTTACATCGACTTAATAAAACAAAGGAAAAAAATGTTTAAAATTCAAATGTAGGAAATGCATATAGATTCACACACACATATGTACGTTTACATGAATGCTCACATATACCCAAGGGTGTATTTGTTAAGCCAAGCTCTTCTACTTTTTTTTTTTTATTAACATGGAATCAATTATTCTTGTCCTCAGCGGAGAGGTGACTAGCTTGTTCTAAAGCTGAAACAATAACATGCTGATCCTCAAAACTTGTCAGTCCTGAGAACTCATAACCCCACGCACCTGAACTAGCTGACTTGGTCTTTTTTTTTAGCAGTGCCTCCCTTCTCACATGTGTTTTGTAAAATCAAGTCACATTTAAGTGTATGGGGTGGGGGGGGGAATATGATGATGATTCACTTTGAAAGGAAGCAATATATTCCCCACCCCAGGAAAACAAATGTTTTCCTTTTGACAGTATCTAAAAGTACGACAAACAAACTTACAAAAGGACAGTAATTGGCATTTTAGCCCAATAACAACACTGTTAGTCAGCCCTGTAGAAAACCAAGGGCAATGAATGATTAGTACTAGCCACCCTGGAGTAAAATGGCCAGAATTAGGACATCAACTTGGCTGGACTTCAAATTCGACGGTGATGAGAAGACCTCAAAATTATCTTTTCTGAGAGATGAATCAATGTGTTAAGTGGAACACTAAACATCTTAATTAATTGAGTGATGTTTAGTACCAAATATTTAATGCACTTTTCTACCTTTAACATCCCTCCTTTCAGTCACATGAACTAAAGCAGTGATTCTCAACGTGGGGTCCCCAGACCTTTCTCAACATCGCCTGGACACTTGTTAGAAAAGCAAATTCCCAGCCCACCACAGATCTACTGAATCAGAAATTCTGGGCACACGGCCCAGCAAGCTGTACTGTAACAAGCCCTCCAGATGATTCTGATGCAAGCTCAAGCTTAAGAACCATAAATTAAGGTACCACCAAGATGCAGAATCTAACCCCAGCTCCCTTCCTCAATTCTAATTCTCAAGATGCTTTTGTTAAAAGAAAAGTCATTGATGTGCATTTAGGCTATTTGTGATGATCACCTCAGAAAATTTTTACCATTGTTTTTGTTTGAGAAAAGAAACCTTAATCAAAACTTACATGTAATCTTTCCAGGTCCTGTGCTGGCTTCGAGTCTTAGGATGCAGGGAACTGGGCGAAGGGAGAGATGAGAAGGCGACAGCAATCCATTCAGACATGGACCCCAGAGCTCTGTGGGGCAGCCTTGTGACAGGTCAGTGAGTGTCCACCTGATTGGGGAGGAAGAGCTGTCTGTTAGCGAGTGAGCCTTGCCTGTTAACATTCCCCATCCCTCCTGCTATCCTGTTCCTCCCCGCCCCTGATTTATAACCTCTAAGCTAACTTACTGTGCCCCTGGCTGTGTGCTCCCAGACCCATCCACTGCAACAGAACATGATAAACAGCCCATGGTATTCATGCCTGGGCTCAACCCGGTGGAAGCCTATTCCCTGAGTACTTTCTCCAGGTGAGCATCCCTCACTGGGTGCTGTCCTGAGCCCCAAGGCAGCTTGGGGACAGGTCAGTTTCTCCTTTACTTCATCTCATGAATGTTTTCTTTCAACAAATCAAAACACCTTTGTTTAAAAGACACATGTGGCTGCAGTAACAAGGCAACCCAGGAAACAAATGATAAATTCGAGAATTCTGACTGAAATGAGATGATTCTCTGATGCCTCACTATGTTCATTTTTGAACAAATATTCCTTCTTTTTTCTGATGCTAAATTAATGCATGCCTATTAGAGAATACGTGGAAGCTATGGAAAAGCATAAAGATCAGCGGTGACTTTGACCCTGATAAATCACTGATGTTTTGTTATGTAGGTCCATGACCCCTTCAACTGAAACTCCTGGGCCAGATATATCTCAGCATTCAGATCTGTTTGAATTTTAGAGAGTATTATGATGAACTACCACCTATCACATAATACCCCATTCAGAGTCTGGAGCAGCACTCCACAAACACCTTAAGTATTTCTGTGGCAAAACAGATGCTCAGTCCTATTAAGTCAGATAAAATAGGGCCTCACATTAGTTCAGGTCAGGTTTTTCTACCAAAGAAGTTACCGAAAACCCCTTTGATTTTGGAACCTTTTGGATTCAGAATTGAGAAAAAGGGATTGTGGACCAGTATTCTCTGTTCATATATGCACAAATACTCAGAGTTTTGTTTCTAATTTTTTCATTCCATATTACATGAAGGTGAGCTTTTCCTAAAAATTTTCTTTCCCCTTTATATGGATTTAACCCACAGGATAATTGATATAGAGAGCGCCACAATTTTTATAAGCTAATAAAAGAACATTGAAGAGATACTTTTTGTTCTATAGAATGAAATGATTTCACTCTTCCCCTTATCTATAAACACAATTTCTTCATAGTAGGATATAGCATATAGTATAAAATGGCTGAAGTAGAGAGAGAAAAAGAGAGATGCCCCAAAATTTCAATTTTATTTTGGAAGTTAAATGGATCTTCCCAAAAATTTTATCTAAAAGTAAGGAATGTTTCTATCAAAATTATCAAAAGTCCAAAAGACAAAAGGCTATCAAAAAGTTGGACCATTTCCTTCTCTGTGGCTTCTCTTAACAATTTAAATTTCATTCTGCTATTATTAGGTGTCCAGTGGGTAGAACGGCTTCTAAATGATTTTCCTTTGCCACGATCAGATATTGTCTAAGTATACCAGGACTATAGGATGTGAAAACTAAAGTGGTAATAGAGGAAATGGCCCCTCAAAGAACACACTTTGTTTTTTCCAAAGGATCCAACTGCTGTGGGGGTGGGGGATACAAAGAGTAAACCACCAGTAATAACAGAAATGACTGTCAGAAGCTCTTTAGATACTCAAACTACCCAACTAGCACTGCTAAAGCTAATTACAAATTTGGATTCTCTCATTTTAAAAATATACTTCGAAGCAGCCCACTTCAGTTTTAATGCTGAACCAAAGCCTGTGCAGTTGGCACATTATCAAAGCAAAAGCAAAAAAAAAGCATTGCTTGAACAAAGTTGCCACTTTCAATGTCACTAAATCTTCAACTGCAAAATACCACAAGCTAAAAACTAGGAATGCCATGTGGTTATGTTATGTTACATTTACACGAGTTTATAGTTTCCCAAGCCCTAAGAGACTTAGACCCCTGCCACTCACAGTGGCTTTGTTCTCTCGGGCAGGCCATTCACTGCCTCTGAGTCTCATACAGTTCATGGGTTCTTGTGAGGATTAAATGAAAACGCAGCCGAGAGAATTTCTGCAAACTATAAGTTATACACAAAATGTTGGGTATCATTATTCTTTTTACTAACACCTTTGTGAGGCATAAAGAGATCAATCCTCATTCCACAGTTAAGAAAACTGACAATAGGAAGATACAGCAATAAAAACCCAACCACCCCCAAACCAAAAAAAAAAAAAACAACCCCGAGTCAGGCAATTTGAGTTTTATCTCTGAAGTAGCCAGGAGTTGGCTGAGTGACTCTGTGCCTTGATTTCTGCAGTCATTTGAAGGGGCTGGAGAAAATGATTTTAAGGTCTTCATGGGCAGATGGCTCTGGGACTGGGACTTGGCCCTGCGAGTGATGGGCTAGGCTTAAGAAAGACCCTCCGGGAGGCCAAGGGCAGCACCCACCATCCGAGGCTGCAAGTGCTGGGGCAGGGCTCTTGGCAGCCTCCTACTCCCAGGGATGGGATAGGTATCAGCTAACGTTTTTTGCTTAATTAAGGGAAGGTTGGGAGCATCCTATGCAAATGGCCAGGGCTCCTGAGGCAGAGGAAGGAACCACTGGACTTGAAACAGCAGCTCTTTATTAATGAATACAGGTATTTCACTGCTCTACTAACCGGTGTAGCTAAGTAAGTGCATACTACTGGATTATCAGTGTGGCTAACAGCCCCACTGCTATTTGGCTATCAGTTTCAAAGAGAGAGTCACCTCCCTGGGCCACCCCCTTTCTTGGCTGAGCTCCTACAGTGTTGGGGGAGAGGTGTAAAAGAGCTACTTTTTGTAGTATGAAGGCGCATCATGCTCACATGGGAATTTCACTTTACAAAGATCGGGGCCACTAACTCAGGCCTTTCTAGTCCCAGTGCTAACATAACCTCCTGTGCTGAGGAAAAGTTCAGTGTCAGCGCTGTTCATCGCGGCAGCCACCAGCCACACCTGGCTGTTGAGCTCTTAAAAGGTGTCTAATGGGACGGAGGAACTGAATTTTAAATTCTCATCAACTTAAATGGATTGAAATTCAAATAGCCACGTGTGGTTAGTGGTACCTGATTGGGCAGTGCAGCTCAGTGTAGGCTGCCTCACATACTCGTTTTCTTGGACGTATTTCAGACCCCAGAAGCCCATGAGGTCATAGCCATTCATTCAACAAGTATTTACTGACAAGGCAATGATGAAGAAGAGAGCCACGGATACCTTGTGCTCATGGCATTGTTCAGCTACACTGATGTTCAAAGACATCACAGAACCTTGAAGTGTTTCAGCAGACTGCTCTTAGGAAAAGGTGGGTGAGGTGAGATGGTAATGCTACACCAAGCATGAAAGCGCTTCTTTTTCATTTCTCCATATTTACTGTTACCGAAGCAGGGGAAAGTTTACAAAAGAGATAGCTGAATGGTCACCATTCATTCACTTACAAGTAAAGTAGCATATCCCAGATATGAGAAATCATCTGTAAGTAATTTCCTCTTTCACACACTTAAATTTACTTAAAGAAAAAGTCAGTGGGACCTGCATTCCTAAGCTAAGAAAAAAGTAAATGGCATTTAATTATGGCACTAGTCATAGAAGTATAAGTGGGTCTCCAGCTGCAAGCGGTGGGCAGAGAGACGTTTATACCAATTAGCTGTGAAGAGATCAGGTTTTCTAGCAGGTACTTCTGGTATAAGGCAGGCTGATTGCATTCTCTATCCCCCCCAACTCAACTCCTAGCTAAGATTTCCTCAGTGGCTTCCATGGGACCTGATGCGCAGAGCCCTGTTTGCTTTCCCCCAGGAAATTACAGGTGGCTCTATTTTTTATCTACATCACAGGTCTAATATCAACAACATAGTTTCTAAGAAACATAAGAGTGGTTTGGTTTAGTGCTTTTCTGATTTCCAATATCGCTTCCCATGAATTTCTGTTGTCAATTCTCTTCTATCCTAATCACCTCTTCCTACCTTACTGGGATTTAAAGCAATACAAAGGAAAGAAGACAAATATTCAGAACTGGTTCATACTCTTGTTTGAACCTGAATCCAGGTGTGCCTAAATACAAAAGGACAGTGACATCATGCATATTATCACTTGAGCTGAAAGCTTCACCGAGCAAAACAAGCTGACTTTGCTCAGCATCCCAATAGGTTGGACTTGGATGACAGCAATGAGCCAATCTGACCTCCTGGCTTCAAAATGCCATTCTGGTCCCCCTGCCCAAAGTCACACTATTGGTTTCTAGGGCTAATAAATGACTATTGCACATCTATCTACCTACCTACCTACCTACCTACCTACACACACACACACACACACACACACACACTGCTTTTTTCTCTGGATTGAGTAGAAAGATAAATTACAGTGGTTAGAAAACAAAGTAAGAGTTCAAAATGTAGTTCTAATAATACAAATTGCATTTAGAGACTACCATCTATTAGAAAAGGTCAAATCTCTAATGTTCTTCTGGCCCCATGCTGTATAAAAATTTGGTGACAGCCTCACTAATAAACATGCTGTGAGTGGCTCTGGCGTCCTTATTCATATTCAGAAGCACTAAGTGGAGGAGTCACACACACTTTATGGTCAGAAGGGCTTTCAATTGACGTTAATTTTTTGGAAACTACAGAGATGAAATTTTTAAAAAATCTACATTTCAAACAGAATTTAAATAGCCACTTGTGTAAAGCAGAGACCTCTGAATCATAGTCTTGTGGCTTTTGTGTTTTGTTCTACCGGCATGGAAAGATGATGCAAGGAAACGTGCTTTATTTTTTCTTTCTTTCTTCCTTTCTTTTCCTGCAATAGAGAAAGAACTGGGGAGGAGATTTGGCCATTTCAGACCGGATGGAGAAAATGAAGATAAACCATCTCTGAAAGTTTCCACTTACACATTTCAGGTATTGGGACCAAGTATTCTAGTGGGAGAACCACAGCTAGAAAGTTCACTTCTTTGATATTTAAGATGTTTAAATTCCCAATGTATAGTGAAGAGCTTGCTCAGATTTTTCACCTGTATCATAACAGGATGATGCAATCAGAACTACTTGCCATTGATAGTCCAGAAAAGGAAAAGCTAAAAAGAAACAAGTATAGCCCTGGCAGGGTGGCTCAGTTGGTTAGAAGCATCATCTGATATGCTAAGGTTGTGGGTTTGATCGGTCATGGCACATTCAAGAAGCAATCAATAAGTTGAACAACAAATCGATGTCTCTATCTCTCTCTCCTCTCTCAAAATAAATCAATAAATAAAAATTAAAAAAGAAACAAGTGTTGAAAATATACAACTTGAAATTAATTTTTTTGAGTTTCTGTAGACTTCATATTATAAAAATGGAATACTGGGATGCATTTATTATAAATAATAATAATAATGATAATTACCACTTACTGAAACATCTATGGGCTAGGAACTAACTGTGCTAGGAATTTTACAGGTATCATTGGCCCATATGGTGGGTGAGAAAACATGGCTCAGAGAGGCAAAATGCCTTGCCTAAGGTCACATTCATGGAAAGGGGATGACATGCAACTGAGTCCATACTCTCCTGACTCTCAGGGCCCCCTCCTTTTCCTGTGCAACACTGCCATCCATACCATGTGGGAGACTACATTCCTCTCCCCCAAGAAAACATAACCTCTTTTATACATGCTGCTAGCAAAATGTCAAAGTAAAGTGATAAAGCTTTGGGTCCTACAGCAATTTAATTATTTGTGTAAAAAGAGTTGATTAGCTTGTTAGTACTAAAATGATTATATTTCATGAAGTATATTAAAATTTTTCGAGTGCAGTTTTCTTAAAAAATGGTACTATCAGGTCTTATTAAATATGACCCAGATCATTCTCCGAAGGCACATTATAAACACAGGATTATCATGTATCAGGCGTTTCGCTCTGGGTCCAGGTCTTTGAAGAGCATCACCATTCCTGCAATACCCAAGCAAAATATGCCCGAAGCATTTATTTATTCAAAATACCATCATTTCCATCCTTATGTCAAAGATCATGTACAAAGTCATGCAGACAGTGACCAGTGGATTTGCAGGAGTGCAGATGGGCACGCACGGGAGAGGCTGCCTGTCACCTTAGTAAAGGGCAGTTTCTTGAGAACTCGGATGGGCTTCTATAGTGCCCGGCTCCTCTGAGGTTCGGTGCTTGGCCTGGGCTCTTGAGGGCTTTCTGCTCCCTTCTCCATATCTGACAACTTTGCCTCTCTGTGTGCTTTACCTACCAGCCAATACTTCTTCCTGGGGAGCTGCACATGCCTGCAGCCTCATCTGCCAGGGGCAGGTACCCCCTGACCTCCAGGTTGCACAAGTGGGTCTCACACAAGGCAAGTTGCTGCTGGACTGGTCCCCTGGGAGGCCAGTGGAGTCTGCAGAGCTGATCATTGCAGCAGGGGTGAGGGCTGCCAGCCCAGACAAGGACCCCAACAACATACATGGGAGGCATGTGGTGTCTAAGGAGAGTGTGAAGCTCCATTTCAGGAAAAGGCATTACCATCGACCCTGTTTTCCAAACCCCAGGAGTTATCTTTGATTTTCCTCCCCACCCTTCACTTCTACCGTATAATCCATCAGCAAGTGCTCTGATTCTATTATCAATTTATATCTCAAATCTGCTCACCCCTCTGTGTCTCTATTGCCATCATCATCATTTCTCACCTGGCTGGCTGCTACTATCGTGGCAACTGGCCTCTCTGTTTTCAATTCCCTTCTCCCCTTCCCCAAAGTTTATTTTCTACCTGTCTTTTCCTTCAATCTCTTTTTTTTTTTTTTTTTTGGTACTCATGGCTATGATTTATTACAGCCAGATCTAATCTGCTCCCAGCTCGAACCCTGACTGGAGACTCTGGCCACGCACCTGCCCGCCCTTCCCCCTCCAGCTGCCATCTCCCCACAAGATGTCTTCTCCCACACAGGCTCTGCTTCCTGCTGCTTCTTCCTCACATGACAAACTCAGCTTCTCTCTCTGGATTTACAGTCTCCACGTTCCTGCCACCATCTGCCTTGCATAAAAATCAATCATGCTTAATCTTGCTGTGGTCACATACCCTGCAGAGAATTTGGGGCTGCAGCCCCGACTATGACCGTGCCCACAACCACGTGGCAGTCAGAGCCAAGCCCAGGCTTGCTGCAGTCCCTCATCCAGCCTGACGTCCCAGC
This sequence comes from Myotis yumanensis, assembly GCF_028538775.1. Lineage (NCBI taxonomy): Eukaryota > Metazoa > Chordata > Mammalia > Chiroptera > Vespertilionidae > Myotis > Myotis yumanensis. The sequence goes on along the minus strand of NW_027223757.1, from coordinate 51,521,085 downwards.
CCTGTCTCCGGTCACCTCTATCCTTTCTCCTCCCCACCCCCATTTCCAAGCTCATGGCTGGTTCTTGGCAGGCGGAGGAAGAGAAAGAAGGGGGGACAGAGGAGAGCGAAAGCGAGAAGCAGCAGAAGCTGCTGTGTGTACACGCGGGGGGCTGTGTTTGTCCATATGGAGTTGATACTGTTCTGCAGACCTTTAAAACGTTTTTTCTCATACTCCACAGATCAGCAGAACTGAAAGGACCTTGGCGATCAACAAGTCCAACCTACTCATTTGACTAAGGAGGAAACCGAGATGTGAGGAAAGGAAGGAAGAAAGGAGAAAGCAACTACTGAGGGCCTGTCGTCTGCTTTGGATACACAGTCCCAGGTGCCACATCAGAGTTGGGACCACACAGCACTTAAATGAGAAATTTCACCCCACACATGTTTTTGCCTGTTACTTATGTATTCATATCACGCATAGGAAAGGGCTTGACATTTAACATATAAAGGTACTTGGAATTCCCATCGCAAAAAGGAAAATGGTTTTTCCCTCTGTATTATCCAACACATTTTTTATTGTGGTAAAATATGCAAAATGTAAAATTTACCATTTTAACCATCTTCTAGTACAGTTTAGTGGAATGAAAAACACTCACTGTGTCGTGCAACCATCACCATTACCCAATCCAGCACACGTTTAAATGAGTATTTTCCGAATAGTAAGATTAGAATAAGATCAAAGGACCATCCAAACACAAAGACAGAAGGAAAAGACAGGCAGAAAATAAGCATTTGTGGGGGTTACAGTTCATCTAACACAGCCTTGCATACACTTTATGCTCTGTGTGACATATTCTCCATTATTCCCAGAGTCTGGAAACCAGAACGGTGAGAATGCTGGTCACCAGGTAAAAAAGTAGCTTTTGTTGTTTCTCTAGGATCCGTATTATTGTATCAGCTTACAAAAATGTTGTGCAAACCAGTACAGCACCACTTCCACGCCTCCTCCATAAAAGGACAAGTTAAACAGTATTTCTTGGAAAGACAGGCATTTACCAACACACCACATCTAGATGGAGCTGTCTCCACCACTCCAGTCTGTTTCTAAGCAGGGTTTCAAAGCGCTGGCACAGAGCACAAAGAATGTCCCTTAGCTATTCAACATCGAGTTCCACTCCACAATATATTTAGCAAGATTCCTTTTTGCCCCCCTCCCCTTCTCAGTTTAATGACCTCAAATGTACCAACATCCTGTCTTACCTAATCCCCTAACAAGTTCTATCAGATGCCAGGGCAGAATCAGACAGCACTGCAGGCAGTGAGATCATTCACTAAGAATTCATTTTTATTCCAAATATTAGGAGTGCCAGACCATAGAACACAATCTATCACACAGTCGGAAAATTAGCCTGGCACCTGAAGAGAAACATCTAAACTCATTTAAAAAAAACCCTTCTCCCGTTATAGGCCCTGTAACAACCCGATGACGCTCTCCCCAGAAAAAGATGCACAGACACAAAACCTTTCACCATAGCAGGAAGGGTTCAGGGGCCCTGACAAGCCTGCGAATCCATGGATCATAGGAATCCGTGAACCCAGGTTAAAATCCCTTGAGTTCACTTGTCCACAGGCCCCTGTACTGAATCCTGGTCACTGGCACATCCCCAGGTGACATTCTCTGGATGAGAAATGACCTTTCTTGTTTCGGCTCTAGGAACATCCGCACTTGGCTTCTGGTCAAACTCGCTGTCAGCACGCCTGTGCCTCTCCCCAGGACGGTGGCCACGCTGGTGATACTCATCTCCCTCGCCATCTCCGTGCCTATGCCGCCCTGATGTTCTTGGGTTCTGCTCTTTAATTTGCTGTCATGGATTCTGCTTTTCCCCTGCCCCTGCCCCCCCACCCCCTTCTCTTTCCCTGTTGGCCTTTTATGGCACTCTTAAAAAATTAAACTTGATTTTTTAATTTACCATAAAAGTAACAATCTCCAATTCTGTATTTGAATACTTTGCTTTTTCTCCAAAAGCATCCTTTAATCTTTCATACCTTTGCCCCCTGGGAATGATACGCTGCCCACTCTAAGCAGCAGGCCCTGTGGTCTCTGTGCAGCCAGAGACAGAGTTCTGTTGGAGGAGCAGTGGGAAGAGAACAGCCTGAAGTCAGACAGACCTGGTCCCATCCCAGCCGACCGCCTCTGGCCACCTAATTTAAATGAAAGCTCAATTTCGTAACATGAAAAAATAGGGATGAAAATACCAACCCTTAGATTTTTTTTTTTAGTATTTCATTGTAGTTTTGATTTGCACTTCCCCAATGAAAAATGATGTTGAACATCTTTTCATGCACTTATTAGCTAATTACTTGTATGTCTTTTTTTTAGAAATACCTATTTTATTCATTTGCCTATTATTTAATTGGTGTATTTATCTTTTGTAAGCATTCTTTACATATTCTGCACATAAATCCTGGATCAGATGTAGGATTTGCAAATATCCTCTCCCATTCTGTGGGTCATCTTTTTAATGGTTTCCTTTGAAAGATAGAAGTTTTTAATTTTATGAAGTTCTATTTTTTATTCTGTGATTTGTGCTGTGTCAAAACTAAGAAACCAATGCTTAATCTAAGGTCACAAAAATTTATTTCTATGTTTCTTTTAAGAGTTTTATAGTTCTAACTCTTACATTTAGTTTTATGACCCATTTTGAGTAAATTTTTGTATATAGTGTAAGGTAGGGGTCTGATTTCATTCTTTTGCATGTGAATATTCAGTTATCCCAGCATCATTTGTTGAAAAGACCACTCTTTTCCCATCAAATCGTTCTGGCATCCTTGTTGAAAACTGATTATAAATGTTTATTTCTGGATTCTCAAATTCTATCCATTGCCTATCCTATGACAACACTGTCTTGACTTCAAAACTTTGTACTATGTTTTAAAATCAGAAAGTTCTGCAACTTTGTTTTTTTTTCCAGTTTGATTTAGCTATATGGAGACCTTTGAATTTCCATATGAATTTTAAAATTAGCCTGTCAACTTCTGCAAAAAAAACTAGCTTGGATTTGGGGGATTGTGTTGAATATGTATGTTGATCAGTTAAGTGGTATTAACATTCAACAATATTATCTTCTAATCTATTAGATGTCTTTCCATTTCTTTAGGTCTTCTTAATTTCTTCCCATAGTGTTCTGTAGCTTTCAGTATATAAATCTTGTACTTTTTTGGTTAAATTCATTCCCTAGAAGTTCATTCTTTTTGATATTATTGTAATAGGGTTGTTTTCTTAATTTCCAGTCTTTCATTGCTTGTATATGAAATAAAATTGATTTTTATACATTGACCTTTTATCCTGCAACCTCACTGAACTTGCTTGCTAATTCTAACAGTTGTGTGTGTGTGTGTGTGTGTGTGTGTTTTGTGGATTGCAGTTTTGAGTATCTTTAAGTATTTAAAGCACAGGTAGATCCTAGAACAGCGGTTGGCAACCGGTGGTCCGCTGTCCTAAAACATAAATGGAGCAATTAAATAGCACTGCCAATACCAAGAGCCCACACTCCTAGTGCCTCTTCACTTGATACTGGGTGATGGTCCCGCTCCTGGGTCATAATCTTAGTGGCGTTCCTCCTGTCACTGACAACCCATACGATGATTCAGAGAGAGTTCCTGAGACCCAGGCTACATGGCATAACTGAAGTGGCGTTACAAGGCCAGTCCAGGGTCTCAGCCTACTGCCTGAGATCTATTTAAGTGGAAATCGTTAGTAAGGATGTCACAGGGGCTGACCTCACTATTCTCAAAGTTTTGTTTCTATGGGAAACCACATCCTAAAGGAGTTTTGAACCTCCTGCTATCATCAGGGACTTCTCATGGGTTTTCACGTAGATACTTTTCCTTATGTACAACTTTTCTCATCACAGCAGGACAGACTCCCAGTGTACACTACTTTGAGGGAGAGTGGTGGTTATTTTCACCAAAACGGCCACAAGTGACACAAATGATACATATATTTTACTGGATTATATTTTGCTTCAGTTTTAAAAACTGATTTCCAGCCAGCCAGCATGCAGAGACCTACTTTGCATCTTGATCCATGAGTCACTGATTTAAGTACGCATTTGCCCAGAATACCCAGGCATGTGAAAGTATCAAAATATCACACTTTGATTGATTCAGAAAGTTATTTTCTACCACCGCGCAGCCTGAGAGTTTCTGTGCTGCGTCTGACTAACTGGGGAGGTGCAGCAGCAGAGAGCCAGGAGCTGCTGTGTGGAGGACCTTGTCCCTCCTCTCGGGCACCAAGACCCGGGAGTATAAAGCCCTCAGTTCCCCATGGCAGAGCGTGTCGGCAGGACGCTCCTCTGAGCATAACCTGGGTATCGGAGTCATCTTTTGAAGGGATCCTGGTATTTCGGTTTGACAAAAATCGAGAAACATTTTAGAAAGAAAATCGGATTTGTGTGTAAATGAAGAATATTCCTGAAAAGAAACTCTGTTACGAAACTGAAATCTGGAGACCGCGGTGGTGCTAAGTTGAGTCATCAGTTCCCTTTACACCCTAATAATTGACGGCACTTTGATCACAGTGGCTGCTCTGGGTGATGCTTTCTTGTTTGCTTTTTTAAGTACTTCCTTGTGTAAACAGGTTGTCTCACTATCGTCTTGCAAACATGTTTACATTTGGGGGATCATGGGGGAACATCTGTTAGAAACAGATTTCATGCTTTTCTGTCAACTCTGGGAAAGCTGAATCATAGTTCTTGTCATAGAAAAAAGCTACTGGAGAGTTAAATGAAGTTCTCCTGGAAGGGGCTTGATGGGATAGTTTGATGGCCCTGAGCATATAAACTTAGAAATTTGTCCTGAAGACATCCATTTGAAGCAGTTAGAAACAGGCATTCATTATTCTCCATTCTTGACCATGGGGTCAGTGATTACGAAAGTGGCAAAAGGGGTACGACACACCCCACAGGCCTTTGCTTTACAATCTTCAGGTATGGAGGGTTCAGTGGTTCCCCTCCTCACCCCCTCTCCCCCCCCCCCCCCCCCCCCCCACTCCTCAAAGTGTTACAATTCCCTGCAATTTTATTAACGTCACTTATGCAGGAGAGGACAAAAGGAAGGGCTGAGTGACGGACTCTAAAAATGAGCAATCTTTAAATCTGGGCCCCAGTCAGAGATCTAGGGGTGTATGGAAAGAGGGGGCATGCTGAAGGGGACGGGAACAAAGCTGGAAGGAGAGGCTGAACGAACAAGAAGACCTCAGGCACAATCAGGCAAAATGCTCTACTGAAACCTCAGGACTGAGCCTGCATCTGCCCCTGCCATGGCCAGAGCACCATGCTCCTCGTGGAGGGTGCACTGCCTGGCTCTGGCCCTCAGAGCCATCACTGTGTGGAGGGAAGTAACTGGCATCAGGAGCGAACAGGAGGTGCAGCAGATTCCACAGAATTTCCCACAGGAAGTACAGCCCCATCAGCCAGGACAGGGAACACCCTTCCCCACTCCCTCCCGCCCGCCCCCCCCCCTTTAATTTATGCTTTCCCCCTTCAATACCAAAGAATTTCCCACCTGTGTGAGCTTCTAGGGCAGCCGTTCTCAACCTGTGGGTCGCAACCCCTTTCGGGGTCGAACGACCCTTTCACAGGGGTCGCCTAAGACCATCGGAGAACACATATATAATTAGATATTGTTTTTGTGATTAATCACTATGCTTTAATTATGTTCAATTTGTAACAATGAAATTGGGGGTCACCACAATTTCAGGAACTGTAATACAGGAACTGTATTAAAGGGTCACAGCATTAGGAAGGTTGAGAACCACTGTTCTAGGGTCAATGAAGAATGTTTTCCTACCAGTGGTCGGTAAACTCATTAGTCAACAGAGCCAAATATCAACAGTACTTCTTCAAAATAGACTCGCCCAGGCCGAAAACCGACTTCTGCGCGTGGGCCACGAAGTTTCAATCGCACTGTATGCGTGCCAGCACATGGTATTTTGTGCAAGAGCCACACTCAAGGGGCCAAAGAGCTGCATGTGGCTCGCAAGCCACAGTTTGCTCACCACGGTTCTAGGCCCTTCCTCCTTTTGATGGACTACACCCTGGGAGGGGTGATCAAACAGCTGAAGGATAGCTGTTAAAGGAGATGTGTATGTCCCTTGAGTGCATGTGCTGGAATGTCCACGTGCATGCCTCTAGGCCCCTAGTGTGGGACAGAGCAGGGGAATGGGAGGAGAAGGGGCAGGAAAGAAGGGTCAGGGTGTTCAATGGCTCTCCCTATACACCATATCCCAGTTCAGAACTCCAAGGAGCCTGTGAAAAAGGTGGCCCTCTGAAGGTCATTGTGTGAAGGTAGAAGGACAGAATATATGTCATGCAACCCATTTGTTAGCTTGATTCTTTTAATTTTAATATTTATACATATGCACATGAGCTTCAATTGTACTCTTGCCCTAGCTGCACAAATGGTAGGGCTAGGCCTTCCTGGGGGCATCCATCTCAGGGCTGTGCAGCCTGCAGTCTGTAGCTGGGCACTTGTGAGTGTCATGGGCATTGACCCTCTGGATGAGGAAGTGGAGGTGGCTGCAAGGGGCTTTCAGAATACACAACAAAGGTTTCCTTCGCTGTTGTTTTGGGGAGACTGTTCTGAAACATGTTAGTCACATTTTTTCCCATCTAGCTGCTCTGTAGCCAAATATATCAGGGTCTGGCTATGGGTTAACTAACCAAATTTTAATTTTTTAAAATCATCGAATTCTTTTATCTCTTGTGGGTTCTTTTTCCCATACATACTTTGTAACACATTTATCAGCAGCTGGTTTAACAACATGATGGTACTAGTGGGAACCAAACCAAAGGCAGTAACACACATCAAGGTAGGACCAAACGTAGCCAGGAAAAGAAAAATGCCAAATGAACGTTAGGCTGAACTGTAAGAAATAATTAAGTAGCTATACATCAAATGCACAAATATGATTCATTTTTAAAGGCCCACACATGTTACACCCACTTTCAGGAGTTTCCCAAAGTAATTTAAAACTATTTGATGTTGCTTCCTGTTTTTCAGTCCTTTTATCTATTGATGGGGGTGGCAAGTCTACTGTTACCAACTGAACAAGAAGAAAAGTGAAGGATGGGGCAAGTTTCCTGGCTTTAGTCATCACAATCTTCTTTAAAAGTTCTTATTTTTAGATTGCAAAATTTGGGGCTCTAAGCTTCAAAGTAATTAAGATTCATTCCACATTATGCCCTAAGATTGCATCAACATTTTTTTTTGGAGTTAATGAACTTCTTGCATCAACTATAGGCTTCCTGTTCTCTCCAAGGCTCCCTACTAAAGCAAAGAGAAAGAGGAAAACCGGGCCAAAGCTCGTTGGCCTTGGTCTGTAGTCAATACATTTTCCTTTTCTTTCTTGAGATAAGAAGACCTTTTCATATTCTGAAGCCAAAGTTTCATAAACACTGGAGTATTTAGGAGATATTTATTCAATAAAATTACCCTCAGGTGCCAGCAGCAGCTCTGGAGACATGGCTACTTCTTTTATTTGGTATCAATTGCTCATTATTTTAATCACATAGATGGTTAATGAAAAGTAAACCTATACTCTTCTTGAAATAAACACCAATAAATAGCATAGCAGGGTGAAAAGCATTTTCAGGGTTGGCCAGTACAACCCACCATCAAAGGTTTGACCACTAAGTGGTTGATTCCGATTAAACACCTCCAATGAGAAGAAAGGTACTATCTCCTGAGCAGCCAAGTCCATTTTGGAGAATTATATGCACATTATCATTGCAGGTATTATTAGAGAGTTCTCTTTGAGACAAACTTGCCTCCTTGTAGCCTAGAAACACTGGTGCCCAGAGCATGGACAACACCTACATATGTGTTAGGGAGCAATCATGGCTCCATCTCATTTCACTCCAAGTCTTTTCTCTAGGTAATTGGTTCCAGTTCCTTCAAATATCACTTGGGACATGGTTTCAAGCTCTCACACCATCACTGTCTTGAGCCATTGTCCTTTGAAAAAAAAAGCTCTAAACTTAAAAGTAACCATTTAAATCTAGTATCACACAATAGCCAACAGTAAGTACATTTACCAATATGTCCATCAAAATGTGATCTGAAATACAGCTTAATTTTAACAGTGAGGAACAGACGAAATAATCTATCGCCTTCTTAGTCCTGCAACACAAAAGTTTCATTAATGTTTTGGGTAGCTCCCTTACATCACTGACTAGGATTGATCCTGTAGGAATTAAAGCCTCCAAAGCCATTTCACGTATTGCTATTGCCTTTTATTCCCCATATTCTCTATTTGTGAGGCTTATTTGTGTGTGTGTGTGTGTGTATACAACTGTACCTTGACATTTATTCCCATTATTCAATGTCTACTCTACAACACCCATTTCCCCTGCCCCCCTCTTTATTTGTTTATCCACTCAGTGCCAAAGGAACACATGAAAGAGAACTGTGCTCAAGAGATTTTTAAATCATGAAATTGTACCAAGCTTACAAAGCAGTGGGTAGTTAAGGTGAAAACTAACTTAGTAAACAATACCTTTGAGAATTGACTCAGAATGTATTCTGTGCTGAATCCTGCTCAGTCAATTCCGAAAGGAAACTCGGAACAAATATTTACCATATTTACTTATTTCTTCTACTGAGAACTATCTAAGACAAGAGGATGTTTAATGATGAAACAGATTTCAGGAATTCTTCTCTGCACAGTGTCCTGTCCCTGGGGTATAAAGACCGATACAAGTCCCAGCCTCATAATGAAACCAGACACAGTTCACTTCCTTTTTTTGTGAAACCACCCCCTCACCTGGGGGATGTCTTGAGATGACACAGAGTTAAGTCATGTATCACTAACCTGAGATACTGAAGGCAATGACTGGCAATCATTCTCGTCAGCAACAATAATATTTAAAATATCATCCTGGGAAGAAGGACAGCATTTGCTTGGGATGAAATAGAGCCCTGACTACGCTTACGGGCTCCAGCTGCTGATCCCTCCAGTCTCAAACGGAGAAAGGAGATTTTCAACTCCAGTGTGGTTTCCTTTCCTAATCAACATAACAAGCAGAGGTCAAGAAGGGTCCAGTCAGAGATGAGTGGACAACTGGGCTACATGTCCATGGCTCATTACTGAAAGTGCATAACCAAAGCAATTACAGAGACCCTGTGAAATTCCCTCCACCTCCCCACCCCGGGCTTTTGGGAGGCAGCCTGGCTAACAGGCCAGAGAAAGGAGGCTGATCCAATACAGGCTGCATTGTGAGGATGGCCTGGAGAAGACAAGGACTGGTGAGAGACAGCCGGAGGAAGAGAACTGAAGGCTGGGGCAGTGGCGAATGGCTGCCATCTCCCTAGAAAGAGGGGTAAAGAACTCCCCAAACCCAAACAAGTGAAAAAAATACAAACCATAAATAACAAATGTAGAACCTCCATCTTTCTTGTCTCAGAGCCCCCAAAAGAAATGTCTCCCATTTTTTGGCTGTTTTCTACTGTCAGCCTTTTTAGTGAGGACATGTGGATGGACTGCCCCATTCTTGGGCTTCCTGTACGCTCTGCCTCCTCCTACCAGGAATCAATCACTAGTCCTGAGCTCTGGACCCATCTCTTCTCCCTTATTTAAGGGATTTGTTCCTGCATTTATCGTCACTCTCCCCATGACAGCAATTTCTCCCTCTCCTGGACCACTGGCACACAAGCATTTTTAAAACATTCATCTCAATACCCCTTCTTGGTTCCATAAGTTCTCCAGGTACCATTCTTCCTCTGACCCTCAGAAGAGTTGTCTAGACTTGCTGCCGCTATTTTCTCATTGTCTTCTTAACCTGGTGTAAGTTAGTTTTGTGTTATTTCAGAGATAGTGCTTTTATCAAGGTCACCAATGATTCCATCTTCCCAGTTCCATGTGCAAGTCTTTTCATCGTACATGACTTCTCAGCATCATTTCACTCAGCTGCTCATCTCTATGAAACAGCCTCTTCCCATGGGTTCAGTGGCACCACACTGTCCTAGCTTCTAGCCTTCCCTTCTCACTTCACCTCTGACTCCTTCCCTGTTTCTTTGGCTGGTTCCCCCTCTAAATGGTTGCATGTTTCAGGGATCCAACCTTGGACTTTTTGTCTTCTCTAACAACACTCATTCCCAGGCCTATGGCTTTTGCTACCTCTATGCTGAGGGCTCCCAAATTTATTCTATCTTGCCTTGACCTCTCCCCCATATCCATATCTAATGACCCACTCAGCATCTGAACTGTATGTCCAACGTGCATCTCAAATACAGCACGGTTAAGCAGGATTCTTATTATCACCCTCCTGCTTGAAACCTTTCTTCAAGACTTCACCCTGCTCTTAGAATAGAATCCTGCCAGGCCCCTTCTCCTCATTCACCCTGCGGGCCATTTCTCGATCCAAGTCCTGTCTGCTTTGGTGCTTTTGCATTTTCTTATGCGTTGGCTCGGAAGGTTCTTTCCCCAGGTCTTGGCATGGTAAGGTCCTTCTCTTCATTCAGGTCTCAGCTCCCATGTCAGGCATTACCTGACCTTCCTATGCATACCTCCCCATAATCACCCTCTCTCTAATCACATAGCTCCAATTTATTACCTTTATAGCACTCATCTCTCTCTCTCTCTCTCTGAAATCATCTTGTTTATTAGCATGATTCCTGGCTTATAGACTACATTCCTGAAGCGGACTGTGAATTCCACCAGGACAGGAATCGTGTTTCTTGTGCTATGCTCTATTACTACCCTCTAGCCCTTGGAAAACAGCAGGCTAATATCTGCTGAATGGAGGCAAGCATGCCTGGGTAACAACGGGCGTTATGATGCTATGTAGGAAAGCCCTCTGTGTATTGCAAAATATAACATACATACATATAAGATAAGAAAAATAACATGCTACATCGATGACTTCTCAAACAAGTCACTGATGACATCATCACTCCAGGAAGGTTTGTCACGTTGACACTCACATTTCTGCAGATGAAACAAGAGTCCCAGCTTTCATTGTCTCTCACCAGTCCTCGTCTTCTCGAGGCCACCCTCTACAACGCAGGTGACCTTTCAGCACGGAAACCCAATCATATCACTTCCCAGCTTCCTACTGATTTTAGGATGGAGCTGGAACACAGCTTCCAAGGCTGTTCATGATTTCAGGGTGCTGATCCTTCTCCAGCCTCCTCTTTGGCTGCTGCTTCTACTCTGACCTAGGTCCAAGCTGCCCTAAACTTCAGTTTTCTTTAAAGCACCAGCACCGATACCTCAGGATTCACGCATTCTCTCTTCTTTCTCTCCCCTCCACCTGGTCATCCTTCAGGTGTAAAATTAGCGAGCACTTTCTCTGGGAACATTTTCTGAACCTCCCTGTCTGGGTTAGGTTTACTTCTAGGTAATCTTATAGCATGCTATATTTCTGCAGTAACAGCCTTGCTCATACCTGTGCCGATTACTCGTTTATGTCTCCTCCACTCAATTGTAAGCTCCCTGAGGGCAAGAACTATGCTCAACTGTGTATCACTGTGCCCTAGCACCTAGCATGTCACCTAAGACACCATACGTGCTCAATAATAATTATGGAATTAATGAACAAATTAATGAAAACGTGAATCCCATCAAAGACAAAAGAAATAATTCTAGAGTATGTGTATGTGGTTAGCTTTGATTTTTCTCTTTTCTTTAATATCTTTAATTCTTCCTAATTCTTGAACTTTATGTTTAGCTTTCTAGTCTTTAGTTATATTTTGGATCAACATACATCTCTCCATTATTTTGCTTTACATACCAATCAGGAATAAACAAGTGTGCTTTACCTTACCTAAGTTTAGGCTCTTCTCTTTTAAAGTCTTTTCACCTTCACTTTCTTCTACTTTACCTCATGTTTACAAGCATCTACAGTTATTACTCTGTTGTGTTTATTACTAACTGTAACAGTTTTCTTTTATGATTCACTATAGTTTCATTTATTGTATGGCTACATTTAAGGACAGTTAAGTCTTACAGACAAGGTAAAGTTCCTTAACAGCATAGATTTTCAAATGGTGTGCCACAGCACACCAGTGTGGCACAAAAATTTTTAAAACATGAAATACCTGATTAGCTAGTCAGGGGCACTGACCTCTTTTCCCTTAGACAGTCAAATAAAAAATGACAATAGCCAACACAACAATATCCATCTGGTGTGAATAAAACAAAATTATATCCATTTTTTGTCAGATAGGCAAAACTATATCTTTTGGTGTGCCACAGAATTTTAGTAATTAGTTTATATGTGCCATGAGATGGAAAAGGCTGAAAATCGGTGCCTTAGAACAATTAAAATTTAAGCTAAAAGCTTTAACACAAAGCCATCTCCTGTGGACATCTTCCAGGAGTGTAATGTTACCCAAGAAACCTGAAGGAGAACCATGTATTATTTATACTAAGGGAATAGGAAAGTGGCTTCACACATCTGACTTCTCTTGTCATTGACTAGTCTTTCGTGCTCTGTGGATAATGTAGAACAGATGAGAGGACAATGATATTCCACGAGTACATAACTCTTTCAAGCAACTGTATTGCAAATTAGGAAAAATTACTCTCCAGTGATTAAAACAGCTTTCTAAGAGCCCCTGTTATTGCATCCAAGTATATCACTAACCCCACTGGGGGAGTTTATTCCTTTGAAAGATCCAGCCCCATAGCTGATAACAATCGTGATAAAGAACTCCACTGTGTCTGTAAATACCTGTTGTGTATACAGTCATATCAATGACCAGTACACATGAACTATAATTATCTTGTTAATGTTCATTTTCTCATTAATTCAGATATATATTTGATGAGTGGTAAAGCTTTAGTCATGAAAAGACCAATATGAACTCTTAAGAAAAGCTGTCAACACTAAGCCAACAGGATCACTGTAAGTAGCTAAAGTTAAAGTGGAATGAGCGAAGGATCGTTTGTTCTTCTTTGCAGGTATTCAAACAGGTAGCCGCACAGCACAGTCACTAAGGGTGTGGGCTCTGGGACCTAACCAGACCTGGGTTTGGATCCAGGGTCTGCCTGCCTATAAGGTATCTACAAAAAGTTACTTAACTCCTCTATATCCAGTATCATAAAATGGATAACAGCACTTACCAAATAGAGTTTTCTTTGTGAGGATTAAAAGAGATAAGAGAATATAAAGTGAAATTTGAGTCCAGTCCCAAGTACACAGCAAATGTTCAGAATATTTTACTGAAATTAAATATTGTATTTTATGTTTTATTCCCGTTTGTACAAACATGTGACATATTATAATACAAAATGTAAAAACTTTATTTACATGTAAAGGTTTATGTGACACTTGTGAGCATCCATGAGAAAAACGACATTGGGAACTTTTGTCTCCATGCTGTAGGAACTGTTTGAATTTGTACCTGTCATGCACATGTAGCTACATTTAATGATGGTGATTAAGTCACGATCCCTCCAAGGTCTCCTGGGAACCCAGCCCATTCTGCCTTTAGTTAATCATGTTAGTTTCAATCAATAACTAAAATATGAAGACTTAATGAAGGACATAATAATAATTCACAGATGCCAAAAATCAAGTTAAACACTGATATAATGTCCAAAATACATTATTTAAAATATGGTACACATTATAGAGAAATGTATAATGATAGTTCAACCTACCACTTGATTTGTGATGTAGGTTTACTGAGCCATCACTTTAAACTAAAAAGGCTGAGATTTGAATATAGAGACTGGATAAGCAGCTGCAGAAACAACCTTCTAAAATTATATAATATTCCAGCAGCTGGAATAGTAATTATTTATTGAAAATATTCACAATTTGATGTTACCCAATACTGTCAAAGTTGCTAGAAAGATATAATTAACATTTACTGAAGAGTCTTAGTGGGTAAAAATGTTTTAAATAAAACAAACATTTAGTTGTTGGAAAAAACAACCTTTTAAAATATAGTATTCATTCACCTTGAAAAGAAAACTACTAACTTGGACATTTCCAGGTAATTATGCCCAAGTGAAAAACTCCCAGATGTGTGTGTGTGAAAACATATGTGACCTGCCTACCATTGAAGCAATGTCAGAATCAGGGAGTTGGTCATCTTGCTTTATATTACTTGTCACAGTTTGTCTGTGACTAGATAAATGGGTCTTTCTCAGGTCTCAGGAACGTTAAGGACTCAGAAAAGCCAGCAAAGCACCCAGAGATCCTGATGTAATGGAAAGATACACAATGAAGAGTCAAAAGAGCTGGCTCCAACTACCTTTTTTAAAAGCTGTATGACCTGTCTTCCTCATTCATTCATTCACTCATTCATTCATTCATTCATTCCCTATTCCAGGTATTGGGGATATCAACGAACAAAACAGACATGCCCCTGATAGAGCTTATTCAATAAGGCCCTACTAGCACCCTAAAAATGGGGGGAGAACCAAAAACAGGACAAGGAATTGAAACCAAACATCACAATAGAAAGTCCATGCTGGTCACGACTCTCGTGGAGTGAACTGTCTTTGGGCCCGTTTCTTTATCCATCTATAAGAACAGAAACACCTGCTTTCTCTACCTAAAGGATCAAACTGTGAGCATTCTATATGTAACACAAATTTTGAAATCACAAGAAAAAAACCAAAACAGTCCCTTATCAGAATAAACCATTTGGAATACTAATTCTCTTATGTTCGAGATTTTCAGAGCAAAGCTTGCCTATTACACAATACATTGATATATTTATTGGCCCCTCAGAAGAAGCCAAATATCTGCATAACTATAAGCCAGAGGTCCTCAAACTTTTTAAACAGGGGGCGAGTTCACTGTCCCTCAGACATTCCACACATGCGCACTGCGGGCCCGGGACGAGTCGGCTGCTAAGCAGGACAGGTAGCGGCGGCAAAAACACCCGGCGGGCCGGATAAATGTTTTTGGCGGGCCGCATGTGGCCCGAGGGCCATAGTTTGAGGACCCCTGCTATAAGCCTATAAAATATACGGAGGACACTGGTCAGTGAATGCTGGAGGCTGCTCTCTAGTACCCGGGGAACCGCATGCTTACACTATTAATGTCAGCTGTACTTGTCACTGTAACTACATAATTTAATTAAATAGTATGTTGGCCAATGAAATACAAATGTGAAAATAGTTATTTTTCTGAAAATTTAGTGAAATAAAGGACATGAAAGGAGCAAGTTGCCGAAGGAAATCTGCTATTGAATTAGACATGAATAATTGTGAAATACTGGGAAATAATAAGAATTTAAAATGATTTTGCACTCAGAGTGTGTTGCAAATGCCTTTAAAAATTCTTTCAATTTTAAGAGACTGAACACAAAAGTCATGCAATAAATGTGCATAAAAAATGACACAGAACTTCCAATCAGCAGACCCAAACTCCAGGAGAAGGTCTTGGGCTCACATCGAAAGACTGGCGAATAACTCTTCATCTGCGGCTTTCAGTCAGTATGTTATATAGGGTATGTAGTATCTTTTTAAAAGTAACTATTCATCCTTTAACTGATTTTTTTTAACTGACCAGAAAACATGTGGCCCAGCCAGGTTAGCTAAGAGGACTGACTGTACAACCAGAAAACATGTGGACCAGTCAGGTTAGCTGAGAGGACTGTACAGCCAGCCACGAATCCCAAGAGTCTCTAAGAATACGGAGTTTCTTCTCTTTGTTTTTCTGATTTTTAATTTTTTATTGTCTAATTTTTCTATTGTCTAATAGTCATTCATTGCTCATTTAATTAAAAACATTTTAATGTAAGTGTTAGGCATCCTGTGCAAGCCTTTGTATATCTAAAGGAAGAAAAGGTCAAATATTTTTGCTCATGCGTGGCTTACACTGTAATTTTGCGTTTTGCAATCCTATTTCTGGGAGAAACAGCGATAAGACTTGCCATTATTTGTAAGACTGCGCTATTTGTAAGATTGGGTTAATTGGGGTTCAATTAAGTTGAACCTCCCAAGTAACCAAAGCTGGACTTTTCCAGGGTCAAGGCTGATTCTGGGCAGCAGAACCCTCCCGTGTGTGAACGAGGTTCCCTTTTACTAATCTGGTCCTCCTGCACATGCTGGGAAAGGACACAAGTCCAGGTGAAGCTCATCTCTGCCTGGGCCGTAGGGACTGTGACTCACAGCATCTCGCTGGGGATGCCCAGGGGTCGTGCATGACCAGACACTGGCAAAACACTTTTGAGAAACCTCCTCCTCAAATGAAAATACCCCTGTGAGAAACCGGTCCCATGTACTGAACAAGAGTCAAGTCAGTAAAACACCTAAAAAAGACAAATGTGTGCTGGTCGCAGTGTCAAACACAGGCTGCCCTCCCTTACCAGAACACACCGAGAGGTTTACAGGAAAGGACTGCTCGGGAGCAGTAAGATGGGATACCTGGCAAGACTCGTTTTAACCTTTACTTTTTCTCTTTCTCCCTGTGGGCCAGGGTGGGGAAAACCGGCCCTGAATCTGCTCAAAGCCCAGTTAAGCACAGCCAATCGACGGGGGGTGATCATTCTCTAGAACGTCTGCTGAGGCACTGGTTTTATTCCTCAGGAAACCTGTCTCTAATGTCCGCATCCCAGGAGAGCCTGGACAAAGGATGAATGTTAGATCGCACACCCATCAGGGCTCAGGCGGGAAGTATAAACGTGGTGAGTGAGAGATGGGTGTGACTGGCTCCCCCAGACTCTCTGATGACTGGGGGACTGCTGGACAAGAAGGGACAGAACTGGGACAGAATCCGGTTCCCTGTACCGGGCAGCTGCCTTGCTAGTGTAGACATTCAGACTGCCCACAGCAACCGTTCATTTTTTTTTTTTTTTCCCGTGGAACAACTTCCTATAGCTATACCTAAAAGAAAAGGGAAATAAAACCAAAAGCTCATCCTCAGAGAAAAATAAAATGGCAAATCCAGAACGTTTTGCTTCACTTCAAAACTGTTGTTGAATTGCTTAGAAGGTGTATGCAGGGTGCTGCACTGTGGTCCCCCAAGACGGTATGTCTAAGTCCTCATTCCCAAAACCTTATTTGGGAAATGTGACCTTATTTGGAAAAAGGGTCTTTGCAGATATAATAAATGGAGGCTCTTGAGATTAAACCATCCTGGATTAATTGGGTGGGCCCTGAACCTAATGGCAGGTCTCCTTGGGGGAGTCTGCTTGAGAGCAGTAAGATGGGATACCTGGCAAGACTCGTTTTAAAAGGAGAAGACACGGAGGTGAAGCAGGGGCAGAGGTTGGAGGTATGCAGTCCCACACACCATGGAACCGGAGCCTGCCCAGAAGCTAGAAGAGGGGAGGGAGATTCTTCCCTAAAGATTCTTCCCTTAGGAGGAAAGCGAGACACCTTGATTTTAGAGCGTGAGAGAACACATTCCTGTTGCTTCAAGCCACCCCATCTGTGGTAATCTGTTACAGCAGCAGCCCTAGGACAGGAACACAGAAAGCTAGGAGAGGCTGGTGGGGAAACGTCAAGAAACATGTACTGGAAATAGAAGTCTTACTTACGTATGGATACCAATGTCAACCCCCCAGCCCCGAAGTACAACTCTCCTGAAGGGAGAGGAAGGGGAAAAGAGGGCAGAAACCTCCTCTAAATGTATGCCGGGCCCCAAAATTTGATGTATAAGAATCTGGAGGCCAGGTCAGTGGCCAAACCTAGTCTGTGTCAGAATCACCTGGGGAACTTAAAAAAATCCTGAGTTCTCCACTTAAGGATGGCTGAATCCGAATTTCTGGGGGTCAGGCTCGAGCATCTGTGTTTTTTTCAAAAGTTTCTCATGTGATTCTGATGATGCATTCTCCTTAAAAATGACTGACCTGGCCTAGGTGGTCTGTTCCTCCCTTAAATGTTTGAGAAATAAATCTGAAGTTGATTTCTTTTTTTAAAAAAAGGCATTATTTAAAAACCAGTTCTATCGTTTATGCAAAGCCAAAGTAGGTGTAGTATAAAGTATTAAACAATACAGAGGAGCAAGCGCAGAGATGAGAGTAAAAAACACCCAGGTTCATCATCTTGTGGAACCGCCCACGAATTTATTCTGGGCATATTTACTCGCACATAGATGTACAGATGTATACGGACCTTGTGACTCAAAGTGTGGCCCAAGGGCCAGCAGCAGTGGCAACACCGGCGACCCTGTGAACAGTGCGGAATCTCAGGTCCCTCCCCAGTCCTCCTCAGCACTTTCAGATAAGCACGTGAGAAGCATTGGCTAAATATAACCAAAAGCATACTATTTCCCTTATTCTGTAACTTGCTTTTCCACACATCAATGTGTTGTAAACATCTGTCATTAGCAATAAATATAGACCTATGAGATCTTTCTTAAGGGATACATGGTGTTCTTTTACGTACCAGAACTTACTTAATCAGACCCCTTTTGATGATTTCTATTTCCCCATTTTTCTTCCACTATTGCAAACGACACTGACATAAGAATATCTTTGAAGATAGATCTTTCTGTTTTGTCATTCTTATTTTCAGGTAAATCCCCAGGAGTGTGTGTGGTAAGTCAAATGACACGCACACTTATTTTGGTAGGTAATGCCAGGGTGCCCTCGCATAACCCCCCACCAGCATGCAAGACCAGGGACTCTTCTTACTAAGGCTGGCTTCCTCCCACCCTCGCCAACATGGGAGTTTTCCCAATAATTTTAACCTTTGCCTATCTGATTCTTAAACACGACAGTTCGTTGATATTTTTCTGGCATTTTTTTCTAAAGACTATCAAAAAGCTGAATATCTTTTCATACATGTATTGGCCATCTGTATTTCTCCCTTTGTGAACTGTCCAGAGCAATTTTGGTTGTTTAAAATAACACAGAAGAATCTGTGGAATCACAGAGTTTTGAAATACAGTTTAATCACAATGAGAAGATATGAGGAAGAAAAAAAATAGAAAGAGAGAAGAAAATGTGCCATAAAAAGGATAATCAAAAGATTAGTTTGTGTGTTTATTTATAGACACTGGTTACAGCAATCCCGTGATTAGGGAAATTAATGCAGCTGCGTATGATCACAGATCCAGGATCAGCCCCCACATCCTTTTCAAATGATGCCACCTGTCATTTAAGTATTTCGCATTTGCCTTTTATGTTACATACATTTCGTGATGACTCCCATTTTAAAAACATCATTAGTTAACTCTTGGAAGGCTGGCAAAACACGGATTCCTCTCTAGCATCTCTCTTGTGGTCGGGAATGGGAGAGCGCGCCTCTCTCCTGGGCAGGCAGGAGAAATCGCACGTGTGCCCCTAACAAAGAACCCTTGTGTGCCTCAAACGTTCACTTTGCAGTGAACAGCTGTATCTATTTCACTGGGTGTAAAACTGGTTCCCCGCTCAGAATCAACTGAAGACCATGGGGGTCGGATGTGCACCGGCTGGACTGCAGTAGCGCGGGCAGACCGTCCTGATTCCACAGGACGTGTGCAGCCCTTACACACCCTGTCACAGACTCCACGGGCTCCACACTGCCCACACGGCACACGGGCCCTCTCCACCTCACAAGTGGCAGGGGTCTTCTCACAGGGCGCCCGGAATCTCTCTCAACCTAAAGATGACTCCAAATCAGTGAAACCCCACCTCACCCACCCTGCCATCCTCTGCTGGCTACGGCTTCCTTTGTGAATGGAGATGAATCAGTCACCTTCACTTACTGAGCGCTTCCACATATGGCAAGAGCAGTGTGCCAGGTGCTGAGGGGGCGGGCTGCGGAGGAATGGAGGAGACGAGGAGAGGGAGTCTCCTGACTCCACTATGCAACCTGCAGGATGTGAACAGGCTAAACAATGTCTTATTCAACACGTTTCAGGATATTAGAACAAGGGGGTCTCATTATAAAGCCTGAAGAAAGGAACTTGAGGGTAACAAGATGTCTGACCTTTTACAGCAGGCCCCACCTATGTAAACACATGGACCGCACGAACCTTTCCAGGCTCGAAGAGATTTCAGTGGCTGCTAGGAGGGGGATGTTACGCACAATAGATCCTTCCAGGTTTCTGAGGGGTAAGAGATGCTGGAACACATCTCGAAAATGTGGGTCAGAGTCCAGGAAGCTCACTGTTACAGTGTCACGAGATACTCCTCTGTGCTACTGTCAGATACAGAGCAGCAGGGAGGGGAGGCGTTGGGTCTGCCACAGTAGGGAGAGGCGTAGACTTTACTATTTGGATAAGAGATGCAAAGAGGAGAAATAATGGAGACCTTTACACAAAATGAAACAAAAGAGTGAAAATGAATTATATATAGATATTATGTATATACAAATACATCATTCTATATATCGACCAGAGTGAAGTGACTGTTTTAACCATGTGGATAACATTCAATTGAATATTGACGGTGAGTAATGAGTGTAAAAATCTGGGGAGTATGTCTCCCAAGTCAGAGTGTCTGGCACATGTGTTATGTGTCTCTGTGTCTTGCTCTTAATGGTGATATTTTCTTTAACAATTTAAGGACAAGAATAATGTGGACCATAAATTCTAGAACCAGCTCTAAAATAGTAGAAAGTGGCCAAATGCCTGGTGGTGTAGGCAGGTTCTCAATCCAACACTTGAAAGTCTAGGTCCAATGGTCCAGCGAAAAGACAAGATCACACCGTGGGCATGGCGGTGGGCATGGTGGCGGGCATGGCGGCAGATTCCGGCTCCTCAAACCTAGCCGACCTGACTTGTCGGGGAGGAGGCATCTTCCCTTTGGTTCCGCCTTTCGTGGGGGGCGGCAAGCTGTCGACAACTCCCACTGCACAGAGAGTTGTTCACACCGCAAAAGTGTTTACTGCTCACAAGTGACGCTCAAAATTAATTCACAGCAGCAACACCAGCAGAAAGCTTTGACAGACTGTCTTATGTGTTGACACAGTTACAAGTTGTTAGATAAAAAAAAAAAAAAAAGTTAACACACTTTCCCTCTTTTCCAGCCCATACACACAAAAGGTGCTCCAAAGCGAGAACATGAAACGTGTCTGGGATTGTGAATGCCATGCTGCTGGTGAGCATGTCCGGTTCTGGGTCAGGGGCGTGAGAAGAAAATGGACCCTAGTTTTGAGGGTGAGTAAGGTGGCCAGCCTCTGGCCCAGCCTCAGCTACGTTGGTCACAGTGGTTGTTTTTCTTTCAAGAGTACTTCCCTCCAGGGCGAGCCTCAGGCGCCGGGTGGGAAGCGGGTGGAGCTGTTTATATACCTCCTCCTCAGCAACAGAGGCTGCCCGTAGAGCAGCTTTCACAAGCACAAATAATTCATCTCCCTATTCCTTTTCCCCCCTTTGTTTTTCCCCATCACATTTATCCCCACTCTACCCTCTACCCTCTTCCACCTCTACCCCCTCCACGTCCCAAACCCCACACTGTTGTCCGAGTCCATGAGTTCTTGACTCCTGTACTTTAGGAGGCTGGGAAGCTTGCTTGCTTAGAAATGATTTACATTAAATATCAGAAAGAATGCAGTGTTGTTTAATTATCTCAACTCACTTGAGATAATTAGAGTAAAAAAAAAAGAAAAGAAAGAAGCAGCAGCCAGGTGGGATAGCACATATTTGGCCTTCTCTGGGAGGTGATTTACAGACTCTGCCTCAGCTCCGGGCTGTGGAGAGCGGGCTGTTTGAAGATCCCTGTGGAGCAGCGTCCCCTCTATGGAAGATGAAGCTAGTATTTAACTCTGTAACTGTGCTTCCCAGAATCAGAGGTTGCTATGCATGTCAATACTGTGCAAGAGCATTCTTTACATGGGCTAGATTTAAGTAACAATTGAAAACAAAGTCTGTGTAGAGCCGACCGGGACCAAAATTGTAAATCAGGCCACTTCACCGACTCCCCATGAACTTTTCTATCTCTCCTTTCCCAGCCGTGATCTGCAGATACCCAAGGAGTTCCTGTGCCTTTGCCCTCACCACTTCCCAGCCCATACTTCCCCCTCCCTCTCTTTCTTCATCATCAGACTCCCTTTCATTTGGTATTAGGAAGAAAGCAGTGGAAAGAATCCATATTAAAATGCAATGCCTAGTGGTATAAAGTAGTTGTGACCACAGGGCTTTGGGGGTTTCCCAGGGGGCACCTTGAGTTGGTGGAATTCCTGCTGGTGTGAGGAGACGCAGGGAGAAGTCTTAAACACGGAGGACAGAGGAGATTGTGAGGTGCCTTTAAATCTAGAATAAAGGAGTTCTGCTTTCCCCCGTATAGACCAGAGTCCAGTATTCAGATGTGAATCTGCAGCCAGCAGGAGAGTCAGCCGGACCCAGAAAGCCATGGATTAGCAAGCACTGGTCCCACCAATGATGGTGCCACCGACACAATACTAACATCCTGCAGCATTTCCTCTGCGCTGGACATTGTGCTGTGAGCTCATCCAATACTCTGCAATCCTGAGGGTGAATAGTTCTGTTATGTTCATTTACCAATGTTTCTGAAACTGAGGTTTAAGAGGTTAGATAACTTAAGACTACAGGAGCTAAGAAAATAGCAGAACTGGAATTGAAAACCAACTGAGTCTGGAACCAGTGCCCTTCTATCCCGCCTCCAGTGGTTTCATGCCAACGTGAACCATCTACTGTTGAGCAGCTGGGGCAGGCCAGCACCCCCTGACTTACCACGGTGGGATGCTAAGAGAACTGCAGGCCATCCACAGACACAAACGGCTTTTCTCACGCAGATGAGGGCGAGGAAGAAGAGCTCGGAACCTGAATGGGGTGGACCAGGTTAGAATCCTGGCCCTGCCACTTGCTGGCTCTATGACCTGGGGTAAATCTCTGCATTTTAATTTTCTCATCTAGAAAATTATCTGATACTACCCCGTTCACAGTGTTGTTTGTGAACACTGGCTAAGGCAACACACATGAAGAATGTTTTTGGAAACATAAACTGTTAGATGTCATTGTTCCTGCTAATATTCCTTTCATGGGAAGCGTGATTCCTGAGAACAGAAGGCTGACCTTCACATAGGTACCCGCTAGCCTGACCTGAACCATCCCAGACCAGGTTCTCAGGATGATCCCTGGGGAAAAGGGAGCAGAAGCAGGCTATTAGGGGCATTCCCTGTAATAACAGTCTGACCCCAAAAACAACCCATCAAGATGGGTTCTGTAATGTGTGGATGAGAAAGGTTAATTGCTCAATGACTTCAGAGCAGGTGATCCTTTCCGCAATCACAAGCTGCTCCCTGCAGTGTGAGGTGACGCTGCCTTGCCGACGATCACACGTGTGCCTTTGCACACTGCAGCGTGGGTCCAAAAAGAGGGTCACCTTTGTGCAGTCAGTTCCTCATTTTATAACAATTCCAAAATGCAGGAGCATCTCCCAAAGTAGTTCAAAGACACCACGCTGCTGGAACCCAGGGGCAGCCAGGAGGCTGCTAAACTTCTGCTGCTCACGGCCTGCATCTCAGCGAGTCCTCTGGATAGAACAGGGAGCTCCTGAAGGGCAGTCTGCGGCTATGAATCTACCCCTTTATTACCGAGAGTCTCAATCCTTTTTCTACACATGAGCTCACCCTTCAAACCACCACATTTGTGGCTGTTTTGGGGAAGGTTGAACGAAAGTTCAAAGCATGATGTCATTGTAAACAAACAATCACATGTAGCGTGACTCTGTGGAAAATACAGCATTTCACTCTTGTGGTGTTGGTTCCATTGCAAGAACAGGGAACCCAAACGATGAGGTCAGTGGGCCAGCTGCCACACAAAGGAGAATGCCAAGTCCACGCACACAGAGCAAGCTGCCTTGGCTCACGAAGAGAATCGGAGCTCATCATTGTGATACCAGCCACCAAAAGTGAGTGCTCGCCTAAATTAAATCGAGCTTCAGAGACGGCTTCTCCTTGGCATTCCATGTTCGTGCCAGGCGGTCAAGAGGCCCCGGGCCCTGGCTGGTGATGGACATGACCACATTCAGGTTTGTTTCATTTAGAGACATCCAGGCGCATGGCTGGCTAATAGACAGTAAATGAAGACTTGCTTCCATGACTTGGCAGCAAGGATGGGTGCAGGGCAGTGGTGGGGGGTGAGAGAGAAAGTTATCTAAATCCTGGACACCTCACCCAGTCAAAGAGGGGAAACCACACTCTCGGCCAGGTGGCTATGCCTCCCCATTGAGAGCAATGGGTGGACAGGTGAGTGTGCTGCTCCGCAGGTCAACCTGACCTGGACTTCATCTGTTTTTCCCAGAACGGGTCACAGCCCCTACATGGTTTTTTGTTTGTTTTTAGCAAATCTAACGGAAGTATTAGAACAAGCTGGGCTTATATACCAGCCACACTTCTTGCCTTCCTATGTCCACCATCAGTCCACCCTGGGTCTTCCCTGATTCCTTATGTTTCTTGTTCTGTCCTGACTCCATCGATATTCATATCCAGCATTCACCAAAGTCTCACTGATGACTCCTTTGATATGTGCCTAGACTTTATCCTCAAGGCTCTATTCCTACGGTCACCATTTTTTATGCAGGGTTGTCCCCCCAGCTCCTCGACCTGTGGTGACACCATCACAAGAACTTTCTGACTGGTCTGTGCCTCTGGTTTCTGCCCCACCAATCTGTCAGGGACATCATCACCAAACCATGCTGACAGCCCTCCAGGGCTTCCAGGGCATAACTCAAACTCGGCTTGTATTTGTGGCCCTCAACAGCGTGGTACCAAATTGCCTCTCCAATCCTATGTTCCACTCCTGCCCTGTACCACCCGTCCCCCGCTGCATTCATGCCTTTGCACTCCACTGTTTCCTACACTAAATGCCCCCTTCTTCCTTCTGTCTGGCTACCACTGAGGCCCAGGTAAGACATGTCTCCTCTAGGAAGAGCTAGGGTCCCTCCAGGGGAACATGCAGCCCTGATCCTGGTCACTCAACTTGGACCCCTTTTATCGTACTTATTGCTTTTAGTGCTATTCAAATGCAAATTGGTAAATTTCTTGTCTCTTCAACTAGATTTAATATGGCTCCCAGAAGACTGCATTTTCTATTTCTTTGTAATCATCTCTGCTCCCTCCACCCTTAGTCCTTCTCCTCCTCTTCCTTCACAGCCCATGTAACTACTATAATAAATAAGGACTTCTTTTTATGTATGTCCTGAGGAGAAACCAGGAGGGAACCTAAACTGAATGTAAAAGTAAATTCAGCGGAAATGTAACTGGTCCCCTCTGGGTGGATGACACAACAGAACTGAATAAACCCAGCATAATTGTGGCAGAATTTGCTGTCAGCAAATTTGCAACACTGCCAAACACGCTCACCTATGTTACATCTAGTAATAACTCTAGGGTTGACATATAATTCGGTATGTACGGGAGAGAGAGGAGGAAATAAAATAATTCCTCTACAGAAATGCATTCCCCCCCTTCAACTCTTTAAATACATGCCTGCCCTTTTAAGCCAGTTTTTATTTATAAATATTTCCTACTGTAGACATTTTCTTCCCACAAGGCACCTCACTGCCCTGACTGGGGTTAGCATCAACCCAGACACGGAGAGAGATGGGGGCAGTGAGTGCACAGAAGGATGGATGGAAAGGAGTCTTTCCTGGTTGGTGGGGTTCAATCGGGCTGGAGTACAATGAAGTACGTGGTGGGGGTGGGATCACAGGATGTGCACGCAGGTGGCTGAGGCTCCAAGGCCATGTTTCTCTGGGGCAGCAATGATTATGCAGCAGGAAAGGGCGTGCACAGAAGAATAATCTGAATGACAATCATCTCCGGAGCGGTGGCCGCTGGAGTAAAGCATTTTATGTTTCAGAGCCCAGATATTTTGAATGGAAAGGAAGCGGGGTGGGTTTTCTATATAAGTAGGTGTTTATGTCTACATTGAGAGCTGCATGCTCTGATCGAACTGAAACTTTGTGCAAAGAACTGGTCTTTGCTTTAGTCAAGGCCTTTGAGGAGGAAGAAAAGGGCGGGGGCCGATTCCTTACCATCCATTTATTTACTTAGATGGCCATGTGGAGATCTGGGGCCCGGGGTTGCCATCAATCAGTTATTGGGATATAGGGTGGCTGTAGACACAGAGCAGAAATATGAAACGTGGAATAAGTAGATCCAGACGTTGGCAGTGGTTCTGAGGTTTATACTTTTAGAATACTCTCAACAGCACCCTTTGCTTGTATCATTTGTCTCCTTCTCCCCAGTGGAGCGATGACTTGGCAACATGATCACCTCTCAGGCAGCCTGGTGTAGCAACCTTTTTGCAAAAATGAGAATGAAATTGAGGAATGAAGGCCACCAAAGCAGCCATGCCTTCCTTGAAAGTAGTTTTCTCATCCTGTTGCCAGCTGCTGTCCCTGTCCTCCAGCCCAGCACAGCCAACTCGAACAGTGTCTTTGGCTTCTTTGTCATAAACACAGTGATGCTCTGCTCCCTCCTGCCACCTCTACCCACCCACCCGCCTCTCACATCTTGAGAATCTGCACCAGGAGTTCAGAAAATGAAGCTTCTGCATCAACGGCCTCAAGGTGATTGCCCTCCTCCCACCCCCACCCCCCCACCCCGCCACCACGAGTTTTACGGAATGTTTGATGTTATTCAGCATTCTGGTCACAATCTTTAAAACAGAATTAAACTATGGTCAAAATTACTAGAAGCCCTGTCTTCTCTCACATCAACCCTCCTCCCATTTATTCCCGCACTCGCTAAGCATTTCTGTGCTGACTCAGATCTCACTGCCGGTGGAACGCTGACGATGCAGAGTCCCATGATGGTCTCCACCTTTTACACTGCCACTGGGGCTCCTCGCCTTTGCTGCTGCTAGTAGATCATCTCTACCCTTCATCGTGGCTGCCCCTTGCTTTCCACTGCTCTGTCCCTTCTGTTCTCTCTCTCATCACTTTGCCTAAGGTCCCCGAATTTCTCTCATTTCTATGAACATTGCCCGTCAATAAAGCCCTCCTTTCCTGTGACCGGTCAGTCCTGCAAGCACAATTCCAGACTGTAATTCTGCACTACTTTCTGCTGTTGCCATTGCTAAGGCTGCGTTTCTTCACCTACTTTACTTTCTTATGTTTTTTTGTTTGTTTGTTTTTACTTTGGGGATCAGTTCCATTATATATAAATAGGACTGTTAAAGTAGGCAACTGTTACGTGAATGTGGCCGTGCGGTAAGAGGCTGGTGTTAGGGTCAGAGAGTCCTGGTTTCAAATCCTGATCAATTGCATCAGTAGCTGTAGCATCTTTGTCAAGTCATTTAACTCTTTTTGGCCTCAACTGCCACATCTGCAAAATGGGGATAGCAATTCCCACCCCATATGTTGTTTTTGAGAAGGTTTCAATATATAAAAAGCCTTACACATAGAAGGCACTCTAGGAATGTCCCTTCCCTGACCTACCCTTCCCCTCCCCTCCACACAGATCACCCAGAAGATGGCTACAGTCAATAGTTAGGAAGGAGAGGGGATATCACTGGCAAAATTAAGCAAAACTGATAATAATTAACAGATTAACTGCAAATGACACTTTGTATTACCATGTCTGATCAATTATAAAAATCTAGAGATAAGGTGATAAAAAGTAACAAAATTAGCTCTACAGGAGCAGCAAAAAGAACAACCAGGCCCTACAACAAAATGAACGCTAAGCCATGTCATTACTTTTCAAAGAAGTGTCCTACAAAGAAACCAGGGTGTGAGAAAAGCTTGGCCTTATGTGGAGAGCTGACAAATATGCAAAAACCTAGACCAGATTCCCATTTTTAAAAGGAACTTGTAGAGTAACCAAAACTATTCTGAAAGTGCGACAGTTCTTGTATGCCAAGTCATCCTGTGACCCTAACACACACACACACACACACACACACACACACACACACACACACGGCCCGCTGGAATGGAGCCACGAAGAGAACAATGTGCCACAAACAGAAAGAAGACCAGGCTTGTCTGGCCTCCACCTGCTGTTTTTAAACCCAAGACACAATGTTACCTAAGAAATAGTCTCACTGTCTTCCAGTCAGCTCTTCCTTTCCCGCAGGACAAGTAAAGTAAATGACTCCAGTGCGGTCCTCCCTAAACTATATACACCAACTGAGAGGTAACCGGCTCTTTGCAAATCCCTCGCAGAACACTCAGATGTTTCTGCTGGAGTGAGAAAAAGCATGTGTGTTTGAGTGAATGTGATGGTTTTCAACTGTTTAAAGCTGCCATAAATCTATTAGCTTGAACTTCAAAGAAACAAATTCTGAGAAAATTGAAAATTAGGGTGGGCAAGCAGAACTGGATCGAAACCATTTCTCCATTCCTTCCCAGAAAAATAATGGGAACCAAACCAGGCCCCAGCCTTTTTCTTCTCCCAATTTTTACTACTTGCCACACTTTGAAAATATCTTCTACATAGTTTCGTCTCTGGACAAACAGATTCTTATTCAAGTTTGTGGTTCAACACTACTCCATGAGATCATTTTCTGTGATTTGTTGGACATGTTTATGTGGTTTTTACTGAGAACAGTTTAAAGTGAATTATCTGTGAGAAGCCTGTGGGATTCTATAATTCTCTGGAGCTCTTTCCGATCGGGAGGATTTATTCCACAACAATTCTAAACCAGGGAGGCCTCGACGCCCGGACTTTTAACAAGCTTCGGCTGCTGTCTTGCAAAGCCAGGCGGCGTGGGACAGTGGGAAGGGCAAGAGGGTCTAGGCCAGTGGTTCTCAACCTTCCTAATGCCGCGACCCTTTAATATTGTTCCTCATGTTGTGGTGACCCCCAATTTCATTGTTACAAACTGAACATAATTAAAGCATAGTGATTAATCACAAAAACAATATGTAATTATATATGTGTTTTCCTATGGTCTTAGGCGACCCCTGTGAAAGAGTCGTTCGACCCCCACCAAAGGGGTCGCGACCCACAGGTTGAGAACCGCCGGTCTAGGCTTAAATCTGCTCTGTGTGACCAATGAATGCACTTCTCTGGGACCCAGGCTTTGCACCTGTAAACACAGAGGTGGCGATGCCTTCTCAGGGCCTCCTCGCCCCACCACTCTATGGTGTGCTGCCTCCATTCATGCTTCACACGTGTGTACATGCGGTGAAGCCCAGGACCAAAGGCTCCTTCACCAAAGGCTCATTCTAGATTTAATCAGAGAGACAGACGGGAGAAACACAGACATGAACTGGGCAGAGAGAGTCAGTTTACATCACCAGGGACAGAGAGACAAATATAATAATGGGTAGGGAAAAGGGACCCAGTTAAGTCTTTCTCTTGAAAAATCCTTGAAAAATCACTACCATAGCCTGGAGACTACCTGCCAATACGAATAACTGAGGTAAATCCATCAAATACTCTAGAGGACACTTCTGAGGAGCTAGAGCATATTACACCGAGGAGGCATTTTCTAGGCTTACCCTCCAGCGCCACGAACGCCTTGCCACTAAACAGTAACCCTCCACAGCTCTACCAGGGAATGAAAGACACACTGAAGTAGGACAAACACCTGCCCCTAACCATTCATCTGTGGTAATCCGTGCACCACACGTGTTAGTAATAAGACAGCAAGGGCGGGAAGCATGGTGGGTGAAGTGAAGCCTGCTGACCTCAAGGAGGATGAGCCAGAATGGAAGCCTGGTGTGCATTTTTGAAGGAATGACGTTTCCACTCCATCAGCCTTCCCTACACACACTTAACAAGATGAATACTCGGATGTGCCCATTCTATTTCCGTGTTTGCTCTCAAGGTGACCTCACTGAAAAACAGGCATCAAGGCCTTTACTGTTATGTTACCAGATTTAAAAAGGCCTGTTTTCAGTGAAACTGTAAGCCCACGGCTGAAACCTGGACTTTTTGGATCTTCTATCACTTTTCTACCCTTTCTCTCTCTCTCTGTCCTCTTTTATTTATTCCTTGCCGTGTTTCTCATGAATCAGCTTTACACTATTTAATGTTGCATGTAAATGTATGCCTTGAGCTGTTTGGTGAACACCTGACAAATACCAGTAACATTAGAGGGTACATGGCCGGTGCGGCTCAGTTGTTGAGTTTTGACCTATGAACCAGGAAGTCACGGTTCAATTCCTGGTCAGGGTACATGCCCAGGTTGTGGGCTCAATCCCCAGTGTGAGGTGTGCAGGAGGCAGCTGATCAATGATTCTCTCTCATCATTGATGTTTCTATCTCTTTCCCCCTTCCTTTCTGAAATTAAACAAAGAAAAGTGAGGGCAAAGGCAGAGAAATGTGGCCTGCAGCTGCTTCACATCCAGGGTGACAGGCCGGGAAAGATGCTCAGGCTCACTGTGCAAAGCTGTCAGTGACAGAGAATTGGTTGCCTCAAGGTCCAGGAGGCCACTGCCTCGCCTACTTCTTGACAGAGCAGAGTTCCTTGTTAGTTCTGTATACGTACCTCCCTCCCTACTTTTCTGGGGGAAAAAATGGGAAGGGAGGGGACATTCTGCAAACCAGCAGGCCTCGAATAATACTTGTAAATGAACATGGGAAATGTGCTTGTATAACTTGTATTCAGATGATGTCTTTATCTCTGATATGAACACTGCCCATGTACTTCCCTTCTGAATCTATTAAGTCCCTGGCTGGTGTGGCTCCGTTGGTTGGGCGTCATCCTGTGCACTGAGAGGTTGCCAATTTGATTCCTGGTCAGGGCACATGCCCAGGTGTGAGCTCCATCCCCAGTAGGGGTAGTGCAGGAGGCAGCCTATCCAATGTTTTGCTCTCACATCAATGTTTCTCTCTCTCTCTCTCTCTCTCTCTCTCTCTCTCTCTCTCCTTCCCTCTCTCTTTCTCTAAAATCATTTAAAAAAATTAAATCTGGTCCAACTTGTATGGCTCAGTGGTTGATTTATAAACCAGGAGGTCACGGTTCGATTCCTGGTTAGGGCACTATGCCTGGGTTGTAGACTTGATCCCCAGTAGGGGGGCATTCAGGAGGCAGCCAATCAATGATTCTCTCTCATCATTGATGTTTCTATCTCTCTCTCCCTCTCCCTTTCTTTCTGAAATCAATAAAAATATATTAAAAAATTAAATCTGTTAAGGAATTTCTTTAGTTAATGAGACAAGAAAAACGAATGTAGGAAAGAAAACAGGAAACTAGAAGGCCATAAAATTGGGAATATCGCTGTTTTGTACAGGATTAAGCCAGACTCCAGGTAATAGAGACATCCCCACCAAAACTGGGGCTTAAGTAACGGAAGTTTATTTCCCTTTCATATGAGAAGTCAGAGGCAAGCAGTCCAGGACTGTACGAAGGTTCCTCATCCATCAGGACTCAAGCTCTTTCCAGCTTTCCTTTCTGTCAGTCCTACAATGTGGTCTTTCTCATTCAAATCCAAAATAATGCTGGTGCTCCAGCCATCACACTTATGTTCCAAGGAACACGAGGGAGGACGGGGTGAAGAAGGGTGTGGTCCGTGCCTTTTAAAACTTCCTTGATCTCTCTCTCTCTCTCTCTCTCTCTCTCTCTTCTCTCTCTCTCTCTCTCTCTCTCTCACACACACACACACACACACACACACACACACACACACTTCTCCTTACAGTTCATTGGCTATAACCTATGGCTGGGGAAAATGCCTTTTGCTAGCAGTAATGCTGCTTTTTGGTTAACAGCTCAAGTATAAAAGGGATTCTGTTATTGATGAGCAAGAAGTAGGCTCTATGGTGTCCAACTAGCAGTCTGTAACATAAAGAAGATTTTGCAAGCTGCCTTATTTTCTGAGACTGTATAATATAGAAATCAACAGCACATGCAACAAATGGAAACAAAAAGAGCACTATTCTAGTAAACTACTATGATAGCATTCTACTGAATTTAAGAAAAATCATGTGAATTCTCTATCTCATAAGACTCAGTGATGTTTCTTAATGATTTAATGTCATTCACAGAAAAGGGGTAACATTTCACTTGGTGCTTCAGAGACATCTCACGGATCCCAGTGGTAGCAAACCTTTTCAATCAATAGGTTTGGACAACCAAAGATACATGAAATCCTCTCACCTGTACTTAGTACTAATCCAGTGGTATGAGGCTGAGGAAGGAGGGAGATAGGACAAACACCTTGGACAGCAATGAAATGATCTTGCTAAGGAGTTACTCAGAATTAATTAAGACACTGTCACAAGGGGACAATAATTGAATAATTCCCTAAGATGTACTAAGAGTATTACTGGTTGGTGCAACCTGGCAATTATATTAAGTACCCTGAAATTCTGCAAGGCTCTGACCCAGCAATTCTATTTATAGACATTTAACTTATGAAAAATAGCATGGACATACTTAGAGAGTTATCTACATAACTATTCATCCGGGTTATTTATAACATTAAATAAATGTAAATATTCCCTTCAATATCTAACAAGAGTGGACTAGTTAAATAGATTCTGCTCCACCCATTCTAATGTAGTCATTATAAATGGTATGGTTAAGAAAAGTAAGCCATGGAAAATAGTCATAATATATACAGTATAAAAAATAGATGATAAACACAACTAGAATGTGATCCTGTTTTTTTTTGTTTAAAAACCAAAGTACATACATACTACATATACTTGAAAATAAGGTGGCCTCAAATAAGAGATCTTCCATTTTACCAATGAGAATACAACCTCCCTTCCCACCCCAAAAAACCCCACTTTTGCTAACTTGAGTTTCTAAGCTTTCAGAAATGTGATGAAATAATTACTTATCTTTTTATATTTAATTCATTCATATTTTAAATTAGATTTATATGAAATAATTGATTGATTTGTAATTTTTTGAACAATATATATCCAAATGTTTCACATTCATCTGCAATGTTTTCATCATTGCTAGAATCCCTTTCAAGTCATCTAACACCTCTCACTGTTAGAGATACAGTCTTTGACCTAGTATATGAAAGCTGTCATTAGAAATTTGATCTCCTGCAAGAAATATCCATTTGCATCATATAAAAAAAGCTGGTGTAGCCTGGCTGGTGTGCTCAGTGGTTGAGTGTTGACCTATGAATCAGGAGGTCACAGTTCGATTCCTGGTCAGGGCACAAGCCTGGCTTGCAGGCTCAATCCAA
Source organism: Myotis yumanensis (assembly GCF_028538775.1). Classification (NCBI taxonomy): domain Eukaryota; kingdom Metazoa; phylum Chordata; class Mammalia; order Chiroptera; family Vespertilionidae; genus Myotis; species Myotis yumanensis. The sequence continues at coordinate 51,488,140 of NW_027223757.1, read as the reverse complement.
GAAGGGGGCGTGCAGGAGGCAACCGATCAATGATTTACTCTCCCTTCCTCTCTGAAATTAATTATATATATAATTTTTTTAAAAAGTTGGTGTTATCATTTGATCGCATGTGGTATCCACTATGTAACCACTTACTGTGTTGCTCTTAAAAATGCTCTTTTAAAAAGACTTGTTCTTGCTGGCATCCAACCAAGGCTGTGGGGTCATGTGCTCACGTGAAATGGCTAAATTTCTGTTGAATTTCATTGACTACTTTTAAAGCAAATCCATCAGGTAACTTCCACAAGTACCTAAAACTTGCACTGACTGAGTAAGGTGATTTCAGTATAATGAGTCTTTGCCCAATATTCAGAAATATTTCATGCATATACAGATTTTAAAAGATTAGAAGGACAATCTCTACATGGTTACTCCTGAGGAGGAAGATTATTCTGAAAGATTTAAACTTTCTTTTGTTTGCTCTCCTTACTTTTTAAAGTTTCTTCAATGAACAAGAATGACTGTCTTACTTAGGAAATAGTGTTAAGATGGCCCTGGCCGAGTAGCTCAGTTGGTTGCAGTGTCACCCCATATGCCAAGGTTGTAGGTTCAATCTCCAGTCATGTCAGGTCACATACAAGAATCAACCAATGAATGCCTAAATAAGTAGTGGAACAACAAATTGATGTCTCTCTCTCTCTTTCTCTCTAAAAAAATCAATAAATTAAAAATAAAAGTAAAACAATTAAAAAAAGAAGATAGCATTAAGAATAAAAAAAAGAAAGCAAAGGAAGAGGCATTATATAAATAACACACAGGACAAGAGCAGAGGCAGGCTGAGCCAGCCATGGGGTGTGATTTAAGGTATTCCAGCTCAAAAATAATTCCCTATTGGCCTGAAATTTGTCATTCCTTTGGGTGACAGCCATTGCAAGTTAGTTAAAATGTAGATGTGTTTTCTAGAAAAGTGACTCATTCATCTACCATCCCATTCCATTCACAGCAGATTCATTTATCAGATTAGTTTCTGTGACTGAACAGAGTCCTGAGGGAACGAGTCAGGGACAGGTCAGTTTTATGTGAGATGATCAGAAAGGTCACATAACAGACACCCCTTCTCTCCTACTTCCCACAAAGCTTGGCAGCCAGGGAGCCAGGGAATAGGAGGACGGAGAGGGCCCAGTGAAGAATAATGATAATCAATAACACCGACAGGCAGTGTAGGATAAGGATAAGAACCATTTCTACCTCATACGGTTATTGTTAGGTCTGAGTAAGTAGGTACATGTAAAGCACGTGGTCACAGTACAAGTTCGATAACTGCTGGTTATTATTACATGCCCAGGGCCATACTCAATGCTTAGACCACCATTATCTCAGCTAATTCTCACAACAATCCTTCCAGGTAAGTACGACTGTGCCTGTTTTACCCAGAACCCGAGGCACTGGAAAGTAAACGGGGAATTTTGCAGAGCTGGTAAATGGGGAATGTGCGTTCTCTGAAAGTTGCAGCCATCCCTGCTTCCTCCCGGCCTCATCTCTGACATGGGATATGCTGCAGTTCCTCTCAATTTTGCTTTCTTTCTTCCTGCACGGACTGCTGTGGTGGGACCCTTCTTCAATCTTCCCCCAGGCTTCCTCTCCTCAGTTTCTCCCGACTTGTGAGACTATCCTACACAGGACAGAGAACCCTTCTAAAACCTAGATCTGGTGTAACTTCACGGCTCAAAATGACTGAAGTCTCCTTGCCCTGCTGACCAAGAAGAGAAAGGCCAAAGTATTCCAACCTTTCACAATCTGGCTCCACCAGCCCTTTCTGGGATCATCTCTCTAATACTTCCTTTTGAGCATCCTGATGCTGTTTCTGCAAGCCCTCAGCCACCTCCACGTACTCCACCTTTGCTCACACTGCCTACAATGCCCTTCTCCTAAACAATGCTTTATTCATCTTTTATGGAACAGCTGAAATGTCACCCTCTTTAATAGGTCCTGAGTGTGGGCTAACCCTGTTGGTTGGTCAACAAATACTAGGAACCTACTATGTGTAGGCATTGTCCTGTCCCCCATCCTACTCAGTGCTCATAATCTCTTACCACTCAGTATGCCCAGTGCTCTGCTATGGCATTAATATAGACTTTATAGAACTCTTTATTCTGTTACAATATGAGTCTTCAGAGAGAGAGGGACCTGGCTTATCTAGCTTTATATTTTTTGTGTCTGTACAGACCTTGGCACACTAAGCACTCAATAAGTATGAAATGGATGAATGTTGTCCTGAAGAATCTTCATGCTAGAAAATACTTATAATTGTGTGAGCAATCCTATCTGCAAGCATGGAGATTATTCATTTAAAGATAATATTTTCCCCTTCATTAAAAAAAATTTGTACCTAAGGCTTGCTTGTCTTTTGGAAAAATCCCATTTATTCCTTGTGTACAACACAAAGAAAGGCCTATATGTTTAGCTCTGAATCCCTGGGATTTTGTACAGTGCTAGGTATTCAACACTCACTCAATAGATACTGAAGTCATGGAAGGAAGGAAGAACGGAGGAAGGGAGGAAGGAGAGAGAGAGAGTTAAATGAAAGTTTGGGTGCCAAGAGAAGAACTGGAAGTGAAGACTACTTTCCCCAAGATAGCTACGGCTCAGGCAGCTGCTAGCAAACGTGGGTTTGACCCCAAAGGAGAAAGCGGCATCAGGCCAGGAGAGGGAGATCCTGGCTGGGCCTGTTGCAACCAGGCAGGTTTCACTACACGGGTTAGGGAAGGCACCTCCGGGAACGCCCCTCTTCCAGAATGACAGGCCTGAGATATTTAAATGCTGACGCAGACACTGACTGGGTGAGTAAGCCCCATTGAAGGGAGTACTAAAGCCAACTTCTTCAAATATTCTGGAAGCAAGCATAAATAAATCAGTAATCCTTCCTGACACACTCCGTTTGGCGAGCTGAGTCTCCTATTCACCTTCCATGCAGGTGAGCAAACACATGCTTTCGAAAGGAAACAGAAACCAACTCATGTTGAAACTTCCCAGAGATCATCCTGGATGTAAAGCACTTCTGCCAATAACCAACCAGGAGCTTTACTCCCCAGACAAATAAAGAGCGAAGCAGCAGTACCCTTACAGACTGAAATCTCTGCTTAACATGGATGTACCACCCAGAGATCATGACCTCTCTACCCACTCCTGAAACCCTTCCCCTCCCAACACACACTGAGATTACAGTGGCGATTCAAGGTGCAGATTCAGGGGAAGAAGAGACTAAATTAAGACAATGTACGTAGGAGTGACCAGAGCATGCTGTATGGCACACAGTGGGTCCTCTTTAAAATTAAATTTAAAGAGACAATAAAGGAGAGAACAGATCACCTCATCTTATACTTGGAATTTCTCAAATTACTCAGAAGAACACTTAAAAAATCCCAGGAAGACAGAGCGTATGCAACCCCTGTCAAAATAACATTAAGTGCTGAAACACAGACAAAGATAGATAATTAACTGCTACTAGCTTAGATGGAAATGTCTGCAATGTTGTGTAAGTGCTTGGGTGATATACAGCATTTGGAGGTAAACTCAGGAAGGTGTGGGGGTAGGGAGTGGAGAGGAGAGGTGTTTCCAGAAGTAGCACACTGTCAGCTTTTTACAAAAGTAGTCCACACAGAAAACTCTTCAAGTGCAAGACACTCAGAACATGCACAAAGCTCCCTCAGAAGGATGGAAAAATGCCGGACAAGGTTCCCTGAAGGTCCCTCGAGGGTCGGTCTCTGCAGGTATATCCTTTAAAACCGCAGGGAGTGACATTCTCCTAATGTGACTGATGTGCCAGGCCGCTAAGTCAAGTCCTTCATATTAAAATACGTGAATCCATCCTCAAGTATCCCTCTGACTAATTTGGACCTTTTGACCCACTCAGCTGCAAGGAATGGTACCGCCAAGAAAGAAAGATGTCATCTTCCAACAGGACATGAACGGATTTGCCCAGAAAGGGAAAACACCTGGGTTGAAGCAAGATAAGATCAGGCGTGGAAGGCAGCTGGGGAGAAACTGGGAGAAATGACAATGTTCTTGAGCGACTGGCTAAGCCATTTTGAGACCTCTCCTCTTTGACATCCAACAAATTTTCAATTGTGGCATGTCAACCGTGGAATCAGAAACAAATTGAACTTGAATAAGAGTTTGAAATGAGAAGTTTTGCTTTAAATTTTTTACATTAAGTTCCATGTATAGATGTATGTGCACAGAAAGAGAATCCCAAAGAGTGGAAAGATGAAGGATTTTCTTAAAAGATTAAATTCAGGGATAGTGAGTTTGAAGTTAAATTTTACTAAGCTGGAATTAATATTCTCGCATCACCATGCATAACCAAAGCAAACCCACAGAAACACAGAAGTGATGCTATAACACCGTGTTCCACTCCAAGTCATTGTGTATTGACCCAGGTCATGGCCGTGTGTGAGTGTGTGTGTGTGTGTGTGTGTGTGTGTGTGTGTATGTGTAATGGTCCTTGTTTTCTAGTGGTATCTGCCCTCAAGGGCTCCAGCTGATGGCTCTAAACAGAGGCACTGATTCTGTCACTGACACAGTGTGAAAGTTCTTTAAAATGAACTCTAAAGGCAGAAGTGTCTAAATTGGCCTTAATGACCCCATGAGCCAAAGCCAAAGCTGATAATCAAGCTAAGACCGTTCTAAACTAGAAGGCCACCTATAGTTACAGACAACTGGTCTCAACACAGAAAGAAGTTAAAAAAACTGAAAAAATTTAGTAAGTAGATGCATTATTTCAACCTGAATAATCAAATGCCTTAATATACCCAGTAAGCCATTTCTGAGTTCTGTGTGTTGTTTTTTTTAAGTGCCCAGGATGGATATTAGGGTTATAATTTACTAAAAGACTGGGTAATGTTAAATTCACCACTTGTCTTATAAAGACAGTCTGAGAATGAATAAGAAGGAATGGTGCATAAAACCAACTCAGAAAAAGTGGTTTGAAAATAAAGATTAAAAAATACAATCCACTTCAGAATTTAGAGCCAATGACAGAAGAAATAAAAAGGCCTACAATAGCCTCCAAAAGATGCAAGTCAAAGAAAATACACCACAGCTTATCGCCAGTCTCACATTTTTACTACTACCTTAAAAAAAAAGAAAAGAAAAAAAAAGCATTTTTTCCCAAAGGGGTAGAGGCAGAAATAGTAAATACCAAACCTCGAGAAAAGAGGAAGTCAGTCCCTTACATAGAAATGGGTGACTTGCTCTATGCGGTATTAAAAATTGCCTTAACAAGAATGGGGCAGTAATAAAAATAAATTATTTCCCTTTTTACAAAGCATGCCAGGGTAGGAAATTGACCCAAACTGCCAGAGAAATGAGGAAGCATCCTTTTCACACTGTCCTCAGAATTCGATTTCATAATTTATCCCTTCCTCAGATGCCCTTTCTGCCACGTCCCTGCTCTCTGCTCTTGAGAGCGGCCCTCTCACCAAGCTCCTCAATTAAATTATCTCACGTTTTGCTCTGATCTGCTGTTCACAGCTTGTCACATCACTATACCATAAGCCTTCCCACAAGCTGCTGAAACCGCACATGAAGGGAGCCGTTCAGCTGCTCACAGGGCCCCCAATCCTGGCCCAAGGAGGGTGGCACTCAAACTGCAGCTCCATTGTCTGGAGGAGGGAGTGTGTGCGTATCTGCAAGGCAGACCCACTGGTTCTTCCTCTGAGGAGTGTGTGTGTTCACGTCCTTAACAATTATGAAATGTGCTGTGATCAATCTACTGAAGCAACAATCTGTGTCCCACATAGTCAAGTAGAAAAAATAAAAATTGTACTTGTCTTCATCCTGCTGGATAAAAAGAACAGGCAATTTTCTCCTGAGCATTTGGAAAAGAATCAAGTTGTGTAGTTACCACACGCGCTCTGCTTTTTATCTTTTCATTTCTAAAAAATGAACATAATGGATGAGCCTTTGAGTCTGTGAGACATCTTTTCACCAAACAGTATTTGAAGAAAATGTTACAGAATATTCAGTCTAGAATGACATGAATTATCCGGAACAGTGATACCATGGACCTACATACCAAATTAAAGTATTAAATCAAAAGGCCAATAACAGAGAAAGGAGAAAATATTGTTGCAAAATGAGACGAGATGAAAGGAAGAGACACAGATGAGATTCTCCAGTTGGATGAGACAGGTGCAGAAAGGCTCTTCCCAGAGGGCCGACCTTTCCAAGAAACAGTGCATTGATTTACAGGTGGCAATTTAGAGGGGGCAAAGGCAGCCAGCGGCTAATAAAGAAGAATTCCGCAGGAGCCAGGGAGCTGCCCTATGCTAAGAGTTTAAAAACATAGTGGACGTGGAACCAGATCCACCAATGAGTAGGGAAAAGCATTGGTTTTTTATATATTTTTTCTCTCCCTCTCATTTTTCCTCCCCAAGTAGTTCTACTGGTCCCATCAGGAACCAAGTGGTCAAAGCCTCATGTGTCCTGAGGGGAGGAAAGAACTAGATCCATCCTTTTGATGGGTGATGTGACAATATGGTACCAAAAACTTTAAAAATGTGCACAACTTTCAATCTGATAATTCCATTTCAAGGCTGTGTGAAAAGATATGTGCACGAGGATGCTGTCCGCTGCTCTCTTTATAATGTCCTGCCTTATTTATAATAGTGGGGGAAAGCAGAAACCACCTAGGTGTCCAGTAATAAACCATAATCCATTCACACACAGCATTCTAGGAGGACACCTGAAATGATGCTGTAGGGATATTTACAGTATGAGATTATGACACTGAAGAAGGGTGTTAAGAAATGGGAATGTAGTGATTAAGTTTTTGTTTCACACACACACTCAGCATTGTAAGGTACTCTCAGGATGTACACAGTAGTTTCTAGGGACAGTCATATTATGAGTGCTTTGAGTTTTTCCTTATCTGCTTCTTTAAAAAATATATTTAATAAAAATGTGGTGCTTTTTGTGAAAGAGAAAAACCAATGAACATTTTTTGAAAGGAACAAACTCAGCTGGCAGTCTCATGTACAGAAACCTATCAAATGTCAGGGGCTGGCAGGGCCGTGAGCCCCGAGTGGCCTCCTTCATTTGACAGGCAAGGAGCCAAATGCATGCAGGACAGGAAGGTCCTGGCCTCAGAAATGCTCAGGAAAGGAGGTGAGGCAGTCATGGCAAGGAGGGAACAGAGGCCGTGAAAGGCTGAGTAGGTCAACACAATGGCAGTGAGAAGCATGTGTGATTTGGGCGCGAAGGTTCAACAGAGTTGAGAGGGAGTACCGGGTCATGCTAGATTTTGGAACGATAATGAATGGGAACTTAAAATTAGGAGACTAGATAGAGATATGGCAGGGGCAGAGAGTTAACATTTTCCAGCACTTTCACGTAAAAGACTCATGTTAACTTAAGCAATCCTCTAAATAACCCAGAAGATACCAGTACTCCCCATTTCCCAAGTAAGGACACTGAACTTAAAGCCACTAGCACTGGTCACAAATCTGCCACGTGGCAGAGCTGTGGTGTGCACTCAGGGTGGACTCCACGCTACACGTTGCCTCCCGTGTTCTGTCTCCTGAGAGAAATACCTTGGTTCACACAGGGTACATATCAACCGAGGCATCTGGAGTTTCAATTGCAACAAAAATCTCAACTGGTGAGTCAGTAATGTGGGGGATGCCCACAGTAACACCCGGCCCAAACTAGCCTTGCGCAGTGATATATTCATGGAACTGGGAAGGCTGGCTCACCCTGAGCGTGGCAGGAGAATAGAGAAAAGGGAAAGACTGATATTTCAAAAATCCTTTTTCAGATAGACTGGCACACTAATGCCTTTTTATCGTCCCCTTACAGATAATAAGAAACGTGTGCTCCTTTCCTTCTAATACATCCCTCTGAGTTCCAATTAGTGCTGTCCTTGAACTACCAGAGTCCTCAGCGGCAGCATTAACAGCGACCTTAGGTAATAGCAGCGCTATCCTGGCTATTATTTGGAGGGAGCATTATAGCAGGCACGGAATTACCTCCTCTCTCTTGGCCTTGGAAATGGACAGCAGAGAGTCCAGATCCTATTAAATGGGAGGTCTTAGCCACGTATTATTAGCTACTTGCAGAAACCAACACATGATCACTCTCCTTCAAGCCTTAAAGTACTTGTCTTATTGCAGGGTTAGTAAAAACATTACTTCTCGTCCCTTTCTTATTGCTCTGATTATCTCAGAGGGGTCTGTTTAGGACCACATCTTCTCTGTGTTTATTCCTGACCATCAGTCAGCAACCAAACCCATGGGCTTACTTAAAAGTAAGTCATATTAGTACAAAAGGCTTTTTAAAAAATATTTTTTTAATTGATTTCAGAGAGGACGAGAGAGGGAGAGAGAGAGAGGGAAACAATGATGACAAAGAATTACTGATCAGCTGCTTCCTGCACACCCCACACTGGGGATTGAGCTCGCAACCCGGGCATGTGCCCTGACCAAGAATCAAACTGTGACCTCCTGGTTCACAGGTCAACATTCAACTACTGAGCCACGCCGGCTGGGCCAAGCATTTTGCATAAAAGAATAGACTATAATTTTGCAATCCCCTTCATGTTAGTTACTTAGTACTTTAGAAATTGGAGTGACTTCTAAATGGTAACCATTAGCCACATGTGACTACTCAAATTTAAATTGAATGAAGTTAAAAATACAGTTCCTCAGTCACACTATTCACATTGCAGGTGCTAATAACCACATGTGGTTAGTGGCTATTGTACCGGACAGCACAGATATAAACCATTTCTGCCACTGCAGAAAGTCCTATAGGACAACGCAGCCAGAGAGCAACAGATAAACAAATTCTGAAACACGAGTTCTTCCGTGCCAGGCACCGTTCTGAACTTCTGGAAGGTATTGACTCATTTAATCTTCACTATGGCTCCATGAGTGATGTAGGGCTTGTGACTGTTCCCATATCACAGATGAGGAAACTGAGGCACAGAGAGACTAAATAATCTGATTCCTCTGTCCCACCATATCCAAACTCACCAACCTCCCCCCCCCCCCGCCCCCCGCAGTGTCTCTCATACCCATGCCAGTGTTTGTCATCTCATACACTACTCTTCTTTAGGCTCCTAATGGACAACTGATGTACCCTTCTAACTGGTTGCCCTGTTTCAACTCTCCTTCTCTATCATCAGCAGGACCAAATCATTGATTTTTCTGTGACAGATAAACCTTCAATGGAGCCTCATAGTCTCCTGAATTAAGGTCAAATTCTTCAAAGGCATTTTCAAAATTGCCTACAATATCATCCCAACTTTTCTTTGTAGTCATATCCTCTCTACTATCTAAGACTTATCAATAACTAGGGCCACTGCATTAGTTCAGGTCTGCTGAGAAGCAGGCACTGACGTGGGGTTGGATCTGTAAGAGGTTTCTTGGGGAAGGAGCAGGGGTAGGCACGAAAAGTCTGTAGACCAAGATGTAGGCCTGGCTCTGGGTGAGAGAGGAGGAAGGAAGGGGAGTGGGACGCCTTCGAGTGCCGTGCACTTCTAAGAAAGGTTCAGCCCTGCCAATGGGAAGTCCTTGCCGCAAAGTGTCTCAGTGGAGGACCCCCGTCTTGCTGGAATGGACACAGCTCAGCACCCTCACTGTGCATGATGGCTGGTTGGGTGTGGCCCCTGGGAAGCATGGCCATGGGGCCAAAGTGCGGTGAGTCCAGAGGGGCCACAGCTGGGGACATCAGTCAGTTGTGCTCCCTAAAGCAGGAGAGGTGAGTGGTGCATTTTTATAGCCACCACAATCATTCATTGCATAATTGACCATTTAACTGGGACTCTTAAGAGTGGAAGAGGGCATTATTAATAATGACACTGGGGCAACAGGTGGTGGCAGGGACCACTCCAGGCAATTTATGATCACGCTGCCACAACCTATGCATCAAAGAGCCCACTCGATGTTCACCAGCACAGATCTTCCCACTTTCTGACATTCCTTCATTCTGGAATTGCTTTATAGCCCCAAATGTTGCTATAGAAATCTTAGGCATCTTTTAAAAGTGACCTCAAATGTCACCTTCTGAATATCATCTTCTCCTTGGAACCTCTTCATGTGTACCTTTCTTGAGATTCTGATCCTATTCCGGTTATATATTTTAATTCATTTTGAATTATCTCATTCCTGCCATCAGACAGTAAGATCCTCAAGGGCAGGAACTACGTTTTTTTCTGGTTTGGTTTTCTCTTTGGTGACTAGCACAATGTCTTGTGCATACAGCAGGCGCCCATGGAAGGCACACCCTCAGCTCTACAGAGTGTGCCAGCATCAACTTTCTTCTTTTTTAAAAAAAATATATTTGTATTGATTTCAGAGAGGAAGAGAGAGGGAGAGATAGAAACATCAATGAGAGAGAACCACTGATCGGCTGCTTCCTGCACACCCCCTACTGGGGATCGGGCCCGCAACCTGGGCATGTGCCCTTGACTGAAATCAAACCTGGGACCCTTCAGTCCACAGGCTGACGCTCTATCCACTGAGCCAAACCAGCTAGGGCCAACATCAACTTTCTTATGGCGTTTCTGTTTTAAACAAATACGTGCATCATTTTGTATTTCTTAAAGACAATTTTTTTCTACATCTTTATAGTTCAGACAGAGAATTCATATATAAGCCAACCTTGGTGAATGACTTCTTTTATGATTTGCTAATTACTTTGTCCTTTTTCAGCTGAAAGCCTACACTGAATTACTTCAAGTTCGCCTCAAAAGGGGACTAACAAATTGCCGAATGTAATTTGCACTTTAAACAATAAAACTATTAATGGCATTTTAGCAAGAACAGCCATTATTCTCTTTGCAGTAATAAATCAGCATTTTATCTGTTATACATTGCTTGGTCAGTGTCAAATGGCTCCAGAATAAATCATTTTCTCCTTTTGCTGTCTGATAAAGAAAGCAGGCAGAAGGCAACCCTTGTTCTGCATTCCAGGCATATCATTTTCATGCCTCACGCGTCTGTAATTTATTTCCAGTGATAAACCTCTTGTTGTCCTACACTGGCCAGTGCTCACACATGTCCAAATACTCACGGGAAGACACAGATACCTCTTCAATATTAACACCAGAGAGAAGGGGCTTCCAGATGAAGGGCGCAGGGGACACCTATAGTAAAATTTGGTGCCTATTACAGATTTTAGTAATGGGGCAGTTGTAAAGTAAAGAGAAAATGTTCTCATAATAAGACTCTATTTTTCAGCCCCACCTCCAAATATGGTTGTAAACACCACACAGTCATTAAATAGGACGTAGAGTTATCCTCTTAAGATTAAGCTATTCTATTTTCACATTTCTAACTAATATACCACCTAATAAATTCTATTTAAAAAAATCCCTTGCAATGAAATTGTCTTGATTCTATGATTTATTTTTCATACTTCTGAATATAGCACAATACAGTACCACAAAGTAGGTGCCTGATGAATATTTAAGTGAATGAATTAATAGATGAATGCTTTTCATTTAGTCTGCTTAAGTCACATTAGTTCACAGTATTATTCATTCATCAAAACTAAATACTATCATGTCATCTACATTTATTACAAGCTGGTCCATCTTCTCTATGTTAAGATTTACTGATATTTGGGAGTTATGCCTACTGCCAGTTACAGTGCTAACATTTCAAATATATGGAATACTTCACAAATATTATTACGGATAATGGTAATTAGTTGCTTTTAATATCCTAGAGAGAGTGAGAGAAAACAGACTTAAGCTACAGCATAAGAGATTTAAGTTAGATAAGAAAGCGTGTTGTGACATCAAATCTAATTGACCACTATAGTGGGTTAATGAGAGAAGTTAGGAAACCTTCTCTCTTGGAAATCTTTAGAAATAAGATGTAATCTCATCAATTCATACACTATTAAGTGTGCTCCCATATAAAGAGAGGGGAATTGATTCCAATAGTCTTTGAAAGACAGGTATATTTACTAAGCGTATATCTAAAATAACATAATTTTCTGGAATATGGGTATTTCACATAAAATATTCATATCAGTTCAGATAGTTAAGGACAGGAATTAAATACCAAAGAAGTGACTTCTAGTTCTTGCCTCTCATTTATTATGTGGTTTGGGGCCAGACATTGTACCTCGAAGATCCAGATTCTTTTCCAATTAAATACAAATAATCCTATTTCTAACTACCCACTCTTCAAAATAAAGTACAATTAACTTTGTTGAATAAGTTACATTCTGAATAAATAAGCAATAGCAATATTTGATTCCTATAATTTGTTTCAATACTAAATCCTTATTCATTGTCCTGAAATAAATTGTACTATATAAATAAAGAAAAGCGTTTATCACACTGGTACCAATTAGAAAAGAAATGCTAATAGATAAATTTTAGCTTGTGGTAATTAAGTGAATAGCAATCTGACAAAGAGTTTATATTTAAAATCCAGGCACTTTACTGTATTTATAGGAATCGCTCTCCACATTGGTATTCTTACTGTGGAACTTTATTAATACCACAGCTGAATCTATCATTTCAAAATTCCCAGGCACAAGGCATTGAGAAAATGAAAAACACTTCCTCTATGTTATGGAATTTAGAGAAAATAATGCTTTTTTAACCACTGGGGTATATTTTCCTCCTCAAGGCTCAAATGACAAATTTTTTAAAAATCATGGTACAGACTATGCAATTTATGTCTACACTGCTTTTGTGTTAGGACTCCTGTTACAAGAAAATGCACATATATTACCTTTTTACTGCTTAGATACAGATCTATTTTGATTGTGGTCATCAGAGCCTGAAGAGTCTAAAAAAGAACACATTATTCCATTCTCTGTCTCTTTTAAGATAAAGACATTGGACTACAAAGATGTTTTTCTTAACAGCTCAACTCCCTACTCAGAGAAAGCAGCTTTTTGGGTGGGAAGCACAAGAGGAAGCAACCAGGGCTCTTTGCAGAGTAGGTCACAAGTTCCAGTGGCAGATGTGCGCCAGAAGATGGGAGTATGTGTGTTACAAAGCACACAGAGGAAAAGTGACATTGAAATGAATAGAATGAATTCATGGGGAGAATTAGACAAGGTTAAAGGGATAGAAGTAGAAGATTTCAACCATGTCAAAAAAGTCAACTTTTAGGAAAAAGGCAGCAAATAGTGTCTTAACAGCATCAGAACATTAGAAGTGAGAGCAATCTTGAAGGTTATTTGGAGACTAATCATTAACAGACGAGGAAACAGGCCTAGAGAGAGTATATGACTTTCTCAAGATCATTCTATTGCAGGAGGTGACAGAAGCACACTGCACAATTCAGAATAATGAGTGACAGGTCCAGGGCCAGACCTTGCAATGAGCCAGGGGTAGCTGCCCATTCCCTCTGGAAGACCCTCTCTCTGAGTGTTCCAGGCTTGTGGCTTGTTCCCAAGATCTCCAGGTTGAATCAGGTGAGTGACAGGAAACAACAAGTAAGGAATAGAAGGACATCTGCCTATGCTCAAAATGTATTTACTCTGAGCAATAAAAGCAAAAATAAACAAATGGGACTACATCAAAACAAAAAGGTTTGAAGGAAACCATCAACAAAATGAAAAGACAATCTACTGAATGGGAGAAGTTATCTGAAAATAAATATCCAATAAGGGGTTAATATCCAAAATACATAAAGAACTTATACAACTCAACATAAAAACAACAACAAAGAGTCCAATTAAAAAATGGGCAGAGGACCGGGATAGACATTTCTCTAAAAAAGACACGTAGATGGCCAACAGACATAAAATGTTCAATCACTAAACATCAGGGAAATGCAAATCAAAACCACATGAGGTATCACCTCACACCTGTCAGAATGGCTATTATTAAAAAAATCAACAAATAAATGTTGGTGAGAATATGGAGAAAAGGGAACCCTTGTGCACCGCTTGTGTGATTGTAAATTGGTGCAGTCACTATGGAAAACAGTATGGAGGTTCCTCAGAAAACAAATTAAAAATTAAATAAATTAAAAACAGAATTACTATACAACCCAGCAATTCCACTTCTGGGTATTTATGCAAAGAAAAAGAAAACACTAATTCTAAAATATATATGTACCTCTATGTTCTCTGCAACATTATTTACAACTAGAGGCCTGGTGCACAAAATTCATTCGGGGGGGGAGTTGTCCCTCAGCCCGGCCTGCACCCTCTTGCAATCTGGGATGGCTAGCTCCTAACTGCTCATTTGCCTGTCTGCCTCATCGCCCCTACCCACTCTGCCTGCCTACCTGCCTGATCACCCCTAACAACTCGCCTGCCTGCCTGATCGCCCCTAACTGCCTCTGCCTTGGCCCCCGCCACTGCAGCTTCACCCGGAAGGACGTCCAGAAGGTTGTTTGGCTGTCCTGTCTAATTGGCATATTATGCTTTCATTATTATAGATAGCTAAGACATGGAAGCAACCTAGGTGTCCATCAATAGATGAATGTAGGTATGTATATACATGTGTATAGTATATATGTATACATATGTACATATGCATAGCATATATACACACACATATATGTATACACATATATACACATATATATACACAATGGGAAATTACTCAGCCATAAAGAAGGAAATCTTGCCATTTGAGACGTGGATGAACTTAGAGGATATTATGCTAAGTGAAATATATAAGAGAAAAACAAATACCATAAGAAATCAATTATATGTGGGATCTGAAAAAACAAATGTACAAACAAGACAAAACAGAGATTCATAGATACAGAGAACAAACTGATGGTTGCCAGAGGGGAGTTGGGAAGATGGGTGAAAAAGGTGAAAGGAAATGACATACAAACTTTCAGTTGCAAAATAAATAAGTCAGCAGGATGTAATATACAGCACAGGGAATAGATTCAATAATATCGTAATAACTTTGCATGGGACAGATGGTTATTGGACTTATCACGGTGATCACTGTAAGGTATATAAATGTCAAATCACTGCATTGGGCACCCAAAACTAATATAATGTTGTATGTCAACTATACTTTAATAAAAAAGTACTCAATCTGATGGCCCTCACTCCAGTCTACCTTTTGAATAGCACTGTACTAGTCAGTTCTGGACAGGAGGCAAAACAAGTGTTACCTTGACATGGTCTAGTCCACGGAGAGAGGCCTGTTGAGAGCCTCTAAGCGTCTCTAGTCTATGGGTTCAGACAATGGGAGGAGCCACACACTGCCCCTCCCAAGGTTCAGCTACTTCAGGGAGAGAATGATGGTGGAATGCAGGAAAGGGGAGGGCAGACAAGCCAGCCAGGGAGAGGGTACATAGGTACAAAACTCAAACTCCAGAACTCAAAGGAGGGCTCAACCATATGTCAGGTCACACAGCAGGGGAGGAGTGCAGGATCATACACACAGTGCTGTTCTGGGTGGGGTTGTCTGTGGTCTGTAATTTATAGGGATATAATAAACTCCATGCCTAAGACACAACAGCTCTGAACAACCACTACTAAAATGCAAAATATGTGTTTAAAGAGGAGAATTACCCACAACATGAGGTTTTCCTACATGGCTGGACCAGCAGGATTGCAAAATCCATCAATGTTATGGGCTAGAAAGGCAACCGGGGGGGACTTCTTAGAACTTTTAAAGGAAACATTTCGGATGAACCTCTTAGTCTTGTAAGACCGCTAGTTACATTTAACTAAAAGCACATGGCAGTAGGTGTCAGAGAGATACTCCATTGGAAGACTATATAAAATAAGTCCTATTTTTGGAAAAGGAAACTAACAATAGATAACCTGAAAGTGCCAGACAAGGGCTCATGCACCTTCTCATGCTTTTCTAAGCATTTAGCAATCAGATTTAGCCGTCAGCTGAACTGCTTTTATTTCAGGCAATATTTAATTTATGCAGATGATTCACTGCAATATTAAATCATTAAAACATTCTGTAACAACAAAACAACAGCAAAAGGCTATAAATACAGGAGGCTTACTTTGATCACTTGACTTAAAACTGCAACCTCTTCTCATCCCCAAACTGACACTCCTCTTACCTTGTTCTATTTTTTTTCATAGCAATTATCACCTTCTAGCATACTATAATTTGCTTATTTATTTATTGCTTATTTTTTGTTTCCCTCCACTCTAATATAAGCTACCAGAGGGCAGGAATTTTTGTCCCCTTTGTTCATAGATGTATCTCATGTCTAGAAAAATGTACGGCACACAGTAGGTGTGCAAAAATGATGGCTGAGTCAGAATAAGACGTGATGAGCTGTCAATACTATACACAAAGCACTACAAGTAATTTTTTTTTCAATAGAAATAACCAAAGGTAAAAAACAAAACATTCCAATTTAGAGGTCAGCAAGGGAAGTCTGCTATCAGAATCAGGTGACTCACTCCAAAGGTTCCAGGGGAACCGATCTCCCCATAGGTGGGGAGCCAACTTGATGACCTGCTTCTGCATATATTCAGGTGTGGGAAGGGAAAGTGAGGTAGATACAGAGCAGTGTGAAAAGATACTTCACAAGGGTTTGTCTTTGGTAGCCTTTTACATGAATACTTTTGTATAGCGCTTCCCCAGGCAAAAGAAACATGAAACGCTTTCATAGTATCTTTCTGACCCTAAGCTTGTAACAACCCTTTGAGGCAGTTAGGAGTGTTCTCTGAATCTCGGAGGTAAGTATGTTACTTGCCAGAGTGGTGGGCCAATGTGAATCATCCCTGCCTTGGTTTAAGAAAGCAAATACAAATTTAGTGCTTTCCCACCATGGCATGGCCAAAGGTAACCCTCCCAAAGGTGGGGGGCCTGGTTGCCCACCTCCTGTGGTTTCCTGCCAAAGTGCTGGGAGAGCAAGTGAGTAATGAGAGAACTCCGAGTCTCTGCTATCAAACAAGCAGGCATTCCGGGGAGTATGTATTTAAGACTCTGCGTTTCTTAGGTTATGCTGGAGGTTGGCGAAAAGGAAAGGCAGCAGACGCACAGCCTAGGTTTGCAGGGCGCACTCAAAGCTCTGCCCTAACAAAAAGATGTGTTCTTTGAATGGGAGGACATATTCACCAAGGATACATCTGGAAAAGGGTTCATATCCAACATTTATAAAGAACTTATACAATTCAACACCAAAAAAAAAACAATCCAATAAAAATTGGGCAAAGGAACTAAATAAACACTTATCTACAGAGGACATATGATGGCCAATAGACATATGAAAAGATGTTCAAAATCACTAATGATCAGAGAAATTCAAATTAAAACCACAATGAGATATTACCTCACACCTGTCAGAATGGCTATCACCAATAAATCAACAAACCAGTGCTGGCGACGATGTGGAGAAATGGGAACCTTCAGGTGCTGTTGGTGGTACTGCAGATGGATGCAGCCACGGTGAAAAGCAGTATAGAGTTTCTTCAAAAAATTAAAAATGGAACTGCCTTATGACCCAGCAGTTCCATGTCTGGAAATACATCCAAAGCAACCTGAAACACTAATTCGAAAGAATATGTGCACCCCTATGTTCATTGCAGCATTATTTACAATAGCCTAAGCAGCCCATCAGTAGATGAGTGGATAAAAAAGCTGTGGTAGATTTACACAATGGAATACTACATAGTCATAAAGAAGAAGGAAATTTTGCCACTTGCAACAGCATGCATGCACCTGGAAAGCATTATGCTAAGTGAAATACGCCAGTCAGACAAATGCACGGACCATATGATTTCACTTATATGTGGAATCTAATGACCAAAATAAGCTAACAAAAAATAGAAACAGACACATAGATAGAGAACAGACTGACAGCTGTCAGAGAAGAGGGGGATTGCAGGGCTGGGTGGAAAAGGTGAAGGGATTAAGCAAAAAAACCCAACCAAACAAAAAAGCCCTCCCAAACACAGACAACAATATGGCTATTACCAGAGGGAAAGGGGGGTGAGGGAGAAAGAAGAATATAAAGGGGGGATAAATGGTGATAGAAGGAGACTTGACTTGCGGTGGTGAACACCCAATACAGTATATAGATGATGTATTATACAGTTGTACACCTGAAACCTACTTAGTTTGTTAGTCTATATCATCCCAATAAATTCAATAAAAAATACATTTAAAAAGAAAGAAAAAAACAAACAAAACTCTCCTGTGCAGAAACTGTTCGATATCATTGGGGAAGGAGGGACCTAAAATGCAACTCACCAAAACCCAGAAAGACATGGAAAGCATGGAATGGGCAGGTCTTGAGAATCTCATCTCCACACAAAGAGAAACTGTGCGTATCCAGAGAGAAGAGATGGTATGGTAGCTGGGGAGAATTAACAACCAAAGGGGATGAATCAGCTCAGCGTCTGAAAACACCTACAGGTTCTGTTGAACCTGCCCGCACTCTTCTACAGCTTCAAGCTCACAAACAGGAAATTGCCAGCTATGACAACTTGACTCTCAACCTCCTGAGAGAAGAGCTTGCCCCAAAAAGTTGTGAACACAGAGGGGAGCCAAAGGGTGAGAGGTGAAGAATGTGAGTTCAAGTTCAGGGTATGTGGCACTTAATGGAAGGAAACAATTTTTCAAACGTATAGGAATTATTTTGGATTTTAAGCACTGGGCTCAATACTGCCAAACACCTTCACTAATAGCCCAATACTTCATAGAAATGAAGAGAAATAAAACTGAATTACCAAGGGACTTGTGAAGACCTGAGATGAACTTGTTCACTGATTCATGTGGTAATTCACTCATGACATTCTGTATCAGGATATTTTCAGAAACAGAAGACTCTTCATTGGCCAAGACAAATAAGAAGATTTATTGTCTCACACAAAGAGTTGCCTAGAGGGAGCATTGTCCCAGGATGGGTTTAAATTAGCAGCTCAACAACATCATTAAGGACCCAGGTTCTCTCCATCTTTGCATCTATTTTGATTTGATTGGACCAACCAAATATCCACCTCCTGGGTCAGGGACTGGGGCTGGAACCAGCTGCACTAGAGCAGCTGGAGGCCAGTAAATACTTCGACCAACTCAGGGTGTGCTGGGAAGAAAGGGGCTAATGGCCAGAGACAGCTGTAGACGGTCCCTCAACAAGTGTCACTGTGCACCTGCTATGTGTCCATTCCCATGCTGCTCACTAGAAACACCAAGATAAGGAGCTGCTCGCCTAGAGAAGCTTAGAGGATAATGGGGGAGACAGACATTTATGAAATAACCATGCAAACAAAGATAAGCGTGAAACTGTAATAAATGCTATCCTTTAAAGGCACACCGTGCTGTGAGAGCACAGTAAAGGAACCTTAGGTTAGATTGTGGGGGTGGGGGTAGGAAAGGTGTTCCTGGAGAAGGGACACTGGAGCTACTGCAATGGGGGGCGGAGAAGCATTTCAGACAGAGGGAGCACATGGAAGGGCCAAGTGGAAAGAGGGAATGTAACACATTCAAACACTGTCCCCAGACAGAGCCCGGGGGTGAGTTTGGAGCAAGATGAAGCTGAAGAGGTACACAGGAGCCAGACCACATGAGCTGTACTACATAATGGAAGAAAATATTAACAAATATTTTTTAAAACTTTAAAAATCTTAGACCTTTTGTTCACATCGTTTGACACAAAACAGAGCTCTAAAGCGTGTTCGTGCACAGATGCTCTGAGCATATTAAATGGCCATTGCGTCCGTGTAATTTCAAAGGGAATACTTCCAGTTGCTTCACTTAGAGTCCCACGGAAAGAAAGGCCAGACCATGGGGGTGGGGAGGCAAGGCATGGATATGCCTGGAGCCTGGGCTGAGCCATGAAACCACATAGTGGTAACTGACCCGGGCAGGAAGGAAATAAGTAAAGAGGCCTAGATGGTTAGTAGCAAGATGTGAGAGGTTGAGCAGGGGCTGCAGGAAGACCCGGGAGCATATGAATGAAGGGGCTCTGCTGCGGGGCAATCTTACCTCCCTCCCACACCTTCAGGGGAAACTCTAGCATTTACGTTCTTCCCGTGTTTGGGGGACGTAACAAGAGTGAGATTGCAGACTCAGTTTACCTCTGTGCTTTTTGGGGATGTGCTTGCTTGCTTAGCAAGAGATTACACAAAATTTATTTAAGATAAAGTGGCACAGAGTCCTCTCTCAGCAAATGAAAAAATACACTTTGGGAATAAACAACACTACCACTTCTTCAAGGGGCTGAAAAATATTACCTCTTACTCTGGTTTCTTATCACTATAAGCTAACTCATAATCTCTCAATAGCTGAGTATAAATGGTCTAATTAACCATCCTGTGCCCTTCAAATGCTTAAGCATTTCCATGGTGACTAACCATGCATTTCTTCTACCACATGGATGAGCATGTAACTAAATGAGCTCTCATCCTCCAAAGCAGGCATTTAAAGTGTGACAACATCATCTCTGAGAAGCTTGGCCCTTTTGAATGAGATAACTAATTACCGGGTGAAAAGGCAGTCTTTTCCCCACTGGGAAATCAACTATGTGGTGTAGTGGAATGAAAGGCATGGACCATGGCGAATCAGGTCTGCAAAAACAGTAAACAAAACAAGCCACAGAACAATTAACACATGGGGGTGAAGCAAAACAGCACCAGCCGCACAACTGATATGATTTTAAGAAAACTGAATCTGTGTTTCAGGAAGAAAGGGAGAGTCAAATACACACAAACATATACATTTGTGTCCTTTCAAAGTGAATACTTCCAGTTGCTCCACTTAGAGTACCATATATATATGAAACAAAACATCCTGCAAGCAAAATAAGACCACTAAGAGCAAAGTAAAACTCATATACACAGACCCCACAGACTATACAAATTACTTCGTCTAAATTATCCTACAAAATTAGTAAGTGGTCCTTCTACATATATTTTATCACTCGGGAATACATCCCATGTGTCTTCCAGAATCCCAACTGCCAACAAACATACAGTGTTGAACCATGGAGATGGTCCTCCTTTTGAAATAGGGACATAACCTATTTCCTCTAGATCAGGTGTAGCTGGTAACTGAGAGCCCACAGATTCTATAGTAACACCGAGAAAAGGAAATGGATGATGAAAACAGTTAATTCAACAAGCTAGTGACATGATTATATACAAAACTAGGGAGACGAGAGAGGCCGAAAACACACACACACAGTACCCACTATGTTCCTTTTTAATTTAATCAAACTGCATATATATATATATATATATATGATTTTAATCATAAGCAATATAAAAAACTGACAATAAAAAGCTATCTGAATGGAACGTTGGTCACTTGGTTAAGTGTCAAGCACAAAAAGAATCATAATTTTTTTTCTATGAGCTTTTGAACAAAGTGTGCATACTCTTGACATCAGCTGATGAGCTTACAGTTTCCTCTTCTTCAACAAAGCTTCTTTAAATTAAACATAAGCTTGTTTTTGGTATCTGCAAAATACATGTGGATAAAATTCAAAGTTTTAGAAAGGCAGTTGCCATAGAAACACACGACTCCCTAAAAGAGCGATTCGTTGTCTCTTAAGGGGACCTGTCATTACAGATATTTATTCAGTGTCTGTGTGCGCGTGAGGCCACAGACAATGCATAAAGGACAGTCCTCACACACATTGGACAAATACACAAATTAAACAAGTCAAGTACTTTAAGTAAGGGGCGATGGGCCCCATTGTTGTGTGTGTGTCAAGGGTTGGGGGTTGGAATCATGTGAGCCAAACCCTGTGATGCTGCTGAAACGCAGCCATCATAAAAAGATTTATTTAAAACACAATTCTGGAACAATCTGGGCATTACACAAGTTATCACTATAGACTACTTTCTGTGAATTCTTTTAAAATGTAGATGCAAGTACTAGAAGCAGCCCTTACAAAAAGAGCTTTATTTTTATTAGGACAGTGGACTCAAGCTAAAAACAAAGAACAAAACCACCAAACTACATGGGAACTGTGTACTGCAGACTTTTCAAATACAGAGTCAGTATACCTAAGACAAACACCACCTCTTTATTAGATACTTTTGTGCAACATTTCAAAAAAGGCCACCCAGTTTTCAGCCAGACTAGACTACAGTTATTCAGATGTTGGTCCCTCTTGAGACAAAGGAACCCCACAGAGACAACACTGAAGCTGGATTTTTTAATCAAACAACTTATTGGTCCTTAGGGAAGGATTTCCACTCTAAGGTTTTCCCCAGAAAAGGCCAAATTATCACACTGCCCTTTGACGATGCCATCACCCTAAATGGGAGGAAACAAAATAGGTATTTTAAGGGGCTATGCTCCCCAAAATCCTGCAATAAAAATTTGGGATTAAAAGAAGTTCAAGCCATCTGAGTCATGATTTGTACGAAATGTGACTTTTTCTGTAGATGTATTTATCTGTGATCAATACTAATGATTTGAAAATCTTATTAATGACCACAATATTTTTCTAATAAAACACAAGCATTTGTAAACATTACATATTTAATCCCTGTTAGGTAAATTACAGCTATTGTTAACCAAAACTTCTGGATGGCAAGACTGATACCATCTCTCATGATTTACCCCAAATCACAGATGTTGAACTTCTAAATTTTTAAAAATAAATATAAACAATAAAGTACACATGTGCTTATTTGCATATGCAAATATAAAACGTATTATGGTTAGGCATAGTTCACAACTGATTACAAAGTCATTTAAGGGCTAACTCAAAAACCAATCAAGTCAAATCTAGGTAACCTGGTCTTAGTATCATCAGTTGACATTATTCTAAAAAAAATCAGAATGTTTAAAATCTCACCTTCCCATTGCTAAAGCTAACATGAAAACCCAGCAGTGGTGGGTAACCACAGTGCCAACCACAGACATGATGGATCAGTCTAGAACTACTTGAAGACATCATATAGCCAGGCAATGGAACAAACTGGCATCTGGGTGGTAGTGACAGGTCTAAATATGTGTATTGGAAGAAGTGGAGCATTTGGCCAGATGAATTTACTTGAATTTCACAGTAGGAGTGCACTGACTTCTACTAACCCTTTAAGACCCAGACCAACCAGGAGTTCCTTAGGGAAGCTTCTCTGAGCCCTGGGCTGAGCTCAGGGACGCTACTTCAAAATATTTCCTGAATCTCCACTACAGCACATCCTCAATGATTTTCAGACACCAGCTTTCTAGAAAGCTTCCTGATTCAATCATAAACTTAAAGGCAGTGTCCATATCTGTCTTGTTCATCACTGGAGTCCAGAATTGGTAGAGCTCAATAAATGTTTGGTGAATAAATGAATGAATGTAAACACTGGATTTATTTAAGTTACTAATGAACTTATCTATCAGATAACTTATTAATTTGGTGAAGATCTGATGAAAATGGGAGACCATAGATCTGTCCATTAATATGGATTTTAATTTCCTAGAACAAGGAAGCAAAGAATGATCACGATATTCTTTACTTAAAACCTAGAGGGCTAAGGAACTATCCACACATCATCGCTACTGTCCATCCTTTTATCTTGAAGGAACAATGCTCTGGGCATGACAGATGAGGGTTACACAATTACAGACCACTCTTGGCATGTGTCTCAAATCTTTAAATATGTCCTGTGTTTTGAAAACAGATATGTAGTTGGTTTTTAAAAAATAACAAAAGAGAACCATGTTGATCAAGTAAAAATAATTGATATGGTCTTCAATTCTTCTAAAATCCTGAAAAGCTTATTTTTCCTAAGCATACTAGTCACTAATTAAGGCAAAAACACACACAACCAAAATAAACAAACGAAGTGCCTTTCTTTTGTTTTGTTAATCCTCATCTGAGGATATTTTTTCTATTGATTTTTAGAGAGAATAGAATGGAGGGGCGGGGGAGAGAAACATTGATGTGGAAGTGATATCAATTGGTTGTCTCTCGCATGCGCCCGAACCCAGTTACATGCCCTTGACTGGGAATCCAACCTGCGACCTTTCAGTGCGCAGGCTGACACTCGAACCACTTAGATACACTGGCTGGGGCTCACCTCTCTCTTCATACAATCAACTCTCTTCATACAACCTAAAGATGACACACACATGCACAGAACACTTTGGGAAAATTGTCTAGTGGGAACTTAGTAGAGAGTCACATGAAGACTTCCAACAGCTCAGACAGTCTCCATCTACGCAAAGAAGGACAGGCTCTCCAGGCTGCTGCAATCGCTTGACAAACACACCATGGTGGTCTTTTTACTTATGACATCAGGGAAATAGCTTCTTGATTCTATGTACTGAAGGCACCAGGTAAAAACAACAAAGTGATGAATATTGACAATGCAGATTTAATTTTTCTACAGTAAATTTCTCAGCAGATTTTCTGCTTTAAGCAGGTTCATCCTGCTTAACATCTTATCCCCCTAATTTTTACTTCAATTTGAAAAGAGGAAATAAAATGTGAAGGCCTAAAAGAACCCATTCATCTTTTCAGAATTAGAACTAATTTCTCAAACAGCTTTAATCTAGAGCGCTATTTTAATAGGAGTATTTAAACTATAAATTTATAAAAATGTTAAAAATTTTTATAAATAGAGACCAAGAGTAGATGTTGTCTTCATTGTTAATATGTTTTTATTGATTTTTAGAGAAAGATGATGGGAGAGGGATAGAGAGATAGAAACATTGGTGAGATCAACTGGTAGCCTCCTGTACGCCCCCTAAACTCTTGGTTCATTCGTCGATGCTCAACCACTGATCCACACTGGCCGTCTGTCTTCAGCTTTAAAAAAAGTAATATACACTACCATTATGTAAAATTACAAAAACTCTTAAGCCATTCATGACACTTCAGGAATGAGTCTGTCTATACAGCTTGGTTTCCCAGAGAGCTCAAGAACTCCAGAGTTTTCTTAAGATAGAAATATTTCCAAAGTATACCACATATCTTTATATCTCCATGATCAGGCCCTAAACACGTATTTTTTTCCTTGATAAGTTATAATTGAAAATACCATAAACTATAAGTGGTTTAAAATGTGAAACATATATGGTGATAGACGAAAATATATGTGCTGTGGACCATGGGACAGCAAGGATCCCATTTGACCCTACCATACCCTGAAATCTGTCCTCTCAAAAAAAAAAAAATCCTGTTGTCAACTTCCATTTGGCTCAGTTGCATCTTCCTCATGGAGGCAGCATGACTTTCTGGGGAGTACAATGTTGTTTTGAAAAACTAGTTAGTGAACCAAAGCGAAGAAGTTTCCTGACACCTGGTTTTCCCGTTCTCTAGGTGGGCATCTGCCTGGATGTTGCTGTCAGTTCCCTCTGACAGCTAAGGCTTCTGCCTGGAGAGGCTCTCAGAGCTCCAGGCCAAGATGCACTCACCCCGCTCTCTTCCTGGAACTGAGCTTATTCAGTGGTTGGGGAAGAGACCTGTGGTCAGTTCTCAAATCTCAGTTCTAATGATTGGGAGTTCTCCAATGCCTTACTTCTTTTTGGCAAGGTATTCTTATAAACTGTTGGTCGAAAGAAACTGGCACAATTTCTTTGAAAGGGCAATTTGGAGTGCTCTCTCTCTTTCTGGACATTGAAGTGTAAGAATGTACATACTCTTTGACCCAGCAAATTTCTTTCTAGAAATCTAGCCACACCATTGATTATAAAAGTAAAGTTTTGCTAAACCTCTAACATTAGGGGATTGGTTAATAAAAGGATGGAGTCAACCAATGGAAACCTATACTGCCATTAAAATTTTAAATAATGAGGAAGACCCATCTTCGTTGAAATGTGAAGATTTCTATATATATATTTTTATTGTTAAGTTAAAAAGTATATGTAGTGTACCTAGGAAAAAGACTGAGGAATATATATTAGAGGTTCCCAAATGATTCTGGAAGCTCTTACTTAGAGTCTCATAATTTTTTGACAGTGGCTCCAGGCCAAAACAAATATCTAACAGAGTTCTGTTTAAGTAGGTAGGTCCAAACAACTTAATAAATATTTATGTCCTAATGACTTAGTAGCTATTTGAACTGCTATTTTTTCCCTTGTTATTGCCCCAAAACTTATTAATAGAATGTGTGTACCTGTGGGGCATGCATACTTCAGATTTTGGAATCAGATAGGACAGTGTTACCTTAATTTTCTCTTCCACATTGGTTTGCACATGGTACTCACTTTTTAATCATTTAAAAAAACTCAGCTATGCCCGGCCAGCATGGCTCAGTGGTTGAGCATCAACCTATGACCAGGAGGTCACGGTTCGATTCCCAGTCAGGGCATATGCCTGGGTTGTGGGCTTGATCCCCAGTGTGGAGCATGCAGGAGGCAGCCAATCAATGATTCTCTCTCATCATTGATGCTTTTATCTCTCAACCCCTCTTCCTTCCTCTCTGAAATCAATAAAATATATAAAATTAACACACAGACACCTCAGCTATCACAGAAACCCACTTTTGCAAAGTTATCACCAAAAAGAATGGAGTATGATCTACTGTTGAAACTGTGAACTACCTCCAACAAGGTGCTGGAGAGATATATTTTCCTTGATGATAGAAAATATTCTGCGGCAACTTTGTGACTTTGCTGGGGTGCCCCTGAGCGCCTTGGCACACAGCTTGGGGATGGCTGCTACCTAACAATATTAACAGCGGCTTTCTCTCAGGTTATGAGTGATTAAAAAAGAGAGAGAGAGAGAGAGAGAGAGAGAGAGAGAGAGAGAGAGAGATTGTCTAAACCTTTCTCAATAAACACGTTACTTTTCACAATGAAAAAAGCCATTAAACTGATTTACACATTTTCAAAAGTTTATTTTTCTTTAGATTAAACAACAAACACTTATTTCTCACTGTTCTGGAGGCTTAGAAGTCTAAGGTCAAGGCCCCAGCCAATTAGGTGTCTGGTAAGGACCCCTTCCTGTCTTTTTGCAGTGAAAATTTGATTTGTCCTTAAAAAACTGCTCTCCTCAATTTTTTACTCTTAGAAAAGTCTAAGCATAAACAGCATCAGAAATTGAAAGTCTTGGATGATGCCTTAATCCTAGAAACTCCACTCCTGACAAACCTTGTGCAATAACTCTTACTCTGCTGAACCCTTCCCCGATTGGTGCACAGATAGGATCTGTGAAGTCATCGGTGTCAGGACACTAACCCAGACATTCACCCTACTTCCTGCGGGTAGCCACTACAATAGTTTAACAATAGACTCTCTGTCCCCCAGCTGATATGCTTGTAAAAGAGCATGGTCATGCCCTCGTGGGAACCGAGCTGCACGCGGTCCTTTGCTCTTGGTCTGCAGAGCTGCCGTCTCCAGGTTAACGGGGATCCTTTTGAAACAGTGCCTGCGGCTTTTCACCCCGAGTCCACTGCTGTGTCTTTAAAGGCCTCCACTGCTCTTTGTCCTTGTGGTTACTTCTGCCATTTGTCAGTTTTCACACCAAAGAAACAAATGGCTTTTATAACAATTGGAACTTTCAGAACCAACCGAGCGAGTTCAGTATAACAGATATTTCGCCCCCTTTGGTATTTAGTTGTTTGTTTTATCCCTAGTTCGAGTGGGCGCCCCACAAGGAATATTTTCCACTTTAAAGCTATTTTTAAAACCTGAGGATTTAAAAGTTTTGGCATTGAAATTTTCTTGTGATCAATGTTTTCAAATCATTTGCTTGGTTACTAAAGAAGTGGCTAAGGAATTATTTAAAACCAACTTATTTTTCCAATCTAGGACCATCTATAAACATAACTTAACCTTTACAAATTTAAGTTAGAATTAATAATGCTGCAGTAGAATGTTTAAAGTAAATTTTTGCATGGACTTTAATAGAAATGAATCCTAACAGTCTTAGACATATTCTTTTAAAAATGAAGACAAATAAGATCTTCCAATCCTCTTTTATCTGCATAGTTATTCCCTACAGAACTTACGCCTTTTAACATACTATACACTGTACTTATTTATCTTATTACTTGTCTTTCTCCTCCAACTAGAATGTAGGCTAAATAGGGGCAGGGCTTTTTGTCTATTTCAGTGACTGATATCTTGTAGCATGTAAAACAGCCTGGCTATTGTAGGACTCAATAGGTATTTGTTGAAAATAAAGTGAATGAGCGACTAATTCTTAAATACATTTTATAATTCCATTTTAGAGGACCAAAGAAGAGAAAATATTTTTAAAATGAACACTAATATTCATGCAAACCAACTATTACATTTTTTGGAGGAGAAAATCAGTCAACTATTGATTTCACTAAAATCCACAAATTACAGAATCTAACTAATTATTATGTTGACTTTCAAGTAAAGAGGACTTCTGAATATCAAAGTATGGGAAATTCATGTAGAACACCTAAAAATGCTAGGGTGAGCATTAGAAACATTTTAAAAATTTTATGGCTAAAGTGCAAGAAAGTAACAGTTACTGTTATAGGTCATAAATGACAAGAAGACTAGAAGCCAAGAAGATATCAGCCAATCCCAGCTGAGGGATTTAAAGGACAAAGTCTATAGGACAGGAGACAAGCCTAATGCCTACACAGGGTGTGAGCATTAAAGTCAGTATCACTGGAAGGTAAAATCCTCAGTAGGTACGTACACACACACACACACACACACACACACACACACACCTCCCCAGGAAGAGAAGAAAGGTTATGTTTTAGTGATGGAAGAGAAGGAACAAAAAGGAAAAAGTTTCCTCAGAAAATTCCAAGGCCATTCTTACAGTGTTTGGGATCAGAAATTAATTATACATCTTCTCCCAAACACAAACATTTAGGTGGCAGTGCCACAGAGCCCAATGGTGCAGTACCCAAACATAGGGCAGAAGCAAAAGCAAAGCCTCTCTAGAACAATGGACTTTAAATCCAAGTTTCAAAGGATTTTCATACACAGAGTCACAAGTAAATGAGTTCACAAACAAAAATCACAAACACACAAAGAAGTAAGCTGCCATGAACAAGAGTGAGAAAAAACTGCAGAATCAAATCCTCAAGGGCTGCAGATATTGGATGTATCGGATATAGAATTAGAAAACAGATATGTTTAATGTGTTTAAAGAAAGAAAACAGGGTATTAAATACGTTTTTAAAATTGCAATACCAAGAATAAGTAGGCGGGTTTGAGAAAGAACTAAAAATAACCTCTAGAATTAAAAATATAATACTTTTAATTAGAGATATTGTGGGTGAGTCCATTACCAAACTGGACTTAGCTGAAAGGGAATTAGTCATCTGATAGACAGATATAAAGAAATTATACACAAGCTAGCAGAGGTGGAAAAAAATGAAAACAGAAAGATTAAAAGTTATGGAGAGTGGAGTATGAAGGAAAATATAGACAATGGAGGAAAGGAAGCATTCGAAGTGATCAGACTTGAGATTTTCCACAAATATCAATAATCAAAACTTCAAGAAGCCAAGTAAATTCCACGAAGGCTAAACACATTAAAAGAAATCTTCACCCGATAAAGCCTGGTAAAACTGCAGAACACCATCATCATAAAAAAAAAAAAAAAAAAAAAAAAGACCTTCAAGACAGGCAGAGGGAAAAAACCAATTACCTTCAAATAACTGAAAATCAGATTGATAGTTGATTTCTCACTAG
The DNA here is from genome assembly GCF_028538775.1 of Myotis yumanensis. Classification (NCBI taxonomy): domain Eukaryota; kingdom Metazoa; phylum Chordata; class Mammalia; order Chiroptera; family Vespertilionidae; genus Myotis; species Myotis yumanensis. The sequence goes on along the minus strand of NW_027223757.1, from coordinate 51,458,658 downwards.
AAGAAGAGAAATCTGGGGAAGACGTATTTAAGATATTGAGAGAAAAATAATAACGAACATAGAACTGTGTACTAAAAGTTACCTTTCACAATGGCAAATAAAGGCATTTTCAGTCGAACAAAAAATAACAAACTTTATTTCCAAAAACACATATTAAAGGAATTTCTAAAAGACATGCTTCAGAAAAAGGTAAAGTGATTTGGGATGAACAAAAGAATGGTGAGAGAAGAAAACAGTAAATATTTAACTAAATTTAAATCAACATGGACCACATAAAACAAATGCTGACTGTATACAAATTGTAATAATGTATAATATAACAATAAGATAAAACTAAAACCTGAATAATAACAGCATACTAAGTTGAAAAAGAATGATCAGAATTAAATAATTCTAAGATTCCAGAAATGTTTGGGAGAAGAGAGGAGAGACTGTGTAATATAAGACTCATTATGGTAAATAGAACGCTAGCATCTCGAGGGTAAGCACTGAAAGGAATAGTATATACAACTGCCAAACTTGTAGAAGAAAATTAGACTGGACGTCCTTCCGGACGAAGCCGGGGCTGCGAGGGAAGCCCGGGTTCCAGGCGTCAGAGGGAAGCTGGTGCCGGCAGCCGGGTGAAGGAAGGCCTACTCTTGCATGAATTTCGTGCATTAGGCCTCTAGTGAAATTATGAAAGCAAAAACAAAGCAACTCAACTCATTCAACCTAAACAAAGGCAATTAAAAAAAATAAAGCACAGAAAAAGCAGGACAAATAGAAAGTAAAATATAAGATGAATACAAATGCACTATTATTTTGTTTGACTGAAAATACAAATGTAAGCAACCTACTGAACAATAGAAATTGACTACAATTTCTGGTTAAAAGACAAAGATTGTCTGATTGAATTAAAAAACAGAAAACATGTCCACACAAACATTTGAATGTTCATAGCAGCTTTAACCATAATAGCACAAAACTGGAAACAGCCAAAATGACCATCAGCTGGTGAATGGTTAAACAAATTGTGGTATATCCATACAACAAAATGACACTCAAAAATAAAAAGAAATAAAATACTGATACATGTAATAACATGGATGAATCTCAAAAGCGTTATGCTAAATGAAAGAGGTCCAACACCAAAGACTACATCTTGTATGATCCCATTTATATGGCATTCTAGAGAAAACAACACGGTAGTGATGACAAGCAGATCAGTGGTTTCTGGGGGCCAGAGGTGAGGGAGAGAAACTGCCTGCAAAGGGCATGAGGCACTTTCTGATGTGACGGAAATGATCTATATCTTTGTTGTGGTGGTGATTACATGACTGTATACACTTGTCAAAATTCATCACACTGTGCACTTAAAATGTGTGACTTTTACTTTATATAAATTATACCTTTGCAAAGTCAATAAGAAAGAAAAAATACAATTATGCAATTTGCAAGACACAAATCTAAAACCTTTTGTGTTCTTGAAATAAGGAATTGGAGAAAGATATTTGCAGGCAAATACTAACCCCAAAATCTGGTTTAGCTAAACTAAACACATACAAAATTACTTTTAGGCAAAGAGATTAAGAGGGTTATGGAATAGCAGTAAAAGTAATTCACCAAGGAAACATAATACTATATGCTTACCAACCAAAATTCATAGATCCTCATGGAGAAACTGATCATAAGACCATCTTATTTGTGAACGTAAATGCAAAAATCTTTAACAAAATGTTAGCAATTCAAACCCAGTAATTTACAAAGAAAAGTTACATGTCTAAATTTGAGTTATTACCATAATACATGGCTGTTTCAATATCAACCAATGTTATTCATTACATTAGCAGATTAAAGAAGAAGAAAACACAGGATGATGTCAACGGATGCAGAAAAAGCACTCAATAAATAGAACAATCATTCGTGATTAAAACTCTTAGTGATAAAAGAATAGAATGACATTTCCTCAAATTAGGAAGGGAATTAACATTATATAGATTAGAAAGGAAAAAAACCATAAAGCTAACATTTGTTATAAATGATTTAATAATCCTATGTAATAAAAGGGTAATATGCAAATTGACCCTAACGGTGGAATGACCGGTTGCTATGACACATACTTACCACCAGACGTTCAATGCAGGAAATGCCCCCTGGTGGTCAGTATGCTCCCACAGGGGGAACTCTGGTCAGCCACAAGCCAGGCTGACGACTGTGAGCGCAGTGGTGGTGGCGGGAGCCTTTCCTGCCTCCTCGGCAGCGCTAAGGATGTCCCGACTGATGGCTTAGGCCCCCTGCCTGTCAGCCGGACATCCCACGAGGGCTCCCGGGCTGCCAGAGGGATGTCTGACTGCCAGCTTAGGCCAGATCCCCTGGGGAGTGGGCTTAAGTCAGCAGGTGGACATCCCCCGAGGATTCCTGGACTGTGAGAGGGCGCAGGTCAGGCTGAGGGACCCTCCCTCCTCCGAATGCACGCATTTTCGTGCACCGGGCCTCTGGTTTAAATAGAAAACCATAAAGAATCTACAAATTATTTTTATTAATAAAGAGGCCAATAAGGCTACCACATACATGGTAAAATGCAGGGCCCTTCAACAGTAAAATGGCTTGAAAACCAATTGAAGTGTAATAAGCACAATGAAACATGATATAGCAATGAAAATGCATTAACTAAAGTTACACACATCAATATGGATAACTCTCAGAACATAATGCCTTGGCAGGTGTAAGTGACAAAATAATCAGTAGGTTCCCTTTATATAAAGGTTAAAATAATATAGTGTATTGTTTAGGAATATATGCATATGTGGTAAAATGGAAGAAAAGCAAGAGAGTGATTAATGAAAAATCCAGGAAGGTAGTTGGAAAAAGGAGAATGCGATAGGAGGGAGGTATGCATGGGCTCCAATAGCAGTGATAATGTTCTTGAGATGAGGAGTAGAGATGTGGATGTCTCCTTTATTTTTTTTTAAAAATGTACCGTTATGCTATATGTTCCTTCTATATGTATGGCATTCTTCCTAATTTAAAGAATTAAATGAACTTGAGTGAACTTTGTTACAATGCACATTTTAAAGTATTGTAATATTATTTAAGTTGAAAAACGCAGACATTTAGGAAGCTATTTTTCTGTATCTAAGTTTTAAATTAATATTTATTATTCTTTTTTTTTTTTTTTAATATATTTTATTGATTTTTTACAGAAAGGAAGGGAGAGAGATAGAGAGTTAGAAACATCGATGAGAGAGAAACATCGATCAGCTGCCTCCTGCACATCTCCCACTGGGGATGTGCCCACAACCCAGGTACATGCCCTTGACCGGAATCGAACCTGGGACCCTTCAGTCCGCAGGCCAACGCTCTATCCACTGAGCCAAACCGGTTTTGGCAATATTTATTATTCTTAACTCATTATAGAAAAGTTGAGAGTCCTCATTCATACAATGATTTTCCTAATACACTGAAATCATAAGAAACTCTCATGATAGGTATTTTTTTCTGGAATGGCTATTTTATTTTAATATCTTATTGAGGTATAATCAACATATAATATTATATTAATTTCAGGTATACAATGTAATGATTCAATATTTGTATATAGGTTTTAAAGGTACATAGCAAAATAACTGTGTTTTCATAATTGCCTGCATAAGACAGAAGAAAAACAAGTGAACAAATGCTAAGGAAAGAACATTCACTAATAAGAATGCCAAAAAGGCTTGAATTCCTATATTAAAAACAACTTTTCAGTGGAAAAGACCTAATCCCTTCTTTTAAAGGGTAATCCTTTAAAAGAGAAATTTTGCACAAAAATAATGAGCTGATCAATGTCAGAAAGAGTTGAAAATATTTTCCCTTTTCATAAAATGTTTTTAAATTGCCAATATAATTAAAATGATATTGATGCTCCAGCCATCTGGATGCCCCACACAAAATATCCCAAATGGTACTCATTACCTAGGCTTCAAAATCAGTCTTGGGTGACAGGGTCACCCAAGCCAGACCCACTGCTTATCTCCCACCAGCCCTCACGCTCCCCCCTCCTCCAATTTATCCTCTTCCCCTCTGCAGAGCCATCTTTACAGAACACAAATATTACCCCATTACTTCCCAGCTTAAAAATCTGTCAGTATTGACCCATACACACAGAATATAGCCTCCAAGCCACTGAGAATATGGTCCTCTTTCCACTGTCCTTTCTGCTTCTCTGCCTATATGCTTTAAATATGTTCTTATTGATTTTAGAGAGAGAGGAAAGGAGAGGGAGAGACAGAAACATAAACATTGATTGGTTGCTTCCTTCACACTGCCTGCTGGGGATCAACCCCCCCGCTCCCCCCCCCCCCCCCCCCCCCGCCCCAACCCAGGTATGTGCTCTAACCCAGAATTGAACCAGCAACCTCTTGGTGCATGGGTTGATGCTCAACCACTGAGCAACACCGGCTGGGGAGAGCCTATACGCTTTAGACCACAGCATTATAGATCAATTGCAGCTCTACTGTAATATGAATATGCTAAATTAATGTTAATATTAAATATTATTTAATGGGCCCATATATTCGAATACTGCACTAGTATATTCTTCTGTCTTCTTGAAAAACCCTGCCTAGCTCAAAATTATTATTCATCTTCAAAAATCTATGAAACACCTCCATTCTGGAGGCTTCCCTAACCACTCTAGTCTACACTCCTTACGTTGCCGTCATTACACTGAACACATGCTGCTTTAGTTGACTGTATCTCTGCCTTCCCAACTACACTGCAGCCTACTTGAATGCAGGGATAGTATCTTATTTTTCTTTACATCTCCAGTACATAGCTCAGCACTTGGCCCATAAAATGCTATCATCTATTGAGCACCCACTGTATACTAGGCCTGTACCAAGCTTTCCACGTTATTACACTGAATTCCCACAACTACTCAATAACTAATCTGTTATTATCCTCTTTTTTTTTTTACAAACAAGGAAACTGACATTTAGGGGTTAACTTCCTCAGAATCCTCTAGTTAGTCTGTGGTAGAATTCTGATTAGAACTTGAGTCTCCTGGACTCCACGGCCTATGTTAACACCCTGCCCCTCTGGTGAAATATAACTCATGAAATGTGAAATAGGTGATATGAAATCTCTCACCCAACGTGCGCCCTGGGTTGATGGCTGTGAACTTTATGTAGAGTGCTGCGGAAGTGTCGGGACCTCTGGGTTCCCCGGTCTGTCACTGGTTAAATGCAACTCAGGGCTGTCCCAGGCTTTCTCTGGGCCTCACTTTCTTCATTAGGGAGGACCCCATGCTTAACAGATTCCACATCACATACTCACTCGTCAGACCTTCTAAAGCTGATAAAAGTCTTATGGATCCTAAATCTCGATAATCTTTTTAGTTATTGGCCTTGAAACATCTCTTCCTTTACTGAAAAACTGTTTCTGAAGGAACGATGCCAGAGGCCATTTTGGGGCAGGCTCAGGAAAGTGTCCACTTCTGCTCTCGCCGGAGCACACACCTGCACTCTCCCTTTCCCTCAGGGCTGCGGACCAGAAGACTAGCACTCAGCATGAAATTGGCCAAAGACACACTTTCGGTAACCACTTTTCACAGAAGAGAAAATGAGCAACCCTGTGTTTAAATAATGTGCAGGGTGTGATACCAACTGAGCCTCCACCCTCCTTCCTGGGGAAATGCAAAGTTAGCTGTGGCCTTTCACAAACCTCGGAGAGGATGAAATGTCAGCTGTAACTGAATTTCCTGGCTCCATTCCACCTACCTCACCACCTTGCTATTATCTAAAATGACATTTTTGATATTCGTATACTACAGTTAAACATCATCTCTCACTCAGACATCATGTTACAAACAAACAGCTGAATTCTACAGCTGTTCTTGCTAAAAACTAAAAGATCTGTAACATTTTTGAAGAGCAAAAATCTGTTTGTTCATAGCTGTCTCCCCAGCCACATTTATGGGGCTCATCTATTAGCTGTTGTGCATAAACACTAACTAAACTCGTCGCGAGTATTTACACACACTATTGGTTTTTAGTGACCACTCCTTCCCATCTCCCAAAAAAGACAGCTAAGAAAATACTGTTCACTTGGAGGAAGAGAAACTAATTTTTTTTTTTTTTTGCTGTTCCTCTCAATCGAACCCCTGCAGGAACAAAAGTATTCACTGTGGTTTATATAATTGTCACTCAAAATAGAGCCCCTAGAAGTGCCATGAGCCTTCCTATAATTTCACTTCTACTCACAGAGTTGTGTGTAGCAATACTTGCTTTGGGCACAAAATGCAGAGCAGCCAAATGGCATCTTGGCATTAGTGTAGATGAAAATTATTTTTTACATCCCACCCCTTGCGTTCCTGGGAGACACTGTTAGACCATCACATGTTTTTATCAGCAGGGTCATCCTGGCTCATTGGGGGACTGGACCACACATGCACATTCACATACCGAGCGCCTGCTGTGATCTACATGTTAGCTACATTAGCTTCAAGATTCCCTGAAATAGCCTTAAAAAGTAGGTATGTTCTCCTCCATTTTACAGATAAGGAACTGAGTGCTATGGTAACCACACTAAGTAAACAGCAGAAGAGCCAGAACTTGTACTTAAGTCTCTCTGAACCTGAGGCCTGGGCTTTGAGCTACTCTGTGATCCTGCAAGGGCAGGGCTCTCTGATCTTCCATGGCTGTGGATCATGCTGATGAGATTCACCAGGCCTGCTACCCACAGCTTCAAGATGGGCCTCCAGACCATGACTCATCATGGACCTCTGGAGCTCTTTCTGAAACAATCTGCTGTCCTTCACACGTCTCCCTTCCAGGCTGGAACAGTACAGCATGGGAGATGCTGCGGAGAGACCTCAGCCATTAGTCTTTTGATTGATCCTGACAGCAACCTCTGTTCCACAGACATGTAATTTTTAAAAAAAAGATATTTTTATTGATTTCAGAGGGGAAGGGAGAGAGATTTAGAACCATCAATGAAGAGAATCACTGATCAGCTGCCTCCTGCACACCCCCTACTGAGGATAGAGCCTGCACCCGGGCATGTGACCTCCTGGTTCATAGGTTGATGCTCAATCACTGAGCCATGCCAGCTGGGCCACAGACATATAATTTTAATCACCACTGCATTGTAATTCTTATTGACCTTTTCACCTCTGAATCAAAAACACCATTTTCCCCTCTCTCACGTAAATTAAAAGTGGAAACATCTTGCCTATCTCCAAACGAGCAATGTGATTCCTTCTTCTAGGACTCCAATGTAGTGTTTCCTCTATCTGGAATGCCCTCCCCTTTTTTCTCTGCCTGGGAAACTCTACATTCTTCAAGATGAATATCAAATGTCACTTTGTCCATCAAGGTTCTCCTACCTTTCCCAGGCAGAACTGCTTCACCCTCTGCATGCCCACACGTTAGGATAGGCATCTCCCAGCAGCTCTCATCTTTATTATGGGTTTATCACTATCCCATTTCTCACCCTCACCTTGCCCTGTGGCTAGTATGATGCTTGGCACATCACAGGCCCTCAATAAAATATCAGTTCCAAGGAACTGTGACACTGAGAGCTTATTAATCAACAAGGTGAGTAAGTAATAGGTCCAACATGCAGGCAAATCAACATTCAGCCTTCTATGCACTGGGCCAAGAAGCCCTTGCCTTTGAATAATATCCACATCTCTACCAGGAAAAAAAAATACAACTCATACTGGCGTACTTTCCTCCTGGCCTTTTCCCAACTCAGCCTCAGCAGGACAAGCTGCTAAAAGTTCTGAAAAACCCTTTCAATGTTGGCTTTAGATGTGAAACTGAACCTGGAGTGTGAACTGTGTGTATGTGTGTGTAAGCATACACATTTGAAACGCCTCTTCCCTAATTCAGACCCACCTTTACCTCCTACGTGTGAAATTATTTACAGAAATAATAGTAACTGATGTTTGATGAACACTTTCAATGTATTCACTTTCAGAGACATTATCTGATCTGTGATATGAAGCAAATCAGTCAACTCGATGTACATGTTGACACTGATTTTGCAGTAGATCATTTGTTGAGTTTGTTCCCTGACTACATGTCCCTACCTGAAAATGCTGGCTGAACCTGCTATGAGAAGCAAGATCTGTGAAATTCAAACATACTTAATAACATGCATATCTCTTACTGCCTAGCATAAATAGATTTAAGCAAGCCAAAAAGTTTTAACAATAAAAGTGAACAGTATTCCAATTAAGAAAATGGCCAATGATTTGTTTCTACTGTCATCAGTGATACAAGAAAGGCATTGGGCAAATCTACCTTCTGTCATCCTTTAGATTTTAGGAGGATACATTCAAACAGATGAAACTGAAGTAACTCATTCTCCTCTCCAGTTCATCCTGACCAACCTCAGGGCTCTGTGTGCTGCCTGTAATCAGGGATGTTTGGCTGAGTTCTGTTAGCTGTCAAGGTTTAATAAGCCAAGCTAGTTAGTGGGTGATGGCTAGATTTCATTCCAAGACTTCACACAATGCACGAACCAATTAAGCATGTACCTCCTGATCTCCCGCAGGAGTTTCAAAGGTGCCTCAGTCTACTAAGAGACAAACTCGGCATGGTTTGAGGGGAAACAAATAAACAGCATTTAACCATGAGAGGTAGCAGAGGGCGTCTTCTCTCAGTTGTCTGTGCTAGAAAAGGAATGTTGACAAATTTATTTGTTTATTTGGTCCACATAACTTACATAGCTTTTCCTTCTCTCTTTGCTTGTCTTTCTGAAATTATAAAGGGCTCTTATGAGTTGTTTATATGAAACTGAGTACCCTGACCCACAGGCAAGGTATTCCTGGAAACTGCTGAAATAGCAAGCAAGATAATGATATCATTTTGGAAAGTGTCAGGCAAGAAAGCTCTGATTAACCACTAAAGCATGCTCAGTGGAGATATTTGTAAATAGAATAAATGTCACTTTAGCATGTCCTCTTTATCTAGGCTCCCCCTTTTTTATTCTTGTGAATATTTCCTCTCTAGATTCCTGCATGTTTAAAGTGCTTGCAGAGATAGTGGAAAGATTCTGAACCTCATCCAATATTCATGGGCAATCTTACTACTTTGTAAAACCTCCCTCCATCTGCCTTTTCGCATTCCCTTCCTACCACTTAGCCAGACTGGGCTTTCTATTCTGATGCTCCTTCTCCACAAGAAACAGAAGTATGAAGACGAACAGGCTCTTTGGGAAGAAGGGAGGCCCCAGTGAATTTTCTGAAGGGTTGTCTTCAGGGTGATGGAATAACTCTTCCCAAGCTAGCCCCAGCCCAGAGGGCACTTCTATTGTCCAGAGGCAGAAACTGGTCTCTGCTTTCCTTGGAAAACCCTTCAGATTCCACCCCGCTTCCAGGGTGCTTCGAGAAACATCAGCCTAGGCTTGAACAAGTATGAGCTCAAGTAACTGTTTACGGTTTGGCTAAGGGGATGGTGATTTTTACAAGGAAATCCAGTCCTTTCACAATGTGTGGGCCAACACATCTCTTTTCATTTGCGTGCACGAATATAAACACCCAGAGCATTAGTGAGTATGCTAGCTTGGTGATCAGTGGTACTACAGGCTGAGTTCTTCAGAGATGGAAGGAGTTCAGAGTATCCAATTAGCTACCAGAAGCTGAAGTCAGCCGGTATGAATGGTATGTGGCTGGGCAGTTTTCCAAACCCCACGCGGAGGCTGCGTATCAGGAAGACTGCTATAAACAAATGTGCATGTGTGCATGGAGCCTGATAAGTCAATGAGGAAAGATGGACACGGAACAGTGGCCCTGCCTGAGGAAATATGCAGAGCTGGGTGAGTTTCCACTTTAGGTGAACAATAGCTGTTTCGGAAGCAGGTCTGGACGGGTGGGTGAACAGTTAGAAAGAGCCTTTGACTATTTTTACATGAAATGTCTGTTTCAGGGGACAAGAAGCTGGATTCTCAACTTTCAAATTATCCTAAAACATACAACACCACTAAAATTATGTTTTAAAAAACATATAATATGAAAGCATGCAAAGACATGTTAAGTGAAAATGGCACAATAAAAATTATAAAATATACAGACACATTTAAAAAGATACAGTGAAAATGTCACTGAAATATACACTGGGTTTTCTCTGGGTAATGGAATTATATGTGGTTTTTGTTTTTTATTTATACTTTCCAATTTTTCCAAAGTGAACCCATAGAAAAAAAAAAACCTCCACCATATTATTTAATTTAAAAAAATTAGTCCAGGGATAAACTGACATGAATAACCCATGGATGGTTACCTGGGTTGAGGAAAGCTGCAAGGGCACAAAATAGAACCATCCATAAAGCTTATAAAATGTAGACAAGAATTTGTCTTCATGTCTACACACGAGTATCTTCTGTTTTACATTTAAGCTCCCAGAGAGCAAAGGCTGTGTCTAATTCTGTGTGATGTTTGGCTTAATTAAAAATGCAGATAGAACATAATTTTTATGATGATTATGCAAATGCACCTGGTTCTTGTTCACTCTGGTAGCTGGCTTGGAAAATTCCTTAGTGTTACTGATGCCTGGATAGGAACGTAGAGTAAGCGCATAGATCCTTTTTCCTTTTCAAAAACTCTTTTTAAAAAAAATATATTTCTTTATTGATTTCAGAGAGAAAGGGAGAAGGAGAGAGAGATAGAAACATCAATGATGAGAGAGAATCATTGATCGGCTGCCTCCTGCACGCCCCCCACTGGGGATCGAGCCTGCAACCCAGGCATGCGCCCTTGGCCGGAATGGAACCTGGGACCCTTCAGTCCGCAGGCTGATGATGCTCTATCCACTGAGCCAAGCCGACCAGGACTCAAAAACTCTTTTAAAAATTACTTTTTGCTCTAGCCGGTGTGGCTCAGTTGATTGGAGTGTTATCCCGTGCACCGAAAAGAGAGTGTTCGACTCCCAGTTGGAGCGCACATGGGAGAGGCAGCCAATTGAAGTTTCTCTCATACATAGATGTTTCTCTTTCTCTCCCTCCCCACTGCCACTTCCTCTCTCTCTAAAAAAAACCAGTAAAACATATCCTCGTGCGAGGATAAAAACAACTACTTTTATGCAGAATGTACATTCTCAGAGAAGACTGGCCCTCTACCATATTACAGTGGAGAGAGAAACAGAACTGCAGTTGTCTCTGCTCTAGCCTGCTTCAGTGTTACATAACTGATGTAATCCTAAGGATTATCTTAGAGCTTGAATTCCATATTAATTCAACTGCTGGACTCACCACTGACTCAGCTCCTGGAATTAATATAAAGTAGAGACACAAAAGAATTGTTCCACTTATGAAACAAAACCAAGCCCTAAGTCAAACCAGTCGGCGGATAACACTGAAGCTGTAACTAACGAAGCAGCTTCCATTCAGTGTCTTCTAGACCCCCCAAAGCACTTCCCAACGATTCCCCAAATATAAGCAGCATTACTGTAACATTCGCCAGATGTACCTTGCTATCTATACGCAGTGGCTTTAAAGCCACTGCTTTTAGTGCAGTAACTGCATGAAGACACAATGAATTGTCAGTATTTGGAGCTGATATTCTTACTAGAAATTTAAAATACAGTGTGGGGCAAAGTAGGTCTACAGTTGTGACTACATGAAACACAGAGTTTATTCTTATGTTATTATTTATTAATTATTGTATTATTTTCCATACGAACAACTGTAAACCTACTTTTGCCTGACCCTGTGCCATGTATAAAATTGGGCCCAAATGAGTTAGCTCTTTCCAAGGTTATCATGAAATAGGCAGGTAAATGTGAAATCCCAGGCGCTTATACTAAACTAAAACAGAGAAGTCACTTTTGAGAGCTCTGTCATCATCCCTTCCTCATCCATCACAATGGCTAACATTTACCAGGTGATCACCAGATGCTGTGCTAAGAGTAAATGGCCATGATCTAACATAATCCTCAAAGGAGCCCTGGAAGGTGTTTCTTATCAGCGTTTTAGAGATGACAGGTTGAGGAAGAGGTTAGGGAGCTAGCACAAGGTGTCATAGTCTCTCTGTGGCAGAACTTGGATTTGAACACAGCGTGCAAACTCATAACCATTAACGTAACCACATACTGACTTCAAGGAGCTAATGAAGTGTGAAATCAAAAGCAGTGGATAAACACAATTATGCCACTTTTAATTTGAGTCTGTCACATACACATAGTTGGTCTTCTCTATATTAAGTAAGATGTCCTATAAAAAAGATTACAAGTTCTGCCAACGAAAACCTCCTGAGGGAAAGATCACTTACTAAAGTAATAACTCAGGTCTCTTACTGAGAACATGGCAATGCTGAGGCTTGGGTGTGGTCACCTGAGATATCTGGAGGAAACCTAGAGGCAAAATGTACCAAATTTTCTATTGCACAATAGAATCTGTGTGTGGAAAGCACCCCCTAAACGGAAGTATCTGTCAAAGCAAAAATAAACCCAGTTAACAACATCTGAAAAATATATTGAGTGGAATTCATATTTCTCTCATTTGCTGCAGTACAGGCATATATTTAGTTTTTCAGTCCTGTTTAAAAACACACACACACACACACACACACACACACACACTTTTCAAGTCAATCTACAAAACTCTGATGGAGAATAACCCACATTTTGTAGGAATAAAGTGCAGGAGGCCAGCTGAGTTCTCCCACTAGTTTCTTCTGAGGGGTTTACTTCTGCCAACTCACGGGTCACCAGGAGACCAGGCCCACGGAGGACTCAGCTTGGCAGGAAAGAGGAATCGTTTGCATCTCTTCACATAGAGAAGGCTCATTCCACCCAAAGTCCTACAAGCCAGACCTATCAAATATAATTTCTAACAGATATTACTTCCCAAAAGAGCGTAAGACTGGGGCCTGATTATTGTTATTTTTTAATTAAAACGCTTACGGAAAGCCTACCATAGGTAGGATCTGTCCTATGTACTTCCACATCAGTGATTTCATTGAACTCTCACAATAAACCTTTGAAATAACTTTTGCATACATGTTAGAGCTGAGGATTCAGCCGAGGTCACGTGGTGGAAGGAGCAGCAGAGACTCGGAGAGAGCCCAATCCCCAGTGCTGAGGCCAGAGATCTCACTGGTGGGAAAATGTTAAATTCAGAAGTGCTGGCAGGGGACCATCACATCCTAGGTGGGAGTGATCAAACCTATGGACTTAGAATGTATGGGCAACATAAGAGCTGCCAACTGGCCTGCAGGGCCAGGGATCTCTCTACCATTCTCAGGCTACCCAACTCCTTTCGGTGGCTGCCACACAGACCAGCAGCCAGCTGCTTGCTTCTGACATTAACATGTCGTAATTTCAAAAATGTTAAGTTTAGTTAACATTTATTTTGACTTTTGTTGATGGGATACCAAAAAATAGATGTGTCTGTGGATTACATTCTGGGAATTTTCCACACAGCTAATCTCGGCCATTTTTATGTTGATGTCTGAGAGTTTCAGTTTCAAGTGAAGATATTTTTCTGCCACTGTTCCTTGAAATTCAAATTTTGAGGGTGTTCATTATTTGGTACTTGGCCACTAATTTATTTATATCTACTAAACATACAAATATACATGGTATAAAACCAAGTGCGCCATACTGTAAATGCATTCATGACTAAAAGACACACTGGTAATTTGTAAACCTATCCCAGTAAAAACGAAGTCAAAGAACAGAGCTAATAATATTTTATACTATTTCTTCTGTTCCTTCTGAAAATTTTGATATAGTTACTTCATACTACTAATCTAGCTCAGACAACTCTAAAAAGTGACTTATACTCATGAGTTTCATCTTAAGTATGTATAATAAGGACTGGTAATCCTAAGATAAAAACAATAATACAACAAAAGGAAGCCCTCTGAGTATGTTTTTAGCACTAACAAATAAATAAAATCATATATATGTATACATACATATTGACTTCAGAGAGAGGAAGGGAGAGAAAGATAGAAACATCAATGAGAAAGAAACATTGATCAGCTGCCTCCTGCATGCTCCCTACTGGGGATCAAGCCTGCAACCAGGGCATGTGCCCTGACTGGGAATCGAACTGTGACCTCCTTGTGCATGGGACCACACTCAACCAACTAAGCCACACTGGCTGGGCTGATTACCCTCTTTTTACAAAGTGTCCATAAAGAACAGAGCCAAGATGCTTAAACTTTAAACAAAGTTGAGAGGGTAAATGGTTGCAACACACCACACACACACACACACACACACACACACACACACACACATTTATATTAAGGAGTCAAAAGCATTTTTTAAATCCACCAACAGACAAAGAGAAATACAATTGTTGGAGAGAAGTAATAATGTAGGCAAACATTATTGACTCTTTGACAGGCATATCTAAGCATCCAAGAAATGGTGGTTTTGTTTTAATGCAATTGAGATTTTCTGGAAAGCAGCACATTGTTTTAATACAGTGAATGCATGAGTCACATTCAAGAGTGGCCTTCCATTGGATTCAAACTGAATAGCTGGATAGGGGATGCTACTTAATTTTTTTTTTATTCCCTACCAAAAGTGGGAGGTGCTAGATGCTTTTCTTATTCTCCCATCAGTTAATTTGCTGAGCAATTGGACCTTTGCTTCAGGCGGTTAATCTGCTGAGCCATGACACACGCGAGAAGGCCCTCTGGCAGGACACCATGCTAACCACACTGCAGGCACAACAGCACAAAAACTGAAGCAGAAGCTACTCTGTCCATCCCCTCACCTCTGAGCCTCTGAGCCTCTGCTTCCTGGCCGTGGGAATCATCTATTAACTCTGAACACCCTGTAGGTATTAACATTCCAAGTGTATGAGAATCCAAATAAGAAAGTACTATTTTATTTATTTATTTATTTTTCTTTCTTTTAAACAAATTTTATTTTTTGATTACAGTTTACATTCAATTATTATTTTGTGTTAGTTTTAGGTATACAGTATAGTGGTTAGATAATCATATACTTTACAAAGTGGTCCTTGTGATATTTCAAGTACCTACTTGGCACTGTACATAGTTATTACAATATTATTGACTATTATTACAAATAACCATCTTCACTATGCTGTACTTTACATCCCTATGACTATTTTGTGATCCCAATCTGTACTTCTTAATCCCTTCACCTTTTTCACCCAGTCCCCAACCCCAAACCACTATTGCAATCACCATCGAGTCTCTGTATCTATGAGTCTGTTTCTATTTTATTTACCCATTTACTTTGTTCTTTAGATTCCACATATAAGTGAAATCATACAGTATTTGCCTTTGTCTGACGTATTATTTTTTTAAAAATATATGTTTTATTGATTTTTTACAGAGAGGAAGGGAGAGGGAGAGGCATAGAGAGTTAGAAACATCGATGAGAGAGAAACATCGATTTGGCTGCCTCTTGCACACTCCCTACTGGGGATGTGCCCGCAACCAAGGTACATGCCCTTGACCGGAATCGAACCTGGGACCCTTGAGTCCGCAGGCCGACGCTCTATCCACTGAGCCAAACCGGTTAGGGCAAGTCTGACTTATTTGACTTAGCATAATACCCTCTCGGTCCATCCATGCTATCACAAATGGTAAAATTTCTTTATGTTTTTATGGCTGAGTAATAATTCATTGTATAGATGTACCACACCTTTTTTATCCACTTGTTTATTGATGGGCACTTGGGTTGCTTCCATACTTTGGCTGTTGTAAATAATACTGCAATGAACATAGGGGTGCATATATTCTAATTAGTGTTTTGGATAAGAAAGTGCTATTTTAAATGATTATTTAAACTACCACTGCAGATAATTACAAGAAATGTCCAGGCCTGAAAACATGTTCATTCATCACCAACTTTTAACTGGTTGACTCTTTATGTTTATCTGCTAATAAAAAGAATTTTATCATCATCCACAAACATTTACTGAACACATGCCATACACAGAACACTCAGAGAACAGAGAAGCAGTTGTCTGCAATAAAAACACTGCAAGTTTCCCTGACATGTCATACTGCAGAAAGGAGATAGAATGCATGCATTTTCTTACCTATCCTGCCCATGATAGCCTAATAAATAATACAATTTATTAAGAACTAGAATGCTAGCATCTCTACAGACTCCAGAAATAATCTGGCCTATTGATTTTTCTTGTGTGCTGAAGCCCTGGAAAATCTGATATAAACTATCAACCATTCTCTCCAGAAAAATGCATATGCACACCACATCCTGCACTCATTTCCAACCATCTTACAGCCACTCCTTGGAGGCAACCCAAGCTAAGGCACTAGGCCAGTGGTCGGCAAACTCGTTAGTCAACAGAGCCAAATATCAACAGTACAACGATTGAAATTTCTTTTGAGAGCCAAATTTTTTAAACTTAAACTATATAGGTAGGTACATTGTTATTAACCTACCTATATAGTTTAAGTACTGTTGATATTTGGCGCCTCCCCCGCGCTGTGTATCCCGAGGCCTGCCTGCGCCAGTCTCCCGTCATCGCCGACCGACCGACCGACCGACACCCCCCACTTCTTCTAAGGCCACTTCTTCAAAATAGACTCGCCCAGGCCGAAAACCGACTTCTGCGCATGGGCCACGACGTTTCAATCGCACTGTACGTGCACGCCCGCACGTGGTATTTTGTGGAAGAGCCACACTCAAGGGGCCAAAGAGCCGCATGTGGCTCGCAAGCCGAGGTTTGCCGACCAATGCACTAGGCTAACAACTCCCAAAGTATTCCCACTGCTTCATCACACACATGGAGACACCACGTTTCACACAGGTGATGCGACTTGGCCCCAGTCACACAGCACAATCAGGAACACAGTAAAGGGGATGAAACTGAAAATGAATGCAGTCACCTCTCAAAACCCTAAACCACCCTTTTCAGCAGAAGTCGGGCTTATTATTGTGTTGCTAAGAGATAGGAGAAGGTGACATGTGTTGAGAGGAATATACCTTCCTGCTATCCTAGGGTTCTAGCTGTGCTTTCACTAGAAAACAGGCAGGTTTTCTTCATCTTGCCCTCAGGCCAGGCCCACCCATGGTTGAGGGCTGCATTTTTTTTTTTCTTTCTGTTTGCCTCATCAAATCAATAAAACCTGCATAATTTGAGCACATTCAGAATGAGGGCAAGTGTGAGAGACTATGAATTAGAAACCAGTTTTCAGGAACCTCACTTGAATTCTAAAGAATGCTAAGTTAGTCACATAATGGTGTTTGGGAAGTATTCTGAATCACAGATGGCTCATTTATTTAGGAAGTGGTAGTCCACGAGGGTGTTAGCAAGTTTTCGAGACCTGCTTTAACGATTAGATGGAACTCATTTCCAACTACCACACTAATTTGTTCATTTGCAAATAGTTTGTTCTTTCAAGAACTAAAACATTCACCCAGGATGTTGCATTTACTTTTGGCTTATCAAATTCATTTTATATATTTCAAATTTAATGCAGTAAACATTCTCATACGAGGCAATGCGGAAGAATGAACATGTACATGGGTTTGGGAATCAATAAATTCTGAATTCCAATACTGGATTTCCTATATCCAAACATGTGATAATGGGCTCATTACTTAAGCATCTCTTGAGTTCCCCCATCTGTAAAGTGGGAATAGCAGCACCTACTTTGCAAGTTGGCTGTGAGAATTAGCAATAGGAAGATCTATTGTAAAAGGAACTCATGCAATATCTGGCAAGCATAAGACACTCAATGAAATGGCAAAAGCTAAAATACAGGCGTACCTCAAAGACCCTGTGGGTTCGGTTGCAGACCACCGCAGGAAAGCAAATATGCTATCATAGTAAGGCGAGTCACATGCAGTTTTTGGTTTCCCAATGCACATAAAAGTTATGATTACACTATACTGTAGTCAATTAAGTGTGCAATAGCATCATGTTTAATAAGCAATGTACATACCTTAATTTAAAAATACTTTATTGCTAAAAAATGCTCATCATCATCTTAGCCTGTTGGAAAAATAACGCTGACAGATATGTTTGACACAGGGTTGCCACAAACTTTCAACTTGTAAAAATGTAGTATCTGGGAAGCACAATAGAGTGAAGTGCAATAAAATGAGGTGTGCCTGTAATGATTATTTATCAAATTTCTACAAAGGATAAATTTCCTCTTAGTCCCTTCTCCAAAATCTGAATTCAGAACATCTAAATGAATGAGGATTTAATTCATTCTTAAAATGACTCAAATACTTGTTTTGTTTATTTGGACATATTAAAAACTACAATCGATAAAAATTAAAAGGCCACTGTTCAAATGACTATCTTTACTAAAATACTACTGCCAGGTTTCTTTGACCAAAAGGAAATCTATAGTACTATTCTTGGGTTTTAAGTCATTAGCTAACATCAGTGTTTTAAAGTATTCTACCAGGTGTACCGGTTAATAATGCGGATTTTGTAATCAAAGAAAACACGATAAAAGCCTACGCGACCAGCCAGTAGCTGTGACGCACAATGACCACCTGGGGGCAGACACTCAACGCAGGAGTTGCAGAGATCTGATGACTTGGCAGCTGGGGTTCTCGGGTGATGCACCTGGAACCAGAGAGGAGGGAGCCCGACTCTGGGGTGCGTCACCCAAGAATTGCCCTCTCTTAATCCGGGACCCCTCAGGGGATGTCAGAGAGCCGGTTTTGGCTTGATCCCCACAGACCAGGCTGAGGGACCCCACCGGTGCACAAATCTGTGCACTGGGCCTCTAGTAGAGCAATAAAACTGCAAGAGAATGATTTTTTGACATGGAACTTCATGACTAAAGTCTTAAATTAAATATTATGGTTCAGTATTAATGTGTTTTCACACTACCTACCCAGTTTTCAGAATGCACCTACTTATCCTTTTCAAATTGCTATCACTACCTCTTTCATGAGAAATTTCTTATAAATTACTTGAAGCCAAAAATTTACAGTGGAAATTTTTTCCCCGAGTCCTTTTTTAGAATAAACCTATTCAGCAAGCAAGTCTAAATAATTTTTAGTAGTTCTAAATGTAGAGAATTCATGACTTCTTACTGTAATTGAAAAGGAACATACAAAGCAATTATTCAGTCACTTATAAAACCCACGTTCAACTTTCGAAATAATGACTAACCTGATAGGAGAGACAAGACTTTTATAATGAAACTAGAGGCCTGGTGCATGAAATTCATGCTCTGATGGCGGGGGAGAATCTCTCAGCCTGGCCTGTGCCCTCTCAGGGGAGCTCTCGGGGGATGTCCGACTGACGGCTTAGGCCTGCTCCCCGCAGTCGGACATCCTCAACACTGCCACGAAGGCAGGAGAGGCTCTCGCCACTGCCACTGCCACTGCCACTCGCCAACCGTGAGCCCAGCTTCTGGCTGAGCAGCACTCCCCCTGTGGGAGCGCACTGACCACCAGGGTTGAGCATCTGCCCCCTGGTGGTCAGTGCGCATCATAGTGACCGGTTGTTCTGCTGTTCGGTTGATTTGCATATTAACCTTTTATTATATAGGATTCTAAAGTCTAGCCACTAGTGATAAACACAGCAAGTTATGTAATTGTCCTCTGCATTCATAATCCCACCTCCCAGATGTATATCATTTTTCAGTAATAACAGAATATGTTACATAGAAAAAATGTACTGTAGGAAATCATACTAACCACAAGCTAGATTTTTGATGGAGGGTAAAACTTCTTTAATTTGGATTTCACTAGTTTCATAAGGAGAAAAAGTGCCCATTAATAGTGTAAATAAAATTCTCCTGAGAATATATTGATTCTTCAGAAAACAAAACAGTAAGCCTTAGCACTCATTTACATATAAATCCTTGGAGTGTTAATTGAAAACCATTCCTCGCCATGCCAGAATGGGATTTTCAAACTTGGATATGCTTAAAACCTATTTCAGTGCTCTGTGATGGGCATGCTCAGGAACACTGGTGACTTTTCCTAGAAAGATGGAGTAGCTCACGTGCACATGCATGTGTCTGGAGCCACTTAGCACAGTCACTACTCAGCCAGAGACTTGCACGCCCCTTGCATGCAGGGGGAACCATGTGACTTGTTCTCACCAATGGAATATGAAGAGAAAGTGTGTTGTGTCACTCAGGGCTATGAGATTAAGAAGTGAGTGTTCCTTCTTCATGCTCTCTTTCCTTCCCACCAGCTGGAGGCCTCAGAGGCATTCTGGGTTGCATTGGGTGCCCCCCTACCCCCACACCTCCCACCCACCCACCAAATTCCTATGTTGAGGTCCTAACCCTTGGGACCTCAGAAAGTGTCTTTATTTAGAAACAGGACCATTACCAATGTAATTAATTAAGATTATGTCATACAGGAATAGGGTGGGCCCTAATCCAACATCATTTTTGTCCTTATAAAGAGGGGAAATTTGGACAGCAACAAGAACAGAGGGAAGACCATGTGAAGAGACAGGGAGACCACCATCTACCAGCCAAGCAGAGAGGCCTGGAATAGAGCCTATCTCACAGCCCACACAGAAGGATCAACCCTGGCCAACTTTGGTCTTAGACTTCTAGCCTCTGGAACTGTGAACAAAACCTTTGTTAGGTAAGGCCCCCAGGTGTGGTCCTTCATTACAGCAGCCTAGATACCTAATACAGGTGGTAAGGCAGAAGACGGAGGATCCTGAGTTCAGGAAAGCCCTTCGCTGACCAGAAAGACCTACACTGGACTGACACTTGAGTAATAAAGCAAACTTTCATTTGTTCTAACAGCTAAATTACCTAATATGAGATTTAATTAATTTACCTGGCAAATAATTGTTAAAATTATTTTACACCAAAAAAAAAAAAAAAGGACCATGGTCACAATACAATGTATTATCTGGGTAAACTTGTAAACTTTTAGGATAAAAAGGAACTTCAAGGAAAATTCGAGTTTACAGGGAGATATTTTAGGGTAATTACCCTAAATTCTCCCCAGGATACAAATTTACTCTCCTCTGCCAATAGAAGTAGAATTTCCTCTAGAATTTTGAATCAGCCATAATGTCAAGGTTGCTATACATAGTTCAAATCATGGTATCATTTACTTTTTTTATTTTTCAAATTCAGAAGAGCATTTCTCCCAAGTGGCCCACATGTGTAAAGTTACACTTCAGTTCTAAGGACAAGAATACCAGGCTTTTCTGAAGTTCTCAGTTGATATTATTTTAATCAATCTGAAGAGAAGTCACTATGTGACACCTTCTGCCCTCAAATCTAGACCAAAAAGTACTTCCTTCATGATTGGGTAACTAATACGGAATAGATACATCACTTTCCATTTTTTGATTGTTTTCTTTTCCCTTGCATGATGAAAAAGTAAAAGGAAAGATAACCCAGTGAAGACGTAAGAGTTGAAATTCACAATACCTCAACAAGCTGAGCTGGCAGCTGGGTTCCCCTGTGTATAGAAAAGCTAGGATGATTCGGGCTGAGCTCGGAGCCCAATTTAGATCACAGCATCTGGATGCAACACATGTGAGATATGGCAGCAGGTTTCCAGGCCATGGCTGATCCAGGATGGAGACTGGAGACCTCTCACCACGTGGAGAAAGTGTGAGGGAGAGAGAAACCTCAGAGGTGTTTGGAGGAGCTGGCCACAATCAGCCCACTCCAGGGGCCAGGTAACATCAGCACTTCCTGCAGCAGCAGGTGCTTGGAGGCCAAGGGTAAGCGGCCAGAGGATGACACTGAACATGCAGTCCCCTCGTCAGCTTCATCAGCTTCGTCACAGACAGCAAACATCCCTCAGCAATGACTTCTTTCCTGAACCGGACATTGTTCATATTAAACTATGGGAATGTCGTAATACAATGGAAAAACCTTAGAAAGCAGCCCTTCCTGTTAAGATGGGTGCTTAACTTTGCTTTCTTTCAAAGAGAAAAACTAGGGTAATGGAAGGGGGAATTTTTTTAGTGCCTTTATTTTCTTGGTGAGGAGAAATAACAGCCACAGTGACTATAATATAAGCTACACAATGAAATCTAAAAAATACAGGGGGAAAATAGTAGCACAAAAGCTTCCCGGCCCAATTCCATTTTCATCAGAATTCACCTTGCCCCTTTCCTTAATTTTCCTCGGGTGTGATATATCCAGGACGTTGGCGATTTTGCAGCTATGGATTTTATGTGCAAGAAAAACCCCTTCCCTGGCTGCTTTTCCTCGCCTCCCCCCTCTGCAGTCTCTCTTCCTCTCTCTCCTCTGTGTCTCTTTGTTGTGAATGTCAGGGCTGTCAGTGTCACAGTCTGACATGATTAGAGTTTCTGACATTACACCAAGAAGCAGACAGAGAGCAGGAGAGCAGGAAAGTGGGTGGAGGGGCTGGCGTTAGGATGCACAACCATTTAAAGACATCAAGGGGGAAAAAGAAACCCAACCTCCTTCTCTGAGGCTCCTTGATTACAAGGCAACTTATAAATCATCCTGGACCATTCTCATTTATCCAATTAGTCTGTTTCCTCCTCCTGTGGAGATCCCTACGGTGTGGATCTAGCCTGTGAGATCAAAGTCAGTGGCTCCAGTAACAGATAAGACAGAATCCGTGATTCAGCAGTTTCTGAGGCTGGGAAGTGTGACAATCGGCGCATTTTGGGAAGATAGCACCAGTCCATTGCGAGTATCGATTCGCTGCACTTTGTCACTCTAATGATGTTATCTCATTAAAAGAGATAAATGCCCCCACTGTTCTTCCAAGAGCATCTGCTTCTTACCCTTCTCTCTTTTCTCAACAGCATGGCTCTCAGCAGCAGCACATTACAATCAAATTGAAATCCAATGCAAGGCTTGGCGATGGCGCTGCTTGCCAAGGCTTCTTTTTAATTGCTTCTTGCTACTCTCCACCCCCACAACTGATCCACGATGTCATCCATAGAAACAGCAATATAAAGAGAAACAGATATAGAAATGGATCATAATAGGAAGCATTTATTGAGGGCCTATTATGTGAAGCTCCACCGTGTCAACATTTAACGTCTACAACAATCTTGTGAGCTAAGCTGAACAATCCCTCCACTGCAAATGAAGACATGGGGCTTGATGTTAAGGTGCTCTCTCATGATTACACAGGTAATGAGCGGCTGAGCAAAAACTGAATAAGGTTCCATCCAATGCAAGTTGTTTTTTTTTAAACCCCATTTTCATTCATGGAACAAGTAAGTAAATATGATTGCAACTTGATCAGAATAGGTGAGAAAACATAAAAGAAGGTGGCAATTATTCTTCATCCTGCTAAAACCCATGAACATAATGCCATAGGCAGAGGATTGGTTTTGTTTTAACAGATTTCTTATTAAATAAAAAGGTAGCAATTTTCCATAATGAATGTTTTATACATTATTCCTTTGTGTATCAGGCCTCTAGAGTACACATTATTAAAGTCTATTAAAGTCTGTATTTAGCAGCATTACTAATGTGCCTTTTGGGGAAATTATTACAATGAAACCGCATCAGTCTTTCACAAAATTTCAATTGTTTAATATTCCTCGTCTGATCTTCAATACACAGGTCTATTTTTAGGTATAATCAGACCTCATCCGAAATGCCATAATCCCAGCCTAGAGCTGTCACAACAAATTGTTTATGGATTGGAGTTAAAACATAACAAGAGTCGCAGATATTGCTAATTTAAACCTAACCTTTTTTTTCATAATTCATTGCAGTTTGCCTACTGTTCTAATTAACAGGTGCTCTTTGCTCACTGGGACGTATGATGACGCTTTACCTTTCTGGGTAGTGTTGGCTATCTTCATTAATTGCTTATATTTATATCTAACTGAGACTAGCCTCTCAAGATAATGCCACTTTATTAAAGTCTGAAGGTGGTAAGACTTTTTATTTCATCTCATAAAAAACACACAAAAAAACAGAACATAAGCTGTGATTAATCAAATCTAAATGTTTTCATTTACACCTAAACATTGTCATTTATAAAAGACTAGAAATATGTCTTCTGAACATTAACTGAGGAATTTCTGAAAAGTATGTAGTTTCAATATTCTACTCAGGCACCTCTCCTTCTCTATCTAGTACAATTATTTTCTCACATGAGGTTTTTTTAAAAAAATGAAGCCAATGATACATATATTTCCAAAAGTTCAATGTTCTCTGAAAACCTCTTATAGAAAACGATAATGTTGGGCTTATTTTACAGAGACAAAAGATAACAAGTAGCTGGAAAGAATACCAGAAAACAGCTATGTTATAAGGCTTTTGGATCACAAAAGGGAGGGGGGAAGCAACTGAAAGTATTAGGAACGCAAATTAAAAAGCTGGGTTGGAGGCAATCTCTCCGTTACATATGTCCCTTCCTACACAGAAACTCCACTGTTCAGGATGCTATGTTCACAAAATCAGGCCAATCAAGCCGATTGTTAATATTCTAAACATGGACAAGCCACAGATTAACTGAGTAAGTAGTCATGTTTCCAATCACCAATTCACAAAAAAGGATGTAACGTTATATCCACTAAAGACTACTAATTGAGAGAAAAAGGGCAGAGTTGAGGACTTGGAAGACAGAAGCATTCCTCTGTGTGATGCACAAAGGGCAGACTCCACTGGCCCCTTTGTTACAGGGTCTCCACCAGAACTCGCATCAAAGAGGTCGAAGCACACATCACGTGTCCAAGGGCTCGTCTAATTATGCCGTGGGGCTCTGTGGGCTCAGTTCAATACGGCCATACAGAATGAGAAGCCGCCCGCTCGGTCAACATTCAATTAAGGCTCCACATGAAGGCTGGCGCGCGACGTTTGTCCATTTTAAAAGATGCAAAACTTGTTTTAGTCAAGAAAATCCTAGGCACTCCTCTTTAAATCCTCAAGAAAGAAGGATGGACAAGATTTCTAAACCAACAATCACAACAGGTGTGAAGTGCCACTGAAAAGAACAGAATGGGACCGCACGTCCTCTTTCCTCCAAGTGAAACCTGTTTTATGGTCAGGTGCTGTGGCCACATTTCACAGAGCTTATCATGATTCACAGCGAGGTCACTCAGATGTGAAGTTATATTATAGTCATGTCAAAACATATCCCTTCTGCGGCTCTGGGGTCATTATGGTCTTAAACCGAAAGCCCAGCTTTTCTACACGGAAGCCTTAACTTACCTTTGCCCTGTGCAGAATCTCCTTCATCTTTTTTGACGCGATCAGAACCTGTTAGGCCACTGACCCTTTTGCCTCAAACCAAGGCACCACCATGTCTGTGTGAATACTGTAGTGGGTGCACAGGGTCTCAGAGCTGACTTCCAGGTGCTCTATCACAATGATTCATCTGATGCTCAAATTCTCTCTACAAAAAGACTCAGATTTTCAACTTACACCCTGGACCATGAAGACTGCTTCTCAGAGAAGTAGGTACCAACCATTGCTCCATCATGAGCTGCTCTGAGGTTCAAGGGTCAGTGTGTACACATGGGACCAACTAAATTTTGTTTCTGGTTGAGCAGAAAGGGGGAGAAGACTAAGGCTGAAATAGAGGCACTGATGGTGCTTCCATTGTAGAAATAACCATGTAAAGAGATAATTCTACATAACTTAGGAAGTAATTCTCAAATAGTACGCATATGTTTTCTATTTACCCACACAAATACCATACAAATTATATACATGCACACATTTTAAAGACAAATGAGCATTCTCATATTCTGTTCTTTTAAATTTGTCTTTTTCTCCGTACTTCACACCAAATTGACCCATCTACTGGACTACATGGTTAGTTTTATTTTAAATCGGCACTCCCATACCGCTCAGAGAGAATGACAGTCTTGTTTTCTTCTTAAAAATACACAGGATTTCCCAGTGTGATACCTATGGAAGAGACTAGAGGTCTAACTTTGCCATTTCCATCCACCCTACATTCAGCAGGATTTGATTTACATGTAATATAGGAGTTACACTGGCCTCACGCTAAACATGTTCCACTTATCCTCACAAAATCTATATGAAAGTTTTAAAAAATAAGGACTAAGGCCAGTTTTTCCTTAAAGACGTAGAAGGTGAGAACAGATGTGCTACAATGCGGGGCACTCACTGCTTAGGGCCCAGGGCCCAGCTTCTTAGACTGAGGGCTGCCAAATACTGTATACGCCAAATACAGGCACACTCTACTAGTAGCCAGTGGTTCTCAGGCTCCTGTCTCAAGACAGACTTACAAATTATTGCAGACCCTAAAGGGCTTCTGTTCATAGCAGTTATTTCTATCAATGCTTATCATTTTAAAAAGAAAAACTGAGGAACTTTGGAACACTAGCACACATCCCAACAGCCTTCACGGAAATAATGTCATTGCATGTAATGTAGCCTCTTGAAAAATTGTGTCATATCCTTGAGGAGAGTGGAAAAGGAAAATAATGTCTTGGTATTATTAGAAAAATAGTTTTGACCTTGCAGGTGGCCTGTGAATAGATCCCCCCAGGAGTTCCCAAATCATAGTTTGAGAACCACTGGTTTAAACCTGTACACATCAACAATGTCTTTAAAGAGCTGAAAGAAGAAATGCCACATACTGAGTAAAAGGATATAATGTCCACTTAAAATTTTTTGAGCCAATGAATAAAGGACAGTACCTTTTCTACAGCATTTCTCTACTGACTACTGCCCCCAAATCATTAATACATTAACATGTTCCTTTCTGGTAATACGACAAATAGAAGAACTCCTGAGTCCAAATCTCTGTTTTAACCAAAGGCTCTGTCTCTTTTCTCTATCTGCCCATTAAATATCTTCACTAAATATCCAGTTGTTTGCCTCAAATGTGAAACAGCTAAAATGCCTTTTTCCTGATTGTTAATGATATACACAATAGTTATTATAGGAAAGTTGAAAACACAGAAAAATATTCTTTAAAAAAAGAAACAAATGCATGTCCCCACCCTCTGAGAAAGTCCCTGCAATATCCTGCCAGTCTTTGTATCACATTTATTTTAAAAATACAGTAAAGCTTGCCCTGGCCGGGTGGCTTAGTGAGTTGGAGCATCATCCCATTCACCAGAAGGTTGTGGGCTCAATTCCCAGGCAGGGCACATACCTGGGTTGAAGGTTTGACCCCTGGTAGGGGAGCACACAGGAGGCAAATGATCCAAGTTTCTCTCTCACATCTGTTTCTTCCTTTCTCTCTTTCTCTTTCTCTCTCATCCTCTCTCTAAAAAATCAATAAAAAACATATCCTCAGGTGAGGATTAAAAAAAATACAGTGAAGCTCACATCTTAAAGCTAATTTGTCTTTTATTTTAAAACTAGAGGCCTGGTACATGAAATTTGTGCACAGGTAGGGTCCCTAGGTCTGGCTGGTGATCAAGGCCAATCAGGGCCTTCCAGCTGCCGGCCGGGGCCTTCCTTTGTTCCACACCACTCCCTGGTGGTCAGCGCATGTCATAGCAAGAGATAGAATGCCTGGTCTCCTGGTCAAGCATATTAGCCTTTTATATATATAGAAGATATAGTTTTTTAGCATGAAAAAATATACATTGCTAAAAAAAATTTACAAATACAAGCAAAAAAAGATAATGCTCTTAATATTTTGATGTGTATCTGCAATCTTTATTTTGTGGGCAGACATGTACCTTAAAAAGTGAAACAATAAACTGGCCACGTGGCTCAGTGGTTGAATCTCGACCTATGAATCATCAGGTCACGGTTCAATTCCTGGTCAGAGTACATTCCTGGGTTGTGGGTTTGATCCCCAATAGGGGGTATACAGGAGGCAGCCTATCAATGATCATCTCTCATCATTGATGTTTCTATCTCTCCTTCACCCTTCCTCTCTGAAGTTAATAAAAAAAGTATTTTTTTAAAGTGAAACAATAATAAAACTGTACATATTGGTATGTAACTTGCCATTTCACAGTATACAGATGTCCCCCAAAATGTATACACACTTTGAATAATTATAAGGCAGTATTTATTAAAATACATTTCATTTTCAAAATGTAATAGAATCAGCTGTTAAAGTATATATACATCTTCTGGGGGACACCCTGTATTTAGAACATCTTTTTATGTCATTAAATATCCCTTCATCCCTTCTTGGTATTTTTATTGTATGGTTGTACCATGGTTATTACCTTTGAAAAATTACTATTATAGCAATATGTGATGAATGTCTTAGCTAAATTTTTTATACATTCCTTGACATTTCATTTGAGTAACTGTTCTAGAAATATAATTTCTGAATCAAAAGGTGAAACATGTTCTTTCACTGTGCATGAGAGAGCCTAATATTCCCATTCTTACCTTCACTGAGTACATTTTACAAATCCTCAATTGTATAGGTAGGGAAAACCATCTCATCATTTTAATTTGCATTTCTTTGATAACTGTCAAGGTTGAACATTTCCTTACATGTTATTTACTGATCATATTTCTTCCTTTTTATTGGTTTTATCTTTCTGTTCTTTGCCTATTTTCTATTAGAATAATAATCTTTATTCAATTAATTGTAAGAACTCTTACTAAATTAGCTCAGTTAACTCTCTGTCTTATATGTGGTAAATATTGTCCTGGTTTTGTCTTTTTTTGTCTTTGAGGATAGTTCAGAATGTCTTTTCATGAAAAGGAATTTTCAGGTTTTACATACATTTTCTTCATTTATAATTTTTGCCACCAGAAATTAACAAGGCCTTCTTTACTCCAAGATCATTTAATACTTATTGTATTTTCTTTCCTGTCATAGTTTTTGGAGTGTGATATTTCTTCAAAGTCTGCCACAAGGGGGATTTGGCTGTGGCCTTTAGAAAAACAACAGTACAGCCTCACTAAATGCAGGCTAGTCATTTGGTAAAACTACTAAGAGTATCCTGGGAAGAGGAAGAGAGAGATCTTATATGTTTATTCTTCACCAATTACTTATACTGCATCCAGTAGCTCCATTAACCAGCTCTTTCAGTGAAAGAAGTTTAAAATTGGGGGGGGGGGGGGGGCGGTGTTAACATAAGGTTTATGTTTTCATATTAAACCTCTTGGATTTGATGACTCTTCTCACCTGGCCAGAACAGAAGCTTCCAATGGCAAAGACCTTTGTTTTGTTCACATGGTACATAGCATGCATTCGATAGATATGTGTTGGAGGAGCTGATATTTAGTCAAGAAGAGTTGTGTGCAGGCTATGTGTTGGGCAGGAGAGCCGGGGTAATGAGTTCTGGGCTTCACTGCTTTTCATTAAGGAGGTGCAAAGTTTTAAAACACACACACACACACACACACACACACACACACACACACACACACAAAACCTCCAAATGGAGGCAGTCAGTAAATTTCAGTTTTACTTTTTAGTTGACTGTAGAGATATTGATCTGAATGTAAAGGTGAAAGTGCCTCAAACCTGGCACAGTAGGATATGGTGCCGAATACTGGAAACTATTCAGAGAAGAAAATTCTGTTGGGCAGATTTTAAGCAGAAACAGTGGCATCCACCCATCAAGAAAAATAATAGACACCACTCTACTCCACTTCATGCTATGGCATTTGTCCAAAGCAATAACAATCAGATCTGGCTTTATTTGAACATAACAAGGAAGAAACAGTTTTCAGGAAGATTCATTTTCACTGTGGGAAGGGGAAGAGGAGCATTCTGTGTAATAACAGAAAAATCAATTATTTTTCAATCAGATGAAGTGTCCTCATAAATTCAAGGCAGAGAACGCCATGTGATATGCCTTCATGGAAACGAGGACCACAAGGGAAAGAGTTTAGGATCCTACTTCCAAGGTTGCTGTTAGGAAGAGAGATTTTCCAAGAGTGGAACTCTGCCCTTGTTTGTGTGGGTTTGTTAGCTTACATCGTGGTATGTAACGAATGCACCTCATCCTGCCCAATTTGCCTCTCCCAAACCCCATCTTGTCCAACCTGCCTCCCAGTTGGCCAGGATTTTTTAAATAACACACTAAAATCCTCTCTTTACAGCATAATAACAAACAGACCCCAAACAATCCTCCTTACTAGCAAAAATTCACAATATATTACATGTGTAATGTAATATATTTATATATATTAACAAGGGAATGACCATGAAAGTAGAAAGATGAAGACTTTTGACAAAATTTAAAGTTACATCCTAATGAGAAAGTTTTTAATCAATATGAAGATTGGAAAGTCAGCTCCTGAAAAAAGATCTAAGGAGAGTATGGAAGTTGGAAAGATGGTCTTCAAGTCTGTATAAGGGCCAGGGAGAATGAGCACCCAGGAAAAATTTGTGCACCACAATTTCTTTCACATGTAAGACTAGAACCCAAAGCCCATACTGTACAACCCTTAAAGTCCGTTTACAATATTAAAAAGGTGAATAACTAGGAAGGCATCTACTCTGTATAAACCTTATGTGCTGGAAATCAAACTGACATGCCCCGTGCACACTGGCCTTAGGGAATGACACAAGATTCCTGAGAAGCACTGAGCCCAGGGCATGCCCTCACTCTGTTCTCTGCCAGCACACAGGCACCAGCATGCCGGTGTCTGAGGGCCGAAGCTGCAGCCCTTCCAGGTGTGTTCTCACACCCTGACAAAGACAGAAGTTCAAGGGCAGCAGTTCACTGACTGTCAGGTTAGCCCTTTTAAAGGAGTCAAACTGCCAACCCCTTGTGCCAAGAAGCCATGCCTGTGTTTTTCAGAGGTGTCATCTCTGACTGACTCCAAAGGGAGCTGCCAATGCGTGGGATCCGAGGTGCCCTGGCACTTTCACAGGAATCACACTGAACCCCAGAACGCTGTGACCACCCCCCATCCCGACACCTCCCAAACTGAAGTGTCCCATCAGCTAGCTGGGGCTTGGGAAGGAAGGAGAGTTCTTACAGTGTACCTCCAGGGAAGTGGAAAGTGCACAATTCGAAGGTCTCTAACTTTCTAGGAACAAATCTCCCTAGAAAATCAATCATTCCCACAAAAATATTTCCTACATTCTAACTTACACACTCTAATTGATGAGATGATTCTCTAGTTTTATTTGTGCCAAGAAGATCTGTTTCCTTCCCTAGTCTTTGTTGAATGCCAAGAAAACCATAAGGAAAAATGCTGACCTGTGATGGTTACACATCATGCTTAATCACCACTTTAAGTTAAAATACTGTAATATAAAATAACGTACTCGCTGGGCCACTCGGGCAGAACATAACTTCCAAGCCACAGACACACCTACTGAGACACTTGAAATGGCTAAGGAGTCTGGTTCCCAGCTGTGTGGCAAGAGCCAAACCATGACATCAAGTCTTGAGTTGCCCTGGAGAAATGTAGGGCAGGGCTGTCATACTGCATCGTGCTTGCTAATCAGAGCCTTTCCAAGAGTTGTCTTAGCTTCTCAGTACACCAAACTCTAGCAGAAGTCGTGGTTTGCAATGGCCACAATGATGAAACTCCTCTCATTCGCAACCTTCAATCATGATCTTCCAGTATTCCAACAGCTCACTTCTCAAAGACTGCTTAAAGTAAGTATTTAAGCTGGTGTGTGTGCGCGCACAAGGTTCCTTCTCTTTGGCTTGGCTCAGTTAAATGGAAACCTCTCAAAAAATAATTGCTTATTTTTTCCTGGTCTCTTCAGATGGGGTAAAGCAGCAGACACTGAGTAGGCCAAACAAATGGCTATGAGAAAAATTTCCCCTGGAAAGGGGTACTTAGTAGAAGAATCTCAATACGGTAAATACGCTTTCTAAAAGCCTAGGGATTCCATAATACCTTTGTAAGAGCAAATCATGTAAAAGCACTGTCCAACTCTCACAACCCAGAGATAAGGTGATAAGGTAGCTCTTTTGCAGGCCTCCGAAATGTCTCTCTCTGATTTAAATCCTTCACTCGCTCTCAGAACGGAACCCCTCCCTCCTTCTCCAGCTCCTATCTGCCATCTTCCACCAGTAGTTCTGAGCCAGGGCTGTTTTTGTCCCCGCAAGGGGGACACTTTTGGTTATCACAACTGACGTAAGGAGAGGGGGATGCTACTAAACGTACTCCCGTGCAGAACACAGCCTCTCAGACACGGAGAATTACCTGGTCCTAATGTCCGCAGTGTTGAGGCTGAGACATTCTGCCCCAGTTGTTCTGCCCTCTTTGTTGTTCTCTAAACATGCCAGACTTTCTCATATGCTTCTGACCCTAAACAGGTTGTTTCCTTTACCTGCCCTACTTCTAAGTCCAAAGAAATGACCATTTATCATCCAGGATCCAATTCAAAATGTCACCTCCTCTATTCTGCCCTTTCCAGGTCCCCAAGAATCAGATGTGCCTTCTTCTGCACCTCCAGAGCTTCTGGTACATGCTGCATGAGAACACCAGCCACTCTGCCCCCAAGTGGTCTGTCACCTGCTGAAGGCCCCATTCCGCGTTCGCCTCCAGAGTGCCCACCTGGTACTCAATCACTGCTTGCCGAACCAATCAGGGAATTAATGGAAATGTTGCAGAGGCACCGAAGACTCTTTAGCAACAATGACTAAGGGATAACAGTGTCCCCAGTATAAAAAAAAACACCCAGCAAATATTTAATCAAATGCTTGCAATGTGGACAGGCACATATATTAAGCACTGGTGCACATATGAACTCATTACGTACATACGACAGGGAGGTAGGAGCCATTATCATCAATATTTTACAAATGGGGAAACTGAGGCACAGAGAACCGTAACACTTGTCCAAGGTCACTGAAGCTAGCATCTAAAAGAGCTGATCTTTAAACACAGGTAGTTTCATTCCAGAGTCTTAATCTTCCAATATTCATGTCAAGACAGTAATACTAATAACCAATACTTTGCAACTTAGAGGCCACGGGCAAACACAAGTGACACCTCCAGAGGACTGCACCACCATAGAGTAGCCACCAGCTCCTATGACCCTGGACTGTAAGCATTGCTTTCTCAGGTCACACACTCTCCAATCTCTGGAATGCTTTGGGCAAGAGAAGTAATCTACTCACAACATAGAAAGACACTATGTACCCAGAAAACATCATGGTACCACAAAGAAGAGACAAGTGATGATTCCTCAAAGAACATCTTACCTTGTTCATGCTGCAGGGCCTGAAGTGAGGGATCAGGCATGTCACAATGCGAGGCTGTCCCTGAAGATTCTCCTTGTTCCCGTAGACCTCCCTTCCTGAAGCAGGCAGCTGCACTGCGAACACAGACAAAGGAGATCCATAAGCTGGTGCCCAGAAAGGCACAGAGCAGTCCTGTGTCCAATGAGACTTTTTGCCGTGATGGCAATGCTCCATGACCACTATGGCCACAGGTGGCTACCAAGCACTGGAAACGTGGCTAGTGCATAGGGGAATGGAATCGATTCTACGGAATTTTAATGAAATTTAAAGGTAAACAGCCACATGTAGTTAGTGGCTACCATACTGGATGGTGCAGGTCTACAGAGTCAAATCAAGAGTCTTAAGGCCACGGATACTGAGCATACCAGTGGCCAAGGAAAAGCTGCATATTATACGCACAGAGAGACCGCAGATACACAGAGACAAGAACACTCATTCAATAACTTTTTTCTGAGTACTTATTAGGTGTGGGCACTGCCATAGAAGTCAGCTATTTAAGAGTTTGTAGTTCAGGCTTTGACTTCCTTAGGAAGGGAAAGGATCTAGTATGTGAGCAGCACCTACTGTGTACCTTGCCCTACTGCCCACAAAACCTAAAGGAACGGCCAGGTATTTGCTGGAGCCTGACTGTATCGTTGCTAAGATGAACAGATAACAGAATCTTCCACAGAGCTCCTTGGGAGGCAGCATCCCATCAGGCCAATTAGGGGGTCAGTTTTCCAAGGGCCAAGTGAACCAGACGATCCAGTTCCCTCTCAAATGGAATAAGGGTCCACGTTTTTATCCATGCTGTTGGTTCATTAGGTAGGTTTTTTAATTTACTTGAATTAAATTTTAGGGTAAAACAGTTATTGTATGTGTTAGTGTCGCCGAAGGAGGAACGCACAAGGCCAAAGTGGTAGAGAAATTCTCTGGGTGGGTCCTGAGGGAAAGACAATGGTCTTAGCAAGTGGAATGTGGTCTAAGCCAAAGGGCATGTTGGGTGAAGTGGTCTAAAGGTCAGTTTCCAAGGGAGCGGGAATTTATTCAATTATTTGATCAGACCTGACAGTATGATTCCAGGGTTCTTAATCTGTCAAACATTAAGGAAAATAATACAATAATAAATAAAATATCTTTGACTACGTAACTAGACTTGTAGCCATTTTCGTTGAAAAATATTTTATGGTTGGATTTGAGAGGAGAATACAACACTATAAGGTTCCTTATAATCACCTTATTACTGTTATTTTTTTAAGACTGCATCTATCTGAACCTTTCCATAAACACTGGAATTGGAGGTTTGAATGGAACTACAGTGCTTTAAAAAATCTATTCTTTTTAATTATAATATAATAACAATATTGGAAATGTTCAATAGGAAAAGGAAAAAAGACTCATAATCCCACTGGCTCACCATAATCACCTCTAGTTTTTAGCAATCATCCTTGCTCTGTTGGAGAACGGTTTGAGGCCCGTGCACATCTGCTAACGGAGTCAAGGACACAAAGAGGTCAAAGATATTAATATCTTTCATCATTAAGAAAATAATTTTGCAGTTTAGATTTTCAAAAGATAAACTTCTAATCTGCACATTACTATTCTGTGAGCATATTATTATTGAATTCCTTTTATAAATAAGACAGGGGCAGAAAATTGCAGGTCACTCACTGGCTATTTGAGACACATAGAATCCAAAGAAAATACCCCATTCAGTCATAGCAATAACATTTTTAACAATGATGTACAACATGGGGGAGACCCTGGAATTTCACTTTGTAGCTTAAATACATCTAAACACCCCTTTATGCAAATGATGCCATTGTTTCAAAATCAAGAAAATTCAATATCTAATTCTAACCAGACTTAAATTGACTGACAAAATATTATGCTTTTACTCTTAATTTTCCAGAAGCAGATGCTAATGAATTTCTG
Source organism: Myotis yumanensis (assembly GCF_028538775.1). NCBI lineage: Eukaryota > Metazoa > Chordata > Mammalia > Chiroptera > Vespertilionidae > Myotis > Myotis yumanensis. The sequence goes on along the minus strand of NW_027223757.1, from coordinate 51,423,792 downwards.
CATTTTAAAGTAGAACTTCATAAATGTTGTTTCCTTTTAAATATATGTATTTGATTCACTTAAAAGCTATGGCCCAGCAAGGAACTGGGAAGTTTGTCCAAAAGCCTTGTAGAGATGCCTTTTGTCAGAATTCCATTCAAATGTACACATTGGTATCAACACAGGAAAGGTGGGCACACGAAGATAATAATAAACAGACAAGAATTCTTGGAATAATTTCCCCAAGGAAATTCCACCCAGCTCCAAGGATGCCACAATCCCCATGCCCTCAGAACATGGGTATATAGATTGCACTAAACTAATTATGGATCCTTCTCCTTGCCCCTCCACACCACACCAAGTGTTCTTAGGTCATTTTCATGTTTGTTGGTCCTATGTCAAAGTCAAGACTAAAAAACTCAGACTAATATTGAGGGCAATATTAGGTCACATATAAATTCCTCAATAAATATTATGAATAGATTTTTTTCTTTGCTCTCACAGAGCCTAAGATGATGTAGATGCTTCATGTAGATCTTCAAAACAATGTTGATTATCATTGCAGATTGCCTTCAGGTTTCTTTTTAAAGGCAAATCTTTTAATGTCCAGGATGGTAAAACTTTTAAAGAATATTAAGAATATCTTACAGCTGTACAGTGCTCGAAATTGTATAATGCACTTTATCACTTAGTACTGATATCAATCTGAGTGGTAGTTTTCTTAATTAAGAAGCTAGATACATGGAGGGGAGCAAAAAGGGAGAAAATGAGATACATCTGTAATACTGTCAACAATAAAATTAAAAATAGGGACAATAAGCTAGTTTTAGAATAACAAACTTTTGTTCCCTTATACAAACTTATATCTCATAGATCAGTTTTCATGCCTTTTTAAATACACAGTAACTTTTCTTTTCAATTCTACATTAAAGTGTAATCTTTTTGATGTTACTTTAAGTTAATCTAATGGACTCAAATTTAAATATAAATGTTTATGGTACTCTGCAAATAACCAAAGTGACAATCAGATGATAGAAATTTCTGTACAGGGCTAAATTTCTATGTACATATAAAATGGTAATCATGTAAAAGTTTCTTTAGATGCATAATTCTTATGGGCAGTAGGCAATTTCAGTCATTAAAATGTAAAAAGGGGGGAAAATCCTGCAAAGGTACAAAAAAAAAAAAAAAAGGAGCTAGATACAGAGAGGAAAAAGAATTCTTAGTCATGCTGGAATAGACACTGGGCTAGAAATGACTTCAAGATACTACAGAATTAAAATATGTACAAAAACGACACATAAAAAACCTTTCCCAATCTCACACACACACACACACACACACACACACACACACACACACACTCAAAGACAACCATTAACAGAAACACCTCAGTGAACAGATGACAGTTTTAGAAAATGGGTCAGTTCGCTTCTGGACAGCAACCTAAAAGACTGGCCTTGTTCGACCAAGTACTTTCAATCTCCTTTGAAACAGACAGAACCTGCTTGTTTTGCAGCCAATTCAGTTTATGAAGAAGCTTCCGGAAATCCACAGCTTAAAAAAGTAGACTGTGGGGGGGAGGGATAGGAGCAGGCAGGGAGAGGCCAATGGGGGGGAAAAGGAGACATAAGTTTATACTTTCAACAATAAAGAATTTAAATTAAAAACAATAACAATATAGCACACACACACACACACACACACAGACACGGAAACTGCATCTTAAAAATAAAGCATTAAGGAAAAAGATAGCTGAGTTACCATGATGTAATTAAGGAAGTTTTTCTTATTATTCTGTTTTTCAGTGTTTCTTTTTAATTGTCTATGAAGTTGAGTTCTTCTGATACTAAACAAAAACACAAGAAGTACTGACGCCTTTAAAGGGTGTCTGGAGAAAGTCAACCCACACAAGCTAACATGTGACTTCCACTCAGTTGGTCCTAGCAGATTTGGTTCAATGGGCAACAAAGCCTGTGGTCAAATCAACCTTACACTTCTAAAAGATTAATGAAACGTAATTCATGTTTCCCGGTGGGTAGAAGCAGGAAGGTGGAGACGGGGTAAGTGTAAGAAGAGACCATCAAGAGAATGAAAAGAAAAGATAAAGGCTACAACGAAAGGAGAAAACTAAAGGGCAGATAAGTAAACAGATACCTAGAGACAGTTCAGTGCTGTGGCCAAGTGCCCCTCAGCCGCAAGGTCCTCACTATGGAAGGGATCGAGAGATTCGGGCTCCTGGTGACAACACCACATCCTATGGCTTCTCTATATTATACACTTCCATGGACCGGGTGTCAGCAAGTGGGAGCTGAAGTAAAGTTAAGACTGGGCCTACCTGTTTCACCACTATTTATTTACCACCAACCTCCACCTACCACAGAGAAGTCTATTTTACCTGGATCACTGCTAATGTGGTACAGAGGTATAAGCCAACTTTATTCTCCTCCCTCTAAAGAGAAGCTTAAAGCTGTCACAGAGCTGTTTTATTTGTGTGTGTGGATTGTATTATTTCTTGGCCCTTGAAAATGCAACTAATACCTATTGCCAATATAAAATGAAATATAATGAGTTGGGCTTTTTCCCCACTCCAAATCCCTCATCCCCTTCCAAGATGTTCATTCTAGAAGTCTGTTGTAATACAATTCAAAGTAGGTAGCTTAGGCAGTCCTACAGGGAAAAAGCCAACAAGAGTGGGCAGGTCACTCCTCACAGTGTTAAAGGTCTTGCTGGCTTTTAGATATAATACATCCTGAGGTCACTCCCCTCCCCACCACCAAATCCAGCAGCCTAAGCAGAGGACCCAAGAGTTTGTGGAGAAAAAATAAAGTTATAAAAAGACAAAAAGGTTTTGAAGAGAAAGGGAGAGAAGACAAGATGACAAGAGTTTAGAAGAAATTTTCCAAATCAAGGACTTAGGAGCTTAGAAAATCAGATGAACAGATGAGAGAAAGAACCCTAATGTTCTCCACCCTGTTTTCATGGGTTGGAGTAATTCATGTGTCCCTGAAGTACTGACAACCTTCACCTGGAATCCTTGTGCAAGACCGGATAAATGTAAGACTATTTAATTACTGACAGGCCAATCCCTCCCTTCCACAATAAGGGGCATGCTGCTCCTTATTAAATGATCCTGTCCCCCCACCCGAAATGCACATAACCTCTCCAAGTGATGGCTCCTTCTTTTCTTTCTGAAGAAGAGCAGAAGGGACCGGAGCAGCTCTTTCTCTATCCTCAAAGTTGCAGCAGACATGTGGCTCTGGTTCTTCAGGACCTCTGTGTTCTGACCATCCCCACATTATGGCTGCAAACCCACCATAACATGGTTCTGCCCCTAGAGACTGGATGATATTTGCCATTGGCCTTGCTCCCCATGCTCTGCTCCCCATGGAAAACACACAGCCTAAGCCAGAAAGATGAGAGCGTCTTCCCAACAAGCATAATCCACAGCCTTCTTTCCCAAGGGTAGGTTAGGCAATTTGAAAATTAATATTCTGAGTTTAACTAGCATATGAATTATGGTTCAACAGGAAATTGTGAAAAGGAAGAGGAAATGAGAGGACTGTAAATTATAGAGAGACATACTGCTGGTACACAAAAAAATTTGCCCTGAGAGCCTGATGGGGAGGAATTGAGGCCAGTGAAGGGCCAATAGTGCCAAGCAGTCAAGAGTCCATTGCTTTCATGTCACCACTTCCATCACACACCCTTACATTTCCCTTACTTGGTCAAATCATAAGTCGGGATATCTAACATTCAGTCTCAAGGATATCACTCTTAAAAGGTCAATATTGGTCTCCCAGTGATTAGGAATATCTTCATTAAAGGCACAGTAGAGAAGAGCTGCCAAGAGGTTACCCAGCTCAGCCTACTTCTCTTGCCCGGGTGACTATCTAAACCAGGGGACACAAATTCAGATGCCTACAGTGGTCAAAAAAGAATGAGATGAGTGAATGGTCAGGCCAGAGAAGACAGTGCAGAGTGGAGGGGCCTGGAGCATCGGGGAAGTAGGAATATCAGAGCTTCTGGTATTCAAGAAAGCCAGAAAAAGCAGAGAACATGTAAAATCATTGGCTTTATTAATGTTGGCAAATTATGTTAATACTTTGGAAAACATAATGGTTGGATTTGGTTGGCCAGTTTGCATCTTTTCCTATACACCTTTCTTGGTGGGTTCTTTATACTTTTAATTCTCCAGGCTAGAACTCCCAACCTGTCTCCTGGCCCTTCTGGCATCCTACTGCAGTGGTTTCACTGGGCACAGCAAGCCCAGGGGTGCTTGAATGTCAGTCTGAATGTCAACTTTGCCTCTTGGCACATGATTTTGGAAAGTTACGAACCCTCTGAGTCTCTATTTCATTATCCATAAAATTGGGGGGGGGGGATTCTTTATACCTCCTAAGATTATTTTAAAGATTAAACCAAGTAATATGAAGAAAGTACTCAATGAAATGTTCAAAAAAGATGAGGTGCGCCTCCCCTCCTCTGTTCTCTCATCACTGTTCAGCACAACCTCATTCTGTTTGTAAATGCACATAGGTGTTTACCTCTCAATCACCCTACTGGCTTGTAAGTATTTCAAGTGAAGAGATCTTGTCTTTTTTATGCCTAAACTAGAGGCCTGGTGCACAAATTTGTGCACGGATGGGGTCCGGCCAGCCTGCCCCAAGGGGGGCTGATCGGGGCTGGGCCGGTGGGTGGGAGGGGATGCAGGAGGTTGGAGGGGGGGGTGATGATCCGGGCCCCGATCAGGCCCATTCACCACAGTGTGCGTCATAGTGACCTGTGGTTCCAGTCGCTTGACTTTTATATATATAAATAACCAGCACCTATCCACTGCCTTAAGACATAGTCAGCTCTCAACATACACAAAATTTAATTATAATGTGCTATAAACTGAATATTTGTGTCTCCCCAAAGTTCATATATTGCCTTTATAATTCATAATCCCTGATGTGATGGTATTTGAAGGTGGGGCCTTTGAGAAGTAATTAGGTTTAGGTGAGGTCATGAGTGTTGACCCTCCATGACAAGATTAGCCATTATAAGAGCAGATACCAGAGCTTGTTCTTTTCTCTCTCTCACTCTCCTCTCCCCCACCATGAGGATACAGCAAGAAGGTAGCTGTCTGTAAGAGAGCCCTCACTAGGAACCACATTGGCCAGCACCCTGATCTTAGGATTCCCAGCCTCCAGACTGTGGGAAACTTGTTTAAGCCACCCAATCTATGGTATTATGTTATAACAGAAGATCTTTCTTAAATCTGGCACGAAGTGAGCCCATTTCTTCTCATTCTATCCTCATGATGTCTTAACATCAAAATCTACTATCTATTCCTCCTTTGGCCAGAATATTTTGAGACTAAGTGAAAAAATAACAGGTCCAAATTAAGAATAAAATACTAGAGAGTTTTCTCTTGAGGAATATGGCATCACTTTTAGGTCAGCAGGGTACTATTTGGATACTCTTTACATGTCTCAGAAGAAAAAAATAAACATAAGTGATTTCATCACTCCATTAATAAATATATGAAAGAATCATGCTTTAATTTTAGCATCCTCAAGCAATGTTTGCCAACAGTGCATGTCACTGCGCGGTGTGTACTTGGTGGCCAGCCAGAGTCCTGGGCAATCCCCAACCATTTGTCCACTTCGGATTGAGAAGGCTGAATTGTATTAATCTCGGACAAAGGTTTCTCAACCAGGCCCCCCGGGTTTCTTTGATTTTATGCTGAAAGAATCCCACAGACCTTCAAACAATCTCCCTTGGGGGGTTTGCTGAACAATCCAGGCAAACACATTTCCTGTGATTTGCTAAGAAGCTAAAATAACTCAACAGAAAGCCCAGTTAGTGAGTTACTTCAGAATGACCCACTGAAAAGGAAGCAATGACAAAGGAAATCACTAGGAAGGTATCTCTCTTTAAAGAAGCCCATGGGGACCAGCTATTTCTCCAATAGAAGGTTACAGGGAAGGAATTTAAATATTCTCAAGAATACTTTGAAGACAAGCTGTAATGAGGCCCGGTCCCCTTACTGGGGGCTAGTGCTTACAACTGAAACGCATCTGCTTAGTAAGCCACAGGGGAGGGGTAATGTCTTGTTTCTCAGGGAAGAAACTTTCATTGATCCACAGAAGAAAGCTCAATTTGGCTTGATGGGACCCTGTCGAAAGTAATTTTAGGGATTCACTGTTAATCTCGGCTTTCCTGAGGGTCGAATCCTGTTACAATTGACCCTTGAACAGTAAGGAGGTTTCGTGGTGCAGACTCACCGCAAAATAAAATATTCACGCATAACTTTTGACTGCCCCAAAGTTAACTGCTAATAGACAATCCACTAATACATATTTTGCATGTTACATGTATTATATACTGTATTCGTACAATTAAGTTAGCTAGAGAAAAGAAAATCATAAGGAAGAGAAAAATACATTTACGGTACTGTGCATCCTTATTGAAAAACATCCTCGTATAAGTGGACCCACACAGCTCAAACCTGTGCTGTTCAAGGGTCCTGGTACTTCGGATACCAGGCTCTTAGTGTGGCTTGTTCTTTGTGAGGGCGTACCACATCCTGGGTTGTTAACTTCTCCACAGGGATCTAGTGTTTGCTTCTACCAGGGCCCTTGGGCTTTCAGTGTTCTCGAACCAGTTTAGTGTTTGTGTCAAAATAACTGAAGTTCCCACATCCTGCAGGTAGCGGAACAACGTTGCCTTTGGATTTCCATCTCCCCAAACATACACACTCAAAGCCCCACCGAGACTCTAGGGGAAATTCTTCTTGTCCCCTTTTGGCAAACAGTTCCTGTGTGAATATAAACAGCACAGCCTCTAGACCCTACAGCCCGTGCCAGCTTTGAATCATTCACGAGCCAGTGGCACCAATGTCTTCTGGCACCTGGCAATTTCCCTTTCCTGCTTTTGGGCTCACTATGCACTTACTATTTTCTGTTATCCAACATACCTAAAAATTGGGATGGCCTGGCCGGGGGCAGGGGGGGGAGGTGCGGGGGTCAGAAGTTGGCCAGGCTGTATCAGCTTAGTATAGGATTGTGCCAGAAATGTCCAGTTTGGGGTTCCTTAAATGTCCAGGTTTGGGTTCCCTGAATTCTGCTATATTTAGGGTCCTGTATGTGACCATTTAGCTGTAATCCAGACTCAAGGCAGAAATATGTTCTTTGTAGCATATGCTACATTGTTGTGCTCATACCCAAACTCTTCCTCCTAACAGAGTGATGCTGGGCGAGGAAGAGCGTAAGGGTAGCCAGGCAATGAGAGCCGTACCCCTCAGCAGTGCAGGAAGGTACCCCAAGGAAGCAGGCACCTCCCTGCACATGGCCGCACGTCCTGCACACAACCCAGTCTGTCCTCAGCTCTGAGCAAAGGACTCTGCCTTACATTAACTTTCCCGTGGTTTAGAATTGGATGACTGCACGCTGACGTTTTAGTAGCCTCAGAGAGGCAAGAATGGCAGGAATGAAACAAGGGCACAACCACACCGCCACATCACCGCCGTGCTGTGCAGAGTCGCCACGTTCTACAACTTCAGCAGAGAGCACAGCCACAGAAACCGGCTCCAGCGGCCGACCTGGAGGCCTTGTCCCTGGGGCGGTCTCTGATCTCATTACAGCAGTCGACACTAGTCCTCTCAAAACAAACAGAGGAAATTTACGCCTGCCTTCGCCTGTGGAGAGCTCCACATTCCTGGTTTAACGAGAGTTCCAGCTTCCGAGACCACAGCAGCTCAGATGGAGAGGATGTCTGCTTTGTTCCAGAGAAAGGACTATCATCGCTGCCTTCCCCTCTTCCTGGGGCCGATGTGGAGGTGCTGAGCCTGGAGAGAGCTGCTGAGCTTGGGGCCTGGGCTCTCTGCTCCTCCTGTCCCTGAAGAACGGTCCCTTTCTTCTTATGTCAACATCCCCAAGCCCAGTCAGTGGGGCCATTTCCTCTTCAACCGCTCTGGGAAAGTCGCTACAATGCAGCCTTGAAGGGGTCCACCTGCTACCGCCAGAATTCCAAGAGGCAGACTGTTGTGTGTAACAAAACCCTAGGTCTTCTGGTGGGAAAAAATTTCCCCCTAAATACCCTGGCTTGACTGAGCCCTGGAAAGCTTGACCTAATATGGAGTTCCCACTTTTAGGGTAAATGGCAGGAAGGAAAATGTTATTTTATACCCTTTAATTCAATCTCAGAAGTAACTGAGTGCCCAGTTCCTGAGGTAGCTAGAGAGTGAACCTAAAAAAACAAAGTAAGAATAGAGCAGTGGTTCTGAGCCAGGGCCTATTTTGT